>NW_027526445.1:15292060-15892060 GCF_048455015.1 Haemaphysalis longicornis
TTGATGCCTAGGTAGCATAAGAGGGCTTCCCGCCAGTTACCCGCTCATGACAGGCTGTAGACGCTCGAGTCACGCCCCGGGGGTTGAAAAGAAGGTCCCCTTCTCCCCGTGTAGTCAGAGTGGCGCTGGCTACCACCCTCAAGCGTCAGATACACTTCTAGTAAATATAAATAGCCCAGAAAGTGAAGGAGAACACAGTCGCCCAGATAGCCGAATTGGTAAGGCATTCGACATGTAATCGAAAGGCGTGGGTTCGGTCCCCACTCTGGGCGCGTGTTTTTCTTTCTTTCTTTCTTCTGTATATTAAAAAAATGTTTACTTCATTAACCGTAGTGAAAAAGAAAAGAGCCTAAACACACCCCTATGCCTCCTTTGGCGTTGTAGACTGCTGCCCTATCTTTCTGTATTTCCTCAACGAGCCCCTCATTTCCTTACTATATTATTCTGCGAAAGCCTAGCGAGGGTCTCGGTTCTGGCAGCCTTGATGCCTAGTTAGCATAAGAGGGCTTCCAGCCAGTTACCCGCTCATGACAGGCTGTAGACGCTCGAGTCACGCCCCGGGGGTTGAAAAGAAGGTCCCCATCTCCCCGTGTAGTCAGAGTGGCGCTGGCTACCACCCTCAAGCGTCAGATACACTTCTAGTAAATATAAATAGCCCAGAAAGTGAAGGAGAACACAGTCGCCCAGATAGCCGAATTGGTAAGGCATTCGACATGTAATCGAAAGGCGTGGGTTCGGTCCCCACTCTGGGCGCGTGTTTTTCTTTCTTTCTTTCTTCTGTATAATAAAAAAAAATGTTTACTTCATTAACCGTAGTGAAAAAGAAAAGAGCCTAACCACACCCCTATGCCTCCTTTGGCGTTGTAGACTGCTGCCCTATCTTTCTGTATTTCCTCAACGAGCCCCTCATTTCCTTACTATATTATTCTGCGAAAGCCTAGCGAGGGTCTCGGTTCTGGCAGCCTTGATGCCTAGGTAGCGTAAGAGGGCTTCCCGCCAGTTACCCGCTCATGACAGGCTGTAGACGCTCGATTCACGCCCCGGGGGTTGAAAAGAAGGTCCCCTTCTCCCCGTGTAGTCAGAGTGGCGCTGGCTACCACCCTGAAGCGTCAGATACACTTCTAGTAAATATAAATAGCCCAGAAAGTGAAGGAGAACACAGTCGCCCAGATAGCCGAATTGGTAAGGCATTCGACATGTAATCGAAAGGCGTGGGTTCGGTCCCCACTCTGGGCGCGTGTTTTTCTTTCTTTCTTTCTTCTGTATATTAAAAAAAATGTTTACTTCATTAACCGTAGTGAAAAAGAAAAGAGCCTAACCACACCCCTATGCCTCCTTTGGCGTTGTAGACTGCTGCCCTATCTTTCTGTATTTCCTCAACGAGCCCCTCATTTCCTTACTATATTATTCTGCGAAAGCCTAGCGAGGGTCTCGGTTCTGGCAGCCTAGATGCCTAGGTAGCATAAGAGGGCTTCCCGCCAGTTACCCGCTCATGACAGGCTGTAGACGCTCGAGTCACGCCCCGGGGGTTGAAAAGAAGGTCCCCTTCTCCCCGTGTAGTCAGAGTGGCGCTGGCTACCACCCTCAAGCGTCAGATACACTTCTAGTAAATATAAATAGCCCAGAAAGTGAAGGAGAACACAGTCGCCCAGATAGCCGAGATGGTAAGGCATTCGACATGTAATCGAAAGGCGTGGGTTCGGTCCCCACTCTGGGCGCGTGTTTTTCTTTCTTTCTTCTGTATATTAAAAAAAATGTTTACTTCATTAACCGTAGTGAAAACGAAAAGAGCCTAACCACACCCCTATGCCTCCTTTGGCGTTGTAGACTGCTGCCCTATCTTTCTGTATTTCCTCAACGAGCCCCTCATTTCCTTACTCTATTATTCTGCGAAAGCCTAGCGAGGGTCTCGGTTCTGGCAGCCTTGATGCCTAGGTAGCATAAGAGGGCTTCCCGCCAGTTACCCGCTCATGACAGGCTGTAGACGCTCGAGTCACGCCCCGGGGGTTGAAAAGAAGGTCCCCTTCTCCCCGTGTAGTCAGAGTGGCGCTGGCTACAACCCTCAAGCGTCAGATACACTTCTAGTAAATATAAATAGCCCAGAAAGTGAAGGAGAACACAGTCGCCCAGATAGCCGAATTGGTAAGGCATTCGACATGTAATCGAAAGGCGTGGGTTCGGTCCCCACTCTGGGCGCGTGTTTTTCTTTCTTTCTTTCTTCTGTATATTAAAAAAATGTTTACTTCATTAACCGTAGTGAAAAAGAAAAGAGCCTAACCGCACCCCTATGCCTCCTTTGGCGTTGTAGACTGCTGCCCTATCTTTCTGTATTTCCTCAACGAGCCCCTCATTTCCTTACTATATTATTCTGCGAAAGCCTAGCGAGGGTCTCGGTTCTGGCAGCCTTGATGCCTAGGTAGCATAAGAGGGCTTCCCACCAGTTACCCGCTCATGACAGGCTGTAGACGCTCGAGTCACGCCCCGGGGGTTGAAAAGAAGGTCCGCTTCTCCCCGTGTAGTGAGAGTGGCGCTGGCTACCACCCTCAAGCGTCAGATACACTTCTAGTAAATATAAATAGCCCAGAAAGTGAAGGAGAACACAGTCGCCCAGATAGCCGAATTGGTAAGGCATTCGACATGTAATCGAAAGGCGTGGGTTCGGTCCCCACTCTGGGCGCGTGTTTTTCTTTCTTTCTTTCTTCTGTATATTAAAAAAAAAATGTTTACTTCATTAACCGTAGTGAAAAAGAAAAGAGCCTAACTACACCCCTATGCCTCCTTTGGCTTTGTAGACTGCTGCCCTATCTTTCTGTGTATATATATATATATATATATATATATATATATATATATATATATATATATATATATATATATATATATATACATACGACTTAACACACTACCTGGTCTCGTGCTGAGGGGCTTCCAGGCTATGCTCGTAGCACTGGTATTGGTATTTTGATGAGAGGGCCGCTGGTGCTGCACTCAGGAACACAGAATACCAACCAACACTCGCGCCCACTTACATGAAACTCACATACACAACATCGATGTTTAAAATGATCTAACAGGTGCAATGCCATTGTCAAGTGCACCAGAAACTGCACGTTTCGCGCTATTTTTAGGACCCAAAGTATTTTTTTTTGGATATAGGTGTTCACCCAACATGTGCAGCATCAAGAGTGCGCGCTGTAGTTTCAAGGTTTCGTGAGTCCTTATTACCTTAAAGAATAGAAGTTATTGCTGCCTTTGCTATTTATTTTAGAACGTATGATGCTCAGGGTGTTTCTGTGTGCCTTCTTGGCAAGAACTCCACGGTCAGCGAAGTCATGCGAAGCCAGTCGCTGGAGAGATGTTGGCAAGATTTTTGTTTGTCGTGATTTTCACGCCAAACATTAAAGTTTTCAGTGACTGGCCACTTGGAACTTGCTTGGGGGAGTCTTAAGCAGCTGAAAACATCGTCCGCTACACAGCGAGTTTGAATGGTTGCCATGTTGTTTGATGCGGGTGTCGTGCCTAAAGAGAGATTGACTGAACATTTTTATTTCGAATGTAATTGTGCCGAATGGTGAGAGCACCGGCCCACTGGAGGGCATCAAATATTCCGGGAATCCGTTGTTCTTTCAGGCTGATTGTGCCCGCTCTATCAGCAATCGCTGTGTCGGGAAGTTCCAGCTGGACAGCCCGTCCACCCACTGGTCATACGTCGGACGGTGTTTAGCTCAGGAACGGGGATCGCCGTCGGGATTTTAGAGCATAAAGAAATATTTGAAAAAAAACTTGAGCAATACCATCATATTGCAGTTGGCTTTTAGAGGAATATAAAGCTTAAATATTAAGGGACAAGAACAGAGCGGAGCGGGTCAGAGAACAAACGCGGGTTAAGTACGGATTAGTAGAAATTGAGAAGAATTAATAGGTCTGGCAGGGAATATAATGCCAAGGCAAGATAACCATAGCTCATCAAGGGCAGCAGAGGGGATCCCTAGAGAAGGCAAGCGTGGGAGGGGGCGGGAGAATGTTAGGTGGGCAGATGATATAAAGAAATTTACGGGGATAAATTGGTCGACCCTAGGACAGGGATAATTGCGGATCCATGGCAGAGGCGTTTCCATACAGTGGATGTAGGCAGGCTGATGACGAAGATGATAGAAATAAAACCATGACGAAGAACTGCGAAATAACGTATTTTCTTGAACCGCGTTGAATTGGTCCGTTCTAAAAAATCACGTTTTTGTTTTATTCGACTTTTTCCTTGTGGTATCTTGTTGGTCATACAATAAAAAGGAACCCTTGCTTTAAAAATACTTGTACTTCTATATATTGATCGCTTCATTTCACGTGAATGTATAATGATTTTTAACTATTTTATTCAAAGTATTGTGCATATTGTTTGCTATCAAACGTCGTTTACCGCAAAAGCAGAGTGTCTTTTTTATTTTCCTTTTCAGTGCTTTTTTATTGCTAGTTTTATTGCACATTATTTTTGCACCTTGCGAACATAGCAACGTTTTGCACACTCTTTTTGGAAGTCTACAGCACTTTTGAGGCTGCAGTTGTTTGAAAACCACTATACTCCGTTTCATACATCAAGCGCAACGCTTTAAAGGCTACACAAGTAGTCCGCAAAGAAAGAATGTGTATCGCTCAGCGTGGTTTTGTAGCCGTGTGGTCTAACGCGTCGCTGTGGAGAAAAAACGCTGAGTTTTGAAGTACATTGGTTCGAAACTGCGTTCCGATGTTTCTTTTTATTTTTTATCACATCTACTGCGAGTTCAATTCTTAATCTTATTTCGTTCCCAGTAACTTAAACACTACGCACATGCGGAAATGAACTGCATGTATGGGTTCATTGGATGCATACCATGCTCATTTTTTTTTCGGGCCGAAACAAGCTCGCACCGATGTTTCACCAGCAATCGCGATTTTGTGGTTCTGCAGCATTGTCAGTTTACCTCGTTGAGTCTAGCGTGAGCTTTGCGTAAGAAAAACACGTTAATTGATTGCTTAGTTAGAACAGCTGCTCCAACCAGGGTGAATTACCGACAGGTGCTCACTTTCTACTTTCGTTTTCGCCGTTGCGCTGATGGCCAACTTTTTTCTGGGCCTCTCTTCAAACACTCAGCATGCTATTGAATAAACCGGGCCGCCAGCAGAGCAACGGGTTCAGTTTTTACCGAAAAAGTTTGGAACCCACTTTGTCACTGCACTGTCGTGCAGCCCGAAGCACTTGGTTCAAATAACGTATCATTTGGTATTCATGGGAAAGGCCAGACAGCAGATTTCTGTACTTTATAATACTGATTTATGGCACAGAAACGCATGAAACAGCGCGAGCAAGCTGGATAGAAGGGTGTCCACGCTCCAGATAACTCAGTTGACCCTCGTGCACAAAGCCGCCGCTCACAGGTCACACAATCCTGGCAAGTTCATCAACGATTCCCCCCTGCCCTGTCTTCGGAATTCCTTCATCGTCCACAGGTATCTGCGGCGCCAGACAATGATGCCACGCTTCCGCATTCTCTTATAATACGTGAAGCCCATGTCCTCCATTAACCTCCACAAGGTGGTTTTCGTGAAGTTCGGCAAGTCGTCGTCTTCGTTGACAGCCTTTCGCACACTGTCCAGTGTTGGGATCTCCCTCTTGGGGTACATGCTCTGCACTTACAGACGGATGTCATGGACTGTGAAGCTGTCATGCTTGACGGTTCGCGTGCTTGATATCATCACGTCGTGAGGTCTTCGCTTTGGCGACACCAAATTACTACGCAGATATTCCGCCTTCAACTTCGCCACGGTACGGGGAGATACCCCGGTGTCCTCGCTGACAACACTCAGTACTTCCTGCACACAATTCTCCGGGAAACGCATCCTGGTTAGGGCGTACACATTTGCAATTACTTGCTTGGCGTTCTTTGACAACTTTGATGGGCAAACCCTCGAAAAAATGTGCACAGGAGGCATGGTCTAAGCCCGAGAGCCGGACGCCATGTCTTCAACGTTACCTCAAAGACTTAAGAAAAAACGGCGTTCAAGGTTGCGCGGAGAGTGAAAACCTGATACAAAAGCGACAAACATAAAATACAAACTCGCATATTCCGATCGTTTGTCCGGCAACACGGACGTTTTTTGTCAAGCTGATGATAAATATTTATGCTTTAAGGTTGCCGGCGAAGCATTTATTGTTTCTGCCTCACCGCAAGCAACCGACTACGTTTGGTCGCGGAAGCAGACATCGCAAACAAGAGCGCTAGCTTTGACAGCGTTGCACTTGATGTATGAAACGGAGTATAGTGCTGCTGAATTAGGGTTTGCGTTAGTTTTGAGGATATCGGAGAGCGCTGTATAAACAGCTTCATTCTTCACGCGTAGAACGGCACTAGGGCAGAGCACTTTTAAATATCAACTTCCGCAATGCATGCCACAGGTGATGTGAGACTGACCAAATCAATTGAATCACCGAGGCGCGTGTTCTAAGTGCTGTAGCAACCTATCAATGCCAACCTCGTGTGTGTTACAGGCCGAGCACCCAAATAATTGTAGAAACAAATGTAGTCCATAAAATTTTGTTCCAGAGAAAACTTGAAAACGTAGATCAGAAGGGTTGGATTGTCAAAGCGCTGGATTGTCAATCATGAACATTCACCAACTCGCCCAAATAACAGTCCTCTTGATCAGAAGGGAGTCAATTAGCAGACCAATTATTGCTCCAAGCAGGGCTCTGCTTCACATCATCTCCGCTATAACTCTTCTAGTTAAACATTTCGTTTGATTTATTTTTGTCGTCATATATTTTCGATACCCGGGAACTCGAGCACGTAGCCTGCTCAGACCATTGAAATTTCGTTCCACGTATATGCAAGATTGCATCTCCAAAATATTTCTTGTGATGTCAATCTAAAGAGACTTGACAAAAAGAAGCGGTTGGAACAGCCACCTAATCATTGGCCATTGTTTCATTGTATTTCTCATTTGTTACCCTATGGCTTGTAACCAGAACAAAAAAAGCAAATATTCTTACGTTGTCTACCTGAAAAAATTAAGGCCGAGTTGCTTGGTCTCAAGCTTTGTTTTATATGTCACCACCATATAAAACAGTTATTTATAACAAAATTGGCATTTATTATTTCTGTTCCTAGTTAAAATCTTCAACGAAGGTTTTGTTACAGGAGCCAACAACTCAATAGATAAGCACCCAAAAGTAGTAATTAAATTTATGCAAGAAAGTGTTACATGAGGTATTGGTTTTCTGCATTCGTGACTGTTCCATTATCCACACTAGAAATGATTTCTTTTCCGCACCAGCTTGTCCAGGTATCTTAATCCTCCACCATTCTCTAACGACTTACATAGCGTTCTTTTTTTTTGTGCTACTGTCTTAAAAATAAATAATCATGTTGTGGTAATCATCAAGGAACGCCAATTAGGCGAGAATTATTTACGTGATTGTTTCCTATATTACGTCTGCCATATTGTTTTAAGGATAGTCACAGAACTGATTGCGTTCGGAGAGACGAGAGACATTTTTCTGCTTGAAGAATGATAAAGTGCACTTTACAAAACCACCGTTCACCTATGCTCTATGTTCCAAAGCAGAATGTTGCACCACACTTGCAACAAAATGGGGTTTTGCTGGTAAGTAGAATTTGATTTTCGCAGATTTTACAGCGGTCCCCAATGCGGCCGTGCGCATCATAGTTAAAAAGAAACAAAGTGAATTGTCAGTTTTTGTGATTTACAAACTTTAAAGTCACAACCAAACTGTCTGAAAAAGCAGCGGATACTGGACAAATATTAAGAGGCTTTTATTGCTAAGTTATCTACGACCCGCTAGATTGCTACACAGCGGTGATAGTTCATCGCAAAATACGAAAGCAAGATTTCAAAGCCGCCACACGGCATTTGTTCTTCAACATACGGAACTTTAACGACTTGAGAGCATAAAGACCGGATTCCCGCACTTCCAAAAGGGCGGATGGCTGATCTCAAAGCCGCAAGCACAGACCGTACAAACAAGCATTATTCAGATAAACAGAATTCCTGAAGCTGTCACTAAAAGAGAAAAGTGAAAGTACATTTATTAAGAGAGGCGCGTCCTGCCCCGCGTTATTTAACGTTTTGGCGTAGACACAGACTGCCACATAGCTAAGGCTGAAAGTTGGGCTAGTTGGTGTTGACTTAAAGGCATTTTACTAGCAAAAAAAATACAGCGACCTAGAGGGAACCAACAAAAACAATCGCAGGACTCGCTAGAGAGAAGTGAGAGGGAGGGGACAATCGCGAGAGAGAATCAAACAGGACAATCGCTAGACAGCTGTAAGACATGTCTAGTTATAGGAGGCTCTATATGTAAAACCTCATGAGGAATATGTGTGTATTTGCCGCGACCTACAGTTTCAGTGATTCCATTCGATGGCTGTACCAAATGCAGAAAGTGTGATGGTTGGGAGGCACAACTAAGGTGCATCTAAAAGAATACGCAATCCCAAAAGGATTAGTTAGGTCATTATACGAATATGGCGATTCGGAGGTTGCGTAACCAAGCGACGTTTCATGAAATGGCTGTTTGCAAACGCGGAAAATACGATAACTTAACGTATCAATACTTAACGTATTTTTCTTCAGGTCATTCATCCCGCCACCAACACTCGCTGAACTTAACCCCATTCCAGCCGAAAAACAATGTCTTTAAGTATTCTTTTTTTCCAAGAACAGGTAATGAATTGAATAACCTTGAAAGTGATGTTGTCGAACAAACTGATATTAACAAATTTGAAACCCTACTTGACTTTTAAACTTTTCTTTCTTGTTGTTCACTTGATATGTGCATAACGTGTTCTGGTTCTCAGTGTATATTGCGTTCGTGGGGCATTGATATGTGCTCTTCCTTTTGCAGCGTGTGTCGGTTTCTTCTTTCTTTTTTTGTGCCCTTCGCCAAATATTATCTACCCGCCACTGTGAATTGGCATTCAGTTCAATCCTGTTTTTTTGCTGATGTATGCGTTCTTTTTGTCTGTTTTATTGTGAAATGTATCACACTCTTCTTTCCACCCTGCTACGACCCCTTAACTGGGGTCAGCAGTATTGTAAATAAATAACAAAAGTCACATTGATGTAGGGCAGTGCAGTAATAAAACGAAACAAAAATAAATTATTCCTTGTAAAAAATCGGAGTTGGAAAGACCAAGCTTGCGATTGAAACAAGCGCTCGATGTGAACACACTCTCGGTAACTCATTTATTGCATCTAATCCCACCTGTGAAATACGTCATAGGAGATCCGTCGAATTTCATTAAGTGGTTGTTACTGCAATTATGCAGGGATGCCAGATGCGACGTCAGAGGCACTCTTCTTGCGCACGATAAACTCGCCAGCACTCCACCCATGGCCATGAGTGGGAGGTAATGATATAGCTTTTCAGCGCACGCAACGTACATGTTGGACACAGCTTCCCTTTACCTTGAGTAATTTTGTCTTTCCAATTTATCATTGATGTACGCTCTGAAATCATTACGGAGACATACTTTCACCAGCTCGATGGTACATCGCTGCAGCTACGATGGTACGGTGAAGGCGACACACATCCTGACGTGCAGCCCCCGTGTTGTTTTGCCGATTGATAAGCAATTTTAGCTGATTTCTGCCGAAACACAGTCACGTTCCGGTGAAGCCTCGTCTTGTGCCGAGCATTCAGCCTAGAAAACCAGAGAGACTAGCGAAACCGGGTCTATTAGCGTGAAATATTGGATATTTTATGATGATGTATGCGGATACAGAGTGAAAATTCAACAATATACCAGTGCATGATTTTGTGCAGTGCGCATGGCGGATTTTCATGAACAATTGTTTCATCGTTGGATATCTCAAAGCGACCCATTTAAGGAGGACCCCAGTTGTGGCGGAATGACTTACATAAAGCGTCACTATGATCATCATCAAAACTGAGGGTACTGTCAGCATAAGTGGTGCAGCGCCACCTAACTCAAGGAAGATGACTTGGATGGCCACTCGCTAACAGTTCTGAGTCTATGCTGCAGCAGCATGTCTAGGAATCCGCATTTATCATAGGGTGTAAATGGTCCAGCTTGATCTTTGGCGGATCGCACAACCCTAAAACCATCCGGTGAATTGCAGTCCCACAGACATACCAGAGCAGTTTGCGAATGCAGCCTATCAGTGTGCTTTCACGAAATGTTTCGGCGCGATGCATTTCTTCTCTCCTCCAAAAACGTACTACTATTATCATCCTGTAGTAAGTCTTGCCGGCGCTCCACTCATGCCCTTCTTCCTAGTTGGCAGAACCTTCCTAGTGCGTTAACCGACCTCGAGAAGCTGGTGCTTTGCAGAATCCGCGTTCGCGCACCTTTGACTCTGCCAATTAACACCTCGTGGAGGAGGCAAATTTCCCCCTGAACGAATTCTTTCGGTATCTCCCAGGTTACTGAAGCGACTCTCAAACTACTTTTGGTAAAAGGTCTGGGTCTTCATTATTCTCGGTATTGTGGCATTTGGGCCTCGGTTATGGTCTAGGACAGTGTGGGTTTGTTATAACTCCAGAGTTGTAATGACTTGAGATACCATCTACAATCTCGTGAAACCGAATAAATGGGGACTCGAATGCCAAAAATGCTTGGAGGAATAGAGTAACCGTGAGCTAAGTCACATTGGCACAAAATGGGTAGTCCTGTGTCACCCGACCAGATGTGTCTTCCGTGATCTGCGACTTACAGCCAAGATGGCTCTTGAACCACCACTCTGCCGCCCAAGAAGGTAACCGCTAATTTGATTGAACGGCAGGTGCTGTGAACTTCTGGATGAAAGATATGACACTGACCTAAATAGCCAAAAGAGCAACTCTAGACAGGTAAGGTGTGTCTGGTTCAAAATAGCCGTCAAGGCGACTGTTTCCCGCAGCAACCATGACATTCCAAAACCGTGCAACTGCCAAAACAGAGAGCAGCAAGTTGCAATATTGTTTTCAACATTGATACCAATGTTTTCAACCTTTGTGAGAGCGAATTTAGACCCACTAGGTAGCATGAATTACGATTTATAAACTCCACCTCTCAGCGTCGAATAAAACCAACAGCCAAGCGAAGAAATAAATTTAAACTTTACATAACCATAAAAGTTTCACTTTAAGCACACGACGTGCCATTTCAAGTGTGCGACGCGGACTGATTGCTGTTATTGTAGAGGGAAGAGTGGGACGGGTAGGATCTCTTGCAGAAGTAAGGTTCTCCAAACTACGACATAGTTCAGGTGGCCAAAAACGCAATCCCCCTGCCGCTGCGTGAGGGTACAAGCGTGTGAGTAAAATTCGAATGACTGTGCCCGCGAGTCTGCAATGCTTTGGAAAGCGGGGATTTGTCGGCCAGATAGTTATATGAGCTTTAGATTTTTTTTTGTACTGAAACGTGATCCCATTTCCCCATGTTTAACCTCAACATACATAAACTGGATATTCGTCATTGCCTCGATCTTTTGGTCAGTCGTGTTTCTCTAGAGGCGTTGCATGATCTTTGTAGTGAATACGATTTAACGGTCGATGACTACAACTTCAGAGCCAATATACGACTGCCCAACTTGGCGAATAAAAACAATTGTTTCTTCATTGTCGTTCCAAATGGAAAGGGCGGCGGTCTCTACTTTGCGAGCCCTTTAGTATTTCGCTAGAACAGTCCACCTGTTTGCGGCTCATCTCGTACAAAATGGGTTTATAAGGTCAATTCCCATTTATCAAAATAGCCGCGATGACATGGCGGTATGATAGGGAAGCCCCATGGGCCTAGCCGGCGGCGCTTGCGCAGCTGGCCTTCACGGAAGCTGCGAAATTAGTGGGCGGCGTGAGATGTAGTACGAGTCGGGTAGTATTTTCACTTCATCTTTCTGAGCGTGCGCACCGTGCTGAGGTGCCGCGATATTGGTTCATCAAGCCACGATTCAAAGATTTCGCCGTGTAGACCGGAGAAATGCCAAGAAATTATTTCTGTGTTGTTGTAGGGCCGAATTCCCTCACCTGGAACGAATTTTTCTTTAGGGGTGCAGAGGATTTCTGCAACACTGCTTTGGCACGGTGACGTTGCGTCCTTTGAAGTCCTCAATCATGAAGGGGAACTCGGAGACGCCTCACTGTTGGGTGGTTAGTTCACTTTACGTGATAACGGCTAGGAACGTGGCGTCTTTGTCGGTGTCCAGGGGGCGCGCAGACAGGAACGCATTAAAAGGGCTTCGACTTTCAACTGTTCCTTTCCGATTTTAAATGATGGTCACGTCGAACTTGTGCAGGAGCAGGGTGAATTGCCCAAGGTGTCCAGAGGGGCCCTTCATTTGCGCGAGCCAACATAGCCCTTGGTGTTCTGTTAAAACTTTGAATAATCAGCCGTAGACATAATAATGAGACTTAGATTTGCCCCGTAACAGAGAGATGCGCTCTCCGTCAGATGCTTAAAAGTTTTATTGTTCTTTGATAGACCACGGTGGGCAAGACGACTAGTTTTGGAAGGAAAATGTGCTTTTGGACTAAGAAAGTCCCCAAGTTTGCATCACTGGCTTTGGTGGGCATTTGCGTCTCGGCGTAATCGCGAACTTAGCAAGTCCAGGGGGGATTCTCCACCGCATGCCGCACCGTCTGGCTGCACTGCTAGTAAACTGCGCTCATGCGTAGTTCTTTCAGAGCGTTTAAGAGTGTGGCCTACTGTTAGGGGACATGCCTGATAAAGAAGCGACGCCGGTCATTTATTTTAAAGCGTCTTGTTATGCTCTGTCGCAACTGAGCATCCTGTTATCTACTCATTTGGAAGCCCAGCGCGCAGCAGGCTGATTGCAGCTAGCATCATGCCGTTCAACGATCATCCTGCTCAGTGGCGACGCAGCGTGAAAAGCCGCCTCAAAATAAACGACCGGCGTCGCCCCTCGATCAAGCATTTCCCAATAATGTAGGCCACACTCTCAAACGCTCTCGAAGGAGTGCGCATGCGCACAGTTTGCTGACTTTGCAGCCAGAGGGTGCAGTATGCGTCGGAGGCTGTGTGCTCCGTTGTTCGCATTTCTTTTTATCCCCCCTGTACGTGCGTGCATTGATGAAAGCTTGGTAGGTCGCCAAAAACCATGTGTTCTTCACACCCGCCGCGGTGGCTCAGTGGCTAAGGCGTTTTGTTGCTGAGCACGAGAATGCTGGTTTAATTCCCGTCCGCGGCGACCGCTTTTCTGACTGAGACGAAAAGCGAATACCCCCCCGTGCGTACATGATTTCGGCGTGCGTTAAAGATCCCCATATGATCAAAATTATTCCTAAGCCCTCAACAACAGAGCACCTCGTATCCTGCATTGCTTCGGCGCGTTAAACGCTACAATCTACCAAATTATTCATGTACTGTTCTACCTTGTAACAAAACTGAACGCGCTCTTTTATCACACTTTATGCAGTTGTTTAAAAAGATGATACTTGGAGGCCGTCCGTCGCTATGCACCCACGGCACTCCGTCAGAGACGAGCGACGGCTCAACACGGACTGCCTGAACCGCGAACACTCGCAATATTCAAGAAACCTTGTATTTTGGGGAGGAGGGACCATGTACGTTCTCTTAACGCTGCGAGTTACCGAATTAGCCTTGTTCCTGCAAGCTTTTAATTTCCTGAGGTCATCTGATGTTCTAGTTTTTAGAAATTTTGTAAACATTATGTCTTTATCTCTTATTTCTTTTAAATATTATTTCGATATCCATGGTTTCCGAGCCTTAGATGGTTGCTTTCTTTTCTCGTAAGGGAAGCACTCTTTGTATATTTTTTCAAATGTCTCAAAAAAGGCTACATATGACTCATCTGGGTTAAACTGTGCATATACGTCGTCCCAAGCGACTTGCTCAAGTTTGCTCTTAAAGTTTTGTAGCGTATATTCATGATATTCCTGGCACGTGTAGGTAGCAACTGCTTGTTGTACTTTGTCTGTGGCGTTAAATTATTCATGAATAAGTATATTGGAAGATGATCACCAATATGAGCGGCTATGGTGCCACACGCGTGGATTTCTTTTGCGTTAGTGATAAATGTGTCGAGGAGCGTTGCTGTGTTTTCTGTGATACGAGTAGGTTCACGTATAACACTTACACAAGCATTGCTTTCTATAATTAGGCACAGTTCTTTACGAATTGAGGAAGGTTCGAGAAGGTTTACGTTAATGTCACCGCCAAGAATTAGGTTGAGGTTATACTGGTTTACCCAACCCAAATACCCATCAAAAAAAGAAAAAAAATTACTTGCATTTCCGCAGGGGGAGCGGTATATGACGCAAAACACCGATGTATCACAACGAACAGAAAGCACTTCATAATGTTCGATTGTTAAAGAAAATTGTTCCACCAGTTCACATTCAAGTTCACGTCTTGATAATAGCAGAACTCCCCCACCCTCTTTGCCAGGCCGATTCAAGAAAAAAGAAGTGTATCCGGGCATGCGCAATACCTCATAATGTTTCCGTTATGAAGATAACGTTAAACTGAAAGTGTAAATTTTCCAAGAAAGCGCATATTACGTCTTCCTTGTTCCGTTCCGACTGGGCATTGAAATGAAGAAAGGAAAGTACAGGTTTTTGTGTGACTGAGAAGCGGCTAAATTCGTGCGGTGTTAAATGCCGGTTACTTACCATCCCTTTCATTGTGGCATTCATAATCCTACATCTGCTGCCTTTATTTATTGCATCTTGTCAATATCTGCTAGGCATGAATTGCGCAGTATAAGTGAGGACTCTGTTTTCCGGCCGAAGATTTTGCCGTTCCTTGTCCAAACAAAGCGCCATCCCAAGTCTTTCTTTTTTGCAACTGCAGCCCCAAGCAGCTTTTTTAGTGCAGGGCAAAAGTGGTCATTCAAGAAAATTGGGGCTTGCTGCTGGAAGCCAAAGTCGGTTGTCAAAAGACGCTTCTTCCGCGCCTTTTCAAGGACACTGTCACGTTTAGTCCGGCTGCAGAACTGTACAACTATGTTTGATTGTGACGTATCCCTGCAGGGGACGCAGTGGCATACTTCGATGTCATCTGCAGTGATGGATTTCTCTACAGAACGCCCAATTTTGTCCAGAATGTTATGTAGACTTTTATTTTCAGCTACAGGTACACCTTTTATTTCAATGTTCCGGTTTCTCGAGTACTGCTCTTGCTCCACGATTGGTTGTTCATGAACAGTAGCCTGCCTTCTAAGCATCTGGCAGTCGGACTGAAGCGACTGGTTCATTTCAAGATGTTCGCTATTTTCTTTTTTTAGTCCAGCGCAGAGAGAGGTAAGCTCCTCGAAAGTTTTGTTGAAAAATTCAAGACTTGCTTTAATCTCTCGGTTTTCCTTTCTCATTTCCCGCTCAAGTGACGGTCGCATGTCACGTAAATCCTGGCGGACATCCTTCAGCGCATTTTCAATCTCTTTTTTAACCATATTTTCTCATCACCACTCTGGCAGCCGTGGCGGTGCAACTAAGTGAGAGCGTGCAAGTACAATAGGTAAAGTTCCAACCTGCAAGATAGGGGAAGCGAGCGTAGGTGCTGGGTCTACTGCGCCGCCACAGCTGCCAAATGAAGGCGACGGGTCCTGCTCTTGCTTATATGTCGTTGATCCCTGGCGGTGAGTGCAGATCCTGCGCTGACGTCCAGGAGAGGGGTCAGCAATCGGAGCGATGAAGACGTCAGCAGGCAAACTATGCAGTCACCATGGCCTCTGTCTCGGTACACATGCGCCGCCGGGGAAATGCAAGATAGGGGAAGCGAGTGTAAGTGCTGGGTCTACTGCGCCGCCACAACTGAAAAAAAAACCATAAATGTCAACAGGAGAAGTCTAAAAAACAAAATCGTCGAGTTTGATAGATTGGTCAGCTTTGTTCAACCAGACATAATACTTGCAACCGAGTCCTGATTTTATGCCGAGGTTTTAGACACTGATGAACTTTTTCAAGTGGTTATGCCTCATCGGAAAGAACGCAACACGCGTGGTGGCGGAGTGTTTATTTTAGTTCATAATACTCTTGAGGGCAAGCCCCTTTATTTCTTTTAAAATGCATCGGAATATATTCGGTGCAAAATAATATTTTCGAATGGCACCAGCTTTGTTGTGGGTGCTTTTTATCTGTCAGAATCAAACAGTATTGAGCCGTTGCTGGAGTTGTCACGATAACTGCTTGATGAGCTGAGACGATTCGGTTGGGCGGAGATTTTAACCTACCCTAAGTCACTTGGCAAGACCATCCTCCGATTGAAAATAACCGTTACGGGATCAATGATGCTGTTCGTGAAATAGCTAAAACATTCGAGATTTTTCTATTTGCAGATTTTCCTACATGGTCTGGGCACTCAGGCGGTAGTATACTTGATTTATTATTCAGCAACCACAAGGACACTGTGAAGTCGGTTATAGCAACACCTGTGATTAGCGACTACCTTGTGGTGGTAGGTGCGGTAATTTGTCAGAGCATAGTGATAAGCAAAGCACGACAAAAAGAGGCGCTCTCGTTCGATAAAGGGAACCATGACGCCATTACAACGCGTTAAGCTTGTTTTTGCCACTTTTCTTAGACCTCAGCCACAATTTCAACATGGAAGAGTCATGGACGTTGTTTAAAGAGAACGTTTTAACGTTAGTAAACCTATTTATCTCCTCAAAAATGGTTACACCAAAGAAACGGAGTATAAAACAATGAGTTACACGAGAACTTAAATACATCATAAAACGCGAAGCTTCGTTGTACAAAAACTTCCGCAGAAAAAACCACACATCCTTGCTGGCACAAGTATATTTTCTAGGACCTGAACTTAAGCACGAAACAAAACAGGCAAAACACAAGGTCTTAACGACTCTCCCTGACAGAATAAAAACAAACCCAAAAGAAGTGAGACACCTCATAAAAATGCAATAAAAAAGACTGTTATCATTTCACCTCTACCGCACAACGGTGTAATAATAAAATATAATAACGGTACAGCTGAATATTTTAATTCCTATCTTCATTGGGTCTTTTCGGAAAAAACCAACTCATGATTTCTACTCCCTTTCCCCGAACAATATATATATATATATATATATATATAATATAAATATATGAAATACATGCATATATATATATATATATATATATATATAGTTAAGAGAAAAGGTTCCTGGCTATGAGGTTAGCTGTACGATAGAGAAGTCAAACTGAAAAACATAACAACATTTATCCTAACGTTTCGACCGGGGGCCGGTCTTTGTCAAAGATACCGGTCTTTTTCAAAGATCTTTGAAAAAGACCGGCCCCCGGTCGAAACGTTAGAATAAATGTTATGTTTTTCAGTTTGACTTCTCTATCGTATATATATATATATATATATATATATATATATATATATATATATATATATATATATATATATATGTATATGTATATATATATATATATATATATATATATATATATATATATATATATATATGTATATTTATATATGTACTTTGATTGCGAGAAGGGCTGTCTTTGGTTGCCGTAGCAAATAGTAAAAATGGGTATAGCTTCTAACAAAACTGTTTATTGGTCGACGTTTCGATCGGATGCCGATCTTTCTCAAGACAACATTTCGTATTTCTGTGCACGTATTTATAAGCACGTCGTCCAACGACGCCGACAAAAGAGAGAGGGGGGATGTGGGGAGAAAGGTAGCAACAAACACGCTCTCGGCGAGGTGAGGTGAAGGTATGCAAAAAAAAGAAAGAAAACGGAAAACAAAAACAAACCTAAACATGCAGAAAAGAGAGAGGAGCACACAACTCTTTCAAAACGCTGTCCTCCATCGTTCGTCAACTTGTAGAACGAGTGACAGGTAGCGCCCGCTTCAGAGGGGGGCCGCTCTGCTTAAGAAACGAAAACGCAAAGCAGTAACAGGGACGATCTCACGTCATCACTGGGAGGCACAGAATCCTAATGGTCACTGACATTACGGGAAGGGTTGACAGGAAGCGGTCGCAGCCGCACAGATTTCTCAGTGACGCCAACCCTACAAAACAAACAGGCAGGCTCGTTTAGAGTGTAGGTACGAACTCCGCACTGTGGCTCAACGCATGCACGATTGCGCCTACCGGCAGGACGGACGAGCGCCATTCATCACTCTTAGCTCTATTCTTCTGCCCTGTCCGGGCAGCCGACAGGGTCGTCCCTGACCATGAACCAGGCAAAAGGAGCTTAATTAATCCTCTAACCGCACGCGGGAGTCGCGCGGGTCCTTTGTTGGAGTAAGCGGCGGCGGGCGCCTCGATGTTGTTTGTGGCATACGCCGCCTGTGCAGAAACCCCAGGAAGGGAATAAATAAAATAAGAGTAGCTTGGTTACTTGTTTAAACAACACAGAGACCTAAAATTTAGATAGGGGATAATTCTGCAGCCATATTATCAACAGCATGTATAGACGACATAATGCCCGGGCTAACATTCATTCCTGCCTTTACGGTATTGAATTTGTAAATAATGTAAGATTCACGTTGTTCGCGTTCTCTTGTAGTAGAAAATCCACTCTGTAAAAGTGTGACCCTGATGGAGTCGAACGGGTGGTTTTCGGAGTTAATATGTCGTGATAAGGGTAGATCCGGGAGTGAACGAACATGTGCGCGATGGTTGTTGAAGCGCATGCGGAAAGCCGTGTCCGTCTGGCCAATGTATTGGATGCCACAAACACCGCACTCCAGAAGGTACACCACATTAGAAGAGTCGCAGTCGAGTGTCGCGTGAATTAGATGCTTGAAATTTGAGTTGGTGCTTTCTGCCACCGTGGTTGTCTGCGTGTGTTTACATACGCGGCACAGTGCGTTTCCGCATGGTCGACACCCACCCTTGGGTGCCCTCTCAGTTTTGGCGTGTACAAGGTAATCTTTAATATTTTAAGAGCGAATGCTCTTTACAAGCGACCCCAAACCATCCACCGCCGGCGGCGGCGTCCGCAGTGCTCCTCTATATTTAAGAAAGAAACAGCATCCGGCGCCAGGTTTCGATCCGAGGACTTTGCGGGCCGCAGCGCAACGCTCTACCGAATAAGCCACGGACGCGACGCTGATGTCGGTGTCAGAACGCGCCTTATATCTTTAACGCACTCAAACTACGTCGTCAGCGGCGTGCGTTGGCGACTCAGCGGCGTTATAGCGGCTTGATAACTGCGTGGTGTACACGTGATACTACAAACCCGATGGAAGAGATGGAAGAGAAGGCGGCGAGGCGGTGGGGTGCGGGGGCCGAGCGCAAGCGCCGCAAGCGGGCCGACAACCGTGCATTCGCACTTTCACATTCTCCCCCTCGGGGAAATGCGGGGGAATTTTTTTGGGGCGCCTGTCTACGACCAGAGGAGGGGTCGGGAAGATTTTAGAAAGCCGTTCACTCTTTTGTAGCATGTTGAAGTGCTTTTTCAAGATTTTGTTTATGTTTGGGGAACTGCCCCCGAACGTCAAAACTAGGTTGCCTCTCCCTTTCTGGTTTAGTTCTTTTTCATGGTGCAGCAACTCTTGGCGATCAAGGTTGACCGCTTTGCAAATAGCGTCGTTGACTATGGGTGGTGGGTATTGTTGCTTCGCGAGTACATTGCGCAAGTTTTCTGCGTTTGCCTCGAAGTCATCGGTGCGGGAACAAATTCTCCTAAATCGGTGGGCCTGCGAGTATGGGATACTCGTTTTGCAGTGGCACGGATGACAACTGTCGAAGTGCAGATACTGCTGCCATTCGTAAGGGTTTTGTACACGGTAGTGATCAGTTCTCCTTTGTCTGTATTTATAAGCACGTCAAGGAAATTGATTTCCGTGGTTGAATAGGTATAAGTGAATGCGATGCTTGGATGGGCCATGTTGAAACACTCGATGAAGTCGATTAAGTCTTCCTCCGTACCGGTCCAAATAAGGAATACATCGTCCAGAAAGCGTTTGTAAAAGAACGGCTTAATTTCCCAGGTTGATAGAAATTTGTTTCGAGATCGTTCATGAATATATTAGCGTAGTTGGGTGCCATTCGAGTACCCATCGCAGTGCCGTTTATTTGTAGGTAATACTGATTGTTGAATTCAAAGCTATTTATTTCCAGCACTAGCTTGGTCAAAGTTTCAATGACTTGTGGGTTTGGCGACTCCTGGTCCCGATGTATGCTATAGGATTAAACCAGGGCTTCAATCCCATCTCGGTGAGGTATATTTGTGTACAGACAAGTTACATCTAGAGTTACAAGGAAGGCGCCATCAGGGATTTTTATGTTGTCGATTTCCCGTAGGAAGTGGTTAGTATCGCGAAGATACGACGAATGGGTAGCGGGTATTTTCTTAATCAGGGAGTCTATGTAGCTTGATATTGGTTCGGTGAGAGTGCCTCTTCCCGAAATTAATAGCCTACCAGGGTTCCCTTCTTTATGAACTTTTGGCAGCATGTAAAACCTTCCTGGCGTTGCGTGTGCTGCTGTAAGTGCTTTACAGAGGCGTGGCTCTATTTCCCCAATTTTGACAAGATTATTTAGTGTTGTTGTTATTATTTCCTGATGTTCAACAGTTGGATCCGCGTCAAGTTTTTGGTAGAAAAATTCATTATTTAACTGACGGTGGCCTTCTTGGATGTAGTCTGGTTTACTAAGTATTACAATACCTCCACCTTTATCGGCCGGTTTTATGACAATGTCTGTTCGATCACCCAGTGCCTTAAGTGCCTCTCGCTCCTCTTTAGAAAGGTTCTGGGTCCCTGGTTTGCGAGCGTTATAAGCCCGCAGGACGTCTCTTTGAACGGCCTCAATGTACGAGTCCAAGTGTTTTTCCCGCTCTGATTTCGGTGTCCACTGCCGCCCTACATTGACGGAGGTTGGGGCAGCGCGCTCTTTGTTCGGCTTATCGAAAAAATATTCTTCTAGGCGTAAATTTCGTGAAAAATTGTCCAGATCTTTCAGCAAGTTAAACTCATTGTATCGGCCGGTACTTCGGCAAAATATCAGCCCGCGCGAGATTTCCGACCGCTCATGAATTGTAAGTTGTACCCCGGAGAGGTTAATTATGTTTTCATCTATGTTCATTTGAGTTTTTGGCATTTCCTTCGACTTGCAGGGTGAAATGGGGGGTGTAGTGTTGGGATTTCTAATGTCCGTGTGGTGCAGAGCTGAATTGATTTGAGAAAACTTGTTGGAGTATGGAACGTTATCCTTTGACAATTTTTTTAATTTTGATTCTCATTATTTCATCTGTCTTCTTTTTCTCGAAAAGTTCCAGTTGGCTGGCCTCCAGCGCAGAAAGGACAATATTATTCGAAGCTCCTCCGCCCTCAGAGACGCGAGTGTATTATCACAATGATCCACTACGATGTTAGTTAGCTGAAGTGATGCGGATTTAAGAGTTTCGTTCTAATTTTGTGTTTCACGTTTGTTAAACGTATGCATCGATGGTGTTAATGATAGAAGTAGGCCCCGGGGGCCGATCGCAGCCTTTAGATATATTTTGAGTGTACGCACATGTAGATCATGGCGCACCCGCTTGTCAATTGTTTTCGTTATCTTAAAAAAATTAGGCGTCAGCAGCTGATCACGCGTGTCATCTGAGGGAGAGGAAGTCGGAACATTGGCGCGGCCAGGATGTCAATTCATGCAAATGCGACGTGCAGAGCCACAGTGTTTTCGGAGATCGTACTTTTTGACGGCGGGGGTGGCACGGCTTTTCTCGTTTTCTGGACTGGATTCCAGAACCTCGCAGTCTCTCGCGCTCGGCTGGGGGTCAGAAGGTTGTGGGCTCGTTGAAGTCGGTGGGTTGAGGTCTGATTTCCCGGGGTTGTGCTCGATCGTCTGCAGGTTTTCCGAAGGAGATACGCTTGTGGCTGAGAGCCCTGGGTCCGGGCCTTGGGGTTGTTCAGGTGGCGTGCTGTTTCATCCGGCGATGGGTTTGGCTGGTTGCGGTGCTTTACGAGGCTTTTCGGGTTTTTTGTTGATAGCCCCAGAAAGAACGCTGCAAGGGGTTTCGCTGGGTTTCCACGTGGAGTCCGCAGACGCTGCGTCACCTTTCTGGGGGGCCACAGTTGTACGTGCACTCCCAGCTGTAAGCCTTCGGTGGACGTTCGGACGAGCGACCGGGCTGGGCGCCGGTTCTCTACTGCTAGCAGAGTGACTGTTCGAGCTGACCACCTGGGCGAAGGATGGTATCACTGGCTGCAGCTGGCTAGTTGCACTGGGGCATGTGGGGTAGGCCGTATCGTCCATGTGAAGGCCGTTCATGGAGGGGACGTTCGGGCTCGTCGGCGGTGGTTAGATGGTGGCACGGGGGAGGGCGTGGTCTCTCCAATCTCCGATTTGGGGTTTCCGGGTTCGCAGCAGGAGGTTGTACAAGTTCTAGGAAAGTAGTGATACTCCCGTGAAGTTCGGGTGCAACCCATCCGCCGCCAACACCATCCGAAGGGAGAAGTGCTGCATAGCGTGATTGAGGTAGAATACTCCGGCCATTTCGTTGCACAAAGCTACGAGCCGGCAGTTGAATGTGTGCGTCTCCTGGTTGATGATACCTACTCTTCTCAAGTTGGGCTCGCGTAGTCTCTCGTTAGGGCCCCGGGGCAGCACCAATGACACAAAAATGGATCCAATGTCCGGTCTTTCGGCCTTGATGTGGTGAAGGAGGGTCCGATACCTTTGAATTGCTGTCTTCGCGTTCGTCCTCGCGATGTCGTTAGTGCCCACGTGAAGGACGAGGAGAGACACCCCTCGTGGCACGAACTCCAGCAGTCCCCTGACGTCGTCAATGCGGGCACCCGGCTGCGATATGAACGCTGGGGAGTCCGGGCTTGACGGGTCGAAGTGCGGGTGAAGGTGCTTCGTCTGGGAATCACCCACGACGGCACAGGTGGGTGCATGCTGAGGGAATTTTCAGATGATCCGTTTCGTAGAAGCGTTGCCGGCAGCCATTGCAAGTTATACTTTGATTGCGAGAAGGGCTCTCTGGTTGCCGTAGCAAATAGTAAAAAATGGGTATAGCTTCTAACAAAACTGTTTATTAGTCGACGTTTCGATCGGATGCCGATCTTTCTCAAGACAACATTTCGTATTTCTGTGCACGTATTTATAAGCCCGTCGTCCAACGACGCCGAAAAAAGAGAGAGGGGGGATGTGGGGAGAAAGGTAGCAACAAACACGCTCTCGGCGAGGTGAGGTGAAGGTATGCAAAAAAAAGAAAGAAAACGCAAAACAAAAACAAACCTAAACGTGCAGAAAAGAGAGAGGAGCGCACAACTCTTTCAAAACGCTGTCCTCCGTCGTTCGTCAACTTGTAGAACCAGTGACAGGTAGCGCCCGCTTCAGAGGGGGGCCGCTCTGCTTAAGAAACGAAAGCGCAAAGCAGTAACAGGGACGCTCTCACGTCATCACTGGGAGGCACAGGATTCTAATGGTCACTGACATTACGGGAAGAGTTGACAGGAAGCGGTCGCAGCCGCACACATTTCTGAGTGACGCCAACCCTACAAAACAAACAGGCAGGCTCGTTTAGAGTGTAAGTACGATCTCCGCACTGTGGCTCAAAGCATGCACGATTCCGCCTACCGGCAGGACGGGCGAGCGCCATTCATCACTCTTAGCTGTATTCTTCTGCCCTGTCCGGCAGCCGACAGGGTCGTCCCTGACCATGAACCAGGGAAAAGGAGCTTAACTAATCCTCTAACCACACGCGGGAGTCGCGCGGGTCCTTTGTTGGAGTAAGCGGCGGCGGGCGCCTCGACGTTGTTTGTGGCATACGCCGCCTGTACAGAAACCCCAGGAAGGGAATAAATAAAATAAGAGTAGCTTGGTTACTTGTTTAAACAACACAGAGACTTAAAATTTAGATAGAGGATTATTCTGCAGCCAGATCATCAACAGCATGTATAGACGACCTAATGCCCGGGCTAACATTCATTCCTGCCTTTACGGTATTGAATTTGTAAATAATGTAAGATTCACGTTGTTCGCGTACTCTTGTAGTAGAAAATCCACTCTTTAAACGTGTGACCCTGATGGAGTCGAACGGGTGGTTTTCGGAGTTAATATGTCGTGATAAGGGTAGATCCGGGAGTGAACGAACATGTGCGCGATGGTTGTTGAAGCGCATGCGGAATGCCGTGTCCGTCTGGCCAATGTATTGGATGCCACAAACACCGCACTCCAGAAGGTACACCACATTAGAAGAGTCGCAGTCGAGTGTCGCGTGAAATAGATGCTTGAAATTTGAGTTGGTGCTTTGTGCCACCGTGGTTGTCTGCTTGTGTTTACATACGCGGCATCGTGCCTTTCCGCATGGTCGACACCCACCCTTGGGTGCCCTCTCAGTTTTGGCGTGTAAAAGGTAATCTTTAATATTTTTGGGGCCCCTGTATACGACCCGAGGAGGGGTGGGGAAGATTTTAAAAAGCCGTTCACTCTGTTGTAGCATGTTGAAGTGCTTTTTCAAGATTTTGTTTATGTTTGGGGAATTGCTCCCGAACGTCAAAACTAGGTTGCCTCTCCCTTTCTGGTTTAGTTCTTTTTCATGGAGCAGCAACTCTTGGCGATCAAGGTTGACCGCTTTGCAAATAGCGTCGTTGACTATGGTGGGGGGTATTGTTGCTTAGCGAGTATATTGCGCAAGTTTTCTGCGTTTGCCTCGAAGTCCTCGGTGCGGGAACAAATTCTCCTAAATCGGTGGGCCTGCGAGTATGGGATACTCGTTTTGCAGTGGCGCGGATGACAACTGTCGAAGTGCAGATACTGCTGCCTATCGGTAGGTTGTTTGTACACGGTAGTGATGAGTTCTCCTTTGTCTGTATTTTTATGCACGTCAAGGAAATTGATTTCCGTGGTTGAATAGGTAGAAGTGAATGCGATACTTGGATGGGCCTTGTTGAAACACTCGATGAAGTCGATTAAGTCTTCCTCCGTACCGGTCCAAATAAGGAATACATCGTCCAGAAAGCGTTTGTAAAAGAATGGCTTAATTTCACGGGTTGATAGAAATTTGGTTTCGAGATCGTTCATGAATATATTAGCGTAGTTTGGTGCCATTCGAGTACCCATCGCAGTGCCGTTTATTTGTAGGTAATACTGATTGTTGAATTCAAAGCTATTTATTTCCAGCACTAGCTTGGTCAAAGTTTCAATGACTTGTGGGTTTGGCGACTCCTGGTCCCGATGTATGCTATAGGATTCAACCAGGGCTTCAATCCCATCTCGGTGAGGTATATTTGTGTACAGAGAAGTTACAGAGAAGTACAGAGAAGTTACATATATACATATATATATATATATATATATATATATATATATATATATATATAAATATATATATATATATATATATATATATATATATATATATATATAATGAATATATTTAGAAAACTGAGGCATACGTAAAAACATTGCTCGTTAATCTGAACGCATACTCTGCGCATGGCCCTGGCGGCATATCAAATCAAATTCTTAAACGCTGCGGAGCCTATATCGCTCTTTTTCTAGTCGTACTGTTCACGGTATTCTTCAACTGCGCGACGTTGCCCAGAGACTGGAAGACAGCGAACGTCACACCCCTTCATAAAACCGGTGTTAAAGACAAATCTTGGAACTACAGACCAGTTTCACTAACCTGCGTTTGCTATAAAGCTCAAACATATATATTTATGTCTAACCAAGCAGCTTCAAGACAATTAATTTTTCACGGAGTGGCAGTATGCGGTTGATTATTCACGATATTTCACGAGTTATTCACGATATTGTTTTAGGCTTCAACAAAGGTGTGTAGGGTAATGTCCTTTTCTTAGATTTACGAAAAGATTTGGATGTTGTTCCCCGCAATCTTCTATTTTAAAAGGCGTCGTTTTTAGGCCTTCCCAGATATCTCGTAAAATGGGTGCAAGACTCCTCTCACACTATTCATCTGACACTAATCTTATCGGGCCGGCAAACTCCTGCTGCACCTTTACACTGCCTTGGCAGGGTCTCGGCTTGACTCTGGCAGTGTCCTGTATTGGTTGGCGACAAATATAGCAGGCAAAATGCTCGACCTAGTGCTGTATCTTGGCCTTCGCCTCTAATGCGGCGCTTTCTGCACTAACCCTGTGGAGAGTGTGTATGTCGAGTGCGACAAATGGGGCGTAGGGCATCAGCGGGAGTATGTTGACCTGCTGTGTACATCTAAGATCGTGTCTCTCACCAACCATCCTTTTCATACTATCATAAAATATACCAAACTTGCAACTCTTTTTAAATAGGCAATTTATGTTCTTACCTTTCTCTCTCAGAAATAGGAAAGATGCTTCAGTACTCAATATCGCCCTTTCAGACACGCACAAGAGACCCATCTATATTTTAATTCCATCATGCATGCTCGTCCTATATCGTGCGACCTGTCATTCACGCAAATAGAAAAAGTACGGTAAACTGGAGCGCGATTTTTCACCACTTCCTGTTCCTGCAGGATAAATTTGGGTGCGCTGAATCCTTCAGCGACGCGTCGAAGACTGCATCTGCTGTCTCTTGTGGTCCGCACGGGCAAAATTTGTAGTTAGTAAAAAAATAAAATTTTTAGCAGTATTTACACAGCAGAAGCGTACAGAATGTTACTCGTTTCATATCACATCATTAAACATAAAATTCCTTAGTCGATCGTGTTCACACATTTTCTAATCGTTGTGCAGGCACCGTCATCAGGAAAGTCGTCTAAAACTATATGATCAACGTTGTTTTAAAGGTTATAATGACTGCTTATGATTCAAATTTAGAAATAAGTATATGCTGGGTACAACGACTCTGTGGGATTCTTGGCAATGAGACCGCTGATCAAATGTCCTCTGCTGCTGCTCTCATGACCTCAGTTGACATAACAACAGTACCGTATACCGACATAAGACACACATGAGACGACAGCTTCACAACACATGGCAGTAACACAGTGGTCAACAGACCACAAGCTGTAGGTAACAAAATCACAATTACGACGCTACACTACTGACTCTCGCAACATAAACACTGAAGGCGCCCTGGCTAGGCAGCGCATAGGCACGCTCAAGTAAGGCCCTCCCAGCTGCTCACTGGATCTTTGCGACCCATGTCTAGCAGTGGTGCAAAGGACCTATCCGTAGTTCATGTACTAATGAAATTCAAGGCACTTGACACAACACGACACAAACATTTCCCTGAATTATACAGACGACACATTCCACTACACCCATCATTAATTTCTACGGACGAACCAATGATTTCTAGTCAACGTGTTCTTAAGTTTTTAAATAAGGTGCAGTTTCTGCAGCTCTTGAAATTACGTGTATTCATCCCGGCCCCATACACCAGCCGCCTTCATAGTCTTTGTTTAGCGTCACTGTTTATGTTTTATTTTTTAGTAACATGGTTTAGTCTTTTTCTAACACGTTTTAGTATTTGCGTCTCATCAACGAATAAATCAACACATCTTTGGCGGTATTTGCCATTGTTTGCCTTGCGCGAAATAACACGAACCTTCATCGACCTCAAGATCACTTCAGTGATCGCCAGCAGTTGGTGCTTGCTAATGGTGTTTCATCATCTCCTGCTAGCGTTTTATCTGGAGTCCCACAGGGCTCCTTCCTTGCACCATAACTATTCCTATTTTGATCAAAGATGTTCTCTTGGGACTTAAAGGCACTGTATCGTTATGCGCTCACGATTGCATCGTATATCACCCACTGAAATGTGCCGAAGACGTCAATGCAATATAAACTGACCTTGCCAGAATTATTACTTGTTGTACAAAATGGCCGATGAAGTTAAACATTTCCAAATGTTATCACGTTCAATGTACGAACAAGAAAAACAAAGTTCGCTGTCCATTATAGTTGCAGAATACTAAAATACAGACTGTGGACACGGTGAAATATCTTTGTGCGAACCGAAAAGAAACATTACACTGCACCACCCACGCCCACGCAATATTATGAAGGCATATCATCGTTTTTATTTCTTCCAGAGTGTTTTAAGGACGACCCAAAACAGAAAATAAACGCTATATTTTACAAATATAAAACCAGTAGTTGAATATGCATGCACAGTATTTGACACCTCTATCGCAATTTTACAAGTAGAACGAGAGAAGGTTCAAAAGCGAGCTGCTCGTTTTGTAACCAGTAATTAAAATTTATTGTCAGGAGCTCACAAATTATAGACAGACTTAGATAAAAGTCGTTGAATCAGAGAAGAAAGCTCTGTTGGTTGAAATTTCTACACAACATTCATAATAACCAAACTGGAACAGATAAAGTTTTGTATTTAAAACAGCCACACTATGTATTCGCACGCAGAGACAATCACGAAAGATTAGAGAATACTACTGTCCCATTATTGTGATCAAACATTCATTTTTTAACACAATTAGTGACTGCTATAACCTTCCAAACGGAGTGTTTCTTGCCACGAATTTCGCTGAGGCCATGGAGCATGCTGTATAATTTGCGCTCCAGATATTTGCCTCATGTAATGTCAAAAAGGTGTTTCATTCTTAATTTTCTCATCCTGATAAATTTATGCACTGTATACTGTGCGAAATAACCCCTCTCCAACAGTGCCCTAGGGGGGCTGTAGTAGCGTGTAACAAATAACTAAAGAGCTCGTGAATGCGCGGGTTAAAAAGGACACGAGTGGTATGTAGTGTAGAACCAATTCCATACCATCGATATATTTTATGCGGCGTTCTCTCTTCTCGGTGTTTTCTTGCAAGATGTACAGACATAGCTCAGGGCTTTAAACGGACATAAATATAACGTACAAATATAGTTCATTGGAAAATTTAAACACCCCTCTATTGTAACAGTCTCAGTGACCAGAAAAAGCTACGACATGACTCCGGAACTCAACTTACAAAGGAGGCATTAAGGTAATGCCGATACTGTGCCGTTCTGAAAATTAAAGCGGGAAAATACCCCATGGTGTTTCCGTGTAAAATCACCCCATGTCTCGTTACGGGATAGCCAAAAGGGTATCTGGAGAGATGCCGGGAAACGCTCATTGAAAAAAATAAGGACAATTATGACGCAAAAGTTATTTGCGGAAACTTATGTAGGCATTTTAATTCGTTGCTATTTCGTCCTAAATCTCGCGGCATACAAATTCAGCTTCTTCAAAATACGTAAATACACGTGCCTCCCCTGTCTAACCATGCTCGTGCTGAAAACAGTTACCCGACACTAATACAACCCTAACTCTTCAACTCCGACGGATGGTTGTTGTATTGCCTTTTCTTCAGCGCTGCACGTAAGTTAATCTAGACCGGTTCGCACTCGTTGCTTTAGTTTGTACGCTTCATTTAGTGACTTCCTTATTCTTTACTATCATACTAGTTTCTTAAAGTTGTACAAGACAATAGTACTTATCCACAATTTTGCCCCCTGTCCCTTCTGTGGGTGTGGTTGCCCAAGGCTTCGCTAAATTTGTACCCTGTACTCGGCCATATTGCAGTTTATAATTAACATTAGTTTGGGGTCATACATTTGCGTTTTCCTAATAAAACGTAACCGGCCCTATAAAATCCAGAATGCACGGGGTTTAATAACTGATTTATATTAAACCGCCGCAGTGCGTTGCAATTGTTCTTCCCGTATATTTATATGGAATTGCAAGCTGCTCCTCTGTGTTTGAACACTGTACATTGCTTTACGTCGTTCTAATTTAAACTTCGTTGTAATCAAAACGGAGTGTTTTGTCCATGAAAATGCAACCGCCCACACATAGGCACAAATGACCTAGAGGTAATTGCTCTACTTAAGACAGTCGCTCTACAGCCCACCAATTGCTCTCGTTCATTTTTACACGGCCTTACCCGCAGCTCCGCTCTATTTCCGCACCGTAGCTGGCCCTGATGGGCTAAAAATTAGGGTGTAGCCCGAAAGAACCCATTCCCGTTTGACCCCTTCCCGTTTGAACCCATTCCCGAAACGCCCTTCCCGCTTGACCCGTCGCGTGTGCGCCCGTTCCCGAAACGACCTTCTCGTTTGGGCGCTTCCTGTTTCAGCCCGTTCCCAAAACGCCCTTCCCGTTACAACCCCTCCCTAAGCGCCCTTCTCATTTGAACCCGCATCGTTGCAACCCATTTGAATTTCTGAAAATATGCGTTACCGTCTTCGAAACTGTTCCCCAAAATGTGCTTACAAGCAACGGGTCATGCACTAAAAACTTGTATGCACCACATTTTCCGGAATCGACCGATATTTCCGGCCGATAAAAGTTTCCGAATGCCTTAGGCCGATAGCGCCCTCTTGACACAAAATTTTTATCGGCGAAAGTGTACTATAAAGATACCCAATATCTTGAGTAATTAACGCATTGGATTTTTCTGCAGTTGGTGTTCGTACGTGCGGCTGAAATTTATTTATCAGCCGCTCTTATGCTCATTGTTTGGAGTGTAGCTTTGTCTTCGGGTTCGAGAGATCTATATATCAAAGATGTCCGTAGGAGAGACTTTAAAAAAGGAAAAAACATGTGCAGAAATCTGAGAATTGGATGCTAATGCCTTTCCTACGTGAGTAATTGGCAGATATTTTTATTTATTTACCGATACTTTACGGCATGGTCGGGCTGATGCAGGATTGAACATAAAAACACATCAGTATTGGTTGGCGTAGTTTAACAACGCCCCACACAAATAAATAAAAGACATAAATATGTAATAGACGCAAAGGGGTCCGAACAAGGATATGCATTCGTAATGTACTATTCCAATTTTAAAATACGACGATTCAACCAGAATACATATTTACAATACGTGGGCAAAATACTTATAACGATACTGAGTTCGCTGTTCGTTCATTTAACTTATTCCAGTAAGAAATTGCACGAGGAAACAAAGAAAACTTTCGAATAGTAATTCAACTGATTGGCTGCCTAATAGTCTTACTATGATGTCTTCTCGCTGAACGTCTGAAAGGCCCTTGGAGGTAGTATTCCCGCGACAATTTTAAGTTTTTGTAGTAAAGAAAATTTAGGTTAGAGATGACCCTGCGCGGCTGAAGTTTTTGAATGTTTGCCCTATTTGCAAATTGAGTACGCTAGAGTGGTGGGAATAAACAGAATCAATAAAACGCAAAGCTAAGTTTATAATTTTCGCCGCTTCTCATGACTGCGATTTCTTATAGCTAGATGTAGCATATGTATCCAGATACATAGGGTTACTTTACTTTTATTCGTCTTTTTATGTTTTATAGTTTTCATATGTTTCTTTTCGACATTAATGTGCACTTGCGTTATTATAACGTATAAATGTGTTAGTCCACGAAATACAATTTCTTTCAAAGAGAGGGTATTTTTTCGATTTTTTTTTTGTGCTTCCGCGGCGCTTTTCTGGGCTTCTTGATTTTATGATTTTTTGGTTCGTTAATTTAAAATATTTGTTTGTTAATTTAGAAGATTTGTTTATTAATTTGCTAATTATTAATTTCTTTGTTAGGCTTTGTTAATTTAAAAGATTTGTCAATTGGTATAACGAATTGTAACCAAATGTCGTCGTCTCTATATATTCAAAAAGTGAAGCCCAGGTTTGAAAAGCAGTCAAGGACTCTGGATGTACTAAGCATGCTATCGCAGCGGTGTGAACAAACGGAAATAAATGACAAACAATATGAAAATGTTTTTATAACGTTTAATAAACTGGATACGTTATTCCGGGAACGGGATAAATAAGAAAATACAAAACGGGAAGGTTCTTTCGCCCCGGGTTGAAATGGGAAGGAACAAACGGGAAGGTTGAAATGGGAACGGGTTCAAACGGGAACGGGCCAAGTGGTAAAGGCAGAAACGGGAATGTCGTTTTGCGTCGGGTTTAAACGGAACGGAACAAGCGGGAAGGGTGAAATGGGAATGGGTTCAAACGGGAACCTCCCAAAAATTAAACCCTGTTTGAATCATGGTGATGTGTCTTCACGACGAAAATGAAACCCACACTATCTAAGCACAAATTGAGTAGGTATTCTAACTTATTTTACAGGAAAGTAGTCCTACGGCGCTACTTTGAACATTTTTTACATATCATCGTGCACGTATTCGCTCAATTTCCACAATCTGTTTGGACTTTGTGTGCCTAAACTGAAGTTTGGTGTTATGAAACCTCGGTATTCTCTCCTAAAGAAAAGGAAGGAACCTCATACCAACGCATTAAACTTAAAGATTGTGAAGGTGTACGCTACATCCACGACCACCACGACGGTTTAATTCAATTATTGCAACTGATTTGCTTTCTTCCCTGCGTCGAAGCTCTATACTGCATTGCTGTCGCTGTGTGACCTTCCTCCATTTTTTTGGAAAGGGTGAATATTGTACATCACTTGGGAGGGGCGTAGGATGGAAGGGCGTGTCTTCCGCGAACGGAAGGTGTGTAGAGCAATCAGGGCGAATGCCGTATTTTTTCTCAGTCCGAGCAGGCGTTGCCAAGGTTATGGAAAATGCTTCAGTGTTTTTTGCAACTCACTGGCAAGTCTCCGTAAGCGAGTAGTTCGACATACGTACGCTGGGGACAATAGGTGGTCGCCGCGATGCACGCACTCAAGTGCGCTGGGCATTCCCTTGGTTTTTACCGTGCCGAGTGGTCGCCGCAGCCTTAGCCCACTTTCTAATTCGGTATGCTTGCCTTGGCAGACGCGCCCCGGGGACGCACAGCAGTCGTCGCAAGGCATGCATATAGGTGTTCTCGGCATTTTCTGACTTTCTGTAACTGTCGGGTGGTCGCGCGGTGCACGGCGCACATGCTGGCGCCTAAATGTGCACGCTCCGAATATTTTTCGTATATTTAACTGAGACGGAAAAATTTCACATGCTAAACAGCCTCGCTGTTAAAAAGTATACCGATCAGATGTAAGAAAAATTGCTGTGAGTGTAAAATGCTTACATAGAAAATTCATTGTACGCCACAATTCTCCCGCATTCATTTTCCACGTTGGATGGAACGCGAACTGCCTACACTTTTGATGATATGTGGCCCTAGTGCATTCTAACTTACAGTTCTTCGTCAGGAGAATTGGTTGTTTTGTCAATAAAAAACTTTACTACATATCATAAATGGGCTACGTGTTTTCTCTAGTGCTTGCAAAAAAGGCGTTAAGCCTTCAAATTTCGCCAACTTTCTTTTTACACGGCAATGCTGACAATTTTCCTCACTTTCGTGGTCTACTTTGCCCAACTGCGCCAAGTTGAACGTTATGATCATAGCTTGGCATTTTCTTCAAATAACACATCCGGCATACATAAGCGCAGAAAACGTATGTCTGATTATCAGTTTGGTCAGGCATCTGTGCTGCTCCCCACTTTTGCCGTACTACCATATTTAAACAGTATAAACATGCCTTTGATACGGTCTCATGTTATACGATGTCCTACTGCCCCTAAAATAAACCTAATTGTGTCCCTAACTTGGAATTTTCTCTCAATAAACACATTCAACAATGATTATTTGCAGTTATTGTTGAGTTCCACAGAACGCATGCTCTGCAAACAATGGTTCAGGCACTACATTGAGAGAGCGCTCCAGTGGGGCTAAAAATAATAATGAAGAAATAAAAAGCAACGAGGAATATGCATGCGCAGAAGGTCGTCTGCATCTTAGGAAATTATATGCTAGAAGTAAAAGGATAAAGCTTTCTCGAACCGATGGTCATTGCTGATCGCAACCACGAGAAATAAATCCGGCGCACAATAGGTATGGACTGGCGAGCACTCGGCAATCGTTCGGAAATTATAAAAAGTAAGCAACCTCCTTCGTTCAATCTACAACAATCTACAATTTCTGCGAACTCCCGGTCATGATATAGAGCTGTAACTTACTAAACAAATTGAAATAAAACTTGCTTTGGTTCAATGGGCCATGGAACAAATATCCTTAGGAATAACACTCAAGGACACCAAACAAGCTAATTGCATCAACGAACAAACTAAAGTTGACGATATCATAGTTCAAATAGAGAAAAAGAAAGAGAGCTACATAATGAGCCCAACCGACAACCATTTAAACATCAGGGCCACAGATTGGATACCAAGATCTCGGCATACAATAAGCGGAAGGCCAATCCACGATAGAGGCATAAAAAATAAAGTTGGGTATTAAATTCGGGTCCAGAGCAGCGCAGGGCAGGAGCATTGGGAGGTCAATAGGGGCGGCCTGCATTCTGCAGTTGACCTTAGAAGCCTTATGATGATGATGACGAGGGTGATGATGATGGCGAAGATGATGAAACAGAATCGGTGCTGTATGACTGTAATGGCGTTGGTTTGACAATTAGGTTTGACACTCGCATTGCGCCCTAATTTTTTTATTTTTAGATTTGACAATAATTAGGTTTGACATTCACAATGCGGCCTAACATTGTTTAACGATGATTGTATTTGTGTTTTCTGTATGACCACCGATATTTTGCTTGACCTTATATCTGTTGGTTTGCGTGTTGGCCCTCGATTGGAGACCCTGTGTTTGCGCTCGCAACCTGGCGGCCGTCTGGAGAATCGCGGCTAATCAGGTCCGGTTGCGGTCTTCTCCCCTGCCCATCACGCTTGGTTTTTGTCATAACTGCGTCGCTGTCGTGATACCGCCTAACAATACCAATTGAAGAAAAAGCCCAGGTTTAAGATGTTTTGCTGCATCCATTTGTTTCGGCACAATGGAAAGGAAGCAGGCTACCTTTTTACCGGTTCCTGCGGGAAGCAGACAGCACGTCTCGAAGGGGTATAACCGCTGAGCAGACCGCCGCACCTGTTGGCGGTTTGGGAAGGTGACTGTAAAGTATTTGTCGATGCGGTCCCTAAGAGTAAATGTCTCAACCACTCTGCCGAGTTCTATTGCAGCGCCCACACATTGTCGTCCTTCATACTTACCAAGTCGCCAAAACGTACTCGAGATAAAGACGAAAGCGGGCAGTGATAAACGAAGCGTAGAAGAAGCAAATATTCTTCCTTCCAACGCTTCCATAGTCGGTGCAGAAGCTCATCTCTGTACTGCACCCTTCGTCGCAAGTCATGCGCGGCAGAGATAGGCAAACAGGCGGCAGTTCGTGGTGGTATTCCCACAGTCGCTTGCCGGTTAAAAGTGCTTCAATCACAGGCATACTACTGACAACATGTTCCTCGTGTTTGATATTGGGGGGTGACGCAACCGCAGCCGGCTTCACGTCCGCACCCGGAGTCTTTGTGACCAGGCTTGGCGCGCACTTCCGTCTCGTTAACTGGTCGTCCGCCTTCTCCTTGTTAAGCTTCGCATGCTCAATCTCCACGATGTTCTTCAGACGGTTCCGTTCATGGATGTACCTGATGGCGCTGATTGTGCTCTTGAGCTGCTTGTGCAGCTCCCTCGCACGTTCATCAAGCTGATCCAGTTCTCTCGCCAAACACTGTGCTTCTTGATGGTCTCCCTTAAGCATCACAACCTCCTTCTTATTCATGAGCTGCGCCTGCCGCACCGCGTAGTTGCATGGATTCCGCTTGAAACGCTGCTTCTCCTTACGATGGCCTCGACGTCGAACTCCTTGTACTCGTAGTTGAGTACGTCCTTAACGTATGTCAGCTTCCGCGCCACCTCTTCCTTTGTCGGAAACGTGACCCCTTCGAGGTTTATTTCTTCTCTATACTTCTGAAACTCGTTGTTGGCGAAGTCATGGCGGGACACAAACTCGAGCCGGAAGACCCTATCCTGCTTCCCTTGCTTCAGCCTCAGTTGGTGCAGCCTCAGTAGGTGTTTCACATGGTGCAGTATCATCCCATGGCGTACACGTTAGCCGTATCGACCACGTCGGTGATCTGGGTGAACCTGTAGACGGCGCGGCCATTCTTGGAGCCGATTCCGACGCGCACAAAGCAGCCCAGCACCGTTTTTGCAAAGAACGGCGCATGCACCTAGCGTTCCATCTTGTGACGCGACAGACGGATCTTGCCGACCTCTTCCTTCGTGGCGACAATCTGTCGCTTCGCCTCCTCCACATCTTCCGTTGCTGAGGACGAAGGTGACGAAGAATGGCGCCGTTCTTACGCGTCGCCACCAACCTTGTTATTCTCTTCGTCATCTCTGTTGGAAGTGTCATCATCCTCGTCAAACGAATAAACGTCGCTGGCTTTGAGCTTCCTAGTCGTCTGGGCCTGTTAATCTTCCCGTGTCGGTGACTTGCGCTTCTCTTTTTCCTCTTGGTCATTCTGCAGCTGATCTGGCTGATGTGCAAACAGCTGAAGCTGCCTTTTCAGCCTGCATTCGGCTACACTTCGGTTCGTTGATCGCGTTAACCCAGGTGTCTTAGTCTTCAGCGGTACTACGTAGCGACCCGTGCTCTTGTGTACGGCGCTACGAAACGTTTTGAACGCCCGGTGTTTGTTGACGTTTTGCTCCTCGTCGGTGTCCTTTATACCTATGGCGTCCAACCGGCACATCTCCGACGTTTCTCCCTGCAGTACAAGCCAGGAACAATGCAGTTGCACTGGTGCTACTTGGTGTCAGACGATGGCAGACGTTAGTGTAGGTTCCTTGAACGATCCAGCCGAATATTATCTCCACGGCGCACAGGGTGTCGGTGAAGCGCTCTACACGACCGGTTACAATCCTCCAATAATTGTCAGAGCCAATCAAAGCGCTTATCACAGAGTCCTGAGGTTTATTGTCTTTGGGCTTGTCAGCTAAGGGTAAATTCTGGTCACGTAGCTCTGCAATAACGGTGGTCTCTATGCCCGGGTCTCTTACTGTACAGACCTGTGACACTTCCAGAGATTGGAGGGTAAGCTCAATTGATTCAAAGCCGCCACTCACAGTTATGTTCTCCTTTCGGCATTTTTACTAGCGTGGGCGGTGGCACTTGCCGAATGTGAACACTGCCAATTCCTTACTTCGAGTGCTAGATACAGACAGCTGCTGAGACACGTCTAGACGGACGAAGAACCGTTGGCTTCCAGTATCAAGCAGTTTCTGTACCGGTACGCGGTCGCGGTTTCTAGACGCCCACCTCTTGGCGGTTTGGAGCAACACGGGTGACGAGAACATGCTGCTTGCGTGATCGGCTGTCAACTGCTTTCCTCGTTGTGTTTCCACCTCTCGGTTTTCAGCTCCGATAGGAGTAGGTGGCAGTGTAATGCCCGTTGCTGCTCGTCCCCAAAGGCCGCACAGTGTAGTAATACGGCACCCTGAGCAGTGGTCGCAGCTGAGCCATGCTGCGCCTAGTTATAACGGGCAGTGTGGCCCTTCTTCCCACACTTGAAACAGCAATGCTTCCTGGACAGCCGTCGGCGCTTTTCCTCCGCTAATAGTGTGGCCTGGCATCTGCGCGTCGCGTTTCCTGCAACGTCGCAGAGGGAGCACACAGAATGCGCATCCATCGACGGATCGGTACATGGCGATGCGCACCATGACGCTAGTGCTAGGGCGGGTGGTTTTCGAGGCCTTGTCACGTTGCGGCTAGCAGGCAACATCCTTGAAATGGGTTTTTCACGCGACACTCGACTCTTCTGTCTGCTTTCAACCTCCATTTGCAGGAACTATACCATGGCCTTGAATTGCTGTTCTCGTGATTCCCCTGCAGAGTCCGCTCCCACCGTGTCGGTCTTCGTGCGCCTGCCGTACAAGATTGCCAGATCATCTGGCAATGAACGCATTATCACCCGGTTCGGAACAGCCGCGTACTCTGCATACGGCATGCCAAGGCTATCTAAACAGCCGGTCTGGAATTGAATCTGCAAATAGAGGTGTTACAGATGTGAAACTTGAGACGATGGATCAATTGGTTCGATGGAAAGCAGGTTGTTTATGTAGTCATCGAAGAGGACATCCTTTCGGCCATAGGGTTCGGTGAGCCCCTTGACTGCAATCTTATAATTGGCGTCAGTCAGGCGTATACCTTCCATTTCCCGCTTTGCAGAGCCAGCCAGGTAAGTCTTCAAGTACTGGAACATTTATATGTCGGCGAGATTGGGGTGAGCGTGTATGGTGGCCTCATAGTGCTGTCAAATTCCCGGCCATTCACGGCTCTTGCTGCAAAGACGGGTATTTTAAGCTTTGGGAAGTTTACACGTAGATTCGGTGCTCGTGGACAACTGTGAGCGGCCGCATGTTTGCTGATGAGCTTCGTTTAGGCAGCTCCGTAGGCATTGCTGGAATCGTTGATAGTCCTCGCAAGCCTCTGTAGCTGGCCTTCAGTGACAGGACCACCAGACGTAGTGCGCGAGTTCATGGCGAACCGAAGCCTTCTTATCGCGTTGCCAATCTTCGCACGGTAATCTATGGCACCCGCGGCTTTTTCATCAAACGCCTCAAAGTCAAGGAATTTGGCGATCTGGCTGTCCATCTCACCGAGAGCGGGCCCTTTAGAGCAAAGCCTGTCGATAATTTCCTGGAGGTCGCCCAATGACGGTAGAGTGCTTTCCCGAAGAATATCGCTGGCCACGGTATTGCGTCGGTGGTAGAACCACGAATGATGCCTCGATGCCTGGGCAGCTTCTCCAGGCTCGGTAACGTATCGGTGCGATGGAAGCTGGCCGTTTCCTGGGTTTTACGGCACCGTAAATGTAAAGACAGCGAAGAGTCCGGCACCCGCGTTACCTACTCGAACACATCCTGGTTCTCCTATTTTTTTATTGTGTGCTCAGGACTACAAAAATTACACGCGGATCAGATTACTGTCAGTGGTGTTAAGGGTACTTAAAAAGTAAATTGCTAACAGAATTTATGACACTTTATATTTCAGTCAACACAAAGAACAAGCATGGTTTTGTAAAGGCTGTTCAACAGTGGACCATATTCAAACGATCAATCAGGTGGTAGAGAAGTGCGCAGAGTATACTGAATCCTATGTATAGACTTGATATACTATGGAAAAGCATCTGAGTCGGTCGAAACCTCAGCAGTCATTCAGGCATTACAGAACCCGGGCGTGGACGATCAATATGTAAGAATACTAGAGGATATTTACAGTCGGTTCAGCGCTAACATCACCCTCAATTAGCAGGAGTGAAATACCTATAAGGAACGGCGTCAGACAAGGAAACACGATCTCTCCGATGTTAGTCACCGCATGTTTAAAAGAAGTATTCAGAACAATGGATTTGGAACAGGTGGAAGTAGGAGGTATGGTAGACTACCTCAGTAACCCCAGAGTTGCTGATGACATTGCCTTGTTATTTAATCTGGGAAGAAATTGCAAAACATGCTTACCCCACTGAACCAACCGAGTAGAACCGCTGGTCTGAAAGTTATTATGCAGAAAACTAAAATATTGATCACTAAACTCGGGACAGCACAGCGGTTTGAGATAGGTGGCGACAGAGTGGGAGTGGCAAGCGAATATATCTACTCAGGCCAAGTTGTGACCATGGATCCCAACCATGAGGCAGAGCTTCGGCAGGCAGTCTCAGATAATGAATGGCAGCCTATCGTTGTCTCTGAAGAAGCAAGTGTATGACAGCTGCATCTTGTCGGTACTCAAGTACGGGGCAGAACCTTGCAGGCTCAGTGAAAGGGTTCAACTTAAATTGAGGGCAACTCAGCGCTCAATGGAACCGAAGATGATAGGTGTAACATTGAGGGGCAAGATGAAGGAGCGGATCGGGGAACAAACGCGTGTTAAGGACAATATTATTAGAAATTAGGAAAAAGAAATGGACGTGGGCAGGGCATTTAAAGCTAAGGCAAGATAACCTTTGCTCATTAAGGGTAACAGAGGGGATTTCCAGAGAAGGGGGTGGGAGAAAGTTCGATGGGCAGACGCCATCAAGACGTTTGTGGGGATAACTTTGCAGCAATTAGCGCAGGGCCGGGGTAATAAGAGAATAATGCGAGGGGCCTTTGTCCTTCAGGGTGCGTAGATAGGATAGGGGTGATGATGATGATGAAACTAGCTACTTTAGCCGAGGCAACTAATATATTCGCTATTTATCACGTTTACTTGATCCTCCCGCTATGTATAATACCACCTAAGCCAAAACCGAATTGGTTATCAGCAATTTAGAAAAACGGAGTCCTAGTTGTGGCAAGCAGTGCGCCAAAGCTAGGTCAATCCTTAACGTATCTTTGCCGCACGACCACTTAATGTCTGCGCGTGCGGGTTACCGAGGAGGTTCTGACGAACAAAAAATAATGGCGCCGTGGGAAGGGAGCAAGGAATGAACACGAAGCACGCAAGAAAAGGCAAAAACAACCGTCGCTAAAGCTGGTGACAAAGCTTTTCCTCCAATGCGCCCGCCGGTGCGCGGAACGTTGATTATTAATGTCCTGTCATCGCCCTATCAACACTGTGTTCCGGCTGAGAAAACAGCCCTCCGTGTTCTCCTCCGCGTTCAGAATTTCTTTTGCGCACTGCACGAAGGAATCGTTGGCTGGTATAGGTAGAGGCCTAGCCTATAAATGACATACAGGCTTTGTTTTTGCTACAGACCATGAAATGCTTCTGTTCCTTCAGGCTCGAGGCACTCCTACAGACAGATACATAGCTCGTTCCCGTTGAAGCGGTGAGGAGCCCATCATGAGCCACCCCAAAATAGCTGCGTGCAAAACCCCAAAAGTGTTTCTGCCGAAACCCCCCAAGGAGTATGTGCTGAACAAGAAGGTACGAAATGTGCCAAGAGTGGAATGAACATAGAGAGGGGAAGAGGAAGCCGAAGGTGGCATGCTTTGGGAGAAGGAGTTTGAGGAGAACACCAGGCCTGCCTCCTGGAACCGCCTCCAGCTTCAACGGGGCCTAATGACGCCTCAAGACTTCTGACAAGAGATCCAAGCTACGATCCTGGAGGGAGGCCCCGCGGAAACGCACCGTTGACGACTCCGGGTGCGAGAGCCTGCTGGGCTCCAGGCGGCAACGCTCCGGCTTCACACCGCATCGGTTCAAGAACGCACCGACGGCTACACTCCCCTGGTTCCTGACGGTGACGGCAAGCTCACTACAACCAGCGGCTGGACTCGACACAACGGGCGCTTTACCCCTACACCAAATGGGAAGACATCGACTTTAACGAGAGGCTATATTATATTTAAGGACTTTACGTGGATATCAACCGTGTGAACGCCTTTTTGATTAGTTATCAGTAATTGTCTTGGGCTGTGATATACCGTCTTCGTTAGTTAAACATGCTTTTCTATATCCTGGCTAATTGAATAATTGGCGTGACAATTTTGGCGAGAATGGCAGGATGTATTATTCTTGATTGCCACTGTCATTTCATCCAGGTGGATTGTTAACCGAGAAAAAGTGTTATGGCTTACCGAGGCAATAGGGTTGACTAAAGAGAAGGCGTTGCCGATGTACGAAAGAGCAGCCCAGTAGGAGCAGAAGAAAGCCGAACGCGAACCGCAAAATGCAGAGAGGGAGCAGAGGATATTGGACTGAAATCACGCCTTGATGAATTCGCTTCGCGTGGTACAAACATAGATAGATTCAAGCGAGAGATCTGGTTCGATAACACCACGAGCACCACAAATCTGCCCCCTAAAATTTATGGCACCATTCCATGAGAAGCGAGACTACTGGGACGCCTACTTACAACTTTCTGGCAGAATAGCCACTGGTCAGGGCTGGAAATGGTCCGAATGGGCTGCGGCCTCGAGCTTGTGTTTGGCAGGCGAAGCATTAAACTGCTTCTGTCCGATCGCAGCTTCTGACTCGAACGACTACCACAAAGTGAAGATTGCGCTCCTGAAGAGCTTTCGCTTGACGGCTGAAGCTTTCAGAAAAACGTTTAGGTGCTGCCAACCAGAATACGCTGATACCAGTGGACGGTTTGCAGCAAAGATTAGGAATTACTTCTATCGTTCAATGGCCCCGATTTGAAGACACCTTTAAGACTATCAGCAACCGGATTGTCTCCGAATAATTCTTGCATGGCTGTTCTCGCAAGTTAGTCGCGTTTCAGATGCAAAAGCATCTCTTGCTCTCGGCTCCGTCATCCGTCATCCGTCGTCCGTCAATCCAAGGCCCAGGAAGACACTGACAACAATGCCTGTATAGGCGCCCTTTAAGGGGAAGCGTGCTCGTCTCGTGCTGGCCCAGGTAGACACCGGGAGCACTGTCGCTCCAGCATCTCATGGTCGAGGCTATGTCTCTCCCTTGTTGTGGCACCGTTCACACACCGCTGCGCATGCTCGGCTCATCTTGGGCCGGCCGAGGAAGACACCGGTAACACTGTTGATCCAGGAGCCCTTAAAGGATAAGACACCACCGCGCTTTCAGCAAGCCGAGCCTGCGCAGTGGGGTTGTGGACGGCACAAAAACGACAATGGAGAGACATAGCCCCGTCGAATCTAATAAGATTACATCTTCCCGTAGGGGACCTTTGAGTAATATGCAAAACAGCCATGGGCTCAACGCAATTTCCCATTTCGCAGTTCTGGTAAGTCAAAAGTGTGCTAGTTACCATGAAAACAAAACTGTAAATATAACGGTAGCTACGTACCTCAACCTAACGGAAACGACGAACTGAAAACTAATAGGCAGTTGAATCGACCCCATGGGTGCTTTGCATACTACTCAGGGCTCCGCTACCGGAAGATGGTGCAACCTTTTAAACGAAGACCGATTACAAGCTATTGGTTACCTGGCTGACTCAACCGATGGATTTCTTTAGGCGCAGGGCTTACAAAACTTTGGTACGGTGAATGACGAACAAGAACAGCCGTCTGGTAGAGGCAACGTGCCAGAATTAGGAAGTTCCACCTCACCGAACAGGATCCTAGAAAATGCTTCCTCTGCAACGGGGACAGCCATTTAGCTGCGGTTTTTGGCAGTAACTTTGTTGGTAACAAATCTGACCTTATTTGCCAAGTTTGTAATAGAAGAGGGCAGAGGACTGAAGCCTGTCGCTTCAAGACACAAGACATAGTGGCTGGCATGGCGTATCGACATGCAAAACAAACGCAATTGCCAAATTATGCTAAAGCAAAAGGAGATGAAGTCAGAACAGTAGGAGCATGCACGTCGATGTACAATACGGAGAGAACACCAATCGGTGAAGGAATAGTGCAAGGGAAGAAGATCGCGGTATGGAGGAATAGGGGTGCTAAAATGGTGCTGATTTGATGGAGTTCGATGCGTGATTACGATTTGAACGGAAAGAAGTCATCTGTTATTTTCGCTGACAGTACCTTCAAGTGGTTATCAGAAGCCATCATAGACATCTCAATGGCCTCCTATTCTGGGAAGGTTAGTGCAAAATGCCTAGAGAAGCCTTTACATGATCTGATATTGGGTAATGTTCCTGGTGTTCGAGATGTAGGCCCACCCGATTCTAGTGAATTTGCACGGCAAAATTCATGCAGAAAGGGAGTAATCAGGTTATATCACAAGAGCTACACAATACAAGTGGTGATTTACCCATAGAGAGTATGCCCCAGTGGAAATGTCAGCAGCCGTGGAAGCAGCCATTAGGGTGTAGGAGGAGCAGACCACTCTACGTTTTACTAAACCAACCCCTTACCCTACACTCTCGTGAGTTGCCAAGCACCAGATGCAAGATTAGACACTGCAGGGCTATTATTACCAAGTAGGGGTGGAATCGAAAGAATACCATTCTGGTTACACGTTTTTTGTTCAGAATGAACTTCTTTACCGAAGAGGCCTATTCCGCTGAGGAGGAGTAGTCAAGCGGCTTGTCGCAACGCAAGATATTGTCACGAAGCTAAGGACGACGCAGTTGTTTGGAAAAGAAACAAGTTTATTGGAGCGAACTTGTGCTCCCCTAACAACTGAAAAGAATACAGAGGCGGCCAAGCAGCGGTCAACAAAGTGACGTACAGTCGCCCGCAAAAGTTTGCGGGATGAGCAGCGTATGGCCGAGCGGCGCAAAACTGCGTTGCTGCGCGATCTGCAGCCAGCGGGCGCCGGGTCGAGGCTGAAGGAACTGGCGTGGTGGTTGCGCTTTGCGCATGCCTGGCCCTCATTTGTTACCGGGAATTTCTGATTACTCGCTTGCCCGTGACATGCTTTCGATATTCGCGGCAGCCGCGAATATCAACAGCTTGTCACGGGCAAGCGAGCGATCAGAGATGCCCAGTAACAAATAAAGGACAGGCATGCGACAAGCGCGACCACCACGCCCACTCCTTCAGCCTCGACCGGGCGCCCGCTGGCTGCAGATGGCGCAGCAACGCAGTTTTGCGCCGCTCGGCCACACGCTGCACATCCCGCCAACTTTTGATGGCGACTGTACGTGCGTCTGGCGAGCGTCGCAGAATCGAATGCCCCTGCCTCCGCACTGCAGACTTTTTATCTTTCGGCGCGCGTGGTTCTCGAAACGTCGATTCACATCGAGAACATAGTAGATCCAAGAAAATTATTCTGGGCTGTTAAAGTTAGATCGGAATGCTCTCCCTATCACAACAGATAACACATGCGGCACAGAAACAAATAAAGAATGGAACACGCGCTTCCCTTGGCGCAGAGACAACACAGACTGGCGCAGCCAGGCGGTAAAAGCAAAACACAATTAAACAAACCCAATTTATGGTTCGCGGCATTACCCTCCCCCCCCTCTAAGAGTGCATCGACCCGATGCTAACATAAGCGACAGTCCGAACAAATGAAAATAAAAGTTCGTCATCGTCCGTAGAAAGGTTTTAAGCAAACCACGTGGACGACATCGGGTCGCGTGGGTCGTCGTGATGTGCCGGAATCACCACTGGGGATCACTTCGTAGGTTAATTGCCCAACACGTCTTAGAATCTGGTAGGGTCCGAAGTACCGTCGCAGGAGCTTTTCACTGAGTCCGCGTCGTCGAATGGGTGTCCAAACCCACACACGATCCCCTGGTTGGTACTCGGCGTCTCGGCGTCGGAGGTTGTAGCGGCCCGGATCCACCAGCTGCTGGTCCTTTATACAAACTCGAGCGAGCTGGCGAGCCTCCTCTGCACGTTGAAGATATCCGTGGACGTCGGCGTTGAGGTCGTCGTCTTCTTCGTGCGGAAGCTTGGCGTCGAGCATCGTAGTCGGCCTTCTACCGTCGACAAGCTCGAACGGCGTCAGCTGCGTCGTCTCCTGGATAGCTGTGTTGTACGCAAACGTGACATACGGGAGCACTTCGTCCCAAGTCTTATGTTCTACGTCAACGTACATTGACAGCATTTCTGCGATTGTCTTGTTCAGACGTTCTGTTAGTCCGTTCGTTTGGGGGTGGTACGCCGTCGTTCTTCGGTGATCCGTGTTTCTGTAGCGTAATACTCCTTGCATCAGCTCCGCAGTAAATGCCGTTCCGCGGTCTGTGACTAGGACTTCCGGGGCTCCATGTCGCAGCACAACTTGGCTTATAAAAAACTTTGCCACTTCTTGTGCAGTCCCCCTCGGAAGAGCGGCGGTCCCTTCGTAGCGCGTCATGTAGTCTGTCGCTACGACAATCCACTTGTTCTGTGATCGTGACGTAGGGAACAGGCCTAAAAGGTCCATTTCAATCTGTTGAAATGGTCTCGTTGGGACGGCGATCGGTTGCAGAAGTCCGGAGGGTCTTGTCGTCGGTGTTTTTTGTCGCTGGCAGTCACGGCAGCTCCGGACGTAGTGGGTAAAAGCAAAAAGCCGGGCGGTAAAAGCAAAACACAAATAAACAAACCGAATTCATGGTTCGCGGCAATATACAGCAGAAGCTCTTAATATTAGCGCACAAAAACATCATGTCGGGCCATCGAGGGCTGTTTGAAACCGTCAGGAGAATCGACGAACATTTGTTTTTGGCCAGCCGTGCAAAGTAATACAAGGGAATATTCTCAAAGTCGGACCGAGCCCCTCATTTTTCATTTCTTATTCGCCACATGGCATACCGAGGGGCTCTGTTCTGGCAGTCTTGGTGCCAAATGTAGCTTAAGAGGGTTCAACGCTGGTCGACCACTCTCGACATGTCGTAGACACTCCATTCACGGCCCGGGGGTAAAAAGGAGGTCCCCTTCGCCCCGAGTAGTCCGAGTGGCGCCGGCCACCACCCCCAAGTGCAGGAAACAAAAAAATATCTAAACATAAATACCCGAGAAAGTGACGGGGAAACAGCATCCACAAGTAGTTTAGTAGTCATCGCACCAGACCGGTATTCTGGAGGTCGTGGGGTTTGATCCCACCCGGCGGGAATTTTTTCACCACGTTCTTTCTGTCTCAAAAAATTCTTCATTTGTTTCTATGACCTAGCGCATTCCCCCCTTTGCTTCCCGAGGTTTGCTTGACTGCAAACCCGTATTCTGTATTATTTCACCGAGCCCCTCATTTCCAATTTCTGATTCGCCAAGTCCATAGCGAGCGCCTCTGTTCTGGCAGTCTTGGTGCCAAAGATAGCTAAAGAGGGTTCACCGCTGGTCGACCACTCCCCACATGTCGTAGGGACTCGAGTTACGGCCCGGGGGTTAAAAAGAAGGTTGCCTTATCCCCGAGTAGTCCGAGGGGCGATGGCTACCAAACCCAAAGGGCAGGAAAGAAAAAAATATATTACCATGAACACCCGAGAAAGTGGCGTGGAAACAGCCCCACAGGTAGTGTAGTGGTCATCGCACCAGACCGCTATTCTGAAGGTCATGGGTTCGGATCCCATCCTGCGGGCATTTGTCACCACTTCCTTTCTGTCTCAAAAAATTCTTTATCTGTTTCTTTGACCTACCGCATTCCCCCGTTTGCTTTCCGAGGTTTTCTTGACTGCAAGCCCTTATTTTGTCTTTTTTACCGAGCGCCTCAATTCCCATTTCTGATTCGCTACATGCACTGCGAGGGCCTCTGTTCTGGTAGTCTTTGTGCCAAATGTAGCTTAAGAGGGTTCAACGCTGGTGGACCACTCTCGACATGTCTTAGACACTCGATTCCCTGTCCGGGGGTTTAAAAGAAGGTCCCCTTCATTCCGAGTAGTGAGAGTGGTGCTGGCTACCACCCCCAAGTTAGGGAAGGGAAAATACCTTAACATAAATACCCGAGAAAGTGGTGGGGAAACAGCACCACCGTTATCGTAGTGGTCATCCCTCCAGACCGGTATTCTGGAGGGTGTGGGTTCAGATCCCACCGGGCGAGAATTTTTTCACCACTTTCTTTTAAGTGCGAATGCACTTCTTAAGCGAGCCTGAAGCGTCCGCCGCCGTCCGCATAGCAACAGCTGATTGATTGATTGATTGATTGTGGGATTTAACGCGCCGACGCAACGCAGGCAATGAGGCGCGCCGTAGTGGAGGGCTCCGGATTAATTTTGACCACCTGGGGATCTTTATCGTGCGCCGAAACGCATAGCAACAGCTGCGGGTGCGCGCGCTCCTCGTCTTCCTTGGCAACGGGGGGAGATGGGCGCGCGCTGCCTGGCCGCTGACATGGCACATACCCATGTGGGGGATTGGCCAGGAATCTCCTCGTCTTCCTTGGCGACGGGGGGAGATGGGCGCGCGGTGCCTGGCCGCTGACGTGGCACATACCCACGTGGGGGATTGGCCAGAAATCGGGCGTGAGAAGGGCTGATGCACCCGCTTAGGGAGTACTGACACGAAATTTCAAAGCTGAGATCCGCTCTAGCAATCAACTACGACGACAACACAAATAGGTGTCTGTGTGAATAAATGCATCTTTCTTTCTTTGTAGTTGTGTGTGTGTGTGTGTGATGTCTATTTCGCGAACATTACCGAACCGCGCAAATTCAACTCGTGCATTCGCACTTCCACATTCTTCCCCTCGGGGAAATCCGGGGAATTTTTTTACTCTAAAATTTTGTCATCTGTTTCTATGAACTACCGCATACCCCCCTTTGCTTTCCGAGCTTTTCTTGACTGCCAACCCTTATTCTGTCTTCATTCACTGAACCCATCATTTCAAATTTCTGATTTTCTACATGCAAAGCGAGGGCCTCAGTTCCTGCAGTATTGGTGATAAAGGTAGCCTAAGAGGGTTCAACGCTGGTCGATCACTCTCGTCATGTCGTAGACGCTCGAGTCATTGCGCGGGAGTTAAAAAGAAGGTCCCTTTCACCTCGAGTAGTGAGAGTGGCGCTGCCTACCACCCCCCAAGTGCAGGAAAGGAAATATACCCTAACATAAATACCCTAGAACGTGGTGAGGACACAGCCCCCCCTGTAGCGTAGTGGTCATCGCACCAGACCGGTATTCTGGAGGTTGTGGTTTCAGATCCCACCCGGCGGGAATTTTTTCACCGCTTTTTTTCTTACTAAAAAATTCTTTATGTGTTTCAATGACCTACCGCATCCCCCCTCGCTTTCCGACGTTTTCTTGACTGCCAACCCTTATTCTGCCATAATGCACCGAACCCCTCAATTCCCATTTCTGATTCGCTATATGCATAGCGAGGGCCTCTGTTCTGGCAGTCTTGGGGCAAAAGGTAGCCTAAAGGAGCCATGAAGAAAGAATACACGATTGGTTCATTCAAAAGACGGCCTCGTTAGATTCATACTGTCACCAGTTTTAACGTGAAGTTCGCTCAAATAAGCTATATAATTAGGCAAAAAGGGAATGCCCATGCGACCCACTCGCTCATTTCCCGCAACTGAACCTATGATGCCATTCGAGCCTGCTCTGTGATTAGCGGAGGCCGGCAAAAGCAAACGAAAATAAGGCTAAGCTTATAAGCTTGCAGAACGAGCTATTGGTGCCTAAATTTAGGGCACATTCTTTTTAAAGCGATAAGAATGGTGGGACAAACAGTGGAAGTCACGAAAGTACATGTAAACATATGATCTATTCTGCTGTTGGTACTGCGCGCCCTATGCTTGGTATAGCTGCACAGCACTATGGGGCTTTGGGGTTGTCTTAGACGACAATAGCCTATTGATGCAAGCAACGTTGTCTTACGTGAACATATTAGCCGAGCGAGCACTGTTTCACGAAACGATTATTTTCTCATGGTGACTAAACAGCGCAGAAGACGAAACACAGAGAAGAGCAAAAACAGTACGAGCGCTGAACACTGAAAAGAGCCCGTTGAAAAAGAAATGAACTGCAGCAGGATGGAAAGTTGGGCGAGTTGGTGTTGCGACATGGTGACTAAACAGCGCAGAAGACGAAACACAGAGAAGAGCAAAAACAGGACGAGCGCTGAACACTGAAAAGAGCCCGTTGAAAAAGAAATGAACTGCAGCAGGATGGAAAGAGTGGCGAGTTGGCGACCATGTCGCAACACCAACTCGCCCAACTTTCCATCCTGCTGCAGTTCATTTCTTTTTCAACGGGCTCTTTTCAGTGTTCAGCGCTCGTCCTGTTTTTGCTCTTCTCTGTGTTTCGTCTTCTGCGCTGTTTAGTCACCATGTCGCAACACCAACTCGCCCAACTTTCCATCCTGCTGCAGTTCATTTCTTTTTAAACGGGCTCTTTTCAGTGTTCAGCGCTCGTCCTGTTTTTGCTCTTCTCTGTGTTTCGTCTTCTGCGCTGTTTAGTCACCATGTCGCAACACCAACTCGCCCAACTTTCCATCCTGCTGCAGTTCATTTCTTTTTCAACGGGCTCTTTTCAGTGTTCAGCGCTCGTCCTGTTTTTGCTCTTCTCTGTGTTTCGTCTTCTGCGCTGTTTAGTCACCATGTCGCAACACCAACTCGCCCAACTTTCCATCCTGCTGCAGATTATTTTCTCCCTGAACAAAAACAAGCCAGGTTTAAATACGGTCAAAAACAAACCAAAGCAAGAAAACGGCTTGCCCCGATATGGTGGCGCCATCTAGGTTGCAGTAGAATACCTCAACCCAATTCCGCCGTACAATATAGAGACACCCTTTCAACGGACCCCTGGGGCTGCAATTGGGTCAACGTGCTCAACGCGTTGTTCTTTTCGTTTCCCACGAGAACCAGCAACACGCAATACATAGGATGATTCAAACTTTGTCAGTAAACAGCGTTGCAGCGATAATTTTAGCGCGGTTTTGATGCAATAACTTGCTTCGGCGGCGCGCGAGTGACCAAAAATGGCCACGCCAGCCTCCACCCGGTCTCCACCCTGTACGACGGCCGCATGAATCAAGGCAGAGCGTTCGGTTCCTGTGATGTCATTGCAGACCACGAAAACACGATTTAGCGGGAAAATCAAAATTTTAACCTAAATTGAATAATTTCTCAGTGAATAAAGCATCGTTTGTACCCGGACAAGCGCTAGGGGCACTATAAAACACGAAATCTTTCGAAAAAAACAAACTTGTATTTTCTCTTCATGGCTCCTTTAGGAGGTTCAACGCTGCTCGACCACTCTCGGCTTGTAGTAGAGACTGGAGTCACGCCCTGAGGGTTAAAAAAAAGGTTCCCTTATTCCCGAGTACTCCGAGTGGCGATGGCTGCCAACCCAAAGTACAGGAAACAAAAAATATATTATCATAAACACCAGAGAAACTGGTGGGGAAACAGCCCTGCCGGTAGCGTAGTGGTCATCGCACCAGACCGGTATTCTGGAGGTCGTTGGTTTTTATGTGTTTCAGTGACCTACCGCATCCCCCCCTCACTTTCGGACGTTTTCTTGACTGCCAACCCTTATTCTGCCTGAATTCACTGATCCCTCATTTCGCATTTCTGATTCGCTCCATGCATAGGATGGCGTTTGGTATGGCAGTCTTGGTGCTAAAGGTAGCTTAAGAGGGTTCAATGATGGTCGACCAGTCACGACATGTCGTAAGCACTCGAGTCACGGCCGGGGCGTAAAAACAAGATCGCCTTCACCCCGAGAAGTCAGAGTGGCGCTTGCTACCGCCCCCATGTACAGGAAACAAAAACATTCCTTAACATAAATACCCGAGAAAGTGGTGGGGAAACAGCCCCGCCGTGGTCGTAGTGGTCATCGCACCAGACCAGTATTCTGGATGTCGTGGGTTGAAATCCTACCAGAAGGGAATTTTTTCACCACTTTATTTCTGAATCTAAAAATTCTTCATTGGTTTCTATTGCCTTTCCGCATTCCCCCCTTTGCTTTCCGAGGTTTTCTTGACTGCCAACACTTATGATATTTTAATTTACCGAGCCCCTCATTTCCCATTTCTGATTCGATACATGTATAGCGAGAGCCTCTGGTCTGGCAGTCTTGGTGCTAAAGGTAGCTTAAGATGGTTCAAAGCTGGTTGAGCAGTCTCGACATGTCGTAGACACTGGAGTCACTGCGCGGGGGTTAAAAAAAAAGGTCCTCTTCACTGCGAGTAATCCCAGTGGCGCTGGCTACTACCCCCAAGGGCAGGAAACAAACAATACCTAGACATAAATACCCGAGAAAGTGGTGGGGACACAGCTTGCCAGTAGCGAAGTGGTCATGGCAGCAGACTGGTATTCTGGAGGTCGTTGGTTCGGATCCCACCCGGTGGGCATTTTGTCACCACTTTCTTTCTGACTCAGAAAATTCTATGTGTTTTCATGACCTACCGTATCCCTCCCTTTGTTTTTCGACGTATTCTTGACTGCCAACCTTTATTCTAGCGTAATTCACCGAGCCCCTCATTTCCCATTTCTGTTTCGCTACATGCATATAGGGCCGCTTTTGTTGCAGTCTGGTGCCAAAGGTAGCTTAAGATGGTTCAACGGTGGCCGACCTCTCTTGACATGTTGTAGACGCACGAGAAACCACCCGGGGTTAAAAAGAAGGTCCCCTTCACCCCGAGTAGTCCGAGTGGCGCTTGCTTCCACCCCCATGTGCAGGAAACAAAAAAATTCCTGAACATAAATAGCCGAAAAAGTGGTGGGGAAACAGCCCCGCCGGTATCGTAGTGGTCATCGTACCAGACCGGTATTCTGGATGTCTTGGGTTCGGATCCCAACCAGCGGGCATTTTTTCACCACTTTCTTTCTACCTAAAAAATTCTTCATCTGTTTATATGACCTACCGCATTCCCCCCTTTGCTTGCCGAGGTTTTCTTGATGGCTAACCCTCATTCTGTCTCTTAATATATGTATATATATATATATATATATATATATATATATATATATATTGCCGCGAACCATACACTGTGTTTGTTTATTTGTGTTTTGCTTTTACCGCCCGGCTGCGCCGGTCTGTGTTATCTCTGCGCCAAGGGAAGCGCGTGTTCCATTCTTTCTTTCTGTGCCGCATGTGTTATCTGTCGTGAAAGGGAGAGCATTCCGATCTAACGTGAGCAGCCCAGAATAATCTTCTTGGATCTACTATGTTCTCGATGTGAACCGACGTTTCGAGAACCACGCGCGCCGAAAGATAAAAAGCCTGCAGTGCGGACGCCGGGTCATTCGATTCGACAACACTCGCCTGTGCAAGTCACTTTGTTGACCGCTGCTTCGCCGCCTCTGTATTCTTTTGAGTTGTTAGGGGAGCACAAGTTCGCTCCAATAAACGTGTTTCTCATTCAAGACAACTGCATCGTTCTTGTCTTCGCGACATCTGGTGTTGGTGCGGGGTACTAAGTCTTTATGCCCTCTACGACATCTCGAAGCCGCCAAGACAGTCCAACCAGAGAAAGCCCCCGACTGCAAGGATTGCTACCCGAGTTCGGTCTTCTGCCAGAAGGGCCCAAGAGAAGGAAGGCTGCAACCAACACCATGGTGCAAGAAACAACGTCGCCAATCATCCTGCAGCAGCCCCGAGAACCGCCATCGTTCCGGGGAGCCCCCGCTTAAGACCCCGATGAATGGTTGGAGAAGCTGGAGCGCGTCCGCATCTTCAACAGGTGGGACGACGAAGAAACTTTCCGGCATGTCTTCTTTTACATAGAAGATGCTGCGCGAACTTGGTTCGAGAACCATGCGAGCTCTTTGACCGACTGGACTCAATTCAAAAGGGAGTTCCTGAAGACTTTCACTACCGTGGTGAGAAAAGAGCGAGCTGAGCTTTTGCTTGAAACTCGAACGCAGCACCCCAACGAAGGAGTCGCGATTTTCGTTGAGGACATGAAGCGACTTTTTCGTCGTGCGGACCCTGAAATGACCGAGAAAAAGAAGCTTAGGTTTCCAACGCGAGGAGTGAAGCAAGAGCTTTTTGCTTGTCTAGTCCGTAACCCTCCGAAGACAGTGGCGGAATTCGCGTCTGAGGCGGCCGCGATGGAGAAGACGCTAGAAATTCGAACGAGGCAGTACGACCGCCCTGTCAACGCGCTGTTCTCGGAGACCATCGATGCCGCAAATGGAAGCTCCGATACATTGCGAGAGACCATCCGAGCAGTGGTCAGGGAGGAGCTTCGGAAGCTTTTTCCAACGACGCCGCAACCTCAAGTGGCTTCCCTGACCGACGTAATCCGAGAAGAAGTCCAAAACGCACTGGGAACTTCTACGCCATCGGAAGCACCCCGCGAACCACAAGCCATGACCTACTCCTCGGCTGTTCGTCAACCCCGCCCTGCTCCAACCCGCCGTCAAGAGGCCGAACCATACCGCCGTCCAATGCCGCCCGCCCGACGCCTTGTAGACCAATACCAGACGCCAAGGAAGACCGACGTGTGGCGAACGCCCGATAATCACCCGCTGCGCTACCACTGCGGAGAGGCCGACCACATCTACCGTCGCTGTCCCTACAAGAGGCTCGGTTTGCGAGGGTTCTCCGTCGACGCCCCACGCCCCCGATACGGCCAGCGCCCTGCTGAGATCGAAGAATACCTCTCCAACACCAACCGAGGACCAGCCCGCTTCAACCGTTCACCGTCGCCCTACCCGTATCAGTCACCGAACCGCCGTAGCGACGCTGACTTCGCCCGTGGAAGGTCCCCCAGCCCACGCGGGGGAAACTAAAAACAGCAACTTCTGGAGGTGAAGTTGCTCTACGGCGAAAAACCGGAAACCCTCCAATGACGCAAGGACACGCCGAAGACAGTGATTCACGACATGCCCTCATCCCGACGACCCGACATAGCCCTAACGAGACTCCTGAACACGACGACAGCTACACGGCGTGACGCGAACCCGACCTGACCGAGACGTCCGTTGAGAAGACGACGACAACGACGAAGCACAGTGTCCGACTGTCAACAAGTACAAGAAGAGATACAACGCCCCGACGAACCCGGAACTCGAGGAAGACTGCATCTGACGTCAAGGTGTCCATCGACGGCTTTGACGTAGTCGCCCTCGTAGACACGGGAGCTGACTATTCGGTAATGAGCGGACCATTTGCGTCTAAACTGAAGAAAGTTATGACCAGATGGGACGGTCCGCACATACGCACAGCAGGAGGCCACCTCGTGACGCCAAGTGGAACGTGCACATCGCGCGTCACCATAGACGGCACAACGTACCCTGAGGCGTTCGTCATTCTGCCTAACTGCTCCCGTGACGTAATTCTTGGAATGGACTTTTTGATGGACAACGGTGCAATAATCCATCTGCAGACCAAGTCAATAACCTTTTCCCCCAATCACTTCATGACGCCGGAACCGAACCCCGAACGACGTGCTGCTGTAAGGATTGCCGATGATCATCTGACCCTGCCACCCTGCGCAAGCTTGATGGTCTCAGTCTACTGTGAAGATGCTGCTCCTGACGTCGACGCTATCGTAGACACCGATCAAAGGGTGCTTCTCAACCGTGGTGTGTCGGTCGCAAGAGGCATTGCGCGCTTCAAGGAACACCAATCCCACATTTTGGTTACGAATTTCACTGATGAGTACCAGCATTTAAACAAGGGCGCGGCAATTGCATTCCTCGAAGAAGCGCAAGAAGCAAGTGACGTGATCGCGGTCGCCGACTTTGAACGCACACCCTTAGAAACTTTCAAGCTCCCGCCGCCATTCGACGTGAATCCAGCGCTACCGCAAGAACAACGGAAAAAATTTTTGGCTTTGCTGTGTCGCTATAGCGAATGTTTTTCGTCGAGCGCAAAACTACGTCAGACCCCTCTAGCGAAGCACCGAATAATAACCGAAGATGGAGCCCGACCTACCCGACAGTCACCGTACCGCGTCTATTCACACGAACGGGAAGCCATCCGGACTCAAGTCGACGACATGCTCACCGACGACATTATACAGCCATCGAAAAGCCCCTGGGCTGCGCCCGTTGTACTCGTAAAGAAAAAAGACGGCACATTAAGGTTTTGCGTTGACTACCGGCGACTGAACAAAATCACAAAAAAGGACGTGTACCCCCTCCCCCGAATCGACGACGCTCTCGACCACCTCTGCCACGCGAAGTACTTCTCATCGATGGACCTGAAGACCGGCTACTGGCAAATTGAAGTGGACGAGAGAGACCGAGAGAAGACTGCATTTATAACCCCAGACGGCCTATACGAGTTCAAGGTGATGCCGTTTGGGCTGTGCACAGCACCAGCGACGTTTCAGAGTCATGGACACTGTGCTAGCTGGCCTTAAGTGGCACACCTGCCTCGTATACCTCGACGACGTAGTGGTATTCGCCCGGACTTTCGACGAACACCTTGCAAGGTTGGAGTGTATACTCGAGGCCATTCGTACGTCGGGGTTGACGCTGAAGCCTGAAAAGTGCCGTTTCGCATAAGGGGAACTCAAGTTCTTGGGCCACGTCGTCAACGACGCGGGAGTCCTACCTGACCCGGCAAAAACTTCAGCCATTGCGAACTTCCCATGGCCGAAAGACAAGAAGGGCGTGCGAAGATTTCTCGGGCTGTGCGCATACTACCGGCGCTTCGTCGCAAACTTCGCACGCATTGCAGAGCCACTCACGCGCTTGACGAAAGATAGCACCCCTTTCAGCTGAGAAAACGACCAAGAAAAAGCATTCTGCGAGCTGCAAAAACGCCTGCAAAGACCGCCCGTGTTCGCTCATTTCGACGAAAATCCCGAAACGGAAATGCACACGGACGCCAGTGATATAGGCTTGGGTGCCGTCCTTGTCCAAAAGCAAAGCGGCTGCGAAAGGGTAATCGCCTATGCCAGCCGTGGTCTGTCGAAGGAGGAGAAAAACTATTCTGCCTCTGAGAAAGAGTGCCTGGCTATTATATGGGCGATGTCAAAATTTCGCCCATACGTGTATGGAAGGCTTTTCAAGGTTGTAACAAACCACCATGCGCTGTGTTGGCTCGCAAACTTGAAGGACCCCTCTGGCCGTCTTGGGCGGTGGAGCTTGCGCCTGCAGGAGTGCGACGTTACAGTCGTTTATAAATCCGGCAAGAAACACTCCGACGCCGACTGCCTGTCCCGCGCCCCCGTCGACCCACCACCCCAAGACGCTGACGAAGACAGCGCGTTCTTCGGGATCGTGACGGAGAGCGACCTAGCCGCCCAGCAGCGTGCCGACACCGACTTACGCGCCATAATCGAGTACCTCGAGGGATGTAACGTTGCCGTTCCTAGGACCTTCAAACGCAGCTTACCAGCATTCAGCCTGAGAAACTCCGTCCTCGTGAAGAAGAATTTCAGCCCCGGAACAAGAGCGAATTACCTTCTCGTCATCCCCGCGGACCTTCGTGACGAAATTTTGGAAGCGTGCCACGACGACCCGTCTTCCGGACATCTCGGCACAGCACGCACGATTGGAAAAATCAAGGCGAGGTACTACTGGCCCGGCCTTACCTCTGACGTCACCCACTACGTCCGGAGCTGCCGTGACTGCCAGCGACAAAAAAAGCCTCCGACAAGACCCGCCGGACTTCTGCAACCGATCGCCGTCCCATCGAGACCATTTCAACAGATTGGAATGGACCTTTTAGGCCCGTTCCCTACGTCACGATCACAGAACAACTGGATTGTCGTAGCGACAGACTACATGACGCGCTACGCAGAGACCGCCGCTCTTCCGAGGGGGACTGCACAAGAAGTGGCAAAGTTTTTTATAAGCCAAGTTGTGCTGCGACATGGAGCCCCGGAAGTCCTAATCACCGACCTCAGAACGGCATTTACTGCGGAGCTGATGCAAGGAGTATTACGCTACAGCAACACGGATCACCGAAGAACGACGGCGTACCACCCCCAAACGAACGGACTTACAGAACGTCTGAACAAGACAATCGCAGATATTCTGTCAATGTACGTTGACGTTGAACATAAGACTTGGGACGAAGCGCTCCCGTATGTCACGTTTGCGTACAACACGGCTATCCAGGAGACGACGCAGCTGACGCCGTTCGAGCTTGTCTACGGTAGAAGGCCAACTACGATGCTCGACGCCATGCTTCTGCACGTAGAAGACGACAACCTCAACGCCGACGTCCACGGATATCTTCAACGTGCGGAGGAGGCCCGCGAGCTCGCTCGAGGTTGTATAACGGACCAGCAGCTGGTGGATGCGGGCCGCTACAACCTCCGACGCCGAGACGCCGAGTACCAACCAGGGGATCGTGTGTGGGTTTGGACTCCCATCCGACGACGCGGACTGAGTGAGAAGCTCCTGCGACGGTATTTTGGACCCTACCAGATTCTACGACGTGTCGGCCAACTTACCTACGAGGTGATCCCCGATGGTGATTCCGGAACATCACGACGACGCACGCGGCCCGAAGTCGTTCACGTGGTTCGCTTAAAACCTCTCTACGGACGATAACGAATTTTATTTTTATTTTAGGACTGTCGCTTATGTTAGCATCGGGTCGATGCACTCTTAGAGGGGGGTAATGCCGCTAACCATACATTGGGTTTGTTTATTTGTGTTTTGCTTTTACCGCCCGGCTGCGCCGGTCTGTGTTATCTCTGCGCCAAGGGAAGCGCGTGTTCCATTCTTTCTTTCTGTGCCGCATGTGTTATCTGTCGTGATAGGGAGAGCATTCCGATCTAACGTGAACAGCCCACAATAATCTTCTTGAATCTACAATGTTCTCGATGGGAATCGACGTTTCGAGAACCACCCGTGCCGAAAGATAAAAAGCCTGCAGTGCGGACGCCGGGTCATTCGATTCGACGACACTCGCCTGTGCAAGTCACTTTGTTGACCGCTGCTTCGCCGCCTCTGTATTCTTTTGAGTTGTTAGGGGAGCACAAGTTCGCTCCAATAAACGTGTTTCTCATTCAAGACAACTGCATCGTTCTTGTCTTCGCGACAATATATATATATATATATATATATATATATATATATATATATATATATGTATATATACATATTTATATATCTAAAGCAGTCAGTGTGAAATAGTAACCTATTTCAGGTGGAATCGCCTTGATAAAAACGGCTTTATTGTAACTTCAAGCCCAATATTGAACTATGATATTTTGCCTCTAAATAGGCTACCGCAAGTTTCAAAAGCTATTTGGAACATTTTTTCTGGCGTTTTGGTATTATCTGATTCTGGGGTTCTTTTTTGAATCATCCCAGACTACTTTACACATTATTTAAGAACAGTTATGATAGAATCCTTTCGCGATCCACCGCAATGAAAATAAACGCGGTGCTTTTAGATCACTAGAACAGTTACGAGAGTAAAACATCAAATATTTTGGTATCCAGATACTACCAAGGGTAATATTGCCTGAGAGCATTTCCTTCAAGGGAATGTTTTGTAATACACCCCACGCGAATAGTTGACACTACCAAAGGAAACAACAGATGTATGTGCACATCAAAACTGACACAGCGTGAAGTATTGAGAATAAAAAACTTCGATTGCCAGATCTGTACTTACTTTAAACCACTAAAGGCAATAAAAATTTGCATTCTTAATTCTTGAAATCTACCTAATGACCACGGGCGTTAGAAAAGCACCTCATTTAGGTCCATAGGAGAACAACAGATTTTTGTCTGGACATGACATGGCTGTTGTCAAGTGCTGCCCGAATAAAACGTTCTCCCAATTTCTCTAATGCACGCGTACATGAAGCTCTCATCCACTATTTCTCCTATGCCCACCCCCCGGTAATAATTCCAGCATGAGGGTAAGTATTTGCCAAACAGTTCGCGGAATGTTAACCTTCTCCTGTGACTTTCGTCTGTGATATCAACCACTCCAATGTATTTTCTAATCTAATATTGTCATATTTTGACAATTTTGGCAAACGAATTTACTTCTTCTGAAGTTTTCCCGCAGGCCGTAGTAGTGACGTAACATGTTTTTTTCGTGCTATGCAAGACGTATTTTGCGCTATATTTTGCCACCGAATGTAGCATACAGTTATGTACTACCACGTATCTCTTTATTTAGGTCAAGAGATGGTATATGTATCTCTTTAGCCAGGCTATTTTAAATACCCACAATTCAACAAAATATTATTTTGAGAAAAAATACATACTGTAATTTTCAGGGCCAAAATTGTTTGAAGAGCACTGACCTACTTTTTTTAGTACTTTGTTGATTAAAATTTTTGCCATCCAAAGTTTTTGTTTATAATTGCCGGTTTTTTGGCGCAAAGCCCGAGAGAGAGAGAGAGAGAAACTCTTTATTAAAGAGGAAAATGCAGTGAGTTTTGCAGACATCAGTTCGCCGGCATGCTACTCTGCGGGGAAAGGAGGAGAGGCCGAGAGAAGCAAAGATCGTCAAAACAACGTGGTAAATCTGGTTTGCGTAAGCATAATTAAAATTTTGAAACTTCTCACGTTCGTGTAAAGATGTCTGCTTTACCCGCAACCTTCGAGAAGCTCCCGTCATGGCGGACTAGCCCTTTATCGCAGCTATTCACTTGATAACAGCATTGGCTCGCTTTTACAATTCATACGTTGTGGAGCCCCCCTGAAGCTAGGGCCGCATTTTATTTCTGCAGAACCGGGTGTATAAAAAAATTGTGACCAGAAACGCTGGCTTTATATAGCTGCAGGTGTGCATAGCAAAGTCGTTCAAAAGAAACTTCTGTAGCTTTCTCTTGACTTCCTCGTCTGTCTCTCTGGCGTATCCACCGAGGAATGGAGTGCTGCCTCCTCTGGTGGTAACCATTTTCACGGATTTCTTAGAGGCTACAATAGAAAGTTTCAAACATGATAAGGAAGCCACAAGGACACAAACAGCACTCCCTAACAAGAGAAGGATTTGGCCTCCCTGGTGTGGTAGATGGCTGCCACATCCAATAACTGTCAAACTCGGCTCTTGGGCCTGAGTCTACATTTAATCCAATTCATATCATGTCGTCCGATCAACACCTAAAAAAAAATAAAAAAAACTGCAAGACAGAAGCCGCATCAGCAAAGCTTTATACGAATACTAAATAAATAAAAGGGGTCCAATGCCAAATACCGTTTTGTAAAAAGGTAATTTGAAGTTGATTTAAAAAAATAAACATTTCACTCCATATTCAAGGGCCTGAAAGTTTACATCACACTAAAACACTAAAGTTGTAAACTAGCAATATATATCTGAAGATGCGAAAATTGCTAAAGGGCAGTACGAAATCAGAACGCACTACAAAATACATCCAAACAGTAAACTGATAATATCACTAAAGCAAGTTTGGGAACTATGCGAAATTGTTGCATCAATGACCTTTTTCTCATTCTATGCGGCCCAGACGCACAATATTTACACTAAAAACGCATCAACCAGAAATACGCACCATAGAAGTGACTCAAAACCACGTAGTTCAAAATAACAGTACTCGGCTGTGAAGTAAATGCTAGCACAAAATAAATTTCGGCGGTCTTTTCCATTGTATAGTCGTTTATAAAAGTACACTTTACTGTGGTGCTGCGTTTGGTAACTGTGTTCCAAAACCACCCACTTTAGAGCACCTTCCAACTGCTGCGGTACAAACAGCGATACAGCCAAGCATGCTAAGAATCTCTGGTCCGGACAGGTCGCCATTGGAACTTGACCCTGGCCACATTCAACGCATGCACTAACTGAAGCGAGGGAAGCTAAGCTGTATTACTAGAGGAGCTCCCCGAAATTAGGAGGGATATAATATGATTCTGCGAAGCTAGAAGGATAGAATAAAGCTCCTTACAGCTCACTAGCGAAAACTTTTTGTTTTACAGAGCACTTAACGAAAAGATATGACACTGGTTGCCATTTTTATTTCAGATTGAAGTAGGAGGAAACGTGGAGTAATGTTTCAGCATTGGTGGAGTCGCGGTGGTTTTGGTCAAGCTAAGCAAGTAATACACGTACAGGTACTACAGGCTTGCACGCCAAAAACCAGCTGTAATGATAAAGCCACCGACAGTTCCTACGAGGATGTCGGACCGGCAATGAAGAAGGCAACAAGAAAGTTCACATTTGCGATGGAACGCTTTACCACAAAGCTAGGGAAGAGGCAAATGGAGTAAAAGTCAGTGGGAAACTTCAGAGTAAATACTCACAACAGTAGAGGACGTGCACTGGTGAGGTTTGCATAGAGAAATACCTTTAGGTTGAAGAACAGGTTCTGGTACGAACAAAACAATTGTAAATAGACATCGAAAGGTCCCAACTATACACAAAAAAGACCAGTTTAAGAAACAACCGAAGTATTGTTCAAGGCTTAGATGGGGTGTGTATTATTCGGAGCGGTAGTTACACGATGGTTAGAGGCAAGCTATGCCTGAATCTGAAAAGAGAATGAGGTAAACTGGTGAAAACTAAGAAACCCGCATGGAGTAAAAGCTAGATAAGAGAGCTAGATCAAGGAGTTTAAAATAGCTCTTCAATACCGGTTCGTGCTTCAGACCAACACGAAGTAGGTGAGTTTAGGCAAGGTTACGCAGCCTGACATCTGGGATCACTGAATCAGCAGGAACTGTGTCAGAAGCGCATTACCAACCGAAAAACTGAGAACGAAGGAAGTAATTGTCAAAACTAAGAACCTAAATTTATCAAGTCCGGCAGAATAAATAGAATTACCCGAGCTGTCGAGACTGATCAACACAAGTAGAGCAAAGGACACTCGTGCCTATAGAATGATAGTGATCGAGGAAACGCTGCAAATGGAGGGAAGTTTGAGAGACGAAGAAAGAACGATACCACTTGCTGAGAGAAGAGGTACGCAGTCAGAGACGAGCCCGGTCACATAACGCACAATTTCGATGAACTAATAAAGTAGCAGAATGATTCTACTGCAGCCTGTATGCAAGCAACGTTATCGCAGGGCAAACTACAGAGATTCGAAGGTTTACTTACTTTGTCTGACTCGTACATGAAGAGGTAGGAAAGGCGCACAAAGGTATTACAAGAGGAAAATCTGCAGGTAGCGAAGGTATAACAGTGAAAACTTCGAAGGAGGGCGTCGAGTTTGAACAGCAATAGCCTGCTGTAATATTTTCTGAACGCCTAAAGACTCAGTATTTGCCCAAAGACTGAGTAAACGCAAAAAATATTTACAATAATAAAACTCACATACCAAAGACACAAAAATCACCGACCCATCACCCTAGACTCGCTTCTACATGCTTTTTGCTAAGGTCATAGATAGCCGCATAAGGGACAGGCTGCGTTTTCAACAACCCATAGACCCGGCAGAAATTAGAAAAGACTTCTCAACCGTGGATAACATCTATGTTGTCATTAAAGTAATATAAAATCCACAGAATACACTAAACCCCTTTACATGGCATTTTTAAAATACTCTGAAAGCGTTTCAGTCCGTACTAAAAGCACTAAAAGACCAGGGAATGGCGGACACCTGCGGGAGCGCTGTCCCGATCGCAACGTCACCAGCCACGGCAAGGTTAGAGCGGCGGACGCCCGCGCTGTAGTTTGGGCGCGCGTCGGCAGAAAGACAACGAATAAGATATTCTTTCGAAGGGTGAGGAAGACTACAGTAGGAGGGGCGGACACCACCACAGTAGCTCGGCCGTGCATCGGTAGAATAAAAACGGAGAGGAGCGTCATTCAAAGGGTGAGCAGGAGGGCGGTACACGCGGCTGCTGCGTTCTCTCTCTCTCTCACTGCCTCCCCGTAGGTCTTGTTTCATGTGTCGCCTCCAAACAACTTCCTGCTCATCAGCAAAGCAACAAATTCCCAAACCTAAAGGAAGTAAGACATGTAGATTCCATGTCGTCAAAACGCCTGCACAGGGTACCTTGAGTAATATATGTGACGGTGTTGGCGACGCGGCGCACCTAGATACCCTATACTCACGCTGTAATCTACGGCGGCTACGAGTTGTAAGGTGGAGGGAAGAAACCACAAACGGTGGCCGTCGGAGCCCGGGTAAAGCTCCGGTAGATGGGTTCCCTCCCTGTTTACCAGGCACGAAGCTCTGGGACCTCTTCAGCTATCAGGGTAAGGGTTATGAAGAAAGTACCCCGTCCCCTGTTTCGTTTACATGCACTATCATAAATCTTAAACCCCCAACCCACCCCCCCCCCTGCAAACATCAGGGGCCGCACCAAAGGTTCATTTCCGCCACTCACGGTCCTTAGTTTCACAAAGCCCGATAACTACCCCCATTTTGGGCGTAGGAATCTACTAAACAAGAACAGCCTCTTGTAGCACAGTCTGTGTTCCCGTTATTAACATTTCGGGAGGGCATTATTGGTGACAAATACAGGGCCAAAAACAAAGAGCTGGAGAAATCCTGGTTGCAATACACTGCTGGAGGGCCTGAGAAATCAGGGCGTGACAGTTGTGAGCCACATGGCTATGAGGAGGGTTGACAAAGTAGTCTCGATCAAAAACATAATCCTTTCTTTATTCCGGTCTTTACTCCCAGAGTACGTAAATGCAGGTCTTGTACTTTGTAATGTCGGGCTCCAATTCAAACCCGCGCCGCTGCTCAAAGAGCGAGGGGTCCTGGCATGGAACCCACTACTGCCCTGGCGATCTGACCGGCGCAAAGAAGTGTGCCCAGCATGATCACCCACCTGAAAATTGTCCGTATCTAACCCTCACTGCACCAACTGCCGGGAACCCCATGCCGCCTAGCCTTGAAAATTCGAGAAGCCAGAAAGTCCATTCCCCAGGTGTCCGGTGCCCAGCGCAACCCTTTGAGGCCCTGGTGGAAGGAGGATTCGTTGCGAGCACGAGAGGCCCAGAACAAGGCATGTTATGCCGCAGGATGGAAAGTTGGGCGAGTTGGTGTTGCGACATGGTGACTAAACAGCGCAGAAGACGAAACACAGAGAAGAGCAAAAACAGGACGAGCGCTGACTGCAACCAAAAGGGGGTTCTGAGGCAACGCGTAGTACATGTCTTCAACGTCGATGCTAAAGGCTCCGATATTAGCAAGATGTTCATTTTCTAAATACTCTATTATCGTTTCTGAGTTCTTGACGAGAAAAGGCTGGGCAAGATTCAGAGACATAAGACATTTCTGCAAGTACGCGGACACGTGAATCTGCCAAGTGGCCCTCTCAGACACGACGGCGCGGAAAGGAATGTCGGTTTTATGGGTTTTGGCGGTAAAGAAGACCTCTAGATTTAATTTCGGGGCTTTTTTAACATATTGGGCTACACTCTCGAGGTTCAGATCCTCAAGTAGGGACAAGGCTTGCTGTTTCTTTTCCGCCAGGTTAACGCTCATCTTCTTAAAGTTCTTATCCACTTGTCTGCACCTAGTCTGCACCTAAAGTTCTTATCCACTTGTCTGCACTTGTCTGCACCCAATATGTTAAAAAAGCCCCGAAATTAAATCTAGAGGTCTTCTTTACCGCCAAAACCCATAAAACCGACATTCCTTTCCGCGCCGTCGTGTCTGAGAGGGCCACTTGGCAGATTCACGTGTCCGCGTACTTGCAGAAATGTCTTATGTCTCTGAATCTTGCCCAGCCTTTTCTCGTCAAGAACTCAGAAACGATAATAGAGTATTTAGAAAATGAACATCTTGCTAATATCGGAGCCTTTAGCATCGACGTTGAAGACATGTACTACTCGTTGCCTCAGAACCCCCTTTTGGTTGCAGTCAGCGCTCGTCCTGTTTTTGCTCTTCTCTGTGTTTCGTCTTCTGCGCTGTTTAGTCACCATGTCGCAACACCAACTCGCCCAACTTTCCATCCTGCTGCAGTTCATTTCTTTTTCAACGGGCTCTTTTCAGTGTTTAACCTTCGATCCCTCTAATCCTGCGAACCTAGCTTCGCTCATTGCCGCGTGCAATGTAAAAGCGCGCATCGCCTCTTGGCATTTAAGGATCGGGTCCTGTCCAGAAGACGTCCAGCGAGTGTGCGGATGGCTGCATCCCACTCCTGCTCGCTCCAGGCGTTACTGCAGAATGTTCTCGGAGGAGTGGCGTAGGCAAGCCCGATTCTTTCGGGATTGCCTTAGGACTCACTGCGGCGGGCGATCCCGTGACCGTGAATATAGGGGTTGGTGCACAACGATCGACCAGACAACCGAGTTCCTGTGGCAAGCGGTGCGTCCCTCCCTACCGAAAAAGGAAAAAGCGCATCCCACGCAAGGCCGCCTACTCACTCTCGGTGAAGTTGAACTGCCCGACCGCCATCGCCGAGAGCTGGAGTTGGGCCCCAAGTTCTGCTTTGAACCTCGGCTTCAGCCCGTCGACAAAGTCGTCTTGGCCAGAGGAATCAGCAGACACGCCGATGAGGATGAACGAAGCAGGTGTGTAAATGAGTGTGTGGAAGCCTTTGCCCGCTCGTCGGGAGAACCTCGGAAGCGCAACCCTGTAAAACCGTTAGCAGAGTACTTGGTTTCTCACGATCTTCGCGCCCTTGTATCTGATAAGGAAGGCTTTTTCTTTGTTTTACCTGAAGGAAAGTATCAAGAGAAGGCCATGTCTGCCGTGGATAAGAACTTTAAGAAGATGAGCGTTAACCTGGCGGAAAAGAAACAGCAAGCCTTGTCCCTACTTGAGGATCTGAACCTCGAGAGTGTAGCCCAATATGTTAAAAAAGCCCCGAAATTAAATCTAGAGGTCTTCTTTACCGCCAAAACCCATAAAACCGACATTCCTTTCCGCGCCGTCGTGTCTGAGAGGGCCACTTGGCAGATTCACGTGTCCGCGTACTTGCAGAAATGTCTTATGTCTCTGAATCTTGCCCAGCCTTTTCTCGTCAAGAACTCAGAAACGATAATAGAGTATTTAGAAAATGAACATCTTGCTAATATCGGAGCCTTTAGCATCGACGTTGAAGACATGTACTACTCGTTGCCTCAGAACCCCCTTTTGGTTGCAGTCAGCGCTCGTCCTGTTTTTGCTCTTCTCTGTGTTTCGTCTTCTGCGCTGTTTAGTCAGCATGTTATGCCCTTCGCCTGTACCCCTTCGTACAACCACATCTCTTTTAAACGTATAAAAACACTAGGGAAGCATGTGCGCCGTGAGGCAAAAAGGGATAGTTGGCGCACCTTCCTCACATCTATAAATTCATACACTGACCCTCACATGGTCAGGACACTCACGAACACTCAAAGGACAACACAGCCTGCCTCTGGTTCATACAACAGGGAACACATTCGAAGACCAGGCTAACACATTTGCACAACACTTCGAACCCGTCTCCAGTTCAGCACACTACACAAACAGTTTCATGAAACACAAAATGTGTTGCGCAAAGAAGCCCCTGCATGATAGAAACAAGTCGCGCCCTTTCTACAAATCTCCAGTTTCAATTTATGAGGTGAAGACCGCACTGACCACATTTAAACCTTCAGATCTAGGTGCAGACAAGATTACATACACCATTATACAACATCCAGACCAAGACACTCTTGAAAAACTCCTGCACCTATACAATCAAACATGGCTTTCGGGGCACATTCCACTGTTTTGGAGGGGGGCCATAGTATTGGCTTTCTTGAAGAAAGATAAGGACCCTTCTCCTTCCGCCAGTAATCGGCAAATTGCTTTGACAAGCTGCCTGCGTAAACTCTTCGAGAAGATGATAAATAGGAGACTCGTTTATTTCTTAGAGTATAATGGTCTTCTCAAGAGCTGCCAGGCAGGCTTCAGGGCGGGCCGATCTACCAACAATCAACTCGCTGCATTAGTGTCATATAGCAAAAATGCTTTCCTCCATAAGCAGTACTGTATTAAGGTATTCTTTGATCTTGAAAAGGCGTAATGTACCGGTACCCTAATCAATTTGAAGTTCTTTGGCATGTCGCGTAGCATGATCAACACGCTTGCCAGTTGCACGCCTGACAGAACATTTCACGTGCGAGTTGGAAATGCACTCTCTCGGGTTAATGTGCAGGAGAATGGTGTACACAAGGTGGAGTTTTGAGCTGCACCCTTTTTACTGTTAAAATGAATTCTCTTACGAAGGCGCTGCCACAAACCACTTCCTGCTGAATCTATGTAGACGAAGTTCAACTCTCCTTAAAATACTTTAAATTGTCTGTTGTGAGCGCAAAGTCCAGCTTGGCGTTAACAAGCTTGCCAGCTGGGCAGATAGCAATGGATTTAAATTTATTCCAGAAAAGTGCAATTGTGTTTTTCTTTCCAAGCGGCATGGCATCCGCCCGGATACAGACATTCAACTCTGATGCAGGCCGGATCCAGACGTCAAAACAGGAACACTACTTTTCAGGCATAATCTTTGAAGAAAAGCTCACATTCATCCCACACATAAAACTATAAAACATAAATGCTTAAAAACAATGACTATCCTGAAGGTTCTCGCGCACATTTGTTTTGGTGCTGACAAACAACTTCCTTTACGTGTTTTTACCAGAATAATAGGTTCAAGATACGACTACGGTAGCATTGTCTATGGGTCAGGTACTAAAATATCCCTCAGAGCGCTTGACCCTGTACTTCATCTAGGGCTCCGCTTGGCGTGTTGTGTCTTCCGGACTAGTCCGGTTAAAAGCATTTATGTGAGCGCAACAAATGGAGCCTACACCGTCAGCGAGCGCACACGGACCTGCTTTCATTAGAAACGTTAGTTTCTAATGATACATCCGTATCTCAACAGCTTCCTAATCGTCCATGTATGTCTGCTCCCTTGCCTTTCAGAATAAAAGAAGCGTCACACCTTAATGCCACGCTTTCAGACACCACTGAAACCTCAGTTAATGATTTTCTAATACCGTGGCATCTTCGCCCCATATCTTTGGATGTATCTTTCAAAAGTGTCGAAAAAAACAGAGTGCCCAGAAGCGCCACCGTGCAACATTTCTTGTCTCTGCAGCGCAAATACACATATGCTAAATTTTATACGGACGCATTAAAACGTGCCACAACTGTTTCCTGTGCTGCGCATGGTGGCATCTTTTCTGTTTGTAACGCTATAAATAAAAATACAAGTTTCTTTACGGTAGAGCCCTATGGCATATTTCTTGTAGCTAAACACTTTGTTCTAAGTCGAATTTTAAAATCCTAATTATACTGATTTTTGAAGTGTTGTGCGTACATTATCGTCACAGAAGTAAAAAACCATATGGTCAATGTTCTCAATAATGATAATATATCGGAATATGCGGTAAACCATCAAGTGACCTAGTGCTTGGTGCCAGGGCACTCTCGGATTGCTGGTAATGAAGCCACAGACCTAATGGCTGCCGTGGCTGCACTTATAACTACAGTTTACATAAAGATACCCTACAGCGACCTCAAGTCACACATCAAACAATACCTTCGCACAACATGGGAAGCACACGGGAATGAACCGACAAACAACAAACTACACGTTACAAAGCCATTCATGGGAGCATACTCCACTGACACGCACAATAGACACAATGAAGTCACCCTGGCTCGATTAGGAATAGGCCACATGCATGCAACACACGCCTACCTGCTTACGGGATCTCCAAGACCCCTGTGTAGCAGGTGTGGAGATGGCATATCCGTGAACCATCTGCTAAACGACAATGAAAAGCACTCCACGCAACACGACAAAAACACCTCCCACAACTATACAGACAACGCATCCCGTTTCACCTATCAGATTTTTAGCAGACGAGCCTGTTATCATCATGCGTGTTTTTAAGTTTCATACTGATGTCAAGTTTTTTACATCTTATCTATTATCATGCATAATGACAACCTTGCCATTTACACCAGTCATATTAATTAGCTGGTGATTACTTTGTTTATTTTTACTGAAATGCTTCACGTTCTCTTTCATGTAACTCGAATAAACTAAACATCCTTTGGTACTCATTGCTTTCAGTCGGCCTTGCGCCATAAATATACAATCATCATCATCATCATGTTACCAACAGTTCACACCATATCACGAGGGGGTGTTTAAAACGCTTGAATGAAACACATATGATTAAGGATAAAGGGGGAATAGGTGAGCAATTTGACGTTTGTAGACAACACATTATTGATGAGCGAGACTGCAGAACCCCAAGAAACAATGCTTGAGGCGCTGATCCACCTCCAGCTGCACAGCATAGAGGATGGCGAACAACGCCATCTCGTGGAACACCCGAAAAGCCACGGTGTGTATGCAGCCCGGCCCGAGCCCCAGCAACCTCCGCACGCCTTGGTAGATCCTCGTTTTGCGGTGCCAGAGTGCCTTCTATGATGGTAGCCAGGACAACTGGCAGACGACAAGGAGCCCCAGATACTTGGCTCTGGTGCACCTCCGAACGGACAGGCCGTTCAAGGTGAGCGGCGGTGTCGCCTTACGTGCCCTGTAGCTCCTCAGGTGGAAGACCAAGATCTCCGTTTTCGACTCAGAAAGCTGCAGACCACGGCTTGTCAAGAAGGCGCGCGACTGCCCACAGCAACCCCCAGAGGCATGTTTTCACCTTCTAGAATAGCCTCATTCTTCTGTGGGCCCTTATACCCATGTCGTCGGCATAGACTGCCATGCCCAAAGCAAATGCAAGGTAAGTTAGGGTGCAGTCTGGGAATGGAGTCAGGACGATGTTGAAATAGAATTGGCTTAGCACACTGCCCGGAGGATCCCCAGAGCTGACACCTCGTGCGCTGCTGGTTGCTCGGGAAACCTTGACTCGAAGGGTCGGGTTCGCGATACACAGTGCTCGCTGAAGGCCAAGCGTCGTGCGATGGAGGTTCAGGGTGTACACTGCGACTTCACTGGCTGCCATTGCACGTAGGCATCATTGACAACGAGTTACAAGACACCTTGCGAAGGGTGCTGCTTTCAGGGCAGGGGTCCAAGTCACCGGGAACATGGCGTCATTCGACGCTTAAAAGAATATCCTGGCACGGGGGGGTGGAGGTCCTGCATTCACATGCCAGAGTGGTCAGTGTTGAGGCCCCTGGGTCCGTCCCAGACGCATCAGCAGAGATTTCCGTTCGACCCTGCATTGCAAGCGGCCTAATGGCTGCAACTTGGGAGCCCGCCTGCACCAATAGAGCCACCGTGCGTCCTCCACCTGCGCCGACTGCCGAGACTCGCAGACCCTCGAGCACTTTCTGTGCCTTTGCCGCCAGCATGACAGCTCGAGGGAGGAACTCCGGACTTCCCTCTAGAGACTCGGTGCACCGAGCCACAAGCTGGAAGTCTTCGTTTTCTCATGGGGTCCGGCAGCCTTCCGATGGGGGTCTCCAAGCATGTCCCCTACTTCCTGGTTGTCAGAGCACTAGTGCATCGTTTGTAGCCGTCGAGCCTTGGACGGGACGAACGCCACATAGACTGTCCCCCACTCCCCTCCTTCTTTCCTCCTTTCTGTCTTCCTATTCTTTAAAACCCCGTTTTCCTTCCCTGGACTAGGTTGTGCGAGCGTGAAATCCCCGCTAAGTTCAACAATATCGCGAGTTCTTTTCTCTTCCAAGCTTTCTTAATAAATCACCACTACCTACACTACGTGTGCTCACGGCAGCTATGAACATACGAAGTTTAAATCGACTGTTCTTACCAGAATTTTTTAATTGTCCTGTAAGGGCTCCCCTTCTGTAGGTATATTGTGTGGCGGGAACTTGTTTGTGCAGTGTGCCGAACTTTACCCATGATTGCAGTATTGTGCAAGTGTGTTAGTGTCGTTTTCGAGATTTCCTCTTTTGTGCTTAAACGGGCAGGCTTTGCTTCGGTTGTCCTGAAGTTTACGTATCAGTGGGGAGATTTTGATAGCGTCTGTGTACGAGTTTATAGATGCCATAAATGCACAAAAACTCTCTCTCGTCGGCATACGGTACCCACTAAATAAGCCTATGAGAGCGACAATTCAGTAGATTTTATTTAAACCTTGCGCAACCTTGAAATATTATAAGCTACGGCCAATCCCACCTATCAGAACACAAGGCAGTGTGCTGGAGACGATAAACTATGTACGAGACAGATTGTGTCCTGTGGAAAAATGTGGCACACCACGCTCAAAGAAACTTTGTTTGAGGAAATGTAGCCCAACAAAAACACATATACAAATGAATAGGTACTAAGGAAAACAGACTGCCTCACTTTAAATTCCCGCAGAAATACATCAACAAATGAATCATTAACTCACCACTCCTATTGCTAGCAAAATAGATTCATTCTATGGTATAATATTTCCAACTGTACAAGGGCAACTTTGTCTTGGCGATAGCCGTAGGACCAAATTTACGTCTGGCTAATATTATATCAGGCTAGGAGCAGGCATTCGTATACTTCCCCTAAAATAAACCTTTTAATTTACATAGAGTTGTTTGGAATGCCTTCAGAAGCTTTTGAAACGGCAGTGTTCAACTGTTTGTAGGCTTGGCCATTCCGGCATTGTTGCGTCTTCTATAAATGAATAAATGCTCGGCCGAGATATGCAGGGTGTCATGAGGTTGGTTTACCTAAGGAGTTTAGGGCCTTCGAATGTTAATGAGAATTGTTATATTGGCCCCAAAATTGGAGATTTTAACTACGAGTTAGTAGGCGGGGACAAACTAGTCGAAGGAGTTCTGCAGGATTAGTGGTATTTATTTAGGTATTTTTTAGAGGCGAGGGCCATCTCATAATATAAATCAATCAGTCGATTCATTTTCAGTGCCCAGGAATGATGGAGATGTCTTAGAACCAGGGTGTCGAACCGGTATTTTTTCGGGTTCGGTTCGGGTTCGGGTTCAGGCCTTTCGGGTTCGGTTCGGGTTCAGTTCCGGCGCACCATTCTGTTCCGGTTCGAACCGGTTCGAACCGGTTCAAACGGGTTCGAACGGGTTCGGAGAAAAAAAAAGCAAGCGTGTATTTTCTGTTCATTTTTTGTGCTAGTGTTTGGTTTCCTTGTCAGGTTTCCTTGTCAAAAACGAAGCCATAATGTAGGTGTTTTTGTGCAAGTGTTTTGTTTTGGCCAAAAATAAGTAACCCTGCAACACTTTTTTCAACTTTGTTCGAAATCTTGAATGCTTGCAGAAAGTAGTCAACCAACACATCCAGTACTTAGATCAGGGAGTCGGAAAGTACCTCAGACAAAAAGTACTGCTCTGTCCCCGTCAGATAACTTACAAACTTGCTTGAAATACTTTTCTTTCTTCCCCAGTCTTGGCGTTCTTCTACCGCTGGAATGAGGTCATTACAGCGATGTAGCGGCTATTTGCCGGCTTTCCTTAAGTTGCGACATTAAAATGAAACCACAACAGCGAAGCAGAAACGGAAGGCGTATCTGCTGGGATGAGCAAATCCCGCACTGCTCCTCTGTGCTGGCAATAGCTATAACTTTTGCAGTGTTTCCAGATGCGAAGATAAGAGTGAGAGCGTTGATCTAAACTGTTGAAGAGTTCCTTTAACTGTAAAATGTACTGCAAAATGTTTTCTATAGTAGGTCTACGATTACAACATTAACTGAAGCGAAATGAAAAATTCGCTCGGACACATAAGACTGCGTATTTGTATGAATTTGAAAGCCCTTCTTTTTATGGCCGCAAGTTTATTTTTATTGATTTAGTTTCTTTCATTTTTATAATTTAATTTAATTTATTCTTGGATCATAACGCTTCAGTTTTATACCCCGCAGTTGTTTTCTTGAGGAAGAAAATCACGGACGATTACGACACTCGCTAATGCGAAATTTGAGTGCAGCGCGAACTGTAGTCTTCTCGGCGACGGCGCATAGATGCTGTGCCTCAGGAAGTGGTCGCGTCATCAGCTAATGCACGACGGCGCGCGGCATACTCTGTCGTTATCTCGTAAGGGGTGGCCACTGGGAAGCACGTCTCGCACGGTCACAGAATTACGCCCTCCCCCTTACACTTTCGTCATACTTGCAACCTCCGTTTTCCTGCCAGCTCTATCTTCGGTGGCGTCTTCTTTCTCTCGGTTACAACGACTCCAACGCTGAGGGACTACGCGAAACCACAGGAGCGGGTGCTTAAGGGCTGCGCTCTAACGCATGGCTCTACGTCGCAGCTGTGCAGCCATGTGATCCACTCCCTTCGCCGACAAGTGACGGGCCGCACATCGTCTCCAAATAATGCATTCTCGCCACAGTCTTCTGGAAGGCAAACAGGTAGCCTCCTGACCAGTGGGCAGCACACTGGTGCCTCCGACGCCTCCCCCTCAATGCATCTTCGCCAGAATCTTCTGGTAATGGGCAGCCTCCCTGCAGACTGCCTATTGCCCCGTCCTACTAAGCAGACGACCCGTCCGTCCACAATCGTTTTAACGCGTACCATTCTTTGCCCACAGCAAGGACCGTGTAACCCCCTTCATTTCCACAAAAATACCGATTTCAGCGGGAGTTCCACCTGTAATCGCTATAATAGCGTAAATGGAGATAACTGGTCGCACAAAATTTCTGAAAAACTAAAAAATAAAAAAAGTAATAACCGAAACTGGCAAACTGTGTGACACCCTGCATTTACACAATAATGACGATTATTGGAAATTTTCAACTGTAATCGTTATATAGGGTAAAGGGAGATAATTAGTCGAACAAAATTTATAAATGTAAAAAATAAAAAAATGTAAAATAATTGCGGAAACTGGTGAACCGTGTTACACCCTGCATTTCCACAATAAGGCAGATTTCGCGAGTTACAAATGTAATCGTTATAATGGCGCAAATAGAAATAATTGGTCGAACAAAATTTTGAAAAACTATAAAATAAGAAAAATATTAAGCAATTAAGGAAAACGGGAAGCCGTATAACTGCCTGCATTTCCACAATAATGGATATTTCGCGAATATTATATTTGTAATTATAGCAGCGTCAATTCAGATAATTGGTCGGACAGGATTTATAAAAACCAAAAAATTGGCTGTAGAAACTCACACTGAGGACAAGCGGCGTAGGAATGCTACGCATTAGTAGATAATTGTTTGAATTTCTGCAGAAATTTTTTAGTACCCTGGAGTGTCGCCATGGTACAGTATTTTGCGTCTCCGCCGCCTCCCCCCCTCCGCCCGGGCGTCTCGTGGCGGGCCGCCCCTCGTCCCGAAATCACACATCCTCGCAGAAATCGCCTGCCTGGCAGGCAGCCAGGCAGGCAGGTAGTTTACTGGCGAGCGGGAAGTCTTTTTGGCGCGCAGGAGAGCCTGAGCGCCCAACATTTTTTTTGGTTCTACCAAATGTCTAGGCACGCACGCGCGCATGCACCCCTGTTTCCACACAATGAGGCAAATAATTTTGCCTTTAAATAAATTGATTGATCTGCTACGCTTTTCATGTACCCCTTGTTTCAACGGCGCTTTAGCTTTAACACGAAATCATTAGCACTGCTAGAAGTCGAAAACAGTCCCGCGTCGGCGTCAATTTCCGACTGTCAAGCGTGGCTGGTGGCGTTTAAAGCGATTTCCTTCTGCTCATCTTTCGTATGCTAACGTACCAGTTAGAAAGAAAGAACGGCTTTAATGACTCATTGGACGCCGTGTACAGGATGACATTAGATAGGGAACCACCGGAGATAGGAACTTACTACATGGCACTTCAGCGACAGGTGAGAGCGGTTGGGCTCTACGAAAGATAATAGCTGAGTGAAGTCACAAGCAGCAGTAAATATCCCTCGCAGAGAGAGGGAAAATGAACTTTAAATAAATCGAGGAAAAGTTTCAGAGAGGCGTCCTCATTCGAGGGGTAGAGTCGACAGTCGTTTTCATCAAGAGAAACTGATCTTCCAGGCCGGAGCTGGCCAAGGCTTTCTCCCAAATCTTTATGGAAACGTGTAGGTTGGATGGATCTAGGGTGGACTTGTCGCAGCCGCCTTCTGTGTATGCGAGGTTCCCAGGCTCCCCATGGAAGTGACGAAATGGAGAGAATTGTGTCCCGTCAAAGAGGTGAAGACTGGTGATGTGTGGGAAGGTGTTAATCCGCATTGCACAAAATAATCTTTCCTGGTTATTCGCTAGCGATTTTTGCGGAAAGGAATACGTTCTACGGGAGAGCCTATAGTGCTAATTAATTTCCTGGTGGATGCATGCGCTCGGGCTCGGCTACATCAGCGCTGGCTAAGCGGGTAAATGTCCAGCCACGAGGTTGGTGATCTTGTCTGCCGGCGATGCCAGTATGAGCTGGTGCCCATACAATCCTGGCTGGTCTCGTTGGTGGTCTCTGCTTGTTCATTCGAAGTGTTGTAACATGCAATAGACTGTTGGCAAAGATGCGCCACGCCTGATAAGAGTCTGTTATTAGACTTCTTGCGGCCCTTTGGCTAAGCGCACGTGCTATCGCGTCTTCCTCAGCTTGGAAGGGGCTGTGTTCGGGGGTTGAGATGCTACACCGGCGGAAGGCTGCAGAACGGTAGCACGAAGAAAGAGAAGGTATCGGAGCCTGCTATCGGTTGATGATTGATTGTGGGGTTTAACGCTCCGACGCAACGCAGGCGATGAGGCGCGCCGTAGTGGAGGGCTCCGGATTAATTTTTGACCACCTGGGGATCTTTATCGTGCGCTGAAATCTCGTACACACGGGCGTTTTTGCTTTTCGCCTCCATCAGAAAAGCGGCCGCCGCGGCCGGGAATCGAACCCGCGACCTCGTGCTCAGCAGCGCAACGCCTTAGCCACTGAGCCACCGCGGCGGGTCTCGTATGCTATCGGGCGTCTTTCGCATCAAACCAGTTGATCGTTCCATTTTTTTTTCTTTCAGTTTAGTTGCTTCTTAGTCTTACCTCCTATATATACACATTTTGAGAACCTTTTGGTGAATATAAGACATGCATTAGGCAATTAGTTTTTAACTTCATTGCGAGATGTAAATCTTACGCGAGAAATAACATAAGAGCTTAATACGTGCATAAAAAAGGCCTTTTATAGCATTCAGGTGATCGACACATAACTTTCCGGCTATTTTGTGCGTAACTAAATTTCCTGATTGGGCGAGAAAGAGAACGCTGCAAAATTTGCAAATGCCAAGGACCCCAAATCTATCATGTTAGGTCCAACCCTCTAATCCGCCTAACTGACCCGCTAATTCCTCTAATACATATTAATCAACACCGCAATCCCACTAATTCACATTAGTTCATTCACTCATCTCACTAAACCACCCTAGTCTACCCGCTAATCCGCGTTAATCGACATAAATCCATGCATCGAAATGCTATCGCATTCACTTTAAAAGTGAAAACGAGAAGGCCCCAATTTTTTTTTCAATTCTCATGTTCTCCTAGGGCAGTGACCAAAGGACACAATGGCACTGTACAAGAAAAAGTGATGGTGACGTAGAAAACTGTGAGTGTTTGTGTCTCAGTGCTGTTTTTATATAAGTGCGCACTCAAACTAAAATAAGTGTAAGATACGGATTTATTGTTGATGGTGTCCCTGAAGGCCTTCACAAGCGGACACGGATGCATTCGAATTAACAACATGAAAACTTCACACGATTTTAAACACATTGCACATAGAAACCATAAAGAATACCCCATCATATGTTGCCACGGAATATGCGTCCTAACTTAAGTTATTGTAAATGCAAAAAGATAATTTGGGGAGATGGGCAATACCTAAAGCAAACTAATAGTGTATACGGACTTGCAGACGTAACTGCAGACTATGCAAAATACTGCGTGGTGCCGTCTGGCGAATGGTAAAAGTATCTTCGGATGCAAGGTAGGATACCGGGATGGAAAACTAGAAATCACAGTTTTGAGGCCCCGGAACCGGTTCGGAACGGTTCCTTCAATTCGTTCCGGTTCGGGTTCAGTTCCAAAATGGCGGAAAAAATACGGTTCCGGTTCAGTTCCGGTTCCGGGCAAAAATTTGGGTTCGGTTCCGGTTTTCGGTTCGGTTCCGGTTCCGGTTCGACACCCTGCTTAGAACTGGTACACTAGCGAAAATACGAAACAAATACGTGCAATGACACGCCACGTACAACTACTGTTTATTAAAAATAGGCTACACTAATACAAACGCACTGTAAGGTAATAAAGATGCGATACAAAAAGACGGAATAGTAACCAAATAATATAGTAGGTAAGTCAGCACCCAAACAAAAAAAGATCATTAAGTAAGCATGAAAGCTTATATAAGCAATAGGTTGAAGAATATGCACTAGTGTGTAATTGAGCGGTCAAATAAAGGTACGTGGCACAACAAGAACATGTGGATGGAGTAAGGGCATATGCCGTTTGCTACAAACAGCACAGCTAAGCCCTACATGAAACTGTCTGAAAAATCATTGAACACATCCACTTTCTCACGATGTAAATTGTACAGGCTTTGCAGTCGGTGGACAGGTAAATTACCAGTACCAGTTGCGCCAGTATTGAATGAATCGGGCAACCACGTGTACGTCTGGGGAACACGGAGCATAAGATGGGACAAAAGTTCCGGGCAAAAATGATTCCGTGAAGCAGTATATAAAGAAAGAGAACATCAGCTCGATCCAGCCGACCACTCAAAGAAAGAGTCTTAGGTAACTGATGGAAACATCAGGTAGAAGCAGAACTGCATCCTGGCCGCTGTTTATATTTTGAGAGAAATTTTTTCTGCACCCTTAATAATAATACTTCTAAAAATGATGATATGACGATGATAATTATAATATTGTTACGGAGAGGAATACGTGAAAGTGAAGGTGTATTGAAACACGTATGCACCGGGCAGCGAGCACCGAGTTGGATATAGCACCAAGTCCTGCTTCTACGAACTGAGCCCAAGCACACTGCCGCAATGCTTGTGGCTATGTACTAACACTTCGCTTTTTGGCCACTGACACACTGTAACGTACCCCCCGCCTCAAAAATCGCCATCTCGGTGTTTCCTAAGGCGATGTTGTGCGAGTACGATGATACGGCTTGAGGCAGCAAACGTGGACAATGGCTGTTTGGCGGGTTCCAAGAGGGTAAATTGGCGGAGGGGCGGCTGGAGAGATTTCGTATGTGACTGGGGTCACTTTACGGATCACATGGTAGGGTCCCGAGTAAGGAAACAGCAGTTTTTCAGAGATCAACGCGGAGAGAGGGCGCTTACAGAAGCACTACAGTCGCAGGTCACAACTGGAGGTCTCGGTGCCAGGAATCGTAGAACGCCTGTTGGGAAAACTGCGATGAGCTGTGGCGAAAACAGACAATTTTCGAGCCTGGTCGGCATGGTCTACTGCGGCTTGGGCATATTCGGAAGTTGGAACTGAAGGCGGCAAGATAGTGTCCAGTGGCAGAGTGGGCTCGCGACCATACAGCAGGTAAAAGGGAGAATATCCAGCGGTGCCGTGACGGGACGAATTGTACGCACATGTGACGTACGGTAACGCAACGTCCCAATCACGATGGTCGTCGGAGACACACATTGAGAGCGTGTCGGTAAGTGTTGTGTTGAGCCTCTCAGTGAGACCATTCGTCTGAGGGTGGTAAGAAGTCGCGATTTTGTGTTGCGTCGAGGAAGCACGGAGAAGATTGGCCCCTGGCGAGGAGCTTCATGATGAAGGATGACGTCTTGGAGAAAAAAATTGCCAACGTTCGATTCAAAGCTGGTGGCGAGAGCGCGTCTAATGGTGTAACGTGTTGCGTAATCAGTGGCGACCGCGATGCACTTGTTGTCCGAAGCGGATACCGGAAAAGGACCAAGGAGATCGACCCCTACACGAAAACATGGTGGGGTGGGTATGTCCACCGGTTGGAGAAGGCCTGCTGGGAATGTCGTAGGCTATTTACGGCATTGGCAGAGGTCGGAATAGGCCACATAATGCCGTATAGAGAGATAAAGGCCTGGCGAGAAGTATCGAGAAACTCTGAGTTGCCTCCTGTGGCTAAGTCATGGAGTTGCTGGAGAACATCCAAGCGCAGATGTTCAGGGAGGACTAGAAGCAACTCTGGACCCTTGGGGCGGATGTTCTAGCGATAGAGAACCCCAGTGCGTTACTTAAAGAGGCGCGGTAAAGGGTCATGGGAGCCAGAATTCAGACGGTTCAAATTGGCCTGTCATCCGGCGTTCTTCATTCAGCGGGATTTCAATAGCGCGTAGGGCCGTACACATTGCGTGATCCGGGTATGGTACAACTGTGACAGAGAGCAGGAGTTACAGCGCATACTGTCTGGAAACCCATGTTGGAAATTTTGTCACGAATGAAAGCTTGAATGAGCGAAATGGCTGGGACAGGGGTGTCGATGGCATGGGGAATGGTTTCGGAAGGAGCAGTCGCTTTAGGTTTTCGGCGTAATAATATTGGGACGGTGTGCTCGAAGGGCGTCACGGTAAGAAGGCGTGGGCGAGAACGACTGAGGTGCTGGTTCGTCGCAACAAGAAGTAGCAGCGGTGTTGGACAGCTATTGGAACTGCTGCGTGATGCACCAGCTCTTCGCTTGCTCGAAGCGCCGGCATTCTTTCCGCATAGCATCGACTGTCGTAGAGTACTTCCATATGAGCAGGCGAAAGGCGTTGTCAGTTATTCCTCGGAGCACATGCCCGACCTTGTCCTGCTCGTTCATGGTGGCATCGACTTTACGGCAGAGAGCCAGGACGTCGTGGATGTAGGCGACGAACGGTTTGGTCGACGTTTGGGCAAGGGAGGCAAGTTCACTTTTTGCACGTAGGTAAAGGGCGACAGGGTTGCCGAATTCTTCCAAAAGCCTGGATTTACGAATGTCCCAGCTGGTGAACGTGCTCCATCCGTCTTATAGTATGTGAGGGCCGTACCTCTGAAGCAGTAAGAGAGGCCGGCGAGCTTGATAGTGGGGTCCTAATGGTTGTGGGTGCCGATCCGGGCGTAGTGCTTGATCCAATATTCGATGTCAATGTTGTCAGTGCCGGTGAAGAAACCAGGCTCGCTCGGCTGAGTAAAGAGGACCAGTGGAGTCGCTGGCTCGCTGGACGGAGCCCGGGTGGCAGGGTGAATACGATGCCTGCTGCGGAGAGACGTCATGAAGGGTCCCAAAGCCTCGAGGATTGGGGTGCCAAGACGAGAGGGAATAGATGTCGGGCAACCTTCACCAAGATGTTGCAGAGAGGAATACGTGAAAATGAAGGCGTGTTTCACACACGTATGCACAAGGAAGCGAGCACCGCGTTGGACCTAGCACAAACTTCTTCTACCCAGCTAAGCCCTAAGACACGTCCGCAATGCTTGGGGCCATCTACTAACATTTCATTCTTTGCCTGCTGACACACTGTAACAATATAATTATAATCAATCGGTTCATTAAATTTTTTTTCGGTGCACAGGAACAACCCTAGGGTCTTGGTGCTGGTGCGCCATACAAAACAAAAAACACTGAGTTTAATGTGAGAACACACACAAAAACAATGTGTATGACAGAAACAATAGAGTAAAAATTGTTGCCAAAATCTCCGAAGGCTGAAGGCCCAAGAAAAAAAAGAAGAAAAAGGTAAAAAAAAGAAAACAAGAAAAGAAAGGCCTAGTGTTGCAAGCCATGACACTCGGCCTGCGAAACACTAAAGGCACGTGAAAAATGTGAGCTATACAAGAAAATATTTAATGAACATAGTTTAGAGTATACGTATCAAACGAAAGTTTTCTAAGCAAATGCTAGGAAATTCTTAAATAAAAAAACTTCTCCATTTCCAGCACTTTAACTCAAACATACCCATAATCAAGCAACACAAAATAGGCCAAAGTGAAAAAAAAACAAGCGAGAACACGGTTTTCATATAATCAATACGGCACATAAATTTGAAATGACATAAAAGGACTAAAGCTACAACAGTTTTCTACCCATTAGAGAACAAAGAGAAAAGGAGCTCTGGAAACTATCAAGTCGTTCTGAATAATCATTATGTTTTAACGTGAGGAGAAATTGTGTGTGGGCAACCCGTCGGCTGGTCAGATGGCTACATCTGGATGGCAGAAGACGAGGAAGAGATGGGGAAGACGGGACAGGCGAAACGAAGCTGCTCAATCAGTGGTTCGCGCTCGCATCTTGGACCTCCGGCCAAGGCAGTGGGCCTGGCGTACCTCTCGTTCTTGTTCCTGAGGTGCGCTCTTACAGCCCTGGTGCCGGCATGCCTCCCGACGCAGGCAAGAGGAGCACCACCTCATCAGCAGGCTCAGCCAGTCACTGACGCTGACATCCGCGACTGGACTGGGGTTTGGTAAAATGCCGTCTGGACATTCTAGAGAGGCTTTTGTTCTATGTAAATACCCCCATGTGTCTGTGAGATTCCACAAACTTTTTCCAATTATTTTGTTCAGTGGTTTTGTTTTCGTGGTTGGAATAACAAGTAAGGGCACCATACGAAGGAGCGAGTCATTACGTCTCGTGCGAGGTACCAGTTGTACCTGTGATCCTTACAAAAGTGGTGAGCCTGCTAGGATCCAGCTACCATAACGAGCAATATGACTTTCGTGCCGTGCAGAAAGGCCTCACTATGGCCCTCGAAATGCTTACAGCGCGAGGCATCTAGTAGGGCCTATCTAGCGCTGAGCTGCTCGAGGGGTTAAGAAACAGTGTGCCTACCAGCGCGTGTACAGAGTCGTTCAAATTGAAGCAAGTCGCGAGGCGGAAGAAAGGCAGAAGGCCACGGACAAAAGGCAGAACGGTGCGGATGAAAGGCGCAAAAAGATCTTTTGCTGCAGCTTCAACTTCGGATACGCTGGCAATGCAGAGGGCCAAGGGAATTGCAGTCACGAGAAGAGCGGCGTTGGACCGATCGGCAGCCACCCTGTGGGGTCATGGTCAATCTCCCGAAGCTTCTCCTAATCATTGACGAGCGCAGCGATGACCTACATGCATATCTACAGGTGCATTGAGCGGGTACCTACTGCGCAAGAAAGGCCACCAGAGACGTGGTTCACGGCAATCAGAGTGTGCCTCTCTTGGGAAGCTTTGACCGTGATAGCCCGTATGACAGCAGAGGAATCGCTGGACTACCTAATGGGCTAAAATGCTCTGTTGCAACGCTTTCGCTTCAATGCTCAGGGCTACCAAGATAAATTCAGGAAAGCACGAGCCATTGATGGCCAGACTAGAACACAGTGTCTGTCCGGCTCTCGGGATACTTTGACTATTGGATTGAGATGGCAGGCGTGCCAAAACCATTCCAAGGACTCAGGGACCTTGTGGCCTCTGAGCAGTTCATTCAGTGCTGACACGCCAAGCTCTTTGTATTCCTGAAGGAGCGGGACTGCAAAATGCTGAGTTCTATTGCTGACCACACAGACCGCTTCCTTGAGGCCCAAAACATCACAAACCTTGGAACAACAGTGAAGAAAAGACATCCAAGATGGAAGAGATGCTCAAAAGAACCCGTTGACACGCTACGTATGCAATCACATTGGCCACACTGCCCCTGATTGTCACGTCTCTACAAGAAGCCACAGAAATTCAAGAATTGCGACATTTCAGGGCATGGCGCTGAAAAGTGCAAAAACAAACCAACCAACCGGGAACATTTTGTCTCGTGTGCCTTTACACAGCCTTCTCATGGTCATTCAAACCGGGCCGCCACTTCTTCCTCTAGGAACGCCGACAATACTTTAAGATTCCATAGCCGATGGGACCACAAGGCACCTAGATTCCTACCGGACAGCCTACCCGTTGTTGAATGGCGTGTACTCGGGGAACGTTAACGCGTTCTAAGGGACACGGGCAGCAACGCCAATGTTTTCCGGCGAAGCCTCATTAACGAAAACAGTTTTTCCGGAAAAACAAAGAAAGTCTTCTTTCTTGACGGGTCCGCGATGCAGTTACACGTGGAGAAGATTCACGTTGACAAGCCCTACTTCACAGGAGTAGTCTACGGTATTTGCATTGCAAACCCCACGTACGATCTAGTCCTTGGTAACTTGCCTCAAGTACAAGCAGCACTGAACCCAGATCCGTGCAGGAACAAAACAAGCGTCTTGGACAAGAAACACATCGGGCCTCAAAAATGAAATGACACTCAAGCGTTCTGGTGCTGATGTCTGCCATTGTCAAGATACAGAACAACAGCCTTCTTTTGAAAAAGCTAGTTGTTATGACTTCCCTTTCAAACGATGAGCTTGCTCAACAGCATAACAGCGATCCTTCACTGAAATGCTGCCAGCGGAAAGTGGAGAAAAATAACAACCTGTATTTATCTCAAAGAGAAACGAGGGAGAGCGAAAGCGGTCAGCCTCCCAAGTTCAGGATGCCGCGAGGCCATGAGCCCGCGCTGATTCCAGTGCCCGGTTGACCAGAGTTTGTTACTCCATAGCGGAGCTGGTCAGCGCAGACTCCCACTGCTCAGGTGATGGATTGAGGAGGTGTTTGGGGCTGTCTGGGCACGAGTGCGCCAAGTTGTAGCTGGAGAGAGGGAGGCTCCAAGTGTGGCAGTCATGTTGGAAGAGTGATGGAGAAATGATGGAGAGAACCCCGTGGTTAAAGTAAGTTCCGGTCTGTAGCCGGCGCCAGATATGAGACTGTTGGTTGGCGAGAGTAGGGTGGGGCGGGGGATACATCATTCTGGAGAGCAGGTAGTGGTTTAGGATGGCATTGAATGTTGGTCCAAGGGGTTTTAAAGAAAGGATTGTGGAGCTCGGGGCGCTCGTGGCATCTTGCCTGAAGGATAAAAGGCCCAGAAGTGCAGATTACTGGTGGAAGCGTGAGCTGCCTCGTTCCCAGCAAGGCCCGAATGGCCTGGGGTCTATACGATGGCGATTTCAAGATCTTCAGGAACGGTCCGGAGGAGACAAAGGGTGCTTGGCGGTACCATGATGTACTGATACAGCCGCCAGGCCTGTTGGAAATCTGTGAGAATTATGAGTTGTGGTTGGTTCTGGTGAGTAGTTGCAGCATGTGCAATCGCGATGACCTCAGCCGCAGTGGGAGAGGGATTACAAAAAGATGCTGCTGTAGCCAGCTCACATTGCGGAGTGAGGGCAACAAATGTGGTTCTTCGTGATCGGGGGTCCTGTGCGATGTCCGTGTACAGAACTCAATGGTCTTCGGATTATTTTCTGGCCAGATGACGAATGCGAGCTTCTCTGCGGCCATTGTTGAAAATCGGGTGCATGTGGCGGGGTATGGGGGCTACCAGGATCTTGCACCGTATGTTCGGTTGGATGGGGTGCGGGGCGTTGTTGGAATCGGGGGGTTCTCTCCCTAAAAGTAGGAGTACTCTCCTGCCTGGTGTTGTTAGGGACAGTCGGTTGAGCTGCGCCGTGTGCTTGGCTTCTAGAAGTGCTGAGAGGTTGCTATGTAGGCCGAGTTGTAGCAGTTTCTCGTTGCTTGTGTACGCAGGGAGTCCCAGTTCCGCTTTATACGTCTTGCGTATGAGAGTGTCCAATTTCCCTTGTTCTTGAAGATTGAGGGCTAGCAACGGCGTGGCGTACGTGAGCCTGATGAGGAGTACCCCTTGTACGACGCGGCGTGTGTCCTGTTCTTTCATTCCAAAATTTTTGTTGCTGATGCGACAAATGAGGTGGGTGAGTTGGTCTATAGTTGTTTGCAGTTGGGGTAAGAGGGCCGCACCGAACCCATCATGGTGGAAAGAGACACCCAATATTCTTAGAGTCTTGGCCTAAGGTATGGATTGACTGGAGATGGTTACTTGCGGGTCAGGCGTTGGGGGAGGTGGACGACCGCGGCTGCGGGACTTTAACATAAGAAGGGCTGATTTGGACGGTTTACAAGTCAGTCGTCTGGACATGAGATAGGAGATCGTGGTGTCGACTGGTTTCTGTTGGGTATCTTGTTGGTGACCGCTCCCGCGTTCTGTCGTCCATACGGTTTTATGGTCAGCACAAAATGCATGCCGAAGGTGTGGTATCGACTCCAACAATGAAGGGAGAGAGAAGAGGGCTGTATTGAATAGTAGGGGTGAAATTACCGACCCCTGGGGTGTCTCATCGGCTGGAGTGTTGAATGTGGGTGACGTTTGTGGGCCGAGTCGGGGTGTTGCCATCCGATTTGTGAGGAAGGTTCTGACGAAGTTGTAAGTTTTAGATTCACAGTTGATGTTGATGAGGTTTTCCAGAATGGCTACAGGGGTGACGTTCTCAAATGCCCTCTTTATGTCTAGGGCCAGTGTGGTTTTGGGTGTCGAGCCACGGAGATGATGAATGACTAGCTCTTTTAGTTGTATAAGAACATCCTGCGTTGAGAGATTTTGACGGAAGCCAAACATGGTAAGGTGGAAAAGTTTTTGCTCTTCTAGGTAGGTGGTGAAGCGTTGGTACACAAGTTGTGTGAAAAGTTTTCGAATGCACGGTGTCAATGAGATTGAGTGAAGCGATGTAGTGTAAATGGGCTTCTTGGGTTTTGATATTAGGGTAATGTGAGAATGTTTCCACTCCTCTGGCAACGTTCCCTGGTCCCAATGGTGGTTGAACAGTTATCGAAGCGAATTTTGAGCGTCATGGTCCAAGTTTCTGAGCAGTCGGTTGGTGATCCCGTCTCTGCCTGGCGTTTTGCTTTGGGTGAGACGTGCTAGTGCTGGCTGGAAGTCTGATTTTGTGAAAAGAGCATCCAATTCACAATTGGGCTGCCTCATGTATTCAGTTGACATAGCGGAAGGATGTGCTGTAGGGTAACCGAAGATGTGGGTTTTACACCTTGGAGGAGTTCGGCGGTGTAAGATCGCTGGTTCTGAATATTCATTGGATCTTGGTGTTGGTGATGGATCCGTATTTGGTCTTGTTAATGAGGTGGTGCAGTATATGCCATGGGCGTTTGGTACTGACAGTGCCCTTCAACTAGCCCCAAAAAAGCGCCAGTTTTGCGGTTGGAGTGTTTTGGCATAGTCTTGAGCCTGTTGAAGGAACTGGGCTATGCGCTTTTTTTATTTCTTGTTGCGTCACTGACGTTACCATCTCTTGATGAGGCCTCGGCGCGCATCCAGGATGTGGAGGAGATGCGGGACTGCGTCAGGGTTGGTGTGCCTGAGGGCTATTTCTTGCGTGTGTTGCCGTACAAGTTTGTTGACTGCTTGCGTGCATGCCTTGTAGTATTCCCCTGTATGTGGAAGCAGAGTGGGGTCAGATCTGAATTGTGGCCAGTTGGTGACTCTTGTCTTCCCCCTCTTGGTGGGAGAGTGGGCGACCATAACTGTTACAGAGATTAAATTGTGGCCGCTGCATAATGTGTCCTCCAGGCAAGTCCACTGTACGTTAGGTTTGTTGGTCCCAAAAGCGAGGTCGGGTGTCTTGTTCCATGCAACACTTCTGCCCAGTCTTGTTGTTTGGGTCGAATCGTTGCATAGTACAAATTCTTGGTGCTTGGTGGCTTGTAGCAAAGCCGTGCCCTTTTTGTGGCTTGTGCGTAGCCCCAGCCGTGGTGTGGGTCGTTAAAAAAGTCCAACCAGGAGGCTGGGGTCCTGCTTGGAGATCTCTCGCGCTTCATGAATGAGTGTGTCGATTTCATTGAGGGATGCGGATGGTGGCCTGTATTTGTTAATTATATATATGCTTGGCTGAGAAGAGTGACCTGGGATAATTTCCTCAAAGGTGTTGGCCTAATCTTGAGGAATATTGTGGGTCTGAGCAGATTGATTGATTAATAAGTCTTTATTTGCGAGCCTGAGGCGCAGGTGCTAGGGCCTCCGCCTGGTGGAGGGCATCCTTAGTCCAGGATTCCCTGGCTGCGGCTGGCTGTCCGGGCCCTGGTTACCAGGTCTTGCTGGATCCTGAGGTGTATTGAGGTCAGAAATATTTTTATTTACCATGACGAACGTTCTGTTTTGGGTCTCGGGCGAGAATGAGGCGTAGTTTCGGAGGTGGGGGTTCGGGGTGTTTACCTCTGGTAGGGCGACAATGTCAGGGGGGTTTTGGATGATGTAGACACTAAATTGCTCTTTTTGGTGTTGTACTATCTTCAGATCGATTGGTTCATATTGAGGGTTGCGCTGTGGCAGAAGTTATTATAAAATACAAGATGGGGGTCGCAGGGAGAGGCTACCGTCATCACATAGATGGAACTTCGCTTTTCGTGATGAGGCTAGTGATTGGGTCGTGGCTGGTGAGAGGGCAGGGATTGCCTTTTCCAGTTTCAGTTGACGTGGTGTAAGTGCATCCACTGCGCCGTGAAGTGCGGAAGTCGCTTCAAACAGGACTTTTGTAATGGTTTCTCGTAGAGTGTTGAAGCGCTCATCGAGCTCCTCTGCCTCTGGGGACGGGAGAATCCGGAGGGAGGAGAAGGTGAGTTTGTTTACTTTTCCTGTGAGGAAGTCTAGGTGTGCTTTAAATACTTTTTTGTTGCTGGGAGAATTAGTCTAGGAAAGCTGTTATGTAGAAGAGTAGGTAGGGTTGTTCTGGGACATAGTTGAATTGAAGAGAGGTTCGGAGGGACAGGCGGAAGTGCTGCATAAGGCCGCTGACCAGCTCAACTGGGCCGTTGGTAGTGGGGGATTGGGACTCCAGCGGGGTGTTCCCGGTGCCGCTGCTGCTGTGGTAGATGGGCCTGGAACTGGGCAGGTTGTTGCTTTCGGCCTCGTTGCGGTGGCAGGGGGGTTGGAGATGCCATTTGGGCACTCTTTGCTGGCAGTGGGGTGTGGTTGGTCACAAAGTTTCACTTTGGGAGACAGGTGTGGTCTGGTGGGGTGCTAGCAGCGGCACACATGAAAAAGTTTGTGGACTCTGGGTGGGGCACATGTGCCAGGGGTGGCCCACTTTCCCGCACTGTTGGCACACTTGCGCCACCCGCCAGTACGTGCGGCAGCAAATGAGTTCGTACCGCACTGTCACATAGATGGGTACTCTGTTTTCATTGAAGGTCAGGAAGCCTGGATATGTCCGGCCCAGTAGCCTTGCATGAATTAGGTAAGGCTTATTGGCAGCAGTCAGCTCGAGTAGTGCTTCATTGTCGATTTCTTCCGGCCGGCCGTGGATTACACCTCGAGATGTCCCGGGAGGGGGCTTCATGTAGGCAGTAATTTCGTGCTGGTTTTGCCCAGAGTGATCGTTGTTATTTGTGAGAGGACGGTGGTGATATCGGGGTCTGCTGTTCCTGCTACGACGAGATTCTGCACCGATTGTGCTTGGATGGTGACGCGTTCCAGAAACTGCGGCCGTGGGAGAGCGCTTGAGGTTATCAAACCTTGTACAATCACGGCCGGACTCGACTCTCATCCTCCTGCGCACCCCTTACGGCCTTCGCATTAGAGCATCTTGCTGCCTTCCGCCAGAAGTTGGGGATGGCGCTGCTAGACCACTGTTGCGCCGCCACCTCCAAGCGCGTTCACGGGCGCAGTGTGTGCGGCGCAGCACCGGGGACAGCCGTATGTGTGACAATTTGTGACGCAGAAAGTGCATGGTTGCACATCCTCCGATGAATATGCACTGCTGTCCAGTAAGCTGCCCGCATCTAACCTGGTAAAGTTGGCCACCACTCTTAGCGGCAAAACCAAATGGTTGCGCCAAGAACAGATGTCCTGAAGGATCATTGTGGAAAATGGTCTTCGTGTTCTGTAGGTTGAATTCAAGTACCTAAAATCGCGACATACATAGTGCGGTCGTGCCTTATCGTAGGGTGTTGCCTTCTAACAAGCTAGCAATATTTGGTAAGTTGAAGCCTCCTCGTTGAACTGCTGCCGACTTAGCAATCGGATTTACGATTTGTCAACGAGGATCGCCAAGCTGTATGTATATATCCAGTCCTTGCCGGTTTTTACGAGAAGTCAAGTCGAAAAACTCGCCCAGCGGGAGGAACAGAGCTCACAAAGAATATACCATTTTGATTTGGTAAACGATGGATGGGATCATTATAGTTGCAGCAGACTGGACTGTAATCGCATAAGTATGCTGTCAATGGAGTTATTGACCAAATAAATTGCGCATCTTGCCCTGAATAATTCCAAACTGTGGCACCCTGCTTTCTTTGCTTTGTTTCTTTTTCTTTTTGTGTGTGTGTTGGTACCGCGTGTCACACAGGTAAAGGTTGTTGCATAGTTGTTATTTGTACTTAAGAACACGAGCTATGTCAAAATATATTGCCATTTTCTCGCATGACAGATGGTTATATCGTCTGCGGAATTTATTTTTCGCTGATGTGCGCATATTTGGTGTAATATATGAACGTTTTACGAATAAATGCTGACTTATTGACTATGGGGTTCAATGCGCAGACGATACACCGGCGAGTTGGTGCACCCTATTGGAAAGCTCCCGATTAATTTTGACCACCTGGGTATCCTAAATGCCCGCCGAAATCTCAAACACAGGGGCGTCTGCGCTTTTCCCCTGAATTAGAAAAGCAGCCGCTGTGGCCGGGAATCGAACCCTCATTCTTTAATGCTAGTGGGAACTAGCGCTTGTCTCTGTCGTCCTTCTTTGTCCATGGTGTAATTTTTGCGTTTTACACGTCTACATTAGGCAGTTCTTGAGGGGGCGTGTTGCTTTCTTTTTCTTATTCAGGTATAGTCATAGAGAATATGCTTCTTTCCCAAAATTTTATAAAGCTGGCCCTAAAATAAAACTGTGTGTCACGGTGCGCCTCAAATCAGGAATGTTGCAAGCAAATATAGGACATACGCTAACAAATTTGCTCTGATAATATTGCGTAAACAACTGCCTGGCGTATATATCGTTTAAATACAAGAACAAAAAATCTTAGTCATAACAGTTACACTAACTGCCCCGTTTCATGTGGAAATGCAACCGCGAAAGCTCACTGGTTATGTTGTCGACGCTCAAGCTGCTTTGCTCTTGTCTTGTGCGGAGAGCCGGCGACGCAGAGCTTGCAGTGAGATAGTGCTGCCCTCGTGCGGTCAGCCCCTCCAACTGCGCGTCAGAAAAATCCCATGCGCCGAGACGGTGTTGCGAAGGCCGTATGGGAAGCGCAGGAGGAGAGTCAAGTCCGGCCGTGGTATGAGGTCTCGCATGGCCAAAGCTCCAACTCGCAGGTCCATTATTGGTCGATATACGGTGACTTAATTCGAGTGCGGAAGGCGGGGAGCAAGAGTGGCGCGAGCAGGCACCTGAGTCGTGGCTGCAGAGTTGCTGTTCGGCGTTGTTGAATTCTCGGCTTTCGCTTTGCGGAGAGCTTGGCGGGTTCACGCTGCGATCACCTCGGTCCATGGGTTAGGTAAATGAATCGTCAGACCACAGGATTCGTCGTACTCCATGGCTGCTGGAGGTATTCCGGAGCTCGCCATCGTGGTCGGTCGGCGAGGAGCCTAGGCGGGGAGGCCCGTACCGTCGGACCTGAAGACGAGGCCTAGCCGTGCTGCAGGCGTGGCCGCGAAAGTTTCAGGGCTGGAGTCGCCCCCAGATGATCTTCAGGGGTCGTCTTGGTGTCCAAATGCTCCGCTGGTCTCCACGAAGCCAGTGTTGAAGTTTTGGACGTCGTCAGTTCAGACCGGCCACTGGTGGAGCGACAAAAGCGAGAGCTGAAATGAGGCAAATGCGTCTATGTCATACCCCTGGTGGCGGCCTCCGGAAAGTGGGCAAGCGATATTTTATCGCAAAGGACACAATTGGAGATTCCAATAGGAAGACGGCATTCTCTAGTGGCAGTACCACTGAGGGACGGGGGAAACGCGTAGCCAGATTGTTGTGCGAAAGCCGGTGCAAGAATCGATCATTCGAAGGTGCCTTGAAGGTCCCCCGGCGGTCACGTGGGTGTACGGCGAACGCGTTATCGAGATCTAAAAGAGTTTTAGTGGCCAGGCGTAGACGTTGACCTGCAGCGTTTCGTCGCCTTTTGCACCACCTGTAAATGATCGAACTCGCCAGAAAAATCTCCGCATGGAGGTCGTGCAAGTGTCATGAAAGCGGCTGGACCCAAGAGAACAAAGTTCCGGGATCCGATAGGCTTGAGACCAAGCTCAAGAGGTCCACGTAAATGACCAACATGACATTGTAAAATTGCCTGGTGAATGACCATGTGGGTGCTGAATGAAAAACTGCCTGTGTAAACTAGGCATCACCCGTTTTCCCATGGAACAAAAAATACTTGTTATAACAACTTTCTTTTGTAGGGGCAATTGTGGTAACGTGAACGGAAATAGTGCGTGGGCGACCCGTCGGCTGGCCAGATGGCTGCATCTGACTCGCGTAAATCTAAGACGAGCAGGAAGAAGTGGGTTCGCAAGACGGGCTGCCTGGCAGGCTTGATGGTTCCGGAAGCCTCTCGTCATGGCGGCGACAACCAGGTGTCCTGCGACCATTGGTATAGAAGGTCGAGACACCACATCGCCACTGGCCACACCCGGTCATGGTATTTACTGCAGTGCATCTATTCTTCCCGGGACAGAGCCATTGTGTCTTCTCTACCTGGCCCTCTCTTCTTGAGCAGCTGCGCCTTCAAACAGGCTGTTACATCTGAAAACGTTTCCGACACTCGCTCATGCAAGCTTCAAAATGTCATCTATGTGCATGGACCACGTTAGACTCTTTATTTTCGCGAGACCCTTGAATCATTTCTGTGTTGGTTGCAATATACACTATTCACTCTATTTCGGCTCCGTTGAACTCTACGTTGTAACTTTTAGGTGTACCTTTTCTGGTTAGAGTACCACACGATGAATAAGATGCGAGAGAGAAGACGAGGAAGAGAAGGGCGAAGAAGGGACGGGCAAAACGAAGCTGATCAGACTGTGGTTCACGCTCGGATCTGGGATCTGGGGATTGGCGAGTGGGCCTCAGTTTCCTCTCGTACTTGTTCCTGAGGAGCTCTTATACAGCTCTGCTGCCGTCATGCCTGGCGGCGTAGGCTCGAGGAGCACCACCTCATTAACAGGCTCAGCCAGTCACCGACGCTGATATCCGCACCTGGACTGGGGTTTGGTGGGAAGCCGTCAGGACATTCCCAAGAAACTTGTGTTTTACATACCTGGCCGCGTGTGTCTTTTGAGATCCCGGAAACTATACGCAAGTCTTTCGTTTTGTGGTTTTATTTTCGTGGTTGAAAATGCCATTGATACAGGAGCTCGTTAGCTATGGTGCGAGGTGCTAGTTAGACCTCTGATCCTTACACATTACATGCGCATTGTATTCCCCAGATAGGCGGTGCGTCGCCTTCATTTACACACTTCATTCTTCACTTTGGCACTAACGACCTAAAGAACAATACCGCTGAAAGCACCATCGAGGCCATGAAAACTCTTGTTCACGACGTTCAGACCAACAGGCCCAAAGCAAAGCTAACCCTCACTACAGTACTTCCCAGCATCGAAAACAAACACAAGCCAGACATACCCCGGGCACACAAACTTCTACCTCACTCACAAAGGTAAGCTAAGCATAAATACTTCCTCGTGTACCTTGGACACAACAAAGAAAACGTTGACATCATCCACCACGCAAAAACTCACCATGACTCCCTAGAACTCCTGGCCAAGGACGGACTACACCCTAACTTTCGAGGCGTTCGACTGATTTCAGAAAACATCAAGCACAGGCTGAGGAACTCATTTAAGGTGACGCTCCAACTTCACGCATCAGCCTCCCGTCTCCAGCCAGCACAGAACAACAGAACCAACCAAACACCCCCAACCGTAGCCAAATATCATGTCACCCTAACAACAGCACATGTGACGCCAGCACACAAACCGTGGACATGGCCGCAACACCAGCTGTACAGCACGTGAGCGAACAACAACCCGACCCACCAAAGACATCACGATCATGGTTCACGCAGACCCCAACACGCAGTATAACGCAAACAAGCACCCAAACAGGCATCGATGTGCACCTCACCCCTAGCAGTTCCCCTAAACAACTGACTCCAAGCAAAAAAGCGTCACCCCGGCGGTCTGCTCGAAACAAACACAAATGACTACTACCGAGTAGACCGGACGCTCGAACCCCTAAATCCCGCTCTTTCCTCAAAGCTCGAAAACTATCCGGCAAACAAACCAACTACAGATTTCATCTGAAAACGTGCTCCTCGTACCTCCAAAGCAAAAAAATCCCAAAAGTCTTCCGCCTAAACTTTATTTGTTTCCTTTTTGAGCTCCCTCCTGAACTAACTGCCAGGTGGCAAGGTATTCTCTAAATTGCTTCGCTTTCCGTCCTGGAACTTCTTAGAGACTACTGTACTAGCCAACTCAGCCTCTTCGACGACCAGATTGAAGCTCTTTTGCTAACTGAGCAGGAGAAACTAGATCTCCAATTTTTTATAAATCGCAAGGAAAATGATCCTAATAATAAGCAAGCGGTTTAGTTTCAACGTGACCATCTTCCCTTGCGAAATACAGCTTGCACTGTGAAAAATCAGCCTCTCAGTAGCCCGGACTATGAAGTATTAGGTCATGTAATGTTCCCCCTCGACACAGAAATTCCTTTAGTAGAACCTCCACCCCCATCCAATAAACCTGTAGAAAAAACGAGCTCCCCCGCTACCTGCCCCGTCAACGTCATTGACATTTCCACAACACTAACGGCCTACGAAAAAAGTAAACTAGAACGAAGCCTAACTTTCTGTCCCACAAATAAGCGTGTGTATGAATACGAGTTACATAAAGGTCTCACTGAATTTTCTCGTAGAATGAGACTAAACGAGTTTTTTTCGGAAAAGCAAGACCGACCTGACGTTAACGAATGCACCCTCCACCCTACTAGCACGTGGTCTCCAGATGTAGATCAATCTCTAGAATTAAATCTCTACTTAAATCAGTGTCAAGAGAAATATTGGCAACAACTAAGTGATCAAACAAGCGCAAGAACCTAACTCCGTCGGAAGAAGTTACCCTCCTCAAAAGCCTATCAGCCAGAACCGACATAGTCATAAAGCCACCCGAAAAAGGTGGTAGCGTAGTTGTTTTTTTTTTCCCTAAGGGAAAATACAAAAATGAAGCTTATAGGCAGCTCAATAACCCTTGCCACTACAAGCCCTTAGATAACAATCCGACCCAGGAATATAGCCTAAAAATCCTTCAGAGCCTCACAGATCTGCAATCAAGAGAATTAATAACGACCAGTGACTGAAATTTTATGAAACAGAATATTAGGCATGCAGGACGTTTTTACCTCCTCCCAAAGGTTCAGCAAGTCCCCGTAGAAATATTGTTCACTGCCGACATTCCTGACAGACCCATAGTTTCGAATAACAATACCCCAACCGAAGCATTATCTCTGTTTCTGAATCATTACCTATCCGACAATCCGACACTTCTTTCTTCATTCGTTCAGAACACCTCCACTTCCTCCGCATAATAGAAGAGATAAATAAGGCTAGGCGCCTACCCAGTGGAACCCTCCTTGTTACTCTTCACATTGCCGCATTGTATACAAACATCCCTGTTGTCGAAGGAATGGAAGCTATTTCAAAACCTCTATCCGAGGACCCGCACCAACATGCGCCAGAGGTGTACATAACTTTCTTAAAACTAGTTGTAACGCTCAATTATTTTGAAGTTGACTCTTACTTTTTGTAAGTTTTTGGAACCAGCATGTTACTCCAGTCGCGCCGACCTATGCCAACATTTTAATGTGGCAACTTGAAGCCACCCTATCAAGCTCTTTTCTGCAAAAACCTAAAGTTTACCTCCGATACATAGACGACATCTTCATGATTTGCGAACACGGTCGCGCGACTCTAGAAACGCATATATCTCATCTCAATTCTTCGCATCCGACTATTAATTTCTCCTGCCAGTATTCTGAAAAAGATGTGAACTTCCTTGATACTACCGTCATTTCAGACAAGAGTAAACTTTAAACCACGCTTTTTAGAAAAGCAGCACACAGGCAGCAGTACCTAGATTGTAAAAGCCATCACCCGAGACACTACAAGCAAGGGATCTTTGTAGACAAGCAACCAGTCTTAGAAGAGTATGCAGTGATGACAGTGACTACGTAAAGCACCTAGACGAACTCAAGTCTACCCTTATGAACAGGAACCACCCCAAATGCTCGCTTGATCAGGCGTACCAACGTGCGTTTACTCTCAAAAGGGACGACGTGCTCAACGAACAGCGACAAAACGAAAGCGCCAGGCCGCCTGCCCCTTTTCAAACGCCCTCCCAAAGGTAAACAATATGCTGCGGAAGTACTACCCCATTTTAGCCAGTAGCGACAGACTTAGAAAGACTTTCCCGGAAGCACCAAGGGTTACCTACCAGAGAAACAAGAATCTAAAATATATTTTAGTGCATGCTAAAACAGGGCCTTCAAAGCAACCAGTCATAGCCAGCTGCTCCCGTCCCAGATACAAGACTTGCAGGCACCTGCAGACGAACGGCATTCTAAAATGCACAGCCAGTAATTGTGTCCACAATATCAATTCAAGTTTTACGTCCACTTCATCCAACATTGTGTTTATGTTGGAATGCTCAATGTGCCACATACAGTATACAGGGGAAAGGAGTCAACCTATGAGCCTACGTCTTAATGGTCACCGGGCAGATACTATTAGTAAATCCTACATAGCTGTAGCGCAGCATTTCAACCAAATAGCCACAATTTTGATGAACTTATGTTGTAATACTTCAGTCAAACTTGAAGTCTCCTAGGGGCAGGAAATACCGAGAATTCTATTTATTCCACAAATTCAACTCCACGGAATCTACTGGAATTTATGTGTCTAGGGGCAACTTGGAATCCTTGCGATATTCACCGGGAATACAGAAATAGGCATTGTCTTGCATATAGCTTATCCAAAGACTATGACCCCTCCCGCTGCTCTTCACCTGGTCACCTAATTTCTTTTATTTTCATTTCGTAGCTTCCACCCCAATACTCGCCCGCATCCCACCAACCATTGTTTTTGGAATTCCAATTTATTTATTTTATTTCTCCTTTTTTTGCTCCGCTTTGTCTTGTGCCCCGTACGTCACTGTAACTTTATTTCAGTTGTCGGGTTATTGCTTTTTCTTATGTTTGTGGGTTTGTGTGGTTCCCTCCCTGTTTTTTTCCTCTTTTTTCTTTTTTTTTGACCTAGTTATTTCCCCTCTTTTCTACCTTCTCTTTTGATCTGAGGCTTGCAGATAGTTTCTAATATTGACCCCACTCTCGCCGCCTGGTCTGCTTCCGGCGGTTCTGAGAACCTTTCGGTATGGGCAACAAACACCCGGCATTCTCTCACCACGCAACAAAACGCGGCAGGGCAACAAACACCCTCTCATTCTCTCTCTCCCAAAATTCCCCGAATATCAACCCCCGGCTGACTTCCTTGTGACCTACTTCGCGGCTAGAACTATACAACCTTCTCTGACCCTCAATATCTTCCCCGACTTACTCCCAAACCAATCCTCTATCTCAATTTCCCTGCCTTCTTTCCTTCTCTCCTTTCACCTGTGGACCTACCCCTATAAAATCGTGCCAGGAAGGCGGGAGATTGCCATGACGAAAGCAAGTCTTTTTGCTAGAACATTGGTAAAAATCGTGCTTTTTGCTTGTTCAGTTTTTTTTCTTATATACATACATACATACATACATACATACATACATACATACATACATACATACATACATACATACATACATACATACATACATACAACAATGCGCCAGATAACTAAAAAAAAGGATGGAACAAATTGTACATGTGATACTACCTTAACGGTACAAACCTTGGAGGAAAACGATAACTGTGACCCATCAAAAACATTGAAGTGAAGTATCCTGTATCTGTACCCTGTTGCATCCTGTTGAGGGTTGAGTGCTGAGAGAGGCGGGTAGTTACAAGAAACGGCCTGCCGTCTCTTGTAAGCTTCCGAGAATTCCGAAAATAATACTATTGAGCAGCATAGGACAGGATATAGTACCGTGAACGAGCTTGAAAAGAAAGAAAAGATCAGCGCGATTCCGTCGGCAGCGAAGCGAAGGCAGTGGCAATAGTTCAACGGTGTTAGAACACGAGCCAGGGTCATTTTTAGTGAAGCGATGGTTGTAAACGCTAAAAATTTTTTTCTGGAGACGTTCAACTACGTTACTTAAGGTTTTACAGATGCAATTCCAGATCACTGCTGCATACTCAAGTTGAGGGAGAAATATGGCGGTGTACAATTTGGGGAGTGGCAAAGGAGAATTAAATTGTCTCGATATTCTACAAACGCAACTGAGAGAACGAAGACCCCCATAGCGACAGGCTCAGTATGAGCTGAAAAATGCAAGGTGCTATCAGAGAACTCCGAGATCATTGATCTCGGAATGGATCATCGATCATTGATCATTGAATTGATCATTAATCATTGGAAGACACAGTATTGACAGTGTTTAAAAAAGATACGTTAGATAATTTGCGAATGGAACTGAAGAATTTGGTCTTTGAAATATTCAGAGAAAGGTTATTTTTTTCGCATCCATTCTGAAAAAGAACACAAATCAGACTGCAACAAGCGTCAGTCGTTAAATTAATGAATTTCCCTAAATATCTTGATATCATCCGCATACAAAAGGAAACAAGAATTGCGAATGTCAGAAAAAAAGTCATTAACCCATTAGGGACCCGTTTCTTTTTGTATGCAATTTGTCAAACCTGAGGTCATTTTTCAACGTATATGCGTCCAAACAAGTCACTGTGGATATATCATTGTGAACGTTCTCTTCGTTTTCAAAATATGACCCTGCAATATGGTCACGGAAGGCTCTAAGGCTACAGTAAAAATCACAAAGCGACGAATTTTATTTCAGGCCTTGACACATAACGAAAAAATTCCCCGCATTTCCTCGAGGGGAAGAATGTGAAAGTGCGAATGCACGAGTTTAATTTGCGCGGTTCGGTAATGCTCGCGAAAGAGATATCACACACACACACACAACTACAAAGAAAGAAAGATGCATTTATTGACAGACACCTATTTGTGTTGTCGTTGTACTTGATTGCTAGAGCGGATCTCAGCTTTGAAATTTCGTGTCAGTACTCCTTCAGGCGGGTGCATTAGCCCTTCTCACGCCCGATTCCTGGCCAATCCCCCACGTGGGTATGTGCCATGTCAGCGGCCAGGCAGCGCGCGCCCATCTCCCCCCGTTGCCAAGGAAGACGAGGAGATTCCTGGCCAATCCCCCGCGTGGGTATGCTATGTGGACATCGCCGGTGGACGCAGGCTCATGGTCGCTTAAGAAGTGCATTCGCACTTAAAAATATCATTATGGATTTGTCGGGCCCTATTTATGGTATGAAGCACGGGATGCACATGCCGACGTCGCATCAAGTGCACTGTGTGTGCACTGTACTCTTGCAGTTGTCTCCAGCGCACCTGTGCCTTTTGCCGTTAGGCACACTTCCAAACGAAGTGGGCTGTTCGGTCATACCGTGGAACGTAAAGTGCACTGTCCCCGAGCGCCGCCGTTCGTCGACGACGAGGTCCTTTTGGCTTGTTGCCCCATCATGTGAGGTCGCTTTGAGCGATTTGCCTCTTGAATTCAAGTTGAGAGATTTTGGCTACGGTGCTGCGGATAAGCGCCCAACTGCTGCTTATGGCTACGTCGCAAAGCCAAGTGAATATTGGCCTCCACCATTTCTTTCCGCGAACTGCAATTCGCTAGGCACCTATGTTTGCGTCCATCTGGTCAGTGCCTCGCATAAAGCAGTTATATTGGGTAACGACATTAGGGCGAGGCACTTGATTCCCTTTTTCTGTGCACGCGAATACCTGTCTGCTGTGGACATGGGTTCTATGCCGTGCGCGGTGCTTGCGATTGTGACAACAGAGTTGTCCATTCGGCGCACAATTATTATCCCGTCATCCGAAAGCGCGTGCTCTTCGTACACACGGGTATTGCGTTTGATGATATCAGGCCGAGCAATGGGGCATTCTTTCGGCACACGGTTTTTCCTCACTGTGCCTGTGGCTTCAAAGATTTTTTTCTTTCAGGTGCATCAGTAGATGCAGGCTGTTGAAGAGGTTTTTGAAATAAAAGTGATAATGCAGATCACGAACTTCAACGGGAAGTTCATGCACCATTTCGAGGAGTGGTGCACCGGCTTTTCCGCATTCCTTTTCATACTTCGTGCTTGTTCTACGGTCTTTCTGCTTTCCTTGGTAGACTTCGAAGTTTGCAAGGTAGCCATTTTTCGCATTCAAGCACCACACCTTTTACCCGAAGCGAATTGGTTTACCACGTATGAATTCCTTGTAGCAATGACGACCATAATTTTCTATCATGCTTTCGTCATAACTCGATTGACGCACAGGCTGGAAGTGGTTCTAGAACCTTGCCTTCAGTAATGTCATCAGGGGCCGCAACTTTGTGAGTTTGTCGCTTAGGTTAAGGCTCGTACTGTCGGCACAGTGAAGAAACGTCATGTTTTCTACGAAACGGTTTCTTGGCATGGTGTTGTATACCATCTCGTTCCGCATGTCGGTTTCACTGTCCCAGTAGCACTTCTTTCCTGGCAAGCGGTTGTAACTGGAGAGAACCAGTACACCAAGAAAACACTTTGTGACGTCGGAATCTGGCGTAATCAAAAACGAGCGTAGCTCCTTGGTTGTTCGACCAAGAGATTTATGACGCTTCTGTCAAAAAAGGTCTCTGTAACTGGTGAAGTCTTGTTCCGGAAATATTTCCAAATGTTTCACAAGGTCACTCTTCTTCCACTTGGTACTTGAAGATGAATTCACGTCGGCGCTTTTCATTTTTACGCATGAGGAGCCATTTCGTGATTTATCACTTTGTTCTTTACACTCTGCTTCATCTTCTTCACAATCGCCTCCACCCATACGACGGCCGTCGGCAAGAACCGTCTCAGCACCTGCTCTAAGCTACCTACTACAGTAGAGCCCACTTATAGCGAACCCGGTTTTTATTAAATATCGGCTATAACGAACAAACCTTTGTTTCCCGTTACCATTAGTATACATAGATTTTGTGTCCATATATAGTGAAATGCGGATATAACGAACTGAGTTCAGTTTCCTAATGCCTTCGTTAGAAGCATGCTCGACTGTACTAAGGTTGTCAATGAGGCCGCCAGAATCCTCACCTGCAGAATCTTCGTCCGAGTAAAGGGTACCCTCCGGTGGCTCAATGTAAAAAGCCGACACATCTTTATCGTCCTCTTCGGGTATTCTGGCTACTTCTTTTAAAGTCAACCTAGGCAGAGAAGAGATTGACGCATGAGTGGTGCGGAATTACACTACAAGGAGCGTAAATTCAAGTAACGAAATCAGGCAAAATACGGATCCTAAAGGCCAAGCGTGACCATTAGGCAACATGTAAAATAACACGCTTTTTCACTAACAACACGTAAATCAATCTCTCTCTAATTGTCGCGGCAGATTGCATACAGCAAGTGCTCTACCTGGACATGTACATCACGCTATTGCAAGAAAGAAAAATACAGAAAAATCCGCTTACTCTCGGGAGCGTTGCATGTCAATACGCCGAAACGAAGAACCACTGTTTCCCGCCACTTATAGCAGCTACCAACTAAACATGGGCAACTTCCACCACCTGGTGTCTGTAAGGGGTACCCAAACCTTTGAGAAAAGCATTGTGCCGACATTTTGGCGCGATGTTTTAAACCTGCATAAATTGAAACGCGCCGCTAGGGTATGCGTGACCATATGGTCACGCTGGTACCTAATGGGTTAACATTCATTAAAAAGAGGAGTGGGCCTAATGCCGAACCCTGAGGAACACCGCTTGTCACTTTGTAAAATGAGGACGTTTTGCCATTGACGGCAACATAACACGATCTGTCACGAAGATAGCTATGCAATAGATTCACAACAGCGGTGTCAACATCAAAGTGAGCAAGTTTACCCACAAGCATTGAGTGACTGACTACATCAAACGCTTTGCTGAGGTCACAGTAAATACTGTCTACCTGTCCTCTCTGGAATACAGGTGTAGATATAAGCGTCATGAAACTGGCAAGACTATCGACAGTTGAGCGGCCAGTTACAAACACGTGTTGAATATTATTGACTGAGTTTTTCACAATTAAAGACACTATGTGGGGAAGGGCCAGCTCAGAAATTTTTGACATGGCGCAGAGAAGAGAAATCGGTCGATAATTCGGAACATCAGTTTTATAGCCAGACTTAAATACTGAAAAAACACGGGCAGTTTTTCACATGCTAACAAATGTGGAAGTAATCAGACAATTAATAAATGGGCTAAATATACTGCTATAAGCTTTTAGTATGGCTGAGGGTATACCATCTGAACCGCATTATAAGGATGCTTTCAAGCGCTTAATGTATTAGCTGATGAGATTTTCTTCTAGCGACATAGCATTGCGTGTGTTGATTTCAAAGTGTTGTTCGATAGTAGTGCCAGAGTCAGAGGCTTTATAAACGGAAGAGAACTTCGCGGTAAAACACTAACTGACGGCTTGTAGTTCTGTTCCGTTGAAATCCAGTAGTAATAAAGACTCTCCACTTTTGTTAGACCATTTGCGTACATACTTCCAGAACTTAGCCGGCCTTTCACAGGCACTTTTTTCTAAGTGTGCAATATATAAACTGTGATCCCGTTTTATAGGCTTTTACAGAGAGTTCGAAAGCATCGGAAATCTTCCTTGCGCTCAAGAGATGGAGTGCTTTTAACCTTTCTGTGGGCGTGACCTTTATGCTTTAGAGCATTTAAAGGTTCAGACGAGAACCAGGGGGGATATTTATGGAGTTTAGGAGTAGTTTGTGGAATATATGTGCGCATACTGCTTAAGATAACTTCTGTAAGCTGATCTACTTGGTCATCAACATTGGTTTTTTTTAGTAACCATTCACCAGTCAATAGAGGATAAGTCACGGTGTAAGCCAACGTAGTCTTCTCTTTTGAAAGCAAATATGGGCGATTTGACGATGTTATTTTGAAAGCTGCGTTTTTCCCCTGACAGAGAGAGCCTTAGTTTAAGTTGTAGGTGATGTTTATCGGGCAGAACAAGAAAGACGACCGAGAGTGGCACTTCAATAGGCTAATTGTACGAAATACACATATCTAAGATGTTACCGCAAGGAGTGGCAATAAATTATGTTAAAGAGAATTAAAAGAAAGAAAATCTAATAGCAGGCCGCACTTATTCTCTATGTATTGATGGTAATGAGAATATTTATGTGTGCTCCAGTCGGTCCCAGGGGTATTAAAATCACAAATAACAACAATCTTGTGCTTCCTATGGGAAGCTATGACGTTTTCAATGGAAGACATGATGTCAATAAAAGAGATTGAGGTAATACTAGGCGGCACATAGAAGGACCCAATAAACAATGTTTCTCCGTGATCAAGGCTAGTTTAGACCCATAGTATTCAGGAACAGTTTCAATGTCATTTCGGGGAACAGATCTCAGAGAAATATCTACAGTCATAAGTACAAAACCAACTTTTTGTTTGGTTTCACTGAATTCACAATAACTGCGGAAGGTGTAGCTTGATAGAAAATAGTCTGATGAGGGAATATCATTGCACAGCCAAGTTTCGGTAATCACAATGACAGCAAACGAAGACGAAATAACATTAGCGAAGAATTCAGTTGGCTTATTTCGTAGACCACGAGCGTTTTGGTAAAAGATTTCCAAATTAAACTCTTTAAACTATCGATTACAGACTCTGAAGGATGGAGCATATCATCACGTAGAATCCCACGGAATGGCTAGAAAATGTAGCCACGCGACCACATTGAGGGGTCGTTCAGACGCTTCATGTATTCTTCGTCAACCGTGACGTAGAACGATTAATACGACGAATATATTGTTTTCAGCCGCCGGCTGGAAAGAGGACAAATATTTAGAGATTCGAAGTGCTTCTTGAGGTCAGCAGTGGAAGTGTCAGGGCTCAACATTGAAACAAATAGTGCCATTTGACGGCTCGGCCTCTCAACCGCCGACGACAGGACGACATCGTTATGAAAGAACGAAAGGACGACATCGTTATAAAAACAAATTTTTCTAATATTTGAGGCAGGACAGGCAGTATAGAAATGGGCCTATATCAATTTACGTTATCTTTCGGACCTGATTTGTGAAGAGGACGTACTATAGCAGTTTGTAACATCATAGGAATATCTGAACCGTTTATGAAGCCATTTAAATTGAAAAGAACGACATCAGCTCAAGTCTCGAAATTTTTATGAAGTGTATCAATAGACATACCGTCCAAACCGGCAGGCTTATTCGAACGACAGCTGAACACGATGGTTTGAGGTCAGATTTGGATAAACGAGGTAAAAATGATGACGAGGGAATGGAGTCTTTAAGTGTGCAGGGCCCACTAGAAAGCTCCGAGGGTTCAGGTACTTTTCTAAAAGCCCGATTTAACGCATTTGTTATATTAATCAGATCATCATGGAAAGATGAAAAAATAGAACAGCTATTGCTCACATTACCGCGTAAAGCGCTCACAAGAGAGCAGGTCTTCCTCTGATTCTTTGAATGTTGATTAAATTGCTTAAAGAAATGCCGGCGCTTGGCCGCTCGTAACAGGGCGACGACCCTATTACGCGCGGTTTTATTATTTATACGCAACTCACGGTCTCCAGGTGACCGCCTAACCCGTTGCCACAACCAATCTCTGCACGACCAATCTGTGCCTGCATAACCTCGGAAGTTTTCCAGCAGCAATCCTCACGACCCTTTTTGAACACAAAATCTGTGCTGGTACATTCGAAAGTTTTCAGCTGTTCGCATAAGTATTCCTACACCAAACCAGGGGAACCGTCCAGCATTAACGCCGACCAATTTAAATCACACACCAAACCATCACTCCTATTTTTGTTCACGAAGAAAAACGAACGTCGCTATCTGAATTCCCTTCACCGTATTTGCTCTACGCAAAACCGAGTCAGCCGAAAGCCGACAGACCACAAAAAATCATCAGCCAACTTTTTAGTGATGACGTAGTAAGCAAAAGAAAAGCTTTCGTCCTGATAAAGATATGGTCCAAGCATGGTGTAACCATTTTATCACCTACCACTTCTTCACCCATAGTAACATTTACAGTGCACTCAAGACCGCGTGGAAAGTACTAAGTAGTCAGCAACAACAGGTTGAACAGGACACAATATATTTATATTTAAGTTTCCGACTAAACACAATTGATCCGCTGCGCCGAACTTTTTAAGCGTTTCCCCCTATTCAAGCAAAAACCTAGTGGCGCTGTATGAAAGAGGACAGTAAATTGCCAAAGTACCTTAGGCATTGCACCATTTTTCACTTTATTAGCTAAAGATTCTGCATGAGTGAAGGTTACAACAAGATCAGTTACTTCGAAATAAATACGAACAAAAATAACAATGCCTCCGCCTGGGGGCCTGCTCGAGTTACAAAGTCGGAACGGTAGCTTGGCAAGGTGATCAAACTAACACATGATTCAGGAATATATATTTCGGTTATAACAAACACATCTATGAGCTCAGATGAACATTCAGCGATATGTTTGAATTCATCCTAGTATTTACGCATGCTGCGAATATTTATGGTAATAATTGTAAACTCAAGTCCTGATTTACTGCTGCGAAGCGTGTCCCGTTGGACGCTGAAGTTGACTAGCTCTTTAGAAGCAAGAGACATGAAGTTTAATGTATCTTAACGATGTCAGACCGTTTGTTTATTCGGAGGAGTGGTGCATCTTCATTCTTGTTAACAGATTTTTCCCGTCTTCACCCAAGCGAAGAGATATCCTTTGTCTTTTGCTGCAGTCCTCGCGTGCCAGAAGAGATCAAGAATGAACTTTGTCAGGTTGTCATTGAAAACAGTTTAGGCACAACCCCAGACTGGTGCAAATCCCTGAGTTTATCGCGTGCAGCAGACCAAGACTGGCTTAAAGTGACGTGAATCGCACGAGAACTACAGGCACAGTGTCACGTTTTGAAGGAAGCCTGTGAATTAACAACACATCATAGGGAGAGAAGTTAGGCGACTTCAGGGAGACTGCTGCTTTCGAAAGCTCATCTTTTAGGTCTTCATCTTGCTCTAAAGGAAAACCATGGATCTCTAATTTTGCTCTGAGACTGTACTGTTTGCTTTCGTTCTGGTCTTCCTGTACCAGCTGTATCTGCACTGCTTGCTCAAACACACTCTTTTTTAAGGCATCGATCTCTTCCTCTCCTTTTGAAATTTGCTGCAGGTTATCTTTCTCTTGATCTAGTATGATATCATACTGTTTAGAGGTGCATACCATGGATTCCTGCACTTCTTGGATATGCTTAGACAGCCCTACATATTTCGTTTTAGGAAGAGCAGCGAATCTACTTTCGCGTGTAGTTCTGGTAGAGATTCTAAACGTTTTCTAATCTCCCGAAGCTCGGACAGCAAAGCAGATTCGGAGCAAGAACTCTCGCTCAGAGGATTAACCTCGACGCTTCCTAACCGAACGACACGTCTTGTACACCCTTGAGTCTCGTTTTGTTTTGCCCATAGTTGTAAAAGTGCCAGAAGCAATGCCCGAGCACGTTCGGCCGAAATGATAGCAGTGGTTGCAATCCGAACACTTCGTAAATTCGCCATCGCACGGACTCATTTTCATGGCACGCAAGGCAACTGTCCTGGTCCGACATATGTGAATAACACCCTCAAAGAGACAGTACCAAAGCGCAGTCAGAGGCGAAAATCAAGCATAACAGGCTAAACAAACGAAATACATTGACTACCTGTAGGAGTAGAAGCCGTCAGTCTGCGAAAAACTTTTACCGCCGACTGCGAAGCACCGTCGAGATCCACCCCCCCTTAAGGACGATTACATTGGCTGGGTTTCCAGCTGCTGCGCAGACTACCGCCGGATGAAGCAGAACGGTCCGGACCGGCGAAGAACAGGCACAAATGCACCACCGAATAGGCGACGAAGTGTTGTATGCGTCAGCAGGCCACCTAGGTCCACAATAATCACGAGCTCGATCGGACAGCGAAGCTACCGCCATAACCTGTAGGAGAAGCCGTCGGTCCGTGGAAAAGTTTCGCCGCCGACCGCCGACCGCAGAATATTCAATCAATCAATCAATCAATCAATCAATCAATCAATCAATCAATCAATCAATCAATCAATCAATCAATCAATCAATCAATCAACCAACCAACCAATCAATCAATCAATCAATCAATCAATCAATCAATCAATCAATCAATCAACCTTTATTTTCGGTGCCCAGGAACAACCTTAGGGTCTTGGTACTGGTACACCATATACAAAACATACATAAAAACAAACTAAAATCAAGACAACACAACACACAAAACCGTATGCATGAAAGAAACAATAAAATAAAGATAGTTACAGTAATCTCAGAAAGCAAAACAGCAAAAAAAAATAAGAAAAGAAAAGAAACAGAAGACCTAGCGTTGCAAGCCTCGACACTCGGACTGCGAAATCTTCAAGGCACGTGAAAAACAGGAAATACTCACGGAAACCGACAGAGATAAGTTATACGCATAAAACGAAGGTTTTATAACCAGATGTTCGGAAGTTTCAACTTTGAAATAAGTTCAGCATTACAAGCACTTGCACTCAAACCTACAGAAATTCAAGCAATGCAAAACCAGAAAATGTGAAAAACAAACAAACTAGAACATGATTTGCCTAAAATAAATACGGGACATAAATTTGCAATGACATAAAGGCACTTAAACTACAACAGTTTTCAAGTCGTTTGAGAACAACGAAAAAGAGCTCTGGAATATATCAAGACGATCAGAATATTCATTATATGCACATTGTATTCTGCAGATGGGCGAGCGTCTTCTACTTAAAGCATCTGTTCTAAAAGTTCGAAATGTTCGGAAAGGTTTGTTCGCCAAGTTGATATTGATAACTCTAACCAAGTCGTCACACAAAATATCCCCATGAAGAAGTTTATAAAGAAAGATAACATCAGGCCGCATTCGTCGACACCGAAGTGAAGGAAGACTTTTGAGAAAAGGCACACTGCCGTTAGCGTCTTCTTGCACATTACGGAAGCGGTGCTTAAAGATAAAGAGGAACATATTTTGAACTCTTTCGATACGGTGACTAATGGACTTGCAAGTTTCATTCCAAACAACAAAGCCGTATTCGAGAAGAGGTAAGCAGAGAGCCGAATACAACTTTAAGAAAGGAAGAGGACCTTTAAACTCTCTAGAATATCTGCAAACAGCACCAAGACATCGAAGAGAGCGACGGGTAATTTGTGTAACGTGGGAAGAGAAACTCAGAGAAGAATCAAATAGTACTCCCAAGTCTCGAATTTCAGTCACCCTCGGCAATGCAGTGCTTGCAATTTTATAAGAGTATTGCAGCTGTTGAGTTTTTCTACTATAGGTGACCACTTTCGTTTTTGAGGGGTTCAAAATTAGGTCGTTTTTGGTGCACCAACGATGGAATGACGCAATATCAGCCTGAAGATAATTACAGTCATGAATATTACGCACTTCTCTAAAGATTTTCGTATCATCAGCTGACAACAAAAAACAAGAATTTTGAATTACAGAAGCAACGTCGTTAATGAAAATGGAGAAAAGAAGGGGACCCAGAACAGATCCCTGGGGTACACCACTGGTTGCTTTGTACCTAAATGAAGTTTGACCGTTAACACTTACATAGCAATATCGCTGCTGGAGATAGCAACGTATAAGACCCACCAAAGAAGCGTGGACATCTAACAGAATGAGCTTGGCAAGCCATAAAGAGTGGTTGACTACATCAAAGGGCTTGCTCATGTCACAGTAGACCACATCAAGCTGGCTTCTACCAACATTGCTGGGACAGCCTGCTCGATGAAGCACGCGAGGTTTGACGAAGTTGAACGACCACGCATAAAGCCATGTTGATTAGGAATGAGGACGTGTTTTAGTGAGAAAGACAAGACCATATGAAGAGATAACTCGAATATTTTAGAGGCAGAACAAAGGAGCGAGACTGGCCTATATTTTATGGCGTCAGTTTTTGAGCCTGACTTGAATACAGAGAATACGCGAGAGATTTTCTGTGCGAGGGAACGTGCCAGACCGGAGACAGCTATTAAACATTGAATGGAACACAGGAACGAATATGTTTGCATACGTTTTTAGAGTGGCAGCAGGAATACCATCTGGTCCACAAGAAAGCGAGGGCTTTAGCCGCTTGATACTGGTTCGCACGATGTTCTCATTCAGTTGGAAACAACCAGAGTTACCGCCCTGGTGTCAAGGGGCGCTGCTGTTATCACTGCCGCCGCTAATTCCAAAAAAAGAAGAAAACTGACGAGCAAAGCAGTCGGCCACCTCCGCAACCTCATTGCCGTTGGAGTCTAGTAAACGAATAGATTTTTTAGTTTTACTAGATCTTGAATCTTGAATAATAATAATAATAATGACGATAATAATAATATTATATGTTTATTTCTAATGTTATCACGTTAATGTAACAAAAATAATAATGATATTACAATATAATATTCAGCCTGTCCATTCTCAGGGCAGGGCAAAGGTCTCTAATATAGGTCTTGAATTTCCGCGGTTTTGTGCTAACTGATACTACTTTTTCCCCGCACACCCCCTATATGATCTGCCTACCTAACGTTCGTCCAACCACTGCCACGCATGGCTTGTGTAGGAACCTACTCTGTTATAGTTAATGACAAATAGTTATGTTGGCACCGCATACATGCCCTGCCGACAACTTCTTCCTAAGTTCCACTAATATGTCTTTAACACAGTTTCCTTCCCTGATCAATCCCGCTATCTTCTTCTCCATTATTATTCCACCTATCAATTTGCCTTGCGTTTGACGTTTAGTCGTCATCAATTTTAGTTGAACCGTTTTAGTGAGCCTCCAAATTTTCTGCTCGGTAGGTGAGTACTAAAAAATGCAGTTATAGTGCACTTTCTTCTTTAGGGACAAGGGTAAATTCCATTCAATAATTTAGAATTCCTGCCGAATGCACCCGACCCCTTTCTTATCTTTCCAATTTTCTCCGCTTCATGGATGCTAGTCCAGATCACTAGTTGGCCTATAGAGACATATTGGCTTAGCACTTCCGCTCCCTCTCTACCTATCTCAAACATAGGTAAGCTACCGAGACTACTGAGCGTATCGTTATTTTTGGGCACTAGTTTTCAGTCTCCCAATTCTACTCTGCTTGTCCAGTGCGGTAATCACGCTTTGCAATTCACCTCGCGAGTTACTTAGCAAGGCAATGGTCATACGAGGTTACTGCTGTATTCTACCTTACCCTTCCGCCCACCTGTTCTCAATTTAATGTTCTGAATACACCATGTAAACATGCTGTGAATAACCTTTGAGCGATTGTGTCTCCCTGTATGACGCCGTTCCTTATACCTATTTTACTGCTCTCCTTAGGAGGTACTGTGCAACTGTGGACATAATGCAGATATTCTAGAGTATTCTTACGTAATACCCGTCTACACCAGGACTCCGCAATGCCTGAACGACTGCTGAGGTTTAGACCACATCTAGTGCTTTCTCCTAATTCGTGAAGGCTATATATAGCGATTTACTATAATCTGGGCTTTTCTATACCACCTTATTGGTCGTGTGACCGTGGTCCATTGTTGTTTAGCCTTTGGCGGTGAGCGCGAACACGGGCGGCGCGGCGAAGCGCGTCTCCATGACGTCGGATTAGGGATTCTCGCATTTCTCGTCTGCTTCACTGAGGCTCGCTCTCCCTGCTGTTTCTTAGTGCTCTCTCTCTAGTGTCCATGTGCCCTCTCGTCGTCCCTCGTTTACGTTTTGCGTTTTGAACGGTCTTGCAATGGAATACAAACTTACCTAGAAGTCCGCCTTAATCTTACCGCTCGGTCGACGTGGGATGCTTGCTCGCGCCAGAGTTTTCGTGTGCATAATTTTTGTGATAATAATAGGCTTAAAATCGCATACACTAGCTGAAGATGTGAGTTAAAGTATAGTTTTCGATACTGCTACGGAAGACACATTGCCGGCGTCGCCCCATTCCTTGCGAAGCCGGTACTTTGCGGAGCGTGAAGATTCAGAGCTAGTTGTCAGCGCCTTATTAGGTATTCTTTCGAACAAATGGAATAGCCAGCTGCTAGTAAGCGACAACAGCGAAAATACAAGACCAAAATAAATTGTAAGCCATCAGGGCTGTCGGCTTTGACAGAAGGCATTACGATTTCCGGTAATCATATGCAAGGTAAAACAGTTTTTGCAACCATATAGAACACTCTAAAGTATTATATCACATCGCTTTACTCTGCCATGGCACGACAGTATGCCGACATGCACTATGGGTTGCATTAACTGTCAGCTGAGTTCCGAATAATCCACTGTGTGTGTAGGTTGGTGTTATACCAGGCTTCTAACCAGTATGAAGGTTTATTGAGCAAAACGAGTCTCGTCTACGGTAAAGATAAAGTAACAATATGTTTGTTCAGACCTGGAAGTACATTTCGTTACATTTTCCACAGCTATATCCTCCCAATATACGGATATGCTTTTTAGGAAAACTGCACTGAAGAGGAGGAAGCGCGAGAGGATGAGAGAAAACTTTATTTAACAATAAAATGGAGCTGGTAATGGGCCGGGTCCTGAGTTAAGGACAAAAGAGTGAGAGTAATTTTCTTCAATTCATAGAACGCCATTCAGAATAGAATAGGATTTGTTCTTTGCGTCTCAAAGGGTTCGAAACCAATAAAAAGATGCTTGGAAATATTCATCAGATTCGATTATTGTAATATCTGCACGTATAGTATTTATTGCGTTAGTTACCGAGTATATCAAGCCTTCAACACCGTAATCATGTTTTAATTGTTTGGGTTGAGAGTCAGGTGGCTATGATAACAATGGTTGCGATAGAAATTCGGAGCACAAAAACCGCCTTCGAGTACTCTGGACAACGTTGTCTGGGGCGCGATTGCTGTGGCGTAGCATAAAAGTTCTCATTGTATTTGCATATGACTAAACCACGCACGCGGCGGATATGCACCTTCTTGCACGCAGCCGTAACGAAACAAATTTGTGAAGGAGGAATTGTTTGCCATACAACCTGAAGAAAATATCCACACTATATTTTTGTGAGCCTCCCAAACATCCCCAAACGTCCTAATAAGACGTCTGTGACGGTGCAGAAAAATTAGTGCGTTGGGCACAGAAAGAAAAAAAAACATTCATCTGATACAAGTCAACTACAACGAAAGAAATAGAAGACAGCCGCTTTATTTCCTGCTGTGCGATGCGCGTGTAGGGCCCTGGTGCTTGGTACGCAGCATTAGACTGTTGAGTCTTCATAAGAGCATCTAAAAAAACTGCAGGGAAGCTTTTGCATTTCTAATACTTATCGAGGAGCTCTGAGCGTTGACCCTCGCGAATAAGGTACAAACGGCAAGCTACACACGATTTTCTCACCGATGTTCTGAAAAAAGTTGTTCTCTACCCCCTCGCGCGTTGCAAACTTGTGGGAGATACAGCTTGAAATTATTTCGATGTGTCAGAAGTTTGGGAAAAATAACTGAATTACTAGAAGTACGCTTTTTAATGCACTAAAAATTAAAGCGGGCGATTTCTAGTGCAGGCACTGCTGCCCCTCACAAGCGGAGGGTAGCAGACGACAGCGGCGCGACCCTAAGCTGACGTCAGAGCCAGGGCACGCCCCTCAAACATCTCCCCGCCAATAGTTCCCATGTGCCTTTGTCTGCAGCCCGCTTCTTGCCTACTTTAGCATTGAAATCTCCCATAATTACGATATACCGGGATTTTACTGGCGCCATTGCCTGTTCTACATCTTCATCGAAGCGTTCAACTAGCTGGTCGTCATGGCCGGACATCCGCATGTGCCTGTACCACCTTGAAAGTCTACCTCTTCATCATCATGAGCATCATGGGCTTGTTATAGCCCACTGAAGGATGAAAGCATCCCCCAAAGATTTCAAGCCATGCCTATCGAGTGCCAGCTGAGTTCATTTCCCCCCATTCCGAAGCTACACTCCCCAACAAGTTGTCGGCCGCCCCTACTGCGTTTGCGGCCCATTGGCAGCCAATCTGCCAAACGAATGGTCCACGTGTTGTCCCCCATTCGCATTACGTAACCATAAATGTCCTCCACCTTGGTCTGTTCCCTGATCCATGCGGCTGTTTCCTGTCCCTCAACGTGGTCCATAGCATTCGGCGTTCTGTGGCCCAGTTGTGCCCATCGAAGTTTGGTTTCAACTGATTTGGTAAGGCCCCACGTTTTTCCGCCATAGGTCATTATAATCCTTATCAAGTCATTCTTCCTCTTATTAGCCTAAATACAACACCCGTTACACATTCGGTGATGCTATATATCAATACATTTTGCCAGCTATTCTTTTATTGACTAGACATCTCACTCTCTTCTGTCCTCTTGCCCATAGTAACCTAATACATGTCTATTTTACAGCACTGTAAAAGCTTCACTGGTCCCTCGAACCTCACTACGCCGTATTGCACTATTTAATGTACTGTAATTCCTTCAACAACACCTCTACACTCGCCTCTCTAAATAAAGTTCTCGTGTTAGATGTTCACGAGAACTTTATTCTAACGGTGGCCTGTCATGATCTATACATTTTTAGCACCTTCTGCTGCATCTCAATTCTGACAGTCACCGTACGCCGTTGGTTCGCAGCTGCTGGGAACAGGGAGCCGAGGGTTTATTGACGTATTCATGGGAGGTTGTGGCCTTTACAACACACTCTAAATACAGGCCGCACTCCATGCCTCCTTCTGCAATTCCAACAGGGGGATATTTTTTATCTGGTGGTAATTGCGCATCACCGGGATTCAGACCACGTTCCTTCTACAGGCGAGGCCGATGCTCTACCTGCACGCTACCCATGGACCTCTCAAAATACTGAACCGCTCATAGTATTATGCAACGACAACTCCTAACACTTGTCTCAGTGAATTTATTCGTTTATTATTGTGAAACCAACACTGGAGGAGCTATGAACAAGGTGAATGGTCTTATTTGTGTATGAGAAAATCTCGTAGCGCATTTGTTTTTGAAATACCATAAATATAGTGCTTCTTGAAGGAATATGTCAACGGCAAAGTATTTGTGCTATTTATTGATGCTAAGTTAGCGGGAGTCTGGTAAGATTTTGGTAAGGTTACTGTGCAGAAAAATATCATTCCACTCGTTTCGTAGAACAGACTTTGTGTATTGCCCCACGTTGCAAGAAGGTGTAGAAATAGCATACTACATTTAGTAAGACTCATTACAACAAAATCGGATGATGCTATAATTCTTCTATATTATTTACGATCTACCATCAATGGTTTCTCTACAACATTTACGGGTAAAGCTGCTAAGTGCTCTATTCTGTGAACAACATGCGTACGGTGAATGGCCGGAACCTACCACGATACCTACGCATATTTGGCTATAATAACTGACGAAAATTACATCATCCTTTTGTGGAGAATCCTGATTTGGATGCGAAGTATCATGGGGCTTCCGTGTGGTTCCATTGTGTTGCCGCTATGTTCAGTGATCTGGTGTTTAGTAGCGCCAGAGGGAATTCCGCATCCGGGTCCACACCAGTGTCAAAGGCACGCAAGTACTGTTGTGTTACGGTGAGTAAGCGGTGGTTCTCGAGGCGCCGAAACTCGTCCATAATGTCCTTGTCGATGTGGCCGTCTCTGGGGTACAATCGGTAATCTCCATCAGCTTAGGTGAGGTAAAGGTTGTAGACGTTGGTGCACCGGCTGAGAAAACGTACATGCCCTACTCTTCGCAGCTTTGTCTTCTCCTTCTTCTTCTTCAGGGGTGCCCCTAAGGGAAGATGACGACGGTGGTTGAACGCGAAGCTATCTCGTGATGGATTCATTGGTTCGCCAATCCATAGGAGCCTCCTGCCACAATCATCATCAGAGGCGCTGCGTACGGGGCACAAACGCGGGACACCCCCCGAGCAAGATATGATTCGCATCTAAAAGTTTACATCGCGCATGCTTCGCGTGACAGTTTAATACCGCGGCAGGGGAACAGAACAGTTGTTCGCTTGCAATGGAGAGAGATAGAAGATACCATATCTTGAACTAAGGGAGAGCACCTGCTTATATACAAGAGTGGAGGGTTATTTTGGAAAGGAAAACTCACATTCCAAAAAACAGAATCGGAATTGCTCTGGTGGAGTGGGCTAGTTCTTTCTTCCCCAGCATATCGGAACTGTTGGAGGTTGGTTTATCGTTGCGGTTTTGTTTGCAGGCCGATGTTTACAGATGCAATTGCACTGTAGACACTTGGGGCTATAGTGAATTGGATAGCACGTCTGAAGCTTAGGTTGAGGGCGGGCCTGAGTGCGAGTGAGAGCTTGTTTAAGCAGTGAGTGAGAAGCGTGAGCATCAGTTTGGTATAACTGTGACGGCGAGTGGTGGGCATGAGCGTGGGTGAGTCTTAGTGGTGAGGGCAATTTGTGAGATTAAGTTGCATCTACGTTTGCTAAAGTATGGTAAAAACGCGAATATGACACCTCAGCGCTCTATCAAACGTAGACTAACGATATTATCAAGTGGTAGCTGACCAAATACAACTACAGGGCTACCTCTTGAGGTATCTCCACCATTTGTATAGCAAAGCTTTCTCATCAAACTTATGGCGGCCTGCTTTACAGGACGAGTAGTATAAGTTCGAGAAACAAATATTTTTATTACCTAATTAGGATTCTGATGTCGGCCGTTATACAGCCATAATCAAAAACTTTGTGATCCTAACTTATGCCCAGCGCACACACCTGCGGGCCGGGGTACCAATAAACACAGCGTTTGAAATTTCAGACGCTCCAGTGCGTGATTATTGCACACTACAAAGGGCAGACGTTTGCTGTAGCATCCAGAAAAAAAATCCCGAGCTACGCATTCCCTTTGGTGCAAAGGGGCGTACTGTATGTCAGCCCAAAGCCACACTTAGTTATTGTCAGCGCTGTGGGCACCACCCCTCCAAACAACATTTAAATGAGTGCCTTCCGAAGTCCCTCTTCTTAAGGTGAAATGAACAACAGCGTAAAAATGAGAAGCTGGAACCAGATACAGGCAGACGAAGCACTACTTTACCTGAGACCGTCCATTAGAACATAAACCTTTGCACTAGATTACAAAAAAATGATCTTGGACGATACAACTGGAGATCATTGTGTCCACGTGAAGGCCCCCGAAAGTCGTTTTCAAGACTATCAAAGATTATCTGTGTTTAGCTTCAACCCTCCATGCAGCAGCGTCCAGTACAATACTTCGTCGTACAACAGAAGCGCGTTGACACAAAAGTTGCCGACAAAGTTTACATTCCAGTTGCAATAGACAATACAACAGGTTCGACAGCACTGCTGTGCTGTGTTTCTCCAACTTTGAAGTGCCGACTGGATGATGTGCTTACGCGGCAGTAGCCCATTAAATGCTGCACGCTTCAGCTCGTTCTACTGGTACTGGGCATGATTGCAACCCCCACTCTGCACTTCCTCGTCTTTGCACACTAGTATTATTCACGGAAGTCTCTCCTCACCAACGTTAAAAAATGAAGAACTCCGACTGCTCTGAACTCTCACACAATGAACATTTTATGCCATATTTTGCAAACATTTTGCGGTATTAGCGTGCTGTGTAGGCAAGCAATATCGCATATGGTACGCGCAAGTATATATTGATTTCTAAACAGGCATAGCTTTTTCCAAGTCGCCATGCCAGACAAAAGAAAGTATGCTCTGTCCCAGACGGCATTACATACATTGTCACTGACGCCGAGAGTTAGAACATCCACCGTAGTGGGGCCGCTGCCGTGTTACTAGACGACACCCTAGAATTCGGTAGTGTATCATCCGATGCGAAACTTTTATGCTGTTGAGTCCGTTGTAATAGAAGGTCGGGGAAAACGGTTGATAGTACGTGTCGTCTTAGAATGACCATTTTTTCACAGCACATGATTAACATCAAACATATCTTCATACAACTCGTGGCGTGCTACTTGGAGGATTCCTCAACCCCGCACTCTTCCTCGTGCTCTTTAAGGTGTCATTATGTGTTCCAAAAAATATCGTGATTCTCTGCCTTTGCGAAATAAATTTGTGTTTTATGCCAAGACCTAACATTTCTCACCGTGTACGGACGACTTTAGAACGCAGTATCACCCACTTCAGCATTTCTGCGCCACCAGAACCGAAAATGTTAACATGACACCGCATGACAACCACCATATTCTGCAGGACGTAGAGATTCTAAGCAAGATGTGGGGAGGCAACAATATCATTTCAGATGCAAGGTAAGGCTTGTAGGTTTTTCTGCCTACCGAGGGGGTTCAGGCAACTGCCTCGTCAAAACATTACATCACAGAACATTGCGAGAGGAATAAGGCGCTTTACTGAAGCAGTGGAAACGAAGTATAAAAGCACGGAAGATACAATCACCAACGCACATCACCAAAGCACTTCAATGTCCGGAGTCTTACGGCACGACGGGACGGACGGCTGACCACTTGCGGCCGTGCGGGCTCCTTGAAGGTGGCTGGCAGTAACTTGTCTCTTCTGGCTGGCGGCACTCCCGGCCGGCGACTCCCGCTGGCGACTCCCCCCACTAACAAGCACCGCTGCGCTTATCTAACCTGCATATAACATGCCACGCCTCCCTCCATCGCACCGTCTTTCCGGAGTGCGTTCACAGATGGCAGGAGAGGTGGCGCGCTACCGCGCGCCACCTCTCCTTCGAATGCAGCCACGCGACGGCTGAGAGCGGAAAATCCCTACAGGCTGAACCGTAAAAGCCAACGAATGGAACTTGTGAAACGTAAACAACCAAACATTCGATTAGTCAGGGCCACGATAGAGCATGTAAGCATAACTCTTCATAACATATTGGCGCTTGTAAATGCGGACAACAATGATAATGTAGACAGGCTAAGTTACAAAATATTAACAGCGATCACAGAATCTGCAGCAGTTGCACAAGACGCCACACGTTGGCAACTATCTTTAAAATTAAGAAAACGAAGGAAGCAACTAAGAAAGAAACCCTTAGAACATCATTGAATTGCCAAGTAGGGAGAATCAATTTGAGTAACAAGAGCAGTTTGAAAAGCTTTGCCGAAGTAACAGAAACAAAATTTGCTGATGTTACATGGCAGCGATCAAGGAACCCATCCAAAAATGCAGCAGTTTGAAAGCAACTAAGACGAAGCTACCTAAGGGAACTCACAGACGAGCAGGGTAGTATTACCCACAACATTGATGAGATAATGAAAGTATCAAAAAGATTCTATAGCAGACCATATTCCATTATACAGCGACAATTAGTCAAGTCAAACTACTGATAGTACACGCGGAACTTTCGCTGTCCGACTAGTAGCTTAAGAGAAAATACGAGAGCCTCTCAAGGCATGAAAGCAAAAAATGTTGCAGGTGACGACAGTATACCGGAAAATATATTCAAGGAGTTCGGAGGTATTGCACTGGAAACGTTTTCTCGCGCTATTTACGAAATGATTAAAGAATAAAAAGTGTGCCGATATTATGGAAAAATATGTCAACATTATTATTAGCTAAAAAGAAAAATGCCAAGAACATTAACAATCACCGACCCATCAGCATTGTCTCAGTTGTTCACGAACTCTTTATCAACGTGGTGGTTGGGCATGTGACAGCTGCGATTGAGAACACCCCAGTGAGTTAAAATATTAATAATGAAAATTCAAGTAAGCGTGCTTTAGAGATTATCTTCAAAGCAGTCTGAATTCTGAAGCAGTGGTACAGTGCATCTAACTTTATTTCAGCAAAGCATTCCACAAATTCTCACGTTGCATTTTTGCTTTATATTTAGGTACGCTAAAATAAATCGAAGACAATCGCAATTTTTCCTTGTTTTCAAGGTCACTGCTTTTCATCCATAAGAGTTAATATTTCTCACTCACGTTGGTCCCCATTTCCTTCAGTGTTTCACAGAAGTCTCTTCATAGTCAAGTTCCTTTTCTTCCTTTCCCCTCAAATACATCTCAAATGCATCGGCCAATCACCTATTCGCGCAAGCATTTGATTTATATTATAAAAAGACACGCTTACAATTCCTAGTACTTAGTAAAACCAAAATGCAATATTTTCAAAGTAAATCAAATGGGTGATGGCACTGCATAGCGACAAATGCAAATTATTGGTTATCTCAAGCAGCAATGCAATTTACTTTCAATTTAAACCCTACAGGCATATACGATTGACACTGTTTCCCCTTATATGTATCTAGGAGTCTATATTTTAAACGCACTTTCATGAGTTCAATATGTTACATACATACCAAACAGTAAAAACAACCTATTCTTATAGATAAGATATAATTTTATTCAACTTCTTCATGCCTAAAACAAATCTTCAAAAACTAATATTTCGAAGGCAGGATTATGCGGCCCCATAATGAGTAGGAGCTCAAGAAGTTCTAGCAACAACTTAATAAGAAATCCACTTCCGCTCGTGTCTGCGCAACCTACCGAAAAATCTTCGAACAGGAACTGTATCTAATGAAATAACCCTTGCCTCAGTTTAATCTGCTGTTTCACTGCAAGAAACTCCAAACATGTTTCCTACACAAACTTTTATCCATGTGCTTCTCGACAATGTTCATTTGGCTGCCCCATCTAACACAACAGGCCGCGTCGACCATCGCCAAAAATATGGAACCATTCCAATGCAACACAAAGGCATTTTATCACTCGTTTGAATTCCGCATGGTTGCTGAATAGATCAGTCTTCCCAAACGGTTAGAAATGAATCAGTATAATAAAACATTCAAGGCAACCTCACTTGCACATGTTTCTGATCATTCATAGCTCATGTCCTTCAGAAGCCTCTATCGCGTGTAAAACCCTGTATGTAATATTAATAGCGCAATAGCCTTAATAGGCTGGGGTTGTTTTATTTCTCCGTGCCTGCTAGCTGTCCGCTATCAGCTGAGATCTTCAAGCGCCCACATAGTCGCGTCATCACTGCCTCTCGGAAGGTACAACAGAGCCGGCGAGATGCGAAGGGTTGCTTAAATTTTCAATATGGCCTATTTTGAAACTTAAGTGTGGAAAAGTGTACAATGATACTACAAGAGAGACAAAAAATGAGACTCAATTTTATCAGGTGGCGCACCGGCGCAGTGATGTTCGTTGTACGCTCTTCGGTGTTAACATGTTCGGCCGACACGGTGACCAGCCCTTCCCGCAACGAGCGCCATTACACTAAAGCAGCTCGCCACCGGAATATGACATTTATGTTTGGTAATTCACCTTCTGAAGCTACACCGGCGCTATAAGGGCGCAGTAATGCAAGACTCTGGCTTGATATACGCAATATGGGGATAGTTACGTGCACTCAAATATTCCAAAAAGTGTCGCCATTCTCTGCTTTCATCAGAAGAATGCGGCCATGGCCAGCATACAATCAACGTTCTTGGCTTTAGCAGCGTTACATTTCACACAACAAGCCACCGGGGCGTGCTTTCCTGTGGAACAGGGGCCAGTCAGTGCTTTGTGTCATCAAAATAAAACAGACGGGAAACGATTAGCGCCAGTCTCTCAAAAAACAAGGAAGACATATATTATGGGCTGAATTGAAATAAATAAAAGACTCCATATAGCGCCTAACTACAGGAAGTTTCAAACAACTTTGCATTGCTGCAGGTCTCCTGTGCCACATGCTGTATTTGGCCAGCGATGAATCCTAAAAGTGTGTGTGGAGGTCCTAAAATGATAACCGTGTCTGTAGAATCATGCATCAAAGGTGATCAGACATTCTTAAAAAAGGAAATTGTTGCACAATTGTTGCACAAAAGAAAAGCAATACACGGCAGGACTGACGCCGTCACTTATAATGAGACGAATATCTCTGAACCTTGTTATAAAAATAATCTGATATTCTACACGTAAAAAAACAACTCATCTTTGATACCTTGTTAAAAAATGTTTTTATAGAGCCATTTCAAAGTTGATATTATAAAAACAAGGTGACTCTGTAAAACTGAACTTCTTATGCTGCCTCGAGTACTTACCGGCTACGGAAGGAAAACACTCTCGCTCAACATACCGGTTTACTTTATTAAAATATACGACCCCCCAAGCGTTAACTGTCCCTCTCAACCACAAAAATTGTTGAAGTCATGGGTCTGCGAAGCTGCTATTGAATAAGAGAATGGTTTTAGTTGTGTATGAATGTAATTGTGCTCATTTTATTTAAATCGCAGTTTGGGAACCTACACTAACAACCATTTTATTTTTCATGCTTTACAGTCCTTTGACATCAAGCAACACAATGTGTTTTCTTGCTTGTTTTTTCCTTCTTGCTTTTATGTTCGTTTTTGTTTGCGTTTTTCTTTTTAGAATTGTTTTTATTCATCATATTGTTTCTCTTTCGCCTCTTTGTATCTGCCGTAAAGCCCATCCCCGCACGCAAACTTATCTGGCTTATGCGGTCTCGATATTACAATGTAACAGACCTTGAATAAACAATAATATAATTATTATTAGCCACTATTTACCAGCAATACATCGACGACATTTTTTTGGTTTGGTCTCATGGTGAGGAAACTGTTATGAAGTGCCGGTGGACGACGAAGAATAGCACACCAACTACGCATCAGCAGACTGAGCGTGCAGAAAATGGAATCTGGCCATGCAGAAAATCCAGTCAGTGGACGCCTGCGCCGCGCTGGGCTTGAGAGCTGTGCACTGTGATAGTGTTCGGGTGAAAAATTTGGTCTCAACCGCTGCTGTTTCCGGGAGCCGTCCGCCGCTCATCACGATGACCCGTGCCCTGGCCGTCTGCTGGTTATGGTGACGCGGTGGGCGAGAGGGCGTGGGTTTGTGTTCACCTTAACACGGAACCCTCGGCTTGCACCTGCTACTACGGCCTCGAACCGTCACCCACGTCACACGTCGACGGTGCCTGCCCGATGTCCCGTGCTTGTATGCGACGTGTCCTAGAGCGGTCATCGAGGCATTTTCGCCGTTACGTCCCCGTCGACCCCGCATGCTTGCGGACTTCAACATCCCGAGGTGCTGCGGACAAAACCTCTGTAGGATATTTTCTTTTCTTTGTTGCGGACATTTTTCGGTTAGCCTCTTTCATATTTTACCAATTCTAGCCTTAGGCTTGTGTCCTTGCTTCCTGCCCCTATCTCTCTTCTGCTTCCGTTTGCAAATTATGGCTAAATCAACGCTTACCCGCACACGCACTGGCCACTGACTCATGACTTTCACACCAGTCCTGGGTCCATTCATTATAGAAATACTGAATGAATTTATATACAATTTCAAGAATGCTCACAGTAACATCTCATTCTGACAGGAGTATACAGCTTCTACAATAAGTTTTCTGGACGTGCAGATAACAATGTATGGACACAGACTCGCTACTTCGTTGGCATAAAGCCTCATTATGGGCACCAATACTAGCGGCCATGCGAGACACTACAAAACGGCCATCCCAGACCGCCAAGCCTTGCGCTTCCGCAGAATTGGCTCTAACCAAAATTGCTTCTTTTCAAATTGTGATCAGCTCCGCACTGACATAGTACTACAAAAATACCCACCACCACTAATGGAAGATTCGATCAGAAATGCATCAGAACAAGAGCGTTTTATAGTTTAGATTGTTACTAAAGCCTTCACTTTGAGGTCCCAAAAAATATGAATCTGACATATTCGGCATCTGGCTCAATCATCAATGAAATTTCAAGGAGATGCCACAACATCATGCTCCAGAGTTAAAGAATGAAGACGTCACCCCAGAATCACCACACAAGGTATATCCCCCCGGCAAGAAACATCAGATATATTGTAGCATCATCTCGATCAAAAGAAATTAGTTCATCTGGTTGCAAACTGTGTAGCTCCGGTGAAAGCTGAGTCTGATAATGACACCAAAAACGGGCGCTCAGGGCAGTTAATCTGACTTTTCCTTGCATTTCAGCGGCAACTTCTATTTTGACACTGCAAATATACTTAACCTACTAGAATGTGGGTCATGTGGTGAAATATATTGGAGACACTGAAAATTCTTTTAAAACTCGCATTAATAATCACAGATCCGATGCAAAAACAAAAACTAATCTCCCTCTTCAAAAACACATCAGCTCTCTTAGACACTCATTCGATCAATTTACAGGTACGGTGCTCCAGTTGGGATTTAAAACATATTATGACAGGAAACACTGCGAATCATATCTGATATACAAATATACCACTCTCTAAAGGGGTATCAATGAGTCTCCGGGAAGGCTCTCGGGCCTCGAAGCCTCGGCAATGTAGCCGCACATTTCACAACCTACCACTTCTCCAGCCCTGAATGCCTTAGTGTTGTCAACAGGTTACTTTTCCGTATGCTTTATTGGTTCGTATGCACGAAATGTTACTGTATCACATCATTCCACTTTCCATGCACTATTCGGTTTAGAGTGGTCCACAAGTTATTTTTTCCGCATGCTTCATTGCTTTTTATGGTGGAATTGTGACTTCGTAAGCTGGTTTTGTTCACGGTTTTGGTTCCCCATATCCTGCATTTTGTACGCGCGAATTCTGTGGTTCTTCTCTCGTTTGTCAGTTTGTTTTAATTATGATGTGTGCGAATTCACACTGCAATTGATGGCTGATTACGCAGTGTACTTTTGTTTCCAATGTCAGTTGAAATTCGTTTCCGTGCGCGCGTCATATGTTCTTTTTTTTTCCATAATGTGCGTGGCCTTGGTACTTGCAGAAATGTGAAATGTAAGCTACAAATTTGTTTTTTCTAGTCATTTCATGTCACCAGCCAGGCCATCGTCAAACTGCTGTTTTTTCTGTGGGCTACGTGAGTTTTTGTTGATTTGCTGTCTGATAGGTCATTTCAAAACGATATCATCTGACCGGTGCTCTTCGCTTCTTGGGTGGCTCATGTACCCCACCCTTGCTTTCGGCGCCCATCTAGGGGTCATCATTGTCCGTTGTATATCCAGAGGCGGGCTATGTACAAGCTATTTGTGGCTATTATCTGGTCTCTTCGGTAAGCGGCGGCATTTTGTTTTCAGGACGCGGCCCCTCGCCTTTCCGCACGCCTGGGCTGTTTAACTTTAATTTCGCCTTCTTTCTGTGACGTAGCTGGCTTTTTGCGTTCGGCAGCGTTTAATCAAACGGATTGACGATTCCGCGCTTCTGCCTGTTGCGGCAGCTTCTCTGAATTGATATGTACAAAATCCATGTTTTATTTTAGTACTTTTCCTAATGTTGCTGTGCATGGGTTGGCAGAGACTGAACGAAGCACACTTGATGAGTGCCTCGCTTGTGCTTTTCGCCGGGTTGTGTACTGAGATGGCGCCGAATTGTCCGCTACTTTTCATTACTTTGCCTGCGTTTATTGCTGTAAATTTTTAAATCACGTATCCAAGTTCATGCCGCGCTCACTATGGGCATTCATATACCCTGTTTTCGACCTTTGTACTCCACATAAAAAAGCCTGGACCCCTGCCGAAATGTCGTAATAAAGGTTGTTTCTCTTGGTGAATCTACTTCATGTACTACTCAGCTGCCAAACAGTGTGCTTGTGTATATATATATATATATATATATATATATATATATATATATATATATATATATATATATATATATATATATATATATATACATATATGAGCTCACGAGTTCATACCGGCTGAACCTACGCTCGACCCGTTGCCTTACGCTACGCCTTAAATAAAACCCCACGATCAACTACCATTCTGACTGCTATCTTTAATATATATATATATATATATATATATACATATATATATATATATATATATATATATATATATATATATATATATATATATATATATATATATATATATATATATATATACATATATATATATATATATATATATATATATATATATATATATATATATATATATATATATATATATATATATATATATATATGTATTAAAGGGTAATAGCAGTCAGAATGGTAGTTGATCGTGGTGTTTTATTTAGGGCGTAGCGTAAGGCAACGGGTCGAGCGTAGGTCCAGCCGGTATGAGCTCGTGAGCGTGAACGTCCGAGTCGGGCCTTCGTCGTCTTCATGATAATCCTCATGGCATACCCGATTGTGGAAATGGCGCTTCGGCATCTAATATTGTTGTGCAGCGTTAACTCTTCTCAATACAATTGCCCCCCGTGCAAAAAGAGCCATCCTGGCTCCTCAAGGGCCCTAAAAACTAGAGCGTCGTAGTATGGCTTTAACCGATCCACGTGAACAATTTCACGCCCTCGGCGGCGATGATCTGTAGTTTGTGCAACTGGTTCCACAAGGTAATTGACGGGCGAAGCCCGCTCAATGACTTTGTACGGGCCATGGTACTTGGTGGTCAGTTTTGGGGAGAGACCTGGTGTATAGCAGGGCACCCAAACCAACACAAGAGAGCCGGGATCAAAACTGTGATATTTGACGCATTCGTCGTGATGATGCTTCTGGCCCTGCTGATCGGTCGATGTAAACGAACGGCCAGTCAATGTAAACGAACGGGCCAGTCGAAGGCATTCCTCGGCGCGGCGAGCAAGGTCTGAAATCGGCGTAAATTTGGTTGCGTCGGGCTTGTAGGGGAGTATCGTGTCGAGTGTGCAGGACGGCTCTTGCCCATACAAGAAAAACGGCGAGAATCCCGTTGTCGTCTGCGTTGCCGTATTGTAAGCAAATGTTACAAACGGGAGTGCGAGGTCCCACTTCGATTTGTTGGCAGACACGTACATGGAGAGCATGTCACCAATAGTGCGATTGAAGCGTTCCGTGATTCCGTTCATTTGTGGACGGTATGATGTGGTAGTCCGATGAACTACGCGGCACTCACAGAGCAGTGCTTCAATAACCTCAGGCAAGAAAACCCGCCCTCGGTCACTGAGAAGGTCCTGAGGTGCCCCGTGTCGAAGAACGAAGCGGCGAAGCAGGAATGACGCTACGTCGCGAGCCGTGGCGGCCGGAAGAGCCTCTGTTTCGGCGTACCGAGTAAGGTGATCCACAGCGACAATGGTCCATCGGTTTCCGGCTGGAGTAGACGGAAGTGGGCCATACAAGTCGATGCCCACACGTTCGAATGGCTTTGCTGGGCATGGTAGTGGCTGCAAAGGACCGGCAAGGCGGGGCGGCGGCGATTTTCGGCGTTGACATTCAGGGCGAGAGCGCACGTACTTGCGCACGAAGGTATACATTCCACGCCAGTAGTATCGCAGGCGAAGACGCTTAGAGGTCTTTAGTACGGCAGCATGACCGCAACTTAGATAAGCGTGAAATGAGGAGCATATGTCGCTGCGCACATGACGGGGTATCACGAGCAGCCACTTTCTGCCGTCGGAGCAGTAGTTGCGGATGTAGAGTAACTCGTCACGAGAGGGCAAAGTGAGAAACCTGCTGGCGTAGGGCCCGAGATCCCCCGGAAGGAGATGTACCGGAGAGCATCCCAATAACAGAAGCAATCCACGGGTCCTTGCGTTGCTCGGTTGACATGTTGCTGACTGCAAGAGGCGACAGACGTAAGTCACTGCCACTTGAGGCAAGGCAGGAAACTTCAGCAGGCAATGGTGAGCGTGAAAGAGCATCAGCGTTAGAGTGCTTCCGACCTGAACGGCAAATGACCCGGATGTCGCAGTCTTGCAGTCGAAGAGCCCACCGACCAAGACAACCCGACGGATCCTTGAGGGAGGAGAGCCAACAGAGTGCATGATGATCGGTGACGACATCGAATGGGCGACCATACAAGTACGGCGGAACTTGCCCAGTGCCCAAATTATCGCCAAGCACTCCTACTCTGTTACAGAGTAGTTCGACTCGGCTTTCGGCAGCGTACGGCTCGCGTATGCTACAACGTACTCGTCAAAACCGGGCTTTCGTTGGGGAAGCACGGCACCGAAGCCGATCCCACTAGAATCAGTGTGGACCTCGGTTGGGGCGGACGGGTCGAAGTGCCGCATTATCGGTGGGGATGTGAGTAGGCGCCGTAGCGTCACAAATGCTTCGTCGCAGGAGGGTGACCATGCAGATATGTCACTCGCACCCCCGAGGAGCTGAGTTAAACGCGAAATTATGCTGGCGAAGTTGCGTACGAAGCGTCTAAAATACGAGCAAAGACCGAAAAAGCTCCGAAGCGCCTTTATAGAGGTCGGCTTCGGGAATTCGGCTACGGCTCTCAGCTTCGCATCATCTGGGAGGATCCCGTCCTTCGAAACGACGTGTCCCAGTATCGTAAGTTTGCGCGCTGCAAAACGATACTTTTCCAGATTCAGCTGCAGCCCAGCTCTTGCAAGGCAGGTAAAAACTTGCCGCAAACGGCCGAGGTGCGTTTAAAAGTCCCAAGAGAAAACAACAACGTCGTCCAGATAGCAAAGACACGTCTTCCACTTTAGTCCGCTCAAAATACTGTCCATCATTCGCTCAAAGGTGGCAGGAGCGTTGCAAAGCCCGAACGGCAATACATTAAATTCATAAAGACCGTCAGGGGTAACAAAAGTAGTGTTCCCTCGATCTGCTTCCGCCATCAGGACCTGACGGTACACGGAGCGAAGGTCTAGCGACGCGAAGTATTCTGCTCCCTGCAAACAGTCGAAGGCGTCGTCGATGCGGAGGAGGGTATACACGTCCTTGAGGGTTATGGTGTTCAAACAGCGGTAGTCGACGCAAAACCGAATGGACCCATCCTTCTTTTTTAAAAGAAACACGGGTGATGCCCAGGGACTCTTGGAGAGACGAATAATGTCACGCTGAAGCATGTCATTGACGTGGTCTTCAATGGTGCGCCACTCTGCCGGTGATACACGATACGGTCGTTGTCGAAGCGGGGCATGCGAGCCAGTATCAATGGCGTGGCTGACAATGCACGTACGGCCAAGAGAACTTTGCCCACTATCGAAAGACGAAGAAAACTGGCTCAGAAGTGCAGTAAGCTGCGCTCGTTGGGTGGCGTCCAAATTTTCGTCGATTGAGCAGCAGAAAATCCCGGAACATGTTTCGTCCCGTGTGCATGGCGTAGTAGCGCTCAGCTCGTCGACTTGGAGATGGGGCGCATCATCAAGAAGCTCCGTAACAAGACGGGGATCGACCGTCTCTACAAAGCCGAGTGTTTCGCCGTGTAAAAGGGCGCACGAAGTCGTCGACTGGTTCGTAATCATCATTGCACTCGCGCCATTGCGAATGGTCAAAATGGCGAGGGGTAGCGGAACGCATCTGCGGCGGAAGAAAATGTCGGACGGCGTAAAAAGCACAGTGGCCTCAGGAATAGATGTGCAGCAAAGAGGAACAAGAACAGAAGAACGGGGTTGGACGGCAGTGTCTACGGCGATGACCACCTTGGCGTTGGGAGCACAGAAAGAATCTCCCAAGAGAGGCGAAAACTCGACTTCAAAGGTGCACACCGTATGACGGCATGATGGCGCGACAAAAAGTCCCAACCCAGGATTACATCATGAGAGCAAGAGGGCAACACGACAAATTCAACGGTGTAGAGAATATTCTGAATAACGACACGGGCCGTGCATGCTGGTATGGGCATGATCTTTTGTGCACTGGCGTTGCGCAAGGATAGTCCGGAAAGGGGCGTCAGAACCTTTCCATTTGAGCGGCATTGGTCGGCGTGAACGACAGAAACAGCAGCCCCAGTGTCGATTAGGGCAGTAGTGGGGATACCCTGAACAAACACATCAATAACATTTTTGGGCGGAACGTGAGGACTTTTAGCTTTCGAGGGCGACGCAGCTCTTGCCTCCGGAAATGCGGCTGTTAGTTTTCCTCCCCAGTGCTGGCACAGCGGCGCCGCATAGGCGACAGCGAGCGACGACGTGGAGAAGGAGATCAGGCGGCCACGTCGTCAGGCGGCCAGGCGTGACCGCTGCCAGGCGGCAGCGGTCAGGCCTGGCCAGAGTGGTCAGGCGGCAGCGACGTCATCGGCGGATCAGAGGCGACTGGATACATTGGCTCACGTGCCTCAGTGCAGAAGCTAGAGGGGACGACAGTTCCGCGGTGTACGGCAGGAGGGACACCTAGCGTGCCACCTCTTCCCGAATAAAATCCTTCATACGGGTGAACAGCGTCGGGTCGTTTGTGTAGGTCGCAGCCAAACTCGACTGGGGCTCGGCTTGAGCGCAAGCTTGCCGAGTTAGGACCCGTTGCTTTCGAAGCTCGTCGAAGCTCTGACACAAACGTACGACGTCGACTATCGTTTGAGGATCCTTGGACAGCAGCATCTGGAACGCGTCATCGTCCACTCGTTTAAGGACGTGCCTGACCTTGTCCGTTTCCATCATCGACGGGTCGACCTGCTTGCACAAGTCAACCACGTCCTCGAGGTAGCTGGTGATGTAGCTGGTTCGCCTGGTCTTGTGCCCCATACATCACTCTAACTGTATCTTTTCCTTTTTGAGTTTCAGGGCAGGCCTTCAGGACTTCGCGGCTTAAAATAGTCGTGGGTGACACGTGCCATTTCTGTTGCAGGGTCATTGCTTTTTCTTTTGTGTGTGGGTTTATGGGGTTTCTCTCCCTGTTTTTTTTGTTCTCCTTTTTTTCTTTTTTCCTTGACCTAGTTAGTTACCCCCGTCTCTATCTTTTCTTTTGACCTGTGGCTTGGAGATAGTTTCTGATAAGGACCCCACCCTCACCGCCTGGTCTGCTTCCAGCGGTTCTGATATCCTTTCCCTATACCCCGCGGAGGGTCAATAAACACCCTCTTATCCTTTCTCTCCAAAAATTCCACGAATATCAACCACCAGTTGACTTCCGTGTGACCTACTTCGCGGCTTCAACTAGACAACCTTCTTGGCCCCTCAATCTCTCCCCGGACACACTCCCAAACCAATCAGCTTGCTCGATTTCCCTTCCATCTTTCCCTCTCCTTTCACCTGGGGTCCTGCCCCTATATAAACCGTGCCTGCCAGGCGAGAGATTGCCCTGAGGAAAGCAAGTTCTCTTTGCTGAAACGTAGGCCACAATCGTGCTTTTACCTTGTTCGAAGTTTTTCTTCTCTTGTGTTCTCTACCATCTTCAAAGTTCTACTACTCCCTATATATATATATATATATATATATATATATATATATATATATATATATATATATATATATAGGGGAACTGAGGGGCTCCGTGAAATAAGACAGACAATAAGGGTTGGCAGTCAAGAAAACCTCTGAAAGCAAAGGGGAGGTTCTCGTGGGTCATAGAAAGAGATAAAAAAATTTTTGAGTTGAAAAAAACTAGCGAAAAAATGCCCGCTGGGTGGAATTCGAACCGATGGCCTCCAGAATACCGGTCTGGTCCGATAACCACCTCTGCTACCGGCGGGGCTGTTTCCCCAGAACTTTCTCGGGTATTTATGTTAAGGTATTTTTGTTTCCTGCACTTGGGGGTGGTCCAAGTGGCACTGGCTACCACCACCAAGTGGATGGTCCCCGTCCGAAATGTCGATGTAAAGTTGTGTTTTCGAAGTAAACTTCTTATGTTTTTTATTGCGCCCCATTTTACTATTTACCCTTCACTAGCCTAACCGTTTATCATATATATATATCTATATATAAAAATATATATATATATATATAAATATATATATATATATATATATATATATATATATATATATATATATATATATATATATATATATATATATATATATATATTGTGACCATTCTTGGTCAATCTACCCGCACCGGTTGGCACAGTCAGTCTTGGTGTAGTTTCTTCAGACTGGCATCAGTGCTTGGTCTTCATCTGTACATTCTCATTATCATTAGCCACCATGCTCTAGCACTTCGTCCTCATCTCTGTAAATACTTATCATCATGCTGTGTGTACTCGCGCGTTCCTTGCTGGAGATTCCGAATAAATGGTCGCCCCGACCCTCGCCCTCCTACGATAAACCTTGTCCTCTCATATATATATATATACATATATATATAGAGAGAGATAGGTCAGCAGTCTACAACGCCAAAGGAAGCATAGGGGTGTGGTAAGCTCTGTTCTTTATCACTACGGTTAATTAAGTAAACATTTTTTTTTAATTATACAGAAGAAAGAAAAAAAGAAAGAAAAACACGCTTCCAGAGTGGGGACCGAACCCACGCCTTTCGATTACATATCGAATGCCTTACCAATTCGGCTATCTGGGCGACTGTGTTCTCCTTCACTTTCTGGGCTATATATATTTACTAGAAGTGTATCTGACGCTTGAGGGTGGTAGCCAGCGCCACTTTGACTAGACGGGGAGAAGGGACCTTCTTTTTAGCCGCAGGGGTGTGACTCGAACGTCTACAGCCTGTCATGAGTGGGTTACTGGCGGAAAGCCCTCTTATGCTACCTAGGCATCAAGGCTGCCAGAACCGAGACCCTCGCTAGGCTTTCGCAGAATAATATAGTAAGGAAATGAGGGGCTCGTTGAGGAAATACAGAGAGATAGGTCAGCAGTCTACAACGCCAAAGGAGGCATAGGGGTGTGGTAAGCTCTTTTCTTTATCACTACGGTTAATTAAGTAAACATTTTTTTTAAATTATACAGAAGGAAGAAAGAAAAACACGCGTCCAGAGTGGGGACCGAACCCACGCCTTTTGATTACATATCGAATGCCTTACCAATTCGGCTATATGGGCGACTGTGTTCTCTATCACTTTCTGGGCTATTTATATTTACTAGAAGTGTATCTGACGCTTGAGGGTGGTAGCCAGCGCCACTTTGACTAGACGGGGAGAAGGGGATCTTCTTTTTAACCCCCGGGGCGTGACTCGAACGTCTACAGCCTGTCATGAGTGGGTTACTGGCGGGAAGCCCTCTTATGCTACCTAGGCATCAAGGCTGCCAGAACCGAGACCCTCGCTAGGCTTTCGCAGAATAATATAGTAAGGAAATGAGGGGCTCGTTGAGGAAATACAGCGAGATAGGTCAGCAGTCTACAACGCCAAAGGAGGCATAGGGGTGTGGTTAGGCTCTTTTCTTTATCACTACGGTTAATTAAGTAAACATTTTTTAAAATTATACAGAAGAAAGAAAGAAAAACACGCGTCCAGAGTGGGGACCGAACCCATGCCTTTCGATTACATATCGAATGCCTTACCAATTCGGCTATCTGGGCGACTGTGTTCTCCTTCACTTTCTGGGCTATTTATATTTACTAGAAGTGTATCTGACGCTTGAGGGTGGTAGCCAGCGCCACTCTGACTAGACGGGGAGAAGGAGACCTTCTTTTTAACCCCCGGGGCGTGACTCGAACGTCTACAGCCTGTCATGAGTGGGTTACTGGTGCGAAGCCCTCTTATGCTACCTAGACATCAAGGTAGCCAGACCGAGACCCTCGCTAGGCTTTCGCAGAATAATATAGTAAGGAAATGAGGAGCTCGCTGAGGAAATACAGAGAGATAGGTCAGCAGTCTACAATGCCAAAGGAGGCATAGGGGTGTGGTTAAGCTCTTTTCTTTATCACTATGGGTAATTAAGTACACATTTTTTTTAAATATACAGAAGAAAGAAAGAAAGAAAAACACGCGTCCAGAGTGGGGACCGAACCCACGCCTTTCGATTGCATGTCGAATGCCTTACCAATTCTGCTATCTGGGCGACTGTGTTCTTCACTTTCTTGGGTATTTATATTTACTAGAAGTGTATCTGACGCTTTAGGGTGGTGGCCAGCGCCACTCTGACTAGACGGGGAGAAGGAGACCTTCTTTTTAACCGTAACCCACTCATGACAGGCGTGACTCGAACGTCTACAGCCTGTCATGAGTGGGTTACTGGCGGGAAGCCCTCTTATGCTATCTAGGCATCAAGGCTGCCAGAACCGAGACCCTCGCTAGGCTTTCGCAGAATAATATAGTAAGGAAATGAGGGGCTCGTTGAGGAAATACAGAGAGATAGGTCAGCAGTCTACAACGCCAAAGGAGGCATAGGGGTGTGGTTTGGCGCTTTTCTTTATCACTACGGGTAATTAGGTAAACATTTTTTTTAATTATACAGAAGAAAGAAAGAAAGAAAGAAAAACACGCGTCCAGAGTGGGGACCGAACCCACGCCTTTCGATAACACGTCGAATGCCTTACCAATTCGGCTATCTGGGCGACTGTGTTCTCCTTCACTTTGTGGGCTATTTATATTTACTAGAAGTGTATCTGACGCTTGAGGGTGGTTTTTCTTTCTGACGCGTTTTTTCTTTCTTTCTTTCTTCTGTATAATTTAAAAAAATGTTTACTTAATAAACCGTAGTTATAAAGAAAAGAGCCTAACCACACCCCTATGCCTCCTTTGGCGTTGTAGACTGCTGACCTATCTCTCTGTATTTCCTCAACGAGCCCCTCATTTCCTTACCATATTATTCTGCGAAAGCCTAGCGAGGGTCTCGGTTCTGGCAGCCTTGATGCCTAGGTAGCATAAGAGGGCTTCCCGCCAGTAACCCACTCATGACAGGCTGTAGACGTTCGAGTCACGCCCAGGGGGTTAAAAAGAAGGTCCCCTTCTACCCGTCTAGTCAGAGTGGCGCTGGCTACCACCCTCAAGCGTCAGATACACTTCCAGTAAATATAAATAGCCCAGAAAGTGAAGGAGAACACAGTGCCCAGATAGCCGAATTGGTAAGGCCTTCGACATGTAATCGAAAGGCGTGGGTTCGGTCCCCACTCTGGACGCGTGTTTTTCTTTCTTTCTTTCTTCTGTATAATTTAAAAAAAATGTTTACTTAATAACCCTAGTGATAAAGAAAAGTGCCTAACCACACCCTTATGCCTCCTTTGGCGTTGTAGACTGCTGACCTATCTCTCTATATTTCCTCAACGAGCCCCTCATTTCCTTACTATAATATTCTGCGAAAGCCTAGCGAGGGTCTCGGTTCTGGCAGCCTTGATGCCTAGGTAGCATAACAGGGCTTCCCGCCAGTAACCCACTCATGACAGGCTGTAGACGTTCGAGTCACGCCCCGGGGGTTAAAAAGAAGGTCCCCTTCTACCCGTCTAGTCAGAGTGGCGCTGGCTACCACCCTCAAGCGTCAGATACACTTCTAGTAAATATAAATAGCCCAGAAAGTGAAGGAGAACACAGTCGCCCAGATAGCCGAATTGGTAAGGCCTTTCTTGTAATCGAAAGGCGTGGGTTCGGTCCCCACTCTGGACGCGTGTTTTTCTTTCTTTCTTTCTTCTGTATAATTTTAAAAAAATGTTTACTTAATTAACCGTAGTGATAAAGAAAAGAGTCTAACCACACCCCTATGCCTCCTTTGGCGTTGTAGACTGCTGACCTATCTCTCTGTATTTCCTCAACGAGCCCCTCATTTCCTTACCATATTATTCTGCGAAAGCCTAGCGAGGGTCTCGGTTCTGGCAGCCTTGATGCCTAGGTAGCATAAGAGGGCTTCCCGCCAGTAACCCACTCATGACAGGCTGTAGACGTTCGAGTCACGCCCCGGGGGTTAAAAAGAAGGTCCCCTTCTACCCGTCTAGTCAGAGTGGCGCTGGCTACCCCCCTCAAGCGTCAGATACACTTCCAGTAAATATAAATAGCCCAGAAAGTGAAGGAGAACACAGTCGCCTGGATAGCCGAATTGGTAAGGCCTTCGACATGTAATCGAAAGGCGTGGGTTCGGTCCCCACTCTGGACGCGTGTTTTTCTTTCTTTCTTTCTTCTGTATAATTTAAAAAAAATGTTTACTTAATTAACCGTAGTGATAAAGAAAAGAGCCTAACCACACCCCTATGCCGCCTTTGGCGTTGTAAACTGCTGACCTATCTCTCTGTATTTCTTTAACGAGCCCCTCATTTCCTTACCATATTATTCTGCGAAAGCCTAGCGAGGGTCTCGGTTCTGGCAGCCTTGATGCCTAGGTAGCATAAGAGGGCTTCCTGCCAGTAACCCACTCATGACAGGCTGTAGACGTTCGAGTCACTCCCCGGGGGTTAAAAAGAAGGTCCCCTTCTCCCCGTCTAGTCAGAGTGGGGCTGGCTACCACCCTCAAGCGTCAGATACGCTTCTAGTAAATATAAATAACCCAGACAGTGAAGGAGAACACAGTCGCCCAGATAGCCGAATTGGTAAGGCATTCGACATGTAATCGAAAGGCAAGGGTTCGGTCCCCACTCTGGACGCGTGTTTTGCTTTCTTTCTTTCTTGTGTATAATTTAAAAAAATGTTTACTTAATTAACCGTAGTGATAAAGAAAAGAGCCTAACCACACCCCTATGCCTCCTTTGGCGTTGTAGACTGCTGACCTATCTCTCTGTATTTCCTCAACGAGCCCCTCATTTTCTTACTATATATATATATATATATATATATATATATATATTGTAAGGGGATTATAGCTGGGAACCGGCAAGACGCTTGGAAAGAGGCAGAGACCAGAGAAGGGTAAGGCAGCGCAGACCGATGTCTCGGTGCGTTCTCTTGGAGCGAGCCACGCGATGCTGACCGTGCCTCATCTTCTCTCGCTTAGCACCATGTGCCTGCCATCATCATGCGACACATAGTAGTCCTTTCTCCTGTACATACCCCGTCGGTTGTACAGGGGAGATTGGCGCACACTAACCGCAAGGTATGTCGTCGTCTCGGAGACTACTATCTCCAATACAATTACCCCTCCCCCTCAAAAGAGGGGCAATCCTGGCGATTTAGGCGGACGAAACCACGAGGGGATCGTAGTAGGGCTTCAAACTTTCAATGTGCTATATTTCACGAACTCGACGACGAAGGACTGAGGTGGGAGTCACGGGCTTGATGAGGTAGTTCACGGGCGATGTTTGTTCGAGAATCTATATGGGCCGTGGTATTATCAAGCAATTTCGCCGAAAGACCCGGATTGGGGCATTGCACACAAAGCCATGCAAGGGATCCAGGTTGAAACGGTGCAGCGGTGGAGCTGTCATGTCGAGACTTCTGGCGTCCTTGGTCGGCTGATGAGAACTTGCGAGCGAGCTGTCGACATTCCGCCGCGTACCTCGCCATCTCGGAAACAGGGGCACATTCAGAGTTTTCCGGGCGGTAGGGCAACATAGTGTCGATCAGGCAAGACGGCTCACGTCCATATAGAAGAAAAAACGGTGAAAACCTTCTGGTCGCTTCCGTGGCGGTGTTATATGCGTACTTGACGAAAGGTAGCACCATGTCCCAATTTGAATGGTCGGACGATATGTACTTGAAGAGCATATCTCCAAGGGTGCGGTTGAACCTTTCAGTAAGGCCATTTGTCTGGGGTGGTATGAAGTCGTGGTTCTGTGGACAATCTGACATTGCTTTAGCAGCGCCTCCACGATGTCAGTGAGAAATACTCGGCCTCGCTCGCTAAGCAGCTCTCGGGGCGCCCCGTGGCCTAAGGCGAAACGCCGGAGTAGAAAAATGGCGACGTCGCGTGCCGTTGCGGTGGCCAGGGCGGCTGCTTCGGCCTATCGAGTCAGGTGATCTATGGTGACGATGATCCAACGGTTGCCTGATGGAGTGCTTGGAAGGGGTCCGTAGAGGTCAATCCCAATCCGATCGAAAGGCCGTTCTGGGCATGGTAGCAGCAGCAGCTCTCCAGTGGGGTGTCGTGAAGGGGTCTTGCGACGCTGGCAGTCAGTGCAGAAGCGAATGTACTTCGAGACGAACGTGTACACGCCTCGCCAGTAGTAGCGTAGGCGTAGGCGCTGATATGCCTTTAGTGTGCCAGCATGCCCATACTGGGCGTCAGCATGAAACAATGCGCATATCTGGGAGCGCAAGTGACATGGTATTACTAGCAACCATTTGCTGCCTTCTGCGGAATAGTTACGCCGGTATAGGAGCTCCTCTCGAATGGCAAAATGTGCTGCTTGGTGCCGCAGTGTTCGAGATGCGGAAGGCATTATAGGGTCTGCAAGAAAGTTTAGTACCGAAGCTATCTAAGGGTCCTTCAGCGGCTCGGTTGCCATGTCGTCAAGTTGTAGCGACGACACGTCGGTATTCGACACCAGCGCTGACGTACTGGCTTCCGGTGGCAATGGCGAACGAGAAAGGGCGTCTGCGTCGGTGTGCCTTCTTCCTGAGCGGTAAACAACAGAAACGTCGTACTCCTGGAGCCGACGTGACCAGCGGGCCAGACATCCGGACGGGTCCTTCAGCGATGCCAACCAGCACAAAGCATGGTGGTCCGTGACTACATTGAAATGGCGGCCATAGAGGTAGGGTCGAAATTTAATAATTGCCCAAACGATTGCAAGGCACTCTTTTTTTGTGACGGAGTAGTTATAAACGGCTTTTGTCAGAGCGCGACTTGCGTACGCCACAATATACTCGTCAAAACCAGCCTTGCGTTGAGCCAGGACAGCGCCGAGACCGGTACAACTGGCGTCCGTGTGAAGTTCAGTGGGCGCGGTAGGATCAAAATGGCGCAATATCGTCGGTGATGTCAGAAGCCTTCGTAAGGTCTCGAACGCTCTCTCGGAAGCCGTTGACCAGTTTAAAACTTCTTTGGCGTCACGGATAAGCTGCATCAATTGTCGATGATAGGACGCGAAGTTCCGTACAAATCGCCAAAAGTAGGAGCAAATCCCAATAAATCTTCGAAGGTCTTTCATTGTGGTCGGTTTAGTGAACTCGCGGACCGCACGCAGCTTGGCTGAATCTGGTAGGAGGCCGTCTTTATATACCACATGACCTAATCTAGTAAGCTTGCGGGCAGCAAAGCGGCATTTCGTGAGGTTCATTTGCAGGCCAGCCGAAGTAAGGCACGTAAGGACTTGGTCAAGTCGCTGGAGGTGGGTCGTAAAGCTTGGTGAAAACACGACATTGTCGTCCAAGTAGCATAAACAGATAATCCACTTCAGCCCACGCAGAACATTGTCCATCATTCGTTCGAATGTCGCTGGCGCATTACACAGTCCAAAGGGCATGACGTTGAATTTGTGGAGCCCATCCGGTGTCACAAACGCTGTTTTCGGTCGGTCAGCCTCAGCCATGGGTACTTGCCAGTAACCCGAGCGCAGATCTAATGAAGAAAAGAACTCGGCACCTTGCAAGCAGTCCAGCGGGTCATCTATTCGAGATAGCGGGTACACGTCCTTCCATGTAATCTTGTTTAGACGTCTATAGTCAACGCAAAGTCTAATAGACCCATCCTTCTTGGTGACGAGCACGACTGGAGAAGCCCAGGGACTCGTGGAGGGTCTAATAATGTCCCGGAACAGCATATCGCCTACATGCTCCGAGATAACGCGGCGTTTCTTGGGTGTTCACGCGGTATGGTTGCTGGTGCAGTGGTGCGTGGTTTCCGGTGTCAACCTGGTGAGAGACCGTTGACGTGCGCCCTAGGGTTGTTTGGTGGGAGTAGAAATAAGTGCGGAATCGTTGTAGAAGAACCAGGAGCTGGTCTGTTTGCTCCACAGTGAGGCCAGTATCTATGGAAGGCAGAAAAACTGCCAGATCGAAAGTGGTGTCGGGGCTTAGGGCGTCGAGATGGCCTGTGGCTGACTCGTTCGGGATGTCGACAACGAGGTGTGGCGCAATGACTTGGACACGCCCAAGACATTCGCCACGAAGCACTCGAGACGGACAAGGGGACGGGTTAGAAATTGACATGATGTTCGAACCACATTTGATGTCCAGGACAGCAAACGGCAAGTGTAGGTTTGTGCATGACAAAAACAGACTGGATGGCGTAAAGAGAACGGTGGCGTCCGCAACATCAGGTGTCGATAGAGGTACAAGAACGGAAGAGGATGGGGGAATAGAAGCATCTTCGGAAGCAACCAATTTCAGGCTTCTAGTCTCCGCCGCACCATCATTAGGTGAAAACCGTTGAACTTCTGCACGGAAGCAGTCGATGACAGCGCGATTACGAGACAAAAATCCCAGCCGAGGATGACGTCGTGAGAGCATGAGCGTAGGACGACCAGTTCAACGATGTGGGGAATGGCTTGAATGGTAACGCGAACAGTGCACATGGCTAGTGGTTGAACGGGCTGTGCATTGGCAGTACGAAGAGTAAATCTTGAAAGCGGTGTCATCACTTTGCGAAGTTTGCGGCAAAAAGCCTCATGAATCACAGATACCGCTGCTCCAGTGTCAATAAGCGCGAGTTCCGGGGTACCATCCACAATCACATCAATCACATTACAAGGCGAAATATGAGCACTTAGCACGTTCGACAGTTTCGCAGCTCGTGCCTCAGGAACTGCAGCTGCTAGTTTCCCTCGGCTGCAGGGTTCACACGGGGGCGCATCGGGGAAATGGAACGGCGTCGTGGGGAAGGAGAACGGCTGCCAGAAAAGGGAAACCCGTCGGGTGAATACGAAACAGGCGTTGAGCCAGGAGGAACGGACGCTGAGTGGGGCTCAGAGCCATAGGCGGGCGCTCGAGGAACGTCACTCGTCTGAAGCGGTCGGCGTCCGCAGAAACGTGCGACATGTCCGGGAACGTTACACGCGAAACATATGTGCGATTATCGGTCGTGCGCATTGGGTTGGGGGCTTGAGCTGCCGCACGAGGATATGGGAGCACCCGCTGAATTGTGGTGTACTGCAGCGGCTGAAATGTTGTGGGTGGTGCCTGCGCACAAATCGTAGCATTCGTGTAAGGTACTGCCACCAGGGTAGCGAAGGGTGCCGCCATGGTGGTACGAATAGATGCTGCCGTAGGCGAGAAGAGAGGGGCCGCCTCAGGTGCGGCTGCGGGCGCGGCCATGGGCGAGTTGACGTGAGCAGTAACGGCCAGCACCAGGTGCGCACACAAGGATGTAGGCTGGTGGTCTAACGGTAGCGCTTTGGTGACTCGGTCTTGAATTACTCGGCGTACTGTCGTAGGTAAGGGGCATGAGGGCGTGGATGTCAATGGCTGAAGGTTAAGTTGACGCGCAACCTCTTTGCGCACGAATTGTTCAATGTGTGGAATAAGAGGCGCAAGATCAGATGAGACTGCAAGTGCTGAAAGTGAGGCCCGATGCGGTTCGTCATTCGGGAAGCACTGGCGGGTAGAAATGCGCTGCTTCCTGAGCTCGTCGTAGCTAAAGCACCATTTGATGATGTCTCCAAACGACTGGGGGTTCTTGCTGAGCAACATCTGGAACGCGCTGTCTTCGATGCCTTTCAAGACGTGCTTGATCTTCCCGGACTCGGGCATAACAGGATTTACGCGCCTACAGAGGTCGACAACGTCCTCAATATAGCTCGTGTAAGTTTCGTTGGCAAGCTGCGCGCGCAAACGTGGGCTCTGTTCAGCCTTAACCTTGCGGGCGGTGGGGCGACCGAACATTTCTAAGAATCTCGTTTTGAAGGCAGACTAGGTTGTCATGTCGGCATCGTTGTTGAGGAACCACCCTTCGGGTATTTGAGTATGGCACAAACCGACGTTAGCGCGCTTCGTCGGGTCATTCCAGCGGTTGTAGGCACTAACTCTTTCCAAAGATTACAGCCAGTCTTCTGCGTCATGATCGTCGGCACCGGAGAACTTGGCAGGGTCGCGTCGAGGCAGCGATCCGAAACACATGATGGGTTCTTGCTGCGGGGGCACTATTTCACGATGGATTTCTTGTAATACTGGTCGAATTATGCGCTTGCTCCGTAGTTCCAGGCTGGAAAGGCAAAGGGGAACTGCACCTACCACACTGTAAGGGGGATTATAGCTGCGGACCGGCAAGACGCTTGGAAAGAAGCAGAGACCATAGACGGGTAAGGCAACGCAGACTCGTGTCTCGGTGTGTTCTCTTAGAGCGAGCCACGCGATGCTGACCGTGCCTCTTCTTCTCTCGCGCAGCACCTTGCGCCTGCCATCATCATGCGGCCCATAGTAGTCCTTCCTCCGGTACATACTCGGTCTGTTGTAGAGGGGAGATTGGCGCACACTAACTGCAAGGTATGTCATCGTGTCGGAGACTACTATCTCCAGTACGATATATGTATGTATATATATATATATATTTATATATAAGACAGAAATAAGAATTGGCAGTCAAGAAAACCTCGGAAAGCAAAGGGGAGGATATAGAAGGTCCGGATAAAGAATTTGGAAAATAAGAAAGTGGAGAAAAAATGCCCGCCAGGTCGGATCCGAACCAACGACCTGCAGAATACCGGTCTGGTGCGATAACCACTACGCTACCGGCGGGGCTACTTTAGCCGCCACTTTCTGGGGTATTCATGTTCAGATGTTTTTGTTTCCGGCGCTTGGGGGTGGTAGCCACTACCACTCGGACCACTCGGGGTAAAGGGGACCTTCTTTTTAACCCACGGGTCGTCACTCGAGCGTCTACGACATGTCGAGAGTGGTCGACCAGCGTTGAACACTCTTAAGCTCCCTATAGCACCAAGACTGCCAGAACAGAGGCCTTCGCTATGCATGTAGCGAATCAGAATAGGAAATGAGGGGCTCGTTGAAATAAGACAGAAATAAGAATTGGCAGTCAAGAAAACCTCGGAAAGCAAAGAGGATATAAAAGGTCCAGATAAAGAATTTGGAAAATAAGAAAGTAGAGAAAAAATGCCCGCCAGGTGGGATCCGAACCAACGGCCTGCAGAATACTGGTCTGGTGCGATAACCAATGCGCTACGGGCGGGGCTTTTTTAGCCTCCACTTTCTGGGGTATTTATGTTCAAGTGTTTTTGTTTCCTGCACTTGGCTGCTAGCCAGCACAACTCGGACTACTCGGGGTGAAGGGGACCTTTTTATCCCCCGGGTCGTGACTCAAGCGTCTACGACATGTGGAGAGCAGTCGACCAGCGTTGTACCCTCTAAAGCTCCCTATGGCACCAAGACTGCCAGAACAGAGGCCCTCGCTATGCTTGTAGCGAATCAGAATAGGAAATACGGGGCTCGTTGAAATAAGACACAAATAAGAATTGGCAGTCAAGAAAACCTCGGAAAGCAAAGGGGAGGATGTATTAGGTCCAGATAAAGAATTTGGGCTAAGAACTACCTCGCATACTCGGCGAGGTAGTGACTGGATGGGCTAATTATAAAAAAAAACAAAATACGCAGAATGGAGTATTTTTTCCACGCGAAGAACGAATGCGGGATTCGGCAACCAGTGACATAGCCAGACAATATATTGTCGTGAAATAGAACAAAGTATACGCGGAATGCAGCAATGGTAAATTGCTACTAAACTGTCCGTCAGTTTTGGGGAAAGCGTAAACACACGAGGTTATCGAACGAAAGGTGGCACGAGTTTTAAACGAAAGTTAGTCGCACTGCAGCGACTTTTAGAAGCAAGGAAAGAACGCACGCATCAGGAAGCATTGAAAAAGCAATGCAATATCTTAACAATAAAAATTGAACAGTTTGGACCTAGGGAAGCGGCACTGGCGTAAGAGTTACAAAACACTCCAGCCGTATTTCTGAAAAATGTAAAGACTTGGAGCTGTGAGGGACTGTCTGCGCGGTTGTTAACAAAACATAATCGAAATGCACCCTGATTGGATGGCAAAAGAACACGCGCGAATTGTCAACCAGCGCGAATCTTTGCAATACTTTAGGAAGCATAGAACACTGTCAGCACAGTCAAGTTGCATTCGTAAATATCGAGGAAAGCCTCCTTCTTTATTTACGAACGCATTTTTTTTGCATTAGGCTGTTAACCGTATAGGTTCATAGATTTTTAACAAGTCAGATGGAAGGTGATACCTTTCGGTGGTGAAAAAAAGCGCGTAGTGGTGACCAGTGACAACGCTGTGGATAAGGCAACTTGAAATACGGTGGAACCCACTTTCCAGGGACCGCAAGAAAGCGTCGCATGACCGGGGTGTCGTACGACGGGGGTGCGGTAACTGGCTACCCATTAGACGGTGTCACATGGCAATTGGGCTAAGATGTCATCTAAAGTACTATACTTTGCGCGTTCTCGCGTGAATTGCGAACAATCAGGTGATACTCCAAGAAAAAAATACACGTCCATCTTGTGGCCCCGCACCTCCTTGGCGTCGCAGCTAGCCCACCTACAATTCGCAGCGCGCAACGCTACACTCGTACAACCACCTTACCCATGCCGTCCGGCGCTATTTGTAGGCCGCCAGCCTCGCGCCTTGCACGAGCAAGATAAAGCCGATGTGGTGGAGCTAATTGAGAGAGGATAGAGCTAGTGTGAAACTGCTAATGCGGAGATGAATAAAAACCGCATTCTTGTATAAGCTGGAGACAATCTTTGAATGTTCCTGTGCCGTCGTTATTGGGTCATAGTGTTCAACACAGAGCTTTTTTCGTTCCCAACAAGACCTAGCAAAGCTAAATTGATAAGATGATTCAAACTTCGCCAGTAAACCGTGTTGCCGCAAAAATATTGCGCCGGTATTGCTACAGTGACTTCCTGCGGCGGCAAGCGAGTGACCCAAACTTGCGGTGCCAACAAATACGTGTATCCACCCTTGCGGGTGGAGAACCCGCCTCCTCGCTTGAGTTTGTTCAGTAGGTTGTCTGGCCCGCATGCGGACGCTTGCACGTCAATGAGCCTCAAAGAAGGGTTCTGAATAAAGAAAGGTAGGAACGAGGCGGCGAAGCTGTGTGTGATATGGGAAAAACTACGGTTTATCTGCCCCAGGGTCCGTCGTATGAAGTGGATAGCTTGCACCCGAGCATCATATTGTCACGAAGCCAAGGACGAAGCAGTTGTCTTGAAGGAGACACAAGTTTATTGGAGCGAACTTGTGCTCCCCTAACAACTCAAAAGAATACAGAGGCGGCGAAGCAGCGGTCAACAAAGTGACTTGCGTCGGCGAACGTCGCCGAATCGAATGCCACGGCGCGAGAGTTTCTGGAACCGTCGATTCGCATCCAGAACATTGTAGATCACAGAAGATTATTCTGGGCTAGCGGCGTTAGGGCGAAACACTCTGCTTATCTGAATGAGATAGCCCGTGCGGCATAAAAATAAAGAATGGAACACACGCTTCGCATGGGACACGGATAACGGAGCCGGGCGCGGCCGGGCATTAAAAACAAACAATAAATAAACAAACCCGCACATGGTTCGTGGCATTACCTTCCCTCTAAGAGTGCATCGACCCGATGCTAAAATAAAACGACAGTTCGAACAAACGTCAACAACAAAACAACAACAAAAAAGTTCGTCATCTTGGGAAGTACGGTTTGAGGCGAACCCCGTGGACGACTTCGGGTCACGTGCGTCGTCGTGATGTGGTGGAATCACCACTGGGGATCACTTCGTAGGTTAATTAGCCAACACGTCGTAGAATCTGGTAGGGTCTGAAGTACCGTCGCAGAAGCTTCTCACTGAGTCCGCGTCGTCGAATGGAAGTCCAAACCCACACACGATACACTGGTTGGTACTCAGCGTATCGGCGTCGCAGGTTGTAGCGGCCGGCATCCACCCGCTGCTGGTCTGTTATACGAACTCGAGCGAGCTGGCGGGCCTCCTCCGCACGTTGAAGGTATCCTTCGACGTCAGCGTTGAGGTCGTCGTCTTCTACATGCGGAAGCATGGCGTCGAGCATCGTAGTCGGCCGTCTTCCGTAGACAAGCATGAACGGTGTCATCTGCTTAGTTACCTGCGTCGCTGTATTATACGCAAACGTGACATACGAGAGAAATTCGTCCCAAGTCTTATGTTCAACGTCGACGTACATGGACAGCATATCCGCAGTCGTCTTGTTCAGACGTTCCGTTAGTCCGTTCGTTTGGGGTAGGTACGCCGTCGTTCTTCGGTGATCTGTGTTGCTGTAGCGTAAGATTCCTTGCATCAGCTCCGCGGTAAAGGCCGTACCTCGGTCCGTGAATAGGACTTCAGGAGCTCCATGTCGCAGCAAAACTTGGGTTATAAAGAACTTGGCGACTTCTTGTACAGTCCCCCGCTGAAGAGCGGCGGTCTCTTCGTAACGCGTCATGTAGTCTGTCGCTACGACAATCCACTTGTTCTCCAATCGTGACGTCGGGAACGGGCGTAGAAGGTCCATTCCAATCTGTTGAAATGGCCTCGACGGGATGGTGATCGGTTGCAGAAGTCAGGCGGGTCTTGTCGGCGGCGTTTTTCGTCGCTGGCAGTCACGGCAACTCCGAACGTAGTGGGTGACGTCGGATGTAAGGCCGGGCCAGAAGTACTTCGCCTTAATTTTTGCAATAGTGCGAGCTGTGCCGAGATGTCCGGCAGACGGATCGTGGTGGGACGCTTCCGAAATTTCGTCACGAAGGTCTGCGGGGATGACAAGTAGATAATTCGTTCTTGTTGCGGGGCGGAAATTCTTCTTCACGAGGACGGAGTTTTCGAGGCTGAATGGTGGTAAGTTCCGCTTGAACGCTGTAGGCACGGCGACGTTTCGTCCTTCGAGGTAGTCGATCATTACGCGCAAGTCCGGGTCGGCACGCTGCTGGGCGGCTAGGTCGCTCTCCGTAACCACCACGAAGAACAAGCTGTCTTCATCGGAGTGTTGTGGTGGTGGGTCGACAGGGGCGCGGGACAGGCAGTCGGCGTCGGAGAGTTTCCTGTCGGATTTGTAGACGATTGTAACGTCGAACTCTTGCAGGCGCAAACTCCACCGACCAAGACGGCCAGAGGGGTCCTTCAAATTGGCGAGCCAACACAGCGCATGGTGGTCTGTTACAACCTTGAGCGGTCTGCCATACACGTATGGGCGAAATTTTGAAATGACCCATATAATAGCCAGGCACTCATTTTCGGAGGTAGAGTAGTTTTTCTCCTCTTTCGACAGACCACGGCTGGCATAGGCGATTACGTTTTCGCACCCGCTTTGTTTTTGGACAAGGACGGCACATAAGCCTATATCATTGGCGTCCGTGTGTATTTTCGTTTCGGCGTTTTCGTCGAAATGAGCGAGAACGGGCGGGCTTTTCAGGTGTTTTTGCAGCTCGCAGAATGCCTTTTCTTGGTCGTCTTCCCAGCTGAAAGGGGTGCTTTCGCCAAGCGCGTGAGCGGGTATGCAATGCGTGCGAAGTTTGCGACGAAGCGCCGGTAGTCTACGCACAGTCCAAGAAATCTGCGCACGCCCTTCTTATCTTTCGGCCTTGGGAAGTTCGCTATGGCTGAAGTTTTCTCCGGGTCAGGCAGGACTCCCGCGTCGTTGACGACATGGCCCAAAAACTTCAGTTCCTCGTACGCGAAGCGGCACTTTTCAGGCTTCAGCATTAACCCCGACGTGCGGATGGCCTCGAGCACCGACTACAAGCTTGCGAGGTATTCGTCGAAAGTCCGGGAGAATACCACAACGTCGTCGAGGTATACGAGGAAGGTGTGCAACTTCAGGCCAGCTAGCACAGTGTCCATGACTTTTTGGAACGTTGCTGGTGCCGTGCATAGCCCAAACGGCCTAGCCTTGAACTCGTATAGGCCGTCCGGGGTAATGAATGCAGTCTTCTCTCGATCTCTCTCGTCCACTTCAATTTGCCAGTACCCAGTCTTCAGATCCATCGATGAGAAGTACCTCGCATGGCAGAGGTGGTCGAGGGCGTCGTCGAATCGGGGCAGGGGGTACACGTCCTTTTTGGTGATCTCGTTCAATTGCCTGTAGTCAATGCAGAACCTGAGTGTGCCGTCTTTTTTGTTCACGAGTACGACCGGCGCAGCCCGCGGACTTTTCGATGGCTGTATAATGTCGTCGTTGAGCATGTCATCGACTGTTGTCCGGATGGCTTCGCGCTCGTGTAAAGAGACGCGGTATGGTGACTGTCGGGTAGGTCGGGCTCCATCCTCAGTTATCCGGAGCTCAGCCAGAGGTGTTTGACGTATATTTGAGTTCGACGAAAAAAAAACTCGCTGTAGCGACGTAGAAAAGCCAATAACGTGTTCATTTCGTCTTGCGGTAGCGCCGGATTCACGTCGAAGAGGTGCCGAAGCTTGAAGGTATCGTCGGGTGCGCGTTCAAAGTCCGCGACTGCTATCACGTCACTTGCTTGTTGCGTTTCTTCGACGAACGCAATTGCAGCGCCCTTGTTTAAATGCTGGTTCTCCTCGGTGAAATTGTTGACCAAAACGTGTGATTTGCGTTGCTTAAACCACGCAATGCTTCTTGGGACAGACGCGCCGCGGTCAAAAAGCAACCTTTGGTCACTCTCTACGATAGCGTCGATATCGGGAGCAGCACCTTCCCAGTAGACGGTGATCATCAAGCTTGCGCGGGGTGGCAGGGTGACGTGATTATCGGCGATCCTTACAGCTGCACGGTGTTCGGGGTTTGGTTCCGGCGTCATAGAGTGATCGGAGGAAAACGTTATCGACTTGGTCTGCAGATCAATTATTGCGCCGTTGCCTGTCAAAAAATGTATTCCGAGAATTACGTCGCGGGAGCAGTTGGGCAAAACGACGAACACTGCTGGGTGCGTCGTGCCGTCTATGATGACGCGCGATGTGCACGTTCCACTTAACGTAACGGGGTGGCCTCCTGCTTTGCGTATGTGCGGACCATCCCATCTTGTCATAACTTTCTTCAGATTAGACGCAAACGGTCCGCTAATTACGGAGTAGTAGGCTCCCGTGTCTACGATGGCGACTACATCAAAGCCGTCGATGGACACCTTGACGTCAGATGCCGCCTTCCTCGAGTTCCGGGTGCGGCGGGGCGTCGCATCTCGGCTTGTGCGTGTTGACGGGCGGGCACTGTGCGTCGTCGTGGTCGTCGTCTTCTCAGCGGACGTCTCGGTCAGGTCGCGTACGCGTCGCACCGTATAGCTGTCGTCGTGTTCGGGAGTCTCGTCAGGGTTAGGTCGGGTCGTTGGGATGATGGCATGTCGTGAATCAGTATCTTCGGCGCGTCCTTGCGCCGTTGGAGAGTTTCCGGTTTTTCGCCGTAGAGCAACTTCACCTCCAGAAGTTCCTGCTTTTAGATTCCCCCGCGTGGGCTGGGGGACCTTCCATGGGCAAAGTCAGCGTTGCTACGGTGGTTCGGCGATTGGTATGGGTAGGGCGACAGCGAACGGTTGAAACGCGCTGGGCAACGGCTGGTTTCAGATAGATACTCGTCAATCTCACGTGGTCGTTGGCCAGGCAGAGGGCGAGGTGCGTCGATGGATAAACCACGTAGTCCGAGTCTCTTGTATGGTCAGCGACGGTAGATATGGTCGGCCTCTCCGCAGTGGTAGCACAGAGGACAATTATCGGGAGTTCGCCATACGTCCGTCTTCCTCGGTGTTGGTTTCGGGCTACCGGGGGTCGGACGGGTGACGATGGGTGGCGGTACGGCGGGCCCTCTTGACGGCGTGTCGGAGCAGGGCGGGGCCGACGAACAGCCACGGAGTATGTCATAGCTTGTGGCTCTCGGGGTACTTCGGATGGCGTATGTCATGAGTAAAGGACAATCCCCGCAACAACGCCGAAGACGATCGAGGAAGAGCAGGAGGAAGAGAGATATCGAGGCAGGGGCGGAAGAAGAGACCCGGCTCACGAAGAGCGAAGCCTGGGGTGACGCGACCTGAGACCGCGACGTCGCCACACAAGCCTGGGCTGTAGCGGGCCGACGACGCTTCGGCTCCGGTCTCCCGACGGTCCGCAAACCCACGTCTTGGCGGCTCCAGCGGCGACAGGCGCGCGTGTGCGATCAGCGGCGCTGTATCGTCGTCTTGTGCTACGACGGCTCCGACAACAGCAACGTCCACGTCCTCCGGAATCCCAGCCGGGCTACACTAGTTGCACAACATCACAACGACACCATGCGGGCACCAGCTCTTTCCTTACGTCCATACCCGTGAAGTACGTAAGCCTCGGCGCTAGTGTAACAGTCTTCTAGGACATTCTCGAGCTTGTAAGGCAGTGGGAGCTTGGGACATGTGTATATTCCATTTTCGAGAGTTCGATAGTCTTTTCGTGTGTGTGGTTTTCTTAACTCGGTTTTGTTTGCTTCGAGCTTTGCTGCGTCATAAATGTGTTTTGTTAAGCTTGCCCTTGTTTCCCGTTTCCTTCTTCTCTGCTGGTCAATTCAGCCAGGTGGATTATGGACCCAGAAAAACTGTTAACCCTCACAAAGGTACTATGACTGACGAAAGAGGAGGCATTGGTTATGTCTGAAAGAGCAGCACGGGAGAAGCAGAAGAGAGATGAACGAGAACGGCAGAAGGAAGAGAGAGAGCGGAAAATACAAGAGCTTAAGGTGCAGCTGGCTGAAAACGCTTTGCAAGGACCAGTAATAGAGAGAAGCGAGACGACAGGTTCTGTGTCACCCCGAACCCTAAAGATCAGTCCAATGAAATTGATGGCACCGTTCGACGAGAGCCGGGACAATATAGAAGCTTACCTTCAACGATTTGAAAGGATTGCCACATACCAGTGCTGGCAAAGGTCAGAATGGGCTACAATGTTGAGCTTGTTCTTGGGACGAGAAGCATTGAGTGTCTTCGAGCGAATGCCAGCATCAGACTCCAACGACTACGACAAAGTAAAGATTGCTCTCCTCCAAAGATTTAGGCTAAGCGCAGAAGAGCTGAGACAAAAGTTCAGAGAGTGCAAGCTAGAAGATACAGAGACCGGCCAGCAATTTGCTGCCCGGCTTAGCAACTACTTCGACAGATGGATGGAGCTCTCTGGCACAGAAAGGACCTACGAGGCAATCCGAAATAGGATCATCGTGGAGCAATTTCTGGATTGTTGTAACGCCGATTTAGTGGAGTTTTTAGAAGGTAGGTGACTTCAGTCTCTCGACGACCTGGCCGAGCCGACAGACGCATACATCGATATGCAGGGCTTGGAAAATTTGGGTGAAATGAAAGTCAAGCCAGACAAGAAGCTGGAACTCATTGCACACAGTCCAGAAACAAGAGATTGTCCTACAGGTTCCCACCTTCCTAGAAAATGTTTCTCATTTGATGGCGTTGGGCATTTGCCAGAAGATTGTCGCACTAATAATGTAGGTGGCGAAGCAGACGTTATCTGCAGCGTTTGCTACAAGAAGGAACACAGGACTTAAGACTGCAGTTTTAGCTCGAAGGACAAGGCGGGGAGTATTGTGTGTAGGCAGATTCAACCAGCCGGTGTGCAGCCAAATTATGAGGGAAGCGAAGAAAATAAGGCTGAAGTAAGAGTAGTGTGTTCAACGATTGAGCAACTGGAGGAGGAAAAGTCGATGCTCCGGATTCCATCCGTCCGACAATTAGCAATAACTCCTAGTGAATTTAAAGAATGTCAAAAGCAAGATCCATCTCTACGGGGCTGCTATGTGCAAGTAGGAACTCAGTGGAGACGGAATCATACACTATACGAGTTCCAAGTAGTAAATGGACTACTGTACAGAAGGTGCCAATTGAATTCTGGTAGAGAAGCCATGCAGCTGGTTGTACCGCGAGAGCTACGACATGCAATTTTGGCATCAGCACATGAAAACGTGGTGGCGGGTCATCGAAGGTTAAAGCCAACTCTTACAAGAATCACCGAAGAGTTCTTTTGGCCCAACATACAAAGTGACACAAGGCGCTATGTAAAATCCTGCCAAGTTTGCAAGCCAGCTTTACATAAGGGCAATCCTCCACTTAAAGCAGAGCCAAAGGTTATGACACTCTTCAAAAGAGAGGTTGCAGGCACTGTTCAACGGCAACGAATTAACGAAGAACAAGAGGTGTCACCCAGGAGGCTATCCAAGTACAACCGGCGTTACAATAGGGGAGTATGCACAGCGCAAAGGACACTAGTATACCAGAATGGGAACTACGGAACTACGGCAGGAAATATTTGTTAAGGAGAGTGAGAATGCCGCATGGAAGATTTCTGCAGAGAACACCAAATGAAAAGATAGTACAGGTGCGGTATTGCGTGGGCGGTGGATTTCGTAAAATGGAATTATGAGTGGGATGACTTGTGTTATTCGACGTGTTGCATTGACTGTTACTTCAGTATTGAGCTACATTGTTTTTAAGGCCTCAGAACTGTGAACACGTGCGAACTTCAGAACGCTACGGAGAACAGTGTTTGTGAACTGTGTTTTTTAGTCTATTAGGACTTTGTGGTGCAACCATGAGTGTGAGAAGGCAGTGTGCCAGTCAAGCGCATAGAATCTTCACCATCAACCAGATGGTCAGTCTTTGTGGAGTGAATAAGCCGTTTTTTAGAAAAAAACGCTTAAAAGGGGGAGGTAATGTCATGAGAAATCCCCCCAAGAGACCAACTTCCCGAAGAAGCCTAGCAGAAGAAAAGGAAAAAAAGGAGACATTAATGACAATAATGACATTTAAAGGAGACAAATAATAATGTCACGCGTCTCCACCAGCAGAGAAGAAGGAAACGGGAATCAAGGGCAAGCTTAACAAAACACATTTATGACGCAGCAAAGCTCGAAGCAAACAAAACCGAGTTAAGAAAACCACACACACGAAAAGACTATCGAACTCTCGAAAATGGAATATACACATGTCCTAAGCTCCCACTGCCTTACAAGCTCGAGAATGTCCTAGAAGACTGTTACACTAGCGCCGAGGCTTACGTACTTCACGGGTATGGACGTAAGGAAAGAGCTGGTGCCCGCATGGTGTCGTTGTGATGTTGTGCGACTAGTGTAGCCCGGCTGGGATTCCGGAGGACGTGGACGTTGCTGTTGTCGGAGCCGTCGTAGCACAAGACGACGATACAGCGCCGTTGACCGCACACGCGCGCCCGTCGCCGCTGGGGCCGCCAAGACGTGGGTTGGCGGACCGTCGGGAGACCGGAGCCGAAGCGTCGTCGGCCCGCTCCCGCCCAGGCTTGTGTGGCGACGTCGCGATCTCAGGTACCGTCACCCCAGGCTTCGCTCTTCGTGAGCCGGGTCTCTTATTCCGCCCCTGCCTCGATCTCTCTCTTCCTCATCGTCTTCCTCGATCTTCTTCGGCGTTGTTGCGGGGATTGCCCTTTACTCATGACAGCGTAGAAGTTCCCAACGCTTGTTGCACTTCTCTAATCACGTCGGTAAGGGAAGCGACTTGGGGCTGTGGCGGCATGGGGAGACATTTCCGCAGCTCCTCTCAAACTACTGCGCGGATGGTCTCGCGTAGGCTTTCAGCCGGAATCCGCATGTTGTCGATGTAGTTCGCATTAGCCGCGCCAACAAAGTTCCGCTCGTACTGCTTAGCACGCATTTCGAGGATCTTCTCAATTGTAGTGGCTTCAGTCACGAATTCGGCGACAGTATTGGGCGGGTTTCGGACAAGTCCAGCAAACAGTTCCTCCTTTACACCGCGCATTAAGAAGCGTAGCCTCCTCAACGAAGATCACAACCCCTTCGTTGGGGTGTTGCGTGCGCGTTTCCAACGAGAGGGCAGCTCGTTCTTTTCGCACGACGGTAGCTAATGTTTTGCGGAATTCGCTCTCTAAGACAGTCCAGTTGGTTAGGGAGCTTTCATGGTTCTCAAACCAAGTTCGGGCCGTATCTTCTAGATAGAAGAAAACATGGCGGAAGGTTTCTTCGTCATCCCACCTGTTAAAGATGCGGACGCGCTCCACTTTCTCTAACCAGTCCTCAGGATCTTCTCCGGGGGATCCGCGGAACGATGGTGGTTCCTGGGGCTGCTGCAGGACGACTGGCGACGCTCGTTCTTGCACCATGGTGTTGGTTACAGCCTTGCTTCTCTTTGGCCCTTCAGGTAGAAGACCGAACTCGGGTGGCAATCCTTGCAGTCGGAGGATGGCTTTAGTGGGACTGGGCTGGCGGCTTGCAGAGGTCGTCATAAAGGGTGCGTACCCAGCACCTCCACCACAAGTCACGAAGCCAAGGACGAAGCAGTTGTCTTGAAGGAGACCCAAGTTTATTGGAGCGAACTTGTGCTCCCCTAACAACTTAAAATACCGAGGCGGCGAAGCCGCGGTCAACAAAGTAACTTGCGTCGGCGAACGTCACAGAATCGAATGCCGCGGCGTCTGCTGTGCAGGCTTTTATCTTTCGGCGCGAGAGTTTCTGGAACCGTCGATTCCTATCCAGAACATTGTAGATCACAGAAGATTATTCTGGGCTAGCGGCGTTAGGGTGAAACACTCTGCTTATCTAAACGAGATAGCCCGTGCGGCACAAAAATAAAGAATGGAACACGCGCTTCGCATGGGACACCGATAACAGAGCCGGGCGCGGCCGGGCATTAAAATCAAACAATAAATAAACAAACCCGTACATGTTTCGCCGCAATATCTACCGGGTTTTCGATGCGTTGTTTCTATGGGGAATTGCGGGGACTGCGGTGATCCGTCGTACCAAGCGGGTCGTCGTAAGTACGGGGGACGTATCAACGGGGTTCCACTGTTGTGCTTGCCGGTCTAGACACGCCACAAAAGATAAATAGCTTTGTTTTCAAAAACGTTTTTTTTTCAAATGCGGCTGTGTAACAAAAAGTACCTTTTTTTCTCAATTAAATTCTATCTTCATTATTAAAGAGAAATCGTAAGCGTTTCTGGACCTAATGAGGCCTAAATAATTTAACTCAAAGTCACTGAAAACCTAACCTTTCCACAAGCACGCTTGAAGCATGCCCTGCTTTCAGGCAGAACCTACGCAGACGCTGCTCGCCGGGGGGGGAGCGTCGTCTGGTGGATGCGGGCACCCAGTGCAACCTGGTTCCGCCACAGCCCCCCGCTCAGCAGCAGAAAGTTGCTCCCGTGGATTCTGCTGCTACACCCTCCTCTAGTGCTGTGCCTAAAGCTTCCAGCGCGACCACCTGTGCTGCGCCTAAGGCCTCTAGCACGAGCTCTGGTGCTGTGCCTAAGGCCTCAAGCACGAGCTCAGTCCAGACGAGTGATGATCTGGCTCCATCCGGGGCATCTGCAAAACAGCAGAAGGCTGCTCCTGCGGTCACTGCTGCTGCAGCAATGTCCAGTGCTGTGACTGCGGCCTCTAGCACAAACAGTGTCTCCACTGACACTTCTCCTCCAGAAACCGTATATGAGGCCATATATATCTCTCCAAGCACACCTGCCTCTGAAACACAACAGGAGCGCCGCAGTTCCGCTGGTCGGGGTAAATCAAACAAACCGACGTCGTCCAAGATCACTATACTGGGAACTAACTCGGCGACCTAGGTAAACTACTCGAAGGGCCCCAAAAACAAACCTCCCTCACTAATGACCCCTTTAATGGAAACCCAAAGAAACATCCCCCTCGCGAGGGGCACGATCAAATGCAGAGCATTTCCGCGGGGGGCGCGCCTGCAAATTGTATGAATTACGTATTGGTTGTTGTTGTTGTAATTGTTGTCTTCAAGCGTAGACATTGTCGATGAAGTCGATGGTGAAACGTGAAACGTGCCGTGAACCCTCTGCCGCGGCTATGACGGAAGGTGGAGCGGCTATGACGCAACGTGGCGCGCCTACGACGCAACACAATCCAACACAATCCACTTTAATCCAATGTCTTCCAAATCCAAACCAACCCAATCCAAGCCATGTCAATCCAAGCCAATCCAATCGAATCCAATCGAATCCAATCGAATGCCCCTCGCGAGAGAGTGTTATAGCGCCGAAATCGCGCCACCACACGAACGCTAGATGTTGACGTCACATTCACGCCACAGATGTTAGCGACCGGAGCGCGCGCGAACGACATATGTGGTTTAAGCGCGAACCGACCGCGGCGAGAGAGCGCGATGCGAGCGCCCCCACCTGTTCTTGCGCGCGAACCGGCTGTTGCTCAGCGCGAACCCAACGCGGCGAGAGAGGGTGTTGCGAGCGGAGAGAAGGCGAGGAGGACGCGGGGGAGAGGGCACCCCTGTGGCCGATGGTTGAATGAGTCAAGGATACAAGGCGTGTTCGTAACCTTCCGTTCTGTGTCGGCTTTGTGGCCCAGTGGGTAGAGCACCATGTACCTTGCGTTCCGCCCGCAGAGTCTTGGGATCGAAACCTGGTGCCGGTAAGTAATATTTATTTATATAGTGTAGGGGGAGCGATGCATACTACGGACGTCAACGCGGGTGACATCGTGAGTTACTGAAATGCTCCGCATTTAAAAGGCACAGCGGCGTGTAAATGCAGTTTAGTCGATTGAAATACCATTTCCTGGAAAAGAGCATATCAGAATTTGCCGAATGCAACAAACACAGGTTACATGTTAACGAGAAATAGAGCACAGTTGACTCAAGCGTGCGGCCTGTCGTACGAAACTTTTCTCCTGTATTTTGGGATAGCTATGCACACGCGGCCGTCTAACAAACAGCTGCGCTTATTTTAAACAAAACGTAAACAAAATTTATTACTTTTTTAAGGCGACCAACGAAAGCCCTAGGCGGAACCAGCGACAGAGGAAATCGTTATGTTCTTGAAAAACAGAACACCACGCACCCGAGCATTGTGGCTCTGGCTAGAAAGCTTCGAAACCCTCCATCCGTGTACACAAGAATTTTCACCATACATGGTGCGCCGCCATTATAAATGATTACTGTGCCACCTCGCGGACAGTTCTTGGGGACTGCGGGGCGAGCAGACGAAGTCGCAGTCCCCAAGAAATGTCCGCGAGGTGGCACAGTAATCAGACGACGCCGCAGTCAGAAGCTGCTGCTTTATGCTGTGCGTGGTTGTCATACGTCCCAGCTGCAATAAAAATCAGTGTCATTTATTCGGTACCTCAGCAGCACGAAGTCAGTGATTTAAGGGGAACGTTCAAAGCGTCCGAGAGCTGTAAGGTTTGCCGATAAATTCCGGTTCACACTTGCGAAGGCGGCGTGCCAGCCGACACGCTCTAGTGTCCTGACAGTGCTTGCCTCTGAAGCTACGTTTTGCCGCACGAGCAGGACGCCTGATGATTTATTACCAATTGTTGTTTATTTTCCTAATTATGAGGAAGTGAGTATCGTTGTGTTTGCTTGAAATATACAAAACCTGCTCGTCCGGTTGTCATTACCTTGCTGTTGGCTGCACCAAGAATCAGCGTAAGTTAAAGTTCTAAAAGTCCTAAAAGTTAGAAACGTGCGAAGTGCACCACGACAAAACAAGTGCCTGCATGTTTATAGTAGATTCGGTGCACACGTTTTCTGCGTCCCTTGAGTGCCACTACGATTGGGTCGTCGCGCTGAATCGGAAAGGATTCGAATCTAGCAAATTTTCGAGAGTAAGTGCGTTCGTACGCTGCTTTTAGAAGCTCGGTTTATTCACTCTCACGCTCAACCCGTTCCACGCGTTACTGTGCTCTGGTGGTATTCTCTTATAATATCATCGACTGGAAGCCAAAAAAAATCAATCCTACAGCTGTGCTGCAGCACGGGTATACGATAAAGGTGAGCCCAAAGCAAAATAGCAGCGTCGCCGTGGCGCAGCACTGTCGGTCGTGTCGTTAAATAGCCGTTTGCGGTTCCCACCCACCTCTCAAATGGAAAAGTTTTTTTTAAGGAAGCAAGCGGCCGTGATATTTTGGTGTGTCTTATACGTTGCCCTGTGTTGATAGCAGGAAATAGTGTTATGCGGCGGCAAATGTGTCTCCTGCAAATCCCTCCTACGTGCGCTCAGATGTCTTTGGGTTGGCACATTCACCAAATGCCTCCGATTGCGCGGTGGGCAAATTTCTAGGCATAGCCTTCTCCTGCCGGTGCACAAGCATGAGTTCTTAAATAATCCAGCCTTTATATATTTGGTTAAATGTGCCGGTGGTAGATGTTACGTGCTCATAAAAGTGACATAGGTTTTAAGAATACTAACCGCGGGATAACACTATTTGCTGCTACCAACTCAAGGCAACGTATTAGATACAGCACGATATCACGGCCGCTTGCTTCCTTAAAAGAATGTTTGCGTTTCAGTGGCGGGTGGCAACCGCGGATTGCGATTTACCGACACGAACGGGCGTGCTCCGCACAAACAGCGTCGTGGTGCCGTATCAAGCATGGAACGCAGAACCCAGGCGCCCGGTTCTCGTAGTGTTCATGGAACACTATCTGAGCAAGGCAGTGGGCTCAGCTTCGTCTTTCTCACTATGAGCTGCTGCCCTCTGCTTGCCCTCATATCATACTTTATTTACAACCCACTCCCACCGGCCACAAAGGCCTTAAAGTTCAACCCTTGCCCATAGTGCCATATTTCTGTCCCTGTCGAACGGTTAAGTTTGAAAGTTGTTAGAGCGTTTTATGGGTGGTGGCAGAGCATTAAACATAAGTACATTCACATCACTTAGGGCAGCACGTTATTGTGGTGGTGATGCCACCCAGCTGGTACATCGTGACTCGGGCTGCAGCAGATACGAAAATGGCGGCAGTTCCTGCACCTTTTCATCAATGAGCGAAAAAACCACGACGAACGCCGAGAGCGAATGTGGTATCACCCTTCGTCACGCGACTGAGATTCATGTCGCAGCTGCTGATCGGCGACATCCTCCTCTTCCACGTTTAGTCTTGACGATGTAGCAAAGAAACTCCGTGGTGCTTGAGTAATCGTGCGTGTCTTCTGCAGCTCTACAGGTGACGTAATGAGACCATGGCAGCTTGTACACAGAGAAGAGGTCCGCTGCACCAGAACCATTGCTCGTTTTTCGAGCCTGTCTGCAGGAGGACCATGCACAGCCTCCCACTGAATCCGGCAGCCTCCATGCCTTCGGGCCCAGGCAGTGGCAGGAAGACCTCGCGGGCACTTTTGCCTTAGCCAAGATGTTCATCTAGGATACAGGGGTGTTCGACTTTTCCGTGTGGGAACTTGGTGGCCTTCCTCAGAATAACTCCATACTGAGTGCTACGGCAAAATCTCACTATTCACAAGAACCGTGTAGCCAGAACTCGTGGCTTTACAACTGGCATGCGTGGACGCCACTCTCCACTCTGTGGAGAAGGGATGCTTTGGTTGTAATTGTGGCTTCATGAACCACTCAGCGATTTGTGTGTTTTCGTCGACTTCATGCTCACTTTACAAATGAGACTTGCTGCTATTTCGGGCACTAGTGCCTTAGCTGTTTCTAGTGATGCACCCTGTTCTTCCAGTTTTGACATCAGGCAATGTGGGGCCAAAGATGAAATGGCAGCTTCAGAACTCTCAGATTGCTGGCATTTAGTCCTGTTGACGTTGTCTCTAGCAACATTCGTAGCAGCTACTGTTCGTACGTGGTAATCACTGCTAAACGCAGCCGCCTTTGCGGCAGGAGCATCCTGGTAGCTCGTTAAACCTGTTACCACACTAACCGATGCAAGGATAATTTTCTGCACGTACATGCTGCATGCAGTCCTGGCGTGTTTCTAGGACGCAGAGCTTCGCATCCCATGTCGTTCGTCCTGATGTCGCCCCGTGGAGAGGGGAGCTTCTGATCTGTTGCCATGTGGTCGTGTGAGGGTTCCCCTTAGGCCAGGAACAAAGCGCTCAATTCTGCCTGGCTGTAATGTTTGCGATTGGTGTATTCACCCTGAACTTCTGCGAGGTGCTGAGGTGTGGAGTCAGCCGTAAGATTTCACCCCAGGTGATTTCCCAATAGCAGTCGGATCTAATTAAAATGCTGATGTTGTAGACCATGTAAGACTAGTCTAGACGAGTATCAGCAACGGAAAGCCAATGGTCGTTCATCATTGTGAGTGCTTCATCGGTGACTAAAGACTCGTAACCGCACATATGTTTGGCACCTCTAGTGCCCCAATGGTCACTTGCTTTCCATTGTTCTGGCTGGCCACAGTGACTGAAAGACGATGACACTTCTCCGCTGTGGTAAGACTGCTCTTACCGAAGGTAACTAGTTTGAATTCTTTGATGTCTTCAGTGGAGCAGCCCTGATCCCGCGATATGTCCCGCCACACGAATGCCTGCTGGCGCCAGTACCTAAGAGAACGCTTACCAGCTGGTGACCCTTCAGACCCATTGCCCACGCGTGCCAAGTACGTAAGTAGACTGGAGCGAGGCGTGTGATACTGGTTAAAGCTGTGGTAACTGAGGAGGTGGAGTCACATGGTCTAAGCTACACGGAAGAGCCCACTTGACCAGACAATTTGGCGGGCATGGTAAAGTTCACTGGATCTGGCTGAGCCACGTCGCACAGAGACGTTAGATGCAGGAGCGAAAAGCGGTTGCAGGACAAGGTTCCAAGAGTCTGGAAAGCACGCGCAACATGAATTTGCTTGCCGTACAGGACGCAATGTCTGCCTGCTTGCAGTCACCGTCGCGTCTTGTCTCTTGGCCCATTATCTATGCAGGTCAGGGTCCCATGGCCTCGCCCATCACAATGGGGCCAGCAGTCTCGATTATGGCAATGTGGCGACACCGCAAAGAGCGCTGCAGCCAACGGTGGAAAAAACTACTGATTGGGGTCTGCCAGGGTGCTGGAGGGTGGGGAGCCTTAGGACCGGGGCTGTCAATATGTCCTTCCTTCCGAATTTCTACCGGAATTTGGAGAAACTGCAAGATCTCGTGAACTTGCTTGGCCTCACCGGTCACCTGATACGCTGCTGATTCTTTTATGCGTGGCAAATAAAGGAAAAGCAAGGTCCTGTGGCAACGCCTTTAGCAGGACACGGTGGGTCATTAGAGCATACCGTTCGGACTCCACGCCTAGTCCCTCCACTGCGTTCAGGTGAAAGGCTATCTCGTCATGCAAGTGCCGCTGCCTCTCGACGTTCGGAGATGTATTCACTTGAGGTATGGCGAGGAGGGCAATAGACATTCTCAGCCATGAATACGTCTCGGCGGCCAAAACTGTTTTTAGGATCCTGACCGCTGCATCGTAGCCATCTTGCGCAAGCCCATCGCGGTCTTAGCTAGGCCGGTAATGTACGAGCGGAGGTACTTTAGCTAGAATATTTTCGACAAGGGTTGGTTTGTATGGAAGGTAGCATCGAATCGTTCCCAGAATCCCTCCCAATCGCGACGGTCCCCAACGAGAAGTTCAATCTGAAGCTTGGCGAGGGCGACGCGGGGTACTGGCCCAACGGGATGAGCCATGGATTCGCTCACCACTCGACCTTGGGTTCGCTCAACAGCATAAAGACCCCGAGGGACCGACGACAGCAGAAGGCGGCGAACGGGCGGTGTCGACACGTGCCCGAATTGGGCAAATGCTGTGCTCGTACTTCCATGCTGTGGCGTGGTCGACTTCAAAGGCATCGTTCGTTTCTTGAGCATGGATAATGGCATCCAGGACGTGCAGCTGTCTGCTTCTCTGCAAGAAGGGTGACCTAGCCCCGAATTCGGTGCTTGCAGGCAGCGGTATCCTCGAGTAGAGCTTTAAGCGCGGTGACTGCCTTCGTGATGGCTGTGCACAATGACTCCCGTAGTCGGCCTTCGTGCTCCATGAAGGAAGAAACCGGGCGTCTGGGCGGGTTTTCGGCACCAGCGTGTGGCGGATCCAGCAGGGAATGCAGGACCCATACTCCCGGTTCTTGTGGTGGTTATGTAACACTCTCTGAGCGAGGCTGTGGGCGAAGCTTCGTTTTTCGCGCTATGCGCTCCTGCCCCCTGACTGCGCTCATCGTATTCGTTATTACAACAGCCACTATTTCGCTTTCGGCTCGCCTTTCCGCGTAACTGAGCAGAAGCATAGCTCCGGGATCTTTTTTGTCAGCTTTCAGTCGATGAAACGGACAGGGAATACCTCCAGAGCACAGAAACTTGTGATACAGGTTGAGCATAAGGGTCAATAAACAGAGCTTCCGAAAGCAGTGCATGACTGTTCTTAATGCAGAAAATTTCCTATATTTGAAGTCTTTCTGGTTCAACGCGACGACCCAATAGGGTTGGCATTTAAGGCACGCAGGGAATTTGTGCAGCGAATATACTCTGAAGAGGTAGACACTTCTTTTGCCGTTGTGCACTCTGCACGTTATTATTTGTATAAGCACATCGCACCTGCGCAGATGGTTGGTTCAGCCAACCACAGGGTAACATCACCCGGAAGAGTAGCTTCTCTGTGTTGAAAGTACAGACAATGACGCCGCCGTAAATAAACATCAGTTTGTAATAAATAGTTGAGCGTGCTGCTGGCGCGGCGAAACGCAACCTGAGACGTAAGCCCCTTCAGGACACCAGCGCGTGTCGGCTGGCAAGACGCGTTTGCGTGTTGGAAGCGGATTTTATGGGTAAACCTTATAGCTCTCGGATGCTTGAACCTTCTCCTTGAAGCCGTGTTAAACTTCGTGTTGCTGGCATAATGAATAATTGACGCTTACCGATTTTCGATTCCACTGGGGCGTCTGATATCCACGCGCGGCATAAACAAGAGCCTGTGACTGTGGCGTCATCAGCTCTTTCTGCAGTCCCTAAGAAATGCCCGCCTGGTGGCGCTCCCGTATCCGGAAAATGGCCTACCCGGCAAAATTCCTGTCTATACTGGACAACCGTGAGCGTAAGCTTCTTTTTGACGAATCACTGCGCTGGTTTTACCCCAAACTTACACAAAATTCAGTACCCGAAAATGAATAGAAATGGAAGCGAAAATGAATACGTCTGGCAGGAAACAGTTACAAAACTATGAAATATCTTGGAGGAATATTGCAATGAATACTCAGCCATGCACGGTGGAATAAATACCTAGGAAACAACCTCCCGTATTTTCGAAACGTTTATACACGCATAGCTGTAAATGAATCATTACGCAGATTTTCAACAGAAAACTAAAAGCAGTATCTGTTCACGGGAAGCACGAGCCCCAACGAGGCAATAAGCTATAAAGCTTAGCAATATGTTACAGGAGTTCTCCACTGCCAACCTTGGCATGCGGCCTCCGCTCAATAGCTATACAACCCTTCACTTGTATTTTAGTAAAGCGAATGCACTCTAGGTTTTGTGTAGAATAGAGGTGCCATGATTTAAAACTAAGTTGGAGCTCATACGGTACCTTTTCTATGTAAAGAATAAATGGTCGACTCAGGGACCACCCACAGTACGACGCCATATGTAACGAGAAATCGAAGAGTGACAACCGAGGAATTCGGCACTGCCTAAAGAGGTACGGTTCCCTCCGCCAGCATTTTGGGAATACCTATACTGCTGCGGCTGGGTTGGAAGAGCTGCGCATTTTTTAAGAAATGTTACAAGGAACACAAACATTTGCGTAAGGAAAAATGAACGCGCAAGGTGAGAAACCAGTGACAAAGATTTGCAACTTGTTGAAGAACAAACGAACACTGTAGACCCATACGTTCTACAAAATATGTAAGAACACCTCCATCCGACCTTTGGGGATGCGCAGAAACACGCGGTACTCTAAGAAAAGACCTTGCTGTCTTTTTAAAAATTACATAAAATCAGTTTTTTTGGCAGAGAATGAACGTTTGAGGCGTGTTCCAGACACATAGCTAATCAGTATGGTAAAGGAAACATAATTGTGTCGATCCGGGCTTGGAGCACTGGCTTAAGAGCTGAAAAACTATTCGTCCGTCTTCTGGGAGAGCCAATACCCACGCGATTCTTTAAAAAATTGCTGCGGACGACATTCAACAAAACCCCCTGGGAATGTAGTATGTTTTGGAGGCGAATGAGCAATGTTCTGAGTAAAAGAGCCAAACAGTTTTGCAAAAAATCATCGAGGATTGGTATTGTGGTAATCCCGGCATGGGGCATTGCCCTAAATGCCTATCAAACCTTCTTCCCGTATTTTCGAAAAGTATATGCACGAAACGCTTTTAACGAAGGAATGCGTGGCTCGGAAACCGAGAGTAATCCCGTATCACGTACCTAGAGGAGGCGGAGAAATGATGCGCGAGGTAGCAACATCTCGGAATATGTGCAGTATGTTAACGAGGAATAGAGGAATAGCAGTACTCGCTATTAAGCTAAAAACAAACCTTAAGCTTTTTTTTGTGAAAGCGAATACACACGCCCCTACATGACGAATCAATACGCGATTTTCAACAACTGTTTCACAGAATGCAGCACCTTTTTCTGCAACGAATGAATAGGTGAGGTGGCAAAAGCGACAGAGCTATGCAGTATGTTCTGGATCCATGGAACACTGGCTAAACACGCACGCGGATCTCGCAAATATATACGAAACCCACGCTCTGCTTTTGCGTAAATGTTTTACTCCAAAACCTGTCAGGGGAATTGCCTCACGGATTTAAAACAAAATATACACGAATGCAGTACATCTTGGAGGTGAGAATTGAACACGCGATGCGGCAACCAGCGGCAGATTTAATGTACATGGTAAGGAGAAATAAAACGATTTTACCCTACCATGCGGTACTGGTTAACGAGCTATCAAACCTTAATCCCAGGTTTTAAAATACTCATACACACAGGGTTCTCTAAAGAATGGTGGCGCAAATTTAAGGTAAAGGAAGACGGAAAGCAGTACGATTTGGCTACGAGGAATGAAGACGCAGAGCGGAAATTGACAAAATAGCTTTTTATATAAAGTCATTTAGAATGCAGTCGACCCGGCCATGTAGACTTTACTAATTAGTACGAAATCCTCCATCTGTGTTTAAGAAAAGCCGTAGAAATGCGGCTATTTAGGCCATGGCTTGGCACAATTTACACAAAAGATATACCAGCTGGAGTACCTTGTTAAGGCGAAGAATAACGTGCGAGTTGGTAGCAATCGTCAAAGCACGGCAACACGGTAACAAGGATTAGGACATTGTCCACCCGGGTAAGCGGAACTGGGCAATATAGCTACTACACCCGCAATACCTATTCCTCGAAAATGTATACGAATGCCGCTACTTAAAAAAACACAGCAGCGCGCATTACCACAAATTTTACAAAAAATTGAGTGCCCTTTGGAGGTGAAGAATAAAGGCAATATTTGGCAAGTACCCTGAAACGTTTGCTATAAGTGGACGAGGAATAAAACACTTTCGATTCACTCTTGCTAATTAGCTAAATAGCTCCAAAAACAACGTCCGTCTTCTCGAAGAAAGGTTATACAGGCGCAGCTGTTTAGCGCACAGCTGGGCGCAATTAAAACTAAAGTATAACGGAATACAATGTAGTTTGGAGACTAAGAAATAACCTGTGATGAGATATCAAGCCACGAAGTTATATTTGTAGTAAAGAGGATTAGAATGCCCTGGCGTGTGGCACTGGTACGTAGTTCACGAAATTATCCATCCGTATCTTTGAGAATCGGTGCACACGTGAATGACGAATGGCTTCGGAACAAAAAGTACACGAAATGCAGTTTCCTCAGGTGCCTAAAAAGATTGCACGAGATGTACCCAGCGACAGATATACGGCTCAGGTCATTCAAAAGCTTCAAATCAATTTTTCTAGCATTTAAAAAACAGTAAGCGGCACACATACAGAAATGTCTGAAGGCATGAAAAGGACTGTATCTGCTTTACATGTGATCCAGCAATTCCGATCGAAAGTTTAGAAGCTCTTCTAAGCAACGATCAGTGGTAAAGCAAAAAGGTCTCTTCTGCAAGTAGTGTTCACTCACCAAATAAACGTGTTCAAGAAAACTGAATTTCAAGAAGCTCGTAATCAAAACCAGAAAACATCTCCAGAAACAATACCCACGTAAAAGTTGTTGCCTAAGAAAGATACCGTACTCTAAGACACGCATTCACCTACAAATATCACGACGATATTACAAACACTAGAAACACGTAACGTATCCTACGTGAACGAAACAAATATAAAAGTGGAGTTGGAAACATTGAAACACATAACCTATCCCTTGGGAACTAAGAAGTCGCCAAATTGTTTCATACAAGGGGCACCTTATTTTAGAGCCCGTGGCTACCATTGTTCGTGTACGTTTGTGTTTTTCCATCTCTCCCCTAAACGTTTGCCTCGCTCTGTTTTCTTTTGCTGTAAATGTGGGCAACTGGGTACAAAATACGTCATTGTATTTTACATTACCCTGAAAAGTTTTAAGAAGATCTTGTTATAAAAATTGTGTACATGATGCGAACAAAACGCTTGACGGAGAAACAGAACACTATCGAATTCAGGATCTTGCACGGGTAGAAAAGCTATGAAACTATCCGTCCGTATTTCGGGCGCGCATGTCCACGTGGTCAAACTAATATCTGCGGCCTTTTTAAACAAACCTTCGAATGAAGGCTGTAACTTCGGAGGGGAAACGTGAAGGTGGGAGGCGGAAACGGGTAACCAAGCAATGGAATGTGTTAACAACAAATAGAACACTTATTATCCTAGTATCTCGCATTCGTTATTATTTGCGAAACGTAAATGCTCATACTGCCGAATATCGAAGTGGGACCAATAAAATATTCAGAGCTTTTACGGAATTCAGCGCTTGCAATAGTACACCGAATATCGCCAGCATGACTATGCAAGTGCCAACTGATTTTAATGATGGCAAGTTTTTTGCCCGTTCCAGTGACGAGATTGAGAGGAAGATACTGGAAGCGTCTTACATCACACGGCCCGCCGACTAGAGCATCAGCAACGCGTCGGTCACGCTTGGCAATAAGAAGGTGGCATACAAGATGCAATAGGAAGATAACCATGCCCCGACTGCGCGTGTTGTAGGTTCCTTTGCTATCTATATAAATCCTTCTTATTCAAAAAAAGTTTGTTGGAAGTTATCACCAGCATGTTGTACTGTGTTCTTTCATACCTTCATTAGTGCAAGTGTATCTTGAAAAGTTAGGCCGAATAGGGTACGTTTCTGTGGCACAGAATGGACTCCCCATATAGCAACGAGCAGCAATGCTACGCAAAATATTTAGGAATAGAACACTGTTGCCCAGGCCATATGGAACTGGCCTAACATTTGGTACAAAAATTTAAATGCTATTTACAAGAAGAACATGCACGAGTGGCTACCAAACAATGTCTGTTCGAATTTAAAACATATAATTAGCGCAGTGGAGTACGTTTCGAGGGAGAAGAAAACAATCCCGAGGCGGCCACCAGACAGGAGCTAAATGATGTAACAAGGATTACAACATTGTTAAGCTAGGAATGCGGCATGGATCAAACGTCTACGAAACCATGCATCCGTTGTTTTGGAAAGCAAATAGACAAAGGGGCGGCTGACAAATGACTGCGGTCTTGTTAACCAGGAGTAATACGGCATGCAGTACTCTTTTGGGGCCGACAATCCCCGCGCGAGGCGGAGCCGACGGTGAAAGCTAAGCGATATTATGGCAAGAAATAGCACACTGTTCGCTTAGGCATGCGGCTTTAGGTAAAAACCTACGAAACCATCTTTCCGTGTTTTGGGGTTTAGTATATTCACGCATACATCTTTAAAGGGGCTGCGGGGATTTTAATTAACGTTAGGCAGAATGAAATAAATTTTGTAGGAAAAGAATGAACTCTTGAATCGGAAACCAGAAACAACATGGACGGACTCGATGGACCACATACTCTAGAGTTTAAAAGATCCAGGATGCTTAAAAAATTGAATGGCAGGACCAAATGGTTGGTAGGATTGTCTTTGCCGTGCAGAGTATCATAATCCGTCGAACCGCCATAACGTATCCAACTTGAAGCCCCTCAATGATTTCGTTTTCCTTGAGGTCAGGGAGGTCAGAATCTGAAATTATTACTTGGCATGTAGTTAGGTTTTGGTGACCCCGTACGTAAACCCTCAAGTTTAATAGCCTTTGCATCGATGGCATTGCTTCAGCCTGAGCTTTCTTTTCACATTAAATGAGGATACTTCGAGGTCACATTTCTTTTGCTTCAACTTAACTTCCAAGGGCGGCATCCAACACTTCTACGGTTACAAAGGATAAGGCAATCCGTAGGGTGCCCTGGCTATCGGTAGATCCTATAACAAGAAATCTTCGATAATTTCATACCGTTCCAAGTCCTTTCCTAGCCTGATCAATAGAAGGTTTGTTGTTGCCACAGAGTAAGAAATGAACGTGCAAAGGCGATGCTTGTCGCCCATCTTGAAACGCAACACAAGAGCGCAGACATGCATTACCCATGCATGACCATTGTAAACCCGCATAAATATTCCCATGGTTGCCGTCCTGTGGCCTCTTAAGGCCCACGACAACGTCGGTGTCAGCACAGCCACCAGGAACCCCTTTCCCTTGGACCCGGCTAAGCTACGCACAGACTACAGCATGCGTGTGTCCTACCCCGTTGGATTGAGATCTGCGGTGTCGCCACTACCGTTAACTTAGATAGACAAGGTGCCCTGTGCAGGCCGCGGAAAAGCCGACTTAGCTATGCAATATGTCAACGAGGAATAAATCTCAGCGCACCCAGGCAATCTTCACTGGTTAAATGCCTACGAAACCCTCTGTCCCTATTTCGGAAAAGCCTATACTACGCGGTTGCCTAACGTTTGGCTCTGAATTATTAAACTAAAGTTTGTTGGAAGGCAGTACCTTTAGAAGCATGGAAAGAACAGGAGATGCGGCAAGCAGCGATGAAGGTATGCAATAACTAAACAAAGAAGGGAACATTGTCGAAACGGTCATGCAGAACTCGCTAAGCAGCTACAAAGCCGTCCATTCATAGTTCTGCAAAGCGTATGCACACTGCACAGTGCAACAAATGGCTGCGCGGTTGCAGGACTGCGTAATAGTTAAATAACCCTCCGTTGATTTTACGGGCGAAGCCCCGTAGAGGCCGGGGCTGTTCGCGTCTCCTCCAGTCGTAATTGTCATTCGGCAAATTGTATTAAAACACCGGGAAACTCAATCATGCCTCGCGCTAGGACGTAACGCGTACTAAAAAAAACACCGGGAAACTCTTTAACATATCGCACTGGAGCACTTCCTAGCGCGTACTTAAGAAACACCGGGTCACTTGTATACGCCAAGGGCTAGAGATATTCATGCTTGAAAAACAGGAGACCCTATCGGAAAAGCTGTATACCTGTTGCCCCAACGGTTTCATCTCGGTTGTCAAAAATGCCAAGGTGACAAGAATACACTTATACACTGCAAGCTTCGCCACTCCCGATGTTTACCTTAAGTGCAGATGCCCCAGAATTTTCATGATAATGCTTTTTGAGAAAGTGTATACACATGCAGAGCTCAGAAAAATGGCTTACTGGTTAGAAAGAAACGTTAGGCGGATTTCAGGAATACGCTTAGAAGGGAAGAATGAACGGGCGAGCGGCAGAAACCCCCAGAGCTATGAAATATATTAACGGGAAACAAACCCGTTTCGACTCTTGCACACTAGATACAAAACTCTCCAACCAGGATTTCAATAAAAGTGAGTTATATTCTAATATGTTTCTAAGCAAAATGTCAGCCGGAAAACCTGTATCGACGAACAAAGAGACGCAGCATGTTAACAAGCGCTTGAAGCATTCCGGTAGCGGTATTCTGTAGTAGCTTAGACAACAAAGCTTCCTTCCGTAAACCCAGAAAGTGTACACAAGCGCGGCTGTATTACGAATAGCTGTGTGGATTTTCAACAAATGTGGGTTTGCATGCAGTGCTTTTTGTATGCGAAGCACATGCGCTAAGCGGAGCATCGACATATCCATGCAATCGCTAACAAGGCATTGAGACTCCCGACACAGACTTGCGGCCCTGTATTATGTGGCTACGAAGCTCGTCTCTCATTTTTGCGGAAAGTATATTAGAAGCTCCCGAAACGATGCGAGAGGCGGAAACAGGGACGAACGTTGGCGATATTTAAAAAAAACGTTGTCGACCTAGACAAACGGCACTATCAAAATAAGCAGAAAATTATCTGCCCACATTTAAGGAATACGTGTAAAGAAGCGGCTGCCTAAAGAATGAATGCTTGAGTTTCAAACAGTAATTAGACAAAATGCAGTAGATTTTGTAGGCAATGAATGAACTAATTGGGGCTAATAGGGAGAAGCTAAGCAATATTCTATCGAGTAAGTGAGAGAAAAAAAACATTATTCTTGTTGCCTAGCTATGTAGCTTCGAACCCCTACATCTCTGCTTTGGAAAATCTTTAACACACGCGGCTTTTGAACGATATGCTGCGGGTATTTTCAACACAATTTAACCAGAATGCAGTGCCTTTGTACTGGAAGAATGAACTGGAGGCGGCCACTAGTGTAAATATACGCATCTATTGACATAGAATAAAACACTCTTGGCATATAAATGCGGCAATGGCTCAAATACTACGAAGGCTCCAATATTTGTGGCAAGCGAGTACACACTCAGCAGTGTAACGAATAGTAACGAGGCTTTTTGCAAAAGTGAGGCAGAAAGCAGCAACGGCAGGCGGTGCATAAATGCGCGACGTGGGCAGCATTTCAAGGCGATGTGGTATGTTAAAAAGAATAGGGGATGGTCTAATCAGGCATGCGGAACTGAACAAAGTAGCTTCAAAACTTCTCTCCCATATCTTCAATAAGTCTTTTCACAAGCTGATGGCTTAGGAACCTTTTGCGGATTTCAACAAAAGTCCGCCGGTATGCAGTATCGTTCAAAGACCTCCAATCAAGAAATACATTGCCTTTCCGAACATACCGATGAGAATCTCGTAGATAAGCCGAAAAAATTGAATGAGCCACCGGAATAACACATTTACCGCAGCTGAACAAGTCACATAGAGATGAGAGAAAAACTTGCTGTAACTGATTGTGAGGCTGTCCGTCGACTGCAACCTAAATTTTATAAAAACAGAGAAGCAATATACAGCTTGTGTTTGTATGCTTGTGCTCCAAAATACCATAAGATGAATGCCCTGAAAAGAATGCACAATAAAAAAGGAAAATGAACAATTTTTTGCCGCAATGTTCGGACCGCAAAATATTACGATGTTGATGAATCTGAAAGCAGAGTCCCGAAAATCTAGTAGTAATTTGCTTGCCAAAGAAACAAAAAAAAATCTTTGTTTGTGGCGGCTTCGCAAGCGGAAATTCAGACCAAGAGGTATGGCGGATATTGGAAAAATACCGGCAGCCTGTACCTTGAAAACATTGCAGCTAATGAAATCCTTTCAAATGCTGAGTGATCTGGTGGAAAACAGTTGTAACTACGGTCGTTCTTTCAAGTGTTGTGGCGTGATCTTTCTCTAAATCTATTATTCCTTTTTACTTCAAAATTCAATTGTAAAAAAATAAACAAGATTCTGTCTATATGGTTCATGAGACACTGTACCATAGTTTTGATAAAACATTTACTGAGACTTGGTTTGTAGGTGACTGGAATACTGTGCATCAAACTTGGTTCAGGTGTGCGTTATTGTGCCAGGGCAATCTGAGAGGAGGCGTAACCATCTGCGTTAAAGGCAATGTACATTTTACGCTTGTTTGGGAATTTTCAGCATACAATGCTTACTACGCATCAATCAAGATCTAATTCTTGAACACTGCCTTTTTTGTGTGCCAAATTTCTTCTGGTACACCGGTCGCGATTCTGAAATTATTACACATAATAATGGAGTACTTTAAATCTCTATTTACGCCGGTGATCCCAACTAATGATTTTAAGGTAAATTTACCATCCTGAGACCTTCTTCGGAAAATCTTCATGTGGTTTTTCCCTGTTCGCTAACAAAGCAAAACCCACACAAAGGTGACGGCGGTGTCCCAAGCATTTATTACTTTTTTTCACAAGATATAAAATTAGGAAGTTGCAAATAAATCTGCAATTTAAAATGTTGGTTACCTAATGCCAATGTTTATTATTTAAACATTTCCAGATTTACCGAACCAATGGCAAAAAATCTACCCTTTTTACACATAAAATTATATTTACGACCACTTCGGAAAAGATTTACCCGACGAACCCAAACCTAATATCGCCCACAACAAATTCTAGTGCAGATAACTCGTTCCCAGAGAAAATTTAATATTTTACCATCATTTCTCGATAAAGATGAGGAGAAAAGCGAAGTGAAGTTTTCGGATTGCCCGCAACTTTCTTAAAATTAGAAGGCTAACAGTTTGTTTTACTCAAAAGCATAAAATTTATAATGCTTCAATCACATCAAAAACGTATGGCTAACATATCGTTCCAATTTCTAAAATGCACGTAACGTATACTTTTATATGAATTTGAATCTATTTTAATGACCTAGGATAAATGTTGAAAAACGTAAAAGGCTCATGTTCGAAGGCGAGAGACGAGCTATTTCTGAGCCTATATCGGAGATAAACAGTTTACCGGAGGCGGGCCTGCGAATAACATCAGCAAACATTTTTTTTTTACTTTCGCACGCTGGTTTTGTGACGAGGTGTAGTTATTGCCTGTAATGAATCTTATATATAGGCAGGAACACGAGGGTAAATATTCAGGTCTTGTCGTGTGTGTTCCACCCATTTGTCCCGCTATTTTTCGCGCTGTGAAGAATAATAGGCACAACCAAGCTTAGTTAAAAACTAAATAACTCTAGGGAATGCGGAAAACAGCATTTGAGATACACTCTATTAACCCAGCCACACAATGTGTAAATGAGCCACTGTCCTATAAAGCAACCAAATACTAAAATTCTATCATTATTCTGCTGGTTTGAAAATGGGCAACCTTTCAATAAATTTTATCAGCGGCCATGGATATGAGAAAGATTTATTCTCCAACTTCTGTTCATCTCTTTTTCTGAAACGGCTTATAAAGAGTGAAAAAAGCTCGAATTTCAGGTGCTAGAAACACCAAGCATAACATCGCCCAATATCATGACACTTCCAATATAAAAATTAAACCTAAGTGGCAATATAAACATAAAAATATGAAATTAATAATAACTTAGAACAAAAATTCTTCACTATTGCAGTATTTCAGATTTTGAGGATACTTTCAAGCTAATCAAACACAAAATTGTGCATCAAAAACTGCAGAAATACAACATTAGGGGAGCCTGTTTAAATTTATCAAAACGTTTCCCACATGGATAAATTAAAGAAAGCTTTTTCGACAAACTAGCTATGGGGATTTACAAGGATTTATTGTCACCCTAGAACTATTTTTATGTTACAAATAAATGGGGTGGCACAAAAGTCGTGGAACTCTGCATGAGTGGTTCTCCACAGTTTGTGTGCGGAACGCTGTGTGTGCCATTTTAAAGCTGATACCTCCACAATTTTCACTCAATATCTACTTAGAACCTAGGCACTCCATTGTAGGTACTAAACTGTAGTTATTTCAGCTACACAAAATCTACAAACAGTAGCACAAGGTGACCATGCCTAAGCTTAGAATGCTTGCGTAGGCATACTTAAGATTAAGGCTGCTCTACCGCCACCCTGCAAATATTACCGCCACACGGTGCGGTGTTCATATCCTTCTGCTCGGCAGCCGTAACGCACTACATCACCCACTCCGATTCTGAAGAACGACAAAAGAAGGGAAAGATACCAGCACAACCTACTTAAACAAGATTTCCCCCGACAATGAAATGAATGAACAAGGAGATGAAGATTTTCCGGAAGAAGGACCAACACTCCTGACACTACCAACGATCAATGACCGATATATCGCAAGATAGATGCAGAACGCAAAAAGCTGCAACAGAAAAGGTCCTCATCCGCACGAAGGAAGAATGCTCTTTAACTGCCGTCCCTAATTTCATGCTTTTTATGTTATTGCAAACCACGGCACCGGATTCTAAGTTAGCAGACTACGCCGCATGTTGAAAAAACGCCCAATCCTACACCTACAATAACGGCGCATGATAAAATTCATAGCGATAACCGGTGCAAGGTAAATACTGACAACTTTACGAGGGGAAGCCTTCGCAGTTGGACATTAACGCCTTTATGGGCATACCCTGTTTGAAGCAGCGTCATGAGTACGCACCCTAACGATACCAATGAGGAACTTCGTAGTGTGCTTCGATGTGCAACTGCTTATGTTCTAGAGGCCGGGTAGATAAACAAAAGCGGAACGGCACTCCTTAGGTTTCACACACCGGGATTGCCTAAGCGAATCATGTATTACCGCGAAATAGGAAAGGTAGGTTCGTAGGTTCACGCATGCTAATTTGCTGTTTTTGTCATGAAGACTGAAATATTAAAACGTATTGCCCTATACACAACATATATTTGAAGGGTAATAAAGGGTAATAAAGGTAATAAAGGGTAATAAAGGTGACAGGTATTAAAGGGTATCACGAATACTTCTTCATAATGAACAACCTATACACAGAGAACAAGCGGTCGTTTCTGTAGCAGAACTACAGTCAAACCCGGTTATAGCAAATTGCAATATGCGCCCCGTTTAGTTAGATATATCCAATAGTTAGATATAACGAAACCCGCGGATAACAAGGTTTTTGTTACGAGTTCGCAGTACGAGGGATACCCCCCCTTTTCCCATTACCCATGCGGAATCTAACACGAATAAATATGCCGTTACCATACCCAAAATAATCCATCTATTAAAAGCAATAAGGCTACTTGACGCCTAAACTGCCTACCTCGCAAAAAAGAGATGATTCTTGTTTTCATTCCGATTTTTGCGGTGTCAACTAGCACAGTATTCTCGTCCCTGTGCTTCAGTTTTGAGTCAATAATGGCGGAGCATATCAAGTGCCGAAAGCGCTTCATTATGCGGCGGACGGCTTCCACCTGGTCATTCATTGCTTCTTTGGATCTCCAACAGCAGCGGCCATGGCATGGGTGACGGTGTCTGCGTCAAAGGGACTCAGAGTGACTGCAACCTCGTCGTCAACGACACTCGGGATATCCCCGAAGAAATTTCATCGTCCCGTTTTGTTTTTTCCAGACTTGCAGTGATAAACCATATTCAACTATCCGGGCTATCCACTCCCCTTCAGTTACGGAAAGTTTCCGGTATCACGTCTCTTCATGTGATGCTCGATGTCTCAACCGCGGCCAATCAACATCTTAATTACCGCTGTGAGACTATGAGCTTCGGGGGAAATTTTAGGTACTCTGAGTTCGATATATTCGATGTGAACTTCGTTATAGGAATAATGATTCACGTGTATTTTCGTTACTTATTTGTTTTGATATACAGCATAATTTGGTCTATTCGGGTTCGCTATAATCAGGGTTGGCGCATTCTGCAGGTTCACATGGACAATTCGTCGTGGTGCACGGCCTTCCAGGTAGTCGTAGCAGTACGAATTGACTTGAATCCGCTACAAAAAATATTTGAGCCGGCGTACGCTTATGTCCCGTCCCGTCCCATATTCTTTTCCTGAATCTTAAATTATGCAAAATAAGGAACACTATAACTAATTTTAGGCAATTTTTTACTCGAACTGCATGGAAACGAATTGAAGGAATTTTTGCAAATGGTCTTCAGTCCCATTATTGAGCCCACACCTTCTTTAACGTTGCCGAAACAGAAACATGTCCGCCTCTTACAGACTTTTTCTATTTCGAAGTAATATTTACTACTTAAAAAAGAGCACAATTTGGTACCATAGATTCAAAAAGGTATTAATTACCGTCTCTGGTTAAGCAATTGAGTAAACCCTTGAAGATTACAATTCACGGAAACGAATGGTCAACATTGCCAAAAGTTTTATATGTGGTCGTACATACGAGATAAATAATGAAAACTCAGCCTCACGAGTGCGGAATAATTATGTTTGTGTACCACTGGTATCGGTAGTGTTTCCGATTCATTGAACGTTGTTATGAGAATTATTGCGGGGTCACCATGAAATAAACTGAATGTACGCTTCACAATACACGTAGAGGATATAACAGTATGAACAGAATCAAGCGACTAAAAATGTGCTCCAACTGGCATGTGAAAAACTTCAGCATGCGCTTCTCATACCTGGACATACACGTGGCCCCACTGACCCAGAAGTCTCCCCTAAAAGGATACACGTTCTAACGATGAGGAGGTACGTAATAAAAACAATACATAATCGGTGCTCACACCGTAGGGTCGTAGCCTAAACACAATGTTCTGTCGGCTGGAATCGAAAGCTTAAAAATTCCGAATATAAAAAGGAATAAATTAAAAATAAATATTAAAAAATAAATAAAAACACATATTCGCTCGCTCTTGGATCAAAGATAGTCGATCGCCCTGAGCTGTTGACGACCATTTTCGTTTTATGGAGGCAATATTGCTGCCCCTTCCCACCCCTTCACCCACAGAAACATTTTTCGCGTCTTTATGTGTCAACCACGGCTCAGCAAGCTCCGGTCTCACTGGCTGCAGAGCTACAGCGAGCTTTATGAGTTTGTTCCCTGACATGCCAAAATATCTTAGCAACCGAGTATTACAATCCCTAGATCCCTGAATCAGGACAGGCCGCCAATGGAATCTGAACCTGGCAACGTTTAACGCGCGAACCTTATCAAGCGAACCAAGTCTCGAGGTGTTGTTCGAGGAATTAGAGGGTAATAAATGGGATTTAATAGGGCTTAGCGAGGTTAGGAAGGCAGGCGAAACCTTTACGGAGCTGAGAAATGGACACGTCCTATGTTACCGGGGTCTAAAAGACAGAATAGAGCTGGGAGTAGGATTTCTAGTCAATAAATGCATAGCTGGCAACATAGACGAATACTAAAGCATTAACGAAAGGGCAACAGGTCTTGTAATTAGGCTCAATAACAGGTACAAGCTCAAGGTGGCGCAGGACTACGCGCCCACATCCAGCCACGACGACCAAGTAGTGGAACGCTTCTATGAAGATGTGGAATCGGCAATGGCTAAAGTAAAAACACAGTATACCGTAGTATGGGGGACTTCACTGCTAAAGTAGACAAGAATCATGCTGGAGACAGGGCAGTTGGGAACTATGGTCTGGGCTGTAAAAATAGCAGGGGAGACCTACTAGTTGAGTTTGCAGAACGGATTAACCTATGCATAATGAACACCTTCTTCTGTAAACAGGAGAGTCGGAAGTGGACCTGGAAAAGCCCGAATGGGGAGCACAAAAATGAAATAGACTTCATAATGTGCGATAACCCTGGCGTCGTGCAGGATGTGGAAGTGCTCGGAAGGGTAAGGTGTAGTGACCACCGCATGGTAATATCTCGAATTAGGCTAGATCTGAGGAGGGACCGCGACAAGCTAGTACGAAAGAAGCCGATAAATGAGCTAACAGTGAGACCCAAAGTCGAAGAATTCAGGATCGCGCTGCAGAACCGATATTCCGCCCTTAATGACGAAGCCGAGCTTACGACACAGGAAGCCCGCGACAACCTTACAAGCATTATCACGGAGTGTGCAGTAAAAGTAGGGGGCACTATGAGTTGACAGGATACTGGTAAACTTTCACAGGAGATGAAAGATCGAATCAGGAAACGGCAAACCATGAGAATCTCCACCGCAGCTGACAGAATAGAACTAGCGGAGCTTTTGAAGTTAATCAATAAGCGTAAGACAGCTGACATACGGAAGTATAATATGGAGAGGATCGAATACGCTGTAAAGAACGGAGGTATCTTGAAAACAGTGAAGAGACGTCTGGGCGTGGGGAGAGATCAGATGCATGCCCTTAAGGATAAGCAAGGCAATGTCATCACAAATAGGGATAAAATAGTCACAGTGGCCGACGAGTTCTATAGGGATATATACAGTAGCCAGGACATACATGATAATGCCGAAGGAGACAGTAGTTCAGAGGGGATAGACATCCCACCAGTAACGACCGAAGAAGTAAGGAAGGCTTTGAAAGAAATTAAAGGGGGCAAAGCACCTGGTGAGGATCAGATAACAGCAGACCTCTTGAAGGAGGGCGGAGAAATTATACTTGAAAAACTGGCAAACCTGTATACGCATTGCCTAATGACCGCAATGGTACCAGAATTTTGGAAGAACGCGAACATCATCCTAATCCATAAGAAAGGCGACATGAAGGACTTGAAAAATTATGGGCCGATCAGCTTACTGTCAGTCGTCTACAAGGTATTTACCAAGGTCATCGCTAACCGAATCTCTGCAACCTTAGATTTCAGTCAACCTAAAGAACAAGCAGGGTTCCGTAAAGGTTATTCAACAATGGACCATATTCACACGATCAATCAGGTGATAGAAAAGTGCGCTGAGTATACTGAACCCCTAAATATAGCCTTCATAGATTATGAGAAAGCATTTGACTCGGTCGAAACCCTATCAGTGTTTCAGGCCTTACGGAACCAGGGGGTAGATGAGCATTATGTAAGAATACTAGAGGATATCTACAATGGGTCTACAGCTACCATCGTCCTCCATAGGGAGAGCAGTAAAATACCTATAAGGAAGGGTGTCCGGCAAGGACACACAATCTCTCCAATGTTATTCACAGCACGCTTACAAGAAGTATTCAGAACGTTGGATTGGAAACAGGCGGGAGTAAGGGTTAACAGAGAATACCTCAGTAACCACAGATTTGCTGATCATGTTGCCTTGCTAGGTAACTCGGGGGACGAATTGCAAAGCATGCTTTCCGCACTGGGCGATCAGAGTAGAACCATGGGCCTGAAAATTATTATGCAGAAAACTAAAGTAATGATCAATAACCTCGGGACAGCACAGCAGTTTGAGATAGGTGTCGAGGCAGTGGAAGTGGTAAGCGAAAATATCTACTTTGGCCAAGTTGTGACCCCAGATCCCAACCACGAGGCAGAGATAATTAGAAGGATGAGAATAGGGTGGGGTGCATATGGCAGACATTCTCAGATAATGAATAGCAGCCTATCATTGTCGCTGAAGAAGAAAGTGTATGACAGCTGCATCTTACCGGTACTCACCTACGGGGCAGAAACTTGGAGGCTCACTAAGAAGGTTCAACTTAAATTGAGAACGACTCAGCGGGCAATGGAGTGGAAAATGATAGGTGTAACATAAAGGGACAAGAAGAGAGCGCAGTGGGTCAGGGAGCGAACTGGTGTTAAAGACATAATAGTAGAAATTAGGAACAAGAAATGGATGTGGGCAGGGCATGTTGCGAAAGCAAGATAACCGCTGGTCATTAAGGGTAACAGAGTGGATCCCTAGAGAAGGCAAGTGTTGCAGGGGGCGGCAGAAAGTTAGATGGGCAGATGAGATCAAGACGTTTGCGGGGATAAATTGGTCACAGTTGGCACAGGACCGAAAGAATTGGAGAATAATGGGAGAGGCCTTTGCCCTGCAGTGGGCGTAGATAGGCTGGTGATGATGATGATTATGACGACGATGATGATGATTACAATCCAAGTAAATGACCATTTATACTCCTTATGCAAAGAAATTGTACCTGTTTGCTTTCCAGGTAAGCTTTAATGTCCTCACTTATGCCGCCGTATGCAAATAGGCTTTGCAGATAGGCCAACTTTCTCAGATGATGATAATCATGATGATGACGAGTACCGCGGGTTATGGGAAAGAAAACAACTCTTCCTTTGCCCAGAATCAAGCTTGGGTCCCTCCAGTTATGAACAGTTGTGGATGCGATTGTTCTAGTTCAACATTATCGAAGCAGTCCAGAAAACTCAAACGACAACCAAACAATTTGAGACGACAAGAATGGCGTTGATCTGTGAGTCGTAAGGCAGTTAGACACAAGACATTAGGCCCTACACCCAATTTTCATGCATGGGACATTAGTCCTAACATCATCTCTTGGGGTGTAACATCTCAAAATGGCACCCACGCGCAGCACAACCCAAACCCTAGACTTGCTGTCGGTATTTTAAAAAAAGTTGCGTGTACCTCCATGGTATTTCCTACTCGAAGTGTGGCATTTGCCTACTAGAGAATGCATCCTGAGACAGGTTCGCAGTCAACCATCCTCATCGTTTGACGAAAGGGGCATGGTTTTTTAAAAGCTGTACTTTTTTTTAAGTTCAACCGTGCAAAAAATCATTTGTCCAAAATTTGGGCTGTGTGCTTCTTACTGCCAACATTCATACTTTTTGTGCACAACGCTGAAAATGTACCAGTCGGCCGTCATTAAAGCAACGTATATGAAGGCAAGGGTGCATAGGGTAGAAAAAAATGCTATATTTTAACTGCGTGCTCCTGGATTTGAGATTTCGTAGTGGAAAATTTCCTTTATACTTTTTTTACAAACCTTTCTCACCTTGGCTATTCAGAGCTGGCCTTCATAACCTGTGGACGTGCGAGGATGGCTGATCTCAAAGTGAACCCTCAAAAAATGCTAATGTACTACGTCATTGCTAGGGTGCACGGCTTAAATTTGGTAAAATAAGCATTCTCGAAACACATTTTTATAGGCTTCGTTTGCAGAACATGATGATCGGAATACACAGATGAATATTTTACACGAACTTCAGTTGGTAACCTAATGAATAAAACTCGCCTGCTACTTCCACATAGTAGACTTGGGCACTCTTTTAAATTACGCCATGGTGTGGTGAAGACCAAAACCAAAATAACCGAGTAACAAAATATTATTGTTAAGTTCCATCCAGAACTTCCAGTTATTCATGTCAAAATTATTTAATTTTTCTATAATAACATGAAGGAACAAGAGCACCGATGCACTTGCACGGGCAATGGCTGCATAAATTGAGGCCAGGTTTTCTTGCATTAGGTGTGGAAGGTGCTCAATGCTTAAAATGGTTCATGAACACCAAGGAATGTTTTCAGCATAAAGCTATGATCGGTAAATCACGCCAAAAATTTTGTTGCAACTCCATGAGGGCTCACGTGAGCTTTAGGTTCCCTCTTCTACTCAGCGTCAGCGCCTAAATCAAGATTTGGTTTCACCACAATGTCCATCACTGGGCTCTTACCACATTTTGTTGTGGGGAAATAAAAAAAACTCTCGAAATCTACCCCTAGAAAAGCGGGGAAAGAAAATATCAAACCGAAGATGACTACGTAAAAACCATTCTTTGAGTATAGAATTATCTAAACCAGTTTAAATTGTCACTATTCAGTGGTAAACAATTTTGTTTAGGTAATGTTTTATTGCTCGCGAAAGCTCAGCAAACATTCTCTTTTAACATTAGGAATGACGTCACACCATGTACACCTCTCCCCAAACTGCCGAAGTCAGAGCTCCTATGGCGTTGCATTGGTGGATCTACTGTTGGGTCGTAGTCCTCTTCGCTGGGCATCAGGCCAGCTTTTGGGACTGACGTCGTTCTGTGAAACCACATGCACCTACGGCGAAAATGACGTGTAGACGCTGCGTTTAGGGTGGCCAAAATGACGGCGCGTTTTGGGCGGCGGTGGTACGACGAGAACAGCAACGTAAACCGCTCCCTCCTGTCATGGTGGCAACCTTAGTGTTCGCCTCACCCAAACCGATACTTACGCCTACAGTAAAAAAATAGGTGAATACATACACAGCGATCCACCATTTTATCTGCCATTTTGTGATTAGCGGGCCCGTAGGCACCCATCGCGGCAAAAAAGATAGTAGCACAAACAATTTGCGTTACTACTCGTTTACATACTTTCGCTGCAGTGATGGCCCCAGCGTTTGCCATTGACCACGATTGCTGTGAGCCCTGTGCAGCCCAGTCTTTCAAAAAATGTGTTTTTTCTTCTTAGGTGAAAAATAAAGGAAACGCAAAGCACGGGCAAAACACGAGGCCACAAAATAAGGGCAAAAACAGAACCTATGTTTTTACATATTTATTTGTCTTTGGTCTGATCTGTTTTGCTTTCTCCTCTTTTTCAACGTAAAATAAACTTGCCCAGGCCTCAACCTGAGCAAGGCTTCATGCGCCCATTATTGGAATTGGGAGATGTTTAATGGGTTTGATTGACTGTTTGCAGTATGCAAGACAGATGCCTTACTCGTTTTATTCATTTTGAACTGAACGAGTACTAACAGTTTACAAATGTTTGCACGTTCAGCTAAATCATTGGTAATACCATTTATAATGTAAGGCATCTGAAGCCATAGAACTGCATAACCTAAGGTTCTCCGTTCGTGACGCCTTCACTTGTGATGGTGATGAGTGGCATTTGTGGAAAGCTTCTCGGTTTTTGAAAACAGTTAAGGCAGGTCTTGTGGGCAGGGCGACGAGTATGCTCCTATTACTTTGCAGCACTTGTGAAAGGGAACTGTTTTGTCAGAGGAGTTCTTTCCGAGAACAGTTTTCTGGGGCTAACAAATTACAAAATATTTATGGATGCTGCACAGACCTTCACGGAAGAATTGTCTTTAGAATGTTATCATAGTTCGTGGCCCTGTCCAAGCCGTCGATATATTTCATAGTTTTTGTTGGTTTGTAATGCGTGTATATTTTTCATTCGGAAGGTAATGCGTGGTAGGATGCAGGCTGTTTTCTTTTTGAGTTCTTTAATACAGGGACTTGCATGGGCTCCCAATTTTCCGTCATACCAGAACCACTATTTAAAAGAGGGAATGAATGTTTGCCAAACAGGCTCAAAATCTGAGAAGGTTTGTAGGCTTTCCACATGTTAAAATCAAAGACATTGACGCACGTTAATTACGCTTGAGGTCATACGTGCTGCTTCAAGTTACTGGGAAACCCATTGCCTAAAATATGAAACACGGTATGCTTGATTTTAGTTTAAGGGTATTTCAACCCTTTTTTCACGCCAAGAAAGACTTTTTTGGGGATTGGGGCATCAAAGGAATACTTGAACCCTGTGCGAATTATTCGCGATCACAGAGAGAATAGGTCGCGAGGACTGGAAAACACGAGCAAGAATTTTACACGCCCTAAGAGAACACGTAGGTGCAGCAAGGTGCATGGGTCCACAAACATGCAAAAAATCATATGTGATGAGAAAATTCGACAGTTAAATAAATACGCTCTTTAATATATTTCCTCTACAGTTAGAAAAGCCTTTTGCTTGTCTGTACCCTGTACCCTGTACCCGTGATATAGTGTTGTGTAAGCCGGTTTAGATTAGTCTATAGTAAACATATCTTTAGCTCCTTCTGTACCCATTCGTGTTGACAGCTCATCTGGGATTTGTAAAGTTTCAATTGTCTTCATAAGCGTAAGGCTTCTAGTGTTTAAAAGTTACTTTTAGACACTACACTGTACAGGGAAAAAACCAATTGCCGAACTCTATTTACTTCAGCAAGCTGGTGTATTTTGAATCGCTGCATAAAATGTTCGCAATCAACCCACAAATACGACATAATAAAGGTTTGCAAATTGGGCTCAAAAAGGGTTTGTAATCTTTTTATCAATATTGTAACGCACATACACTAAAATGTATATTCAGAGATTGATATTTTGCTTTTAGGACGCCTAGTTGGTTTGTGAACTACCAAAAGATACAATGTTTTAGCGGAGACTAATTTGTAGCACTCTTCTGCATAGTAATTAAGCAAGGAACCAAATGTCACTGGTGGTGGACTCGTGTCAGCAATGCTGACTGTAATATTACGTAATGAACCATCCCAGGAGCTGCCACAGAGCTGTGTGAAACAGCTTAGCTATGCGACATCGTCAAGGGTAGCGGATAAAGCACATTTACATGATAATTGTAGTGTGAATTTACAAACTCTGTCAGGTTTGACTTGCCTCCCTGAGAGGTGGGCCACTGTAGGGTAAAACATTTTCTCAGTTTTTCAGATGCAGAGCATCTGATTCACTCGCCTTGTCCCTCCGGCGTCGTCGTCGTCGTTGTCGTCGGCGTTGTCCACCCCTCCCCCATTCTCCTCGCCGCGCCAGCTGCGCTCTCCGCCGCTCACCCCCTCTCCTCTCCGATAGCGAACACTCTCTCGCGAGGGGCATTGAATTGGATTCGATTGGATTGGCTTGGATTGGATTGGATTTGATTAGATTAGATTGGCTTGGATTGGCTTGGATTGGATTGGATTAAAGTGGATTGTGTTGGATTGTGTTGCGTCATAGCCGCGGCACGTTGCGTCTTAGCCGCGGCAGGCGCGCTGGGACCGGTGCATGTGCAGTACTCTCTTCCGCGGTTTGCTCTCCTTCGGGCGCGCTGCGCATATAACCGGTGGGCCGTTCTCTGCCGAGGCAACATCCACGCTTGGCTTAAACACCTAGAGTCCACGCCGCTTTACAAGTACGCCAACGTCGTCATCGACTGGGACCGGATTACGCAGTCCCCTCAACGTTATGCGCGCTATAAGACGCGGTTCCTTCGGCGCTCCGCCTATGCATCGCATCTACACAGGGGTTCCCGCTAGGGGTGGTGGGAGTTTTTATAGTATATACTTCGCGCTGGTTCACTTCTATGTCTTTAAACGATGGCTTTGAGCCATACCTTGTTTGGACTTTCCTTACAAGTAGTCCACAATTTTTACTGCTAGCTCAAGATTTCTTCAATTTTTTTATATTTGTATTATCGAATGAAGTGCTTTCTATATCACCAGCGTAACAACCCGTATGTTCTTCAAACTGGATTGCGGAGTTTGCAGACAATGAACTTTGTAGTGTTTGCAACTGAACCGTTGTATTTCCTTTTAATTCATTGCTGCAACCACGCCGGGGCATTGTGGCTGGGCTGTCTATTGCAACATAACGGCTGCAGTCTGTGCGCGAAACAAAATGACGTTGACTTCAAATGAAAGCAGCATGACTGAAGAATCAAATATTGATGAAAACGTACTAAATTTTAAAAGAACGCTTTGTGATTTGCTCAAGTTAAACTTCTCCATTATGCACAAATGATTGCTTTAACAAGAATATAAATTATGCAGTTGGCGGGGCAAAAACCTCGGCTATAGCTTTACGAGGGCTGAATGAGATGGAACAGCACAATCAGAACGCCTGCTGCAGTGGAACGGGTGCGCTACAGTATCTTGCAACTTCAATTTCGCCATAGGTGACCAACCATGATTCGAAAGCTGGTCTCCTGAAAAAAAAACGAATAGCCGCTCTCTGTGAAAGGGGAAAGGTCTATCAACTCTTGAACTACCGACAGCGAGAAAAAGTACAACAGGACTTAGCCAAAGTCTTCGGCTGAAGAGCGATAGTGGGCCCCATTGGTAATGCATTGGTCAAAGGTGAGCAGCTATGCAGGCCACACCAGAGACCTTTCGGCCCGTGGCGCAGGACCCTTTTTCAGTATGAAGTTTATACTTTGAGAAACGGCCTGGAAGCAATCGCCGAGCGAGAGATGTGGAGCTGGTGTGTAGCTGAATACATTTGTACTGTTTGGGTAAGTGAATGTTGTACAGATTCAATTCTGGTAAGCACAATTTGAGTACTACAGTAATTACGTAGAAAATGAACACGGACTGAAGTATACATACAGTATTGCAAGTACAGATATATTCAGTATGAGTGAGTACAAATAAATTAATAGCACGAGTAAAAGTGAATGATGCACTTGATGGCATTGACTGAGTATAAAGTCTTGTTAGCACATAACAGTGTATCTACAAGAGAGTATAATAATAGGTAAATGTGCAGTTAGTGCCCACAGAATATATCATATTTAAATTAAGGTTTTTATTCTAATCTGCGGTATCTTAAGAATATTGAAATTTAAATCGTTACTTTCATAGCGTGTAAAAGAATGCCCATCATAACTAAGCGCTCTGCTGCAAGACAACAAAAGTTTGGCGTTTGCGATTAAATACATTTTCTGGATAGTCATAGAAATAAATGTGCAAAAACTCAAATTTTATTTATTTGGACGAACCGTCACAGTTTGTTTCAAGCTCATGTCTCAGGCATCTTACTTTGTTTAGCACTCAAAACGTACCTTATAACCGCGGCTACACAAGTCAGGTGGCATCAGGCGTTGTGGCGCCCACGTTTAATACCACCCTCCCACCCCTTTAAAGAACTAGTATGTGTACGGTGAGGGCCGAAATCCTGTCTTCGTGTGGATGTCTACCCAACTGGACGCATAATGGAGCAACCGGCAATGGGCACCTAGTTACACAAAAAGAGATCCGTTCATACGTCGCTTCAAAAGCCTGTAAATCTTGAAGAGAACAATAGCTTAAACCAGAGTCTAGATTCTCTTTAAATACTTAACACAAAAAACTAATGCTATGATTTTCTTTGCAATGGTCTGGTTTCGCACACTGAATGTATGTACTATGGTCTATAAATCTCGAGGCTTTCCAAGCTGGCAAGTTGTTCTTCACCCGAAAGAGAATCGAAGGTACTTCACAAAGCAGAAGTTTTTTGGCAACCGTTGTGGCGGCCAATTCTGTGGCCGTGGATTTTCGTTGTTCTCGCGGCCATACGCAATTAATGCGAAGCTCCACTCATTGACATATCAGGGTTTTTGCACTGAGTGGACGACGTGCGTTCGTCCAAACAGCTAGTTGAGAGTGCAAGTACGAATTTCGGAGCTGCCGCCGCTATCATCCCGTTGCCAAACTTGTGAAAGAGGCGTCCGGGTGGGGTGGGGGTCGCAAGAAGAGAAAGAGTGGGTGGTCAGCCAATTGCATTTAGCGAACAAAAATTTTTGAATTAGACATAGAGATTCAACGTAGATGTAGTGAAAAGAAGGAAGCTGAGGGACGAGAACAACATACAGCCTTCTTAAGTTTAAATAACATGGCGGTAACGACGACCCATCGGCATGTCAGCACCCAAACCATGGGCCCATCCTAATCCTCTCATTTTTCTTTTAAAGAGCTGATATAGCAGATTCACGATAAGTAGAGGAAAATTATTGTCGTAATATTGTTGATTGCGATGCTGACGACGACCCCACAAATGGAGAGGAAAAAATGTAATTATCCATAATGCGTGGGAAGGATTTTCTACTTTGGTGTTACCAATAAATTGAGTTAAATAGTCAAAACTTACAGTTAGCAATAACTGCAACCGAAGCGAAAGTATTCCGGCATAAGGGTGTGCTAGGGTGTTTGAATGAAATTTTTAGAAAACAAAACTTAAGGAAATCATTGCACAACTGTGCGCAAGAAGGCGAGAATTTTTCGGTGTGTATTTGAATAGAACGCAAAAATCCCTTATTACGTTTAGGTTTTTTTCTAAGGCATAAATTTGGATTGGTATGACGTTTTTTCTTCAGAATTTGCCAAGCATTTATTGGTAGTTATTGGTCGCTAAGCAAAAAATTTCGACATTTTCTAATTTTCTTACGTATAATTAAAAGTCATTTGCCTATTAAAGCGACAACTTCGAAAATTGGTACAAGAACATCAAAACTGTGCGGTTGAAGTCGCGGAGATGTGCCCAGTAATCTTTACTCCAAGTTACCAAAGGAATTTTCGTCTTGTAACTAGTACCCATTGGAACATTTGCGCTTAATAAGTAGAGCCGTTGATTATGGGCAAAATATTTACGATAGTGAAGCCGATGCGTAAAAGTAAACCTGAACGATATAACATCAAATGCATTTTTATCCGTACCAAAGTAATCTTGATATGAACGATTTCCCTAAGCACTGGTTAATTTATTAGCTTCAAGAGAAAATTTCAATGCTCTTCAGCGGAAAACAATTCAGGCATGGATTCATGTGGCAATTTTTTTATTGAGCATACCTCTATATTCTATAGATAAATGTGCTCTGAATAAAAAGGAAACTTGTTTGAAACATTTCGTGAAAATGGGGTGAAATAAGGAAGAATGACTCGAAGGTGGAGAAGAACAGCTGACAGTGCCTAATATAACAGGAAATAAAAAAATTACGCGTGTTTCATATACAAACCAAGGTACTACAGAAGTCTAACAGCATCAAAGAGCAATCACACAGATTGCTTTCAGTAAAAAATGGTGGGACGATGGAAGTCCTTGTGGCCATTCAACTACAAAACCGTGTTAGAAAACGTGTCGGTGCCTACACGAGTATTTTGACCAGTGCAACTACATCAGCAGCCCCGCAGTTCCACAGTGCGCGGGAATATGCTGTAACGGAAAGAAAAACGAGATGAAGAAACAAAAAAACACCGATGTTTTGGCACACCCTGGTTAACTTCACCAAAAAGTGAAGAAGACAACAAAGCAAACCCTAAATGACGAAAGGGGCATATTCAAAATTACAAAACGCCAATGTTCACTCGCACAACCTACTGCTCTACAGGTTTGTCAACGTCTCCCTAGGAGACGTTGACAAGAACGATAAAGGTGGCGATGGAAAAGTCAGTAAGGAAGCATATCCAGATGCTACTTCTCACGATGTCTCCGTGTCTGGCCCAAATGCAGGTTCTGATGGTTAAGCTATTTTTTAAAGAAATTTCTTGCTTTCGTTTCTGTCACCCGTAATCTTAGATTGTGGAGCTGAATGTAGAAGCTTCCCTTACGGCAATTGCTACATCTTGCTTCCAGGATTGTAAGTATATAAAATGTTGTGCTGCTTGCTCCTCCTTAATTACTACTTGAGTGCCTCTGAGACGAAAATAGATAATCCCTACGTTTTTAAACGAACGGTGCTCCTCAGGTTTACTCCTCATCTGATGATAGCTCTCTTTTAATGCAAGTTCGTTTTGAAACACCCCATATAAACACAGCCAGTCTTTTGTGCATATACAATATCATATTATTCACCAAAATAATAAAAACACAAACATGTAACTGCTACTTCGGAGTCAGCAGCCTTTTTGGAGAGGCAATTGCTTCAGCAGAGCGCGAGTCAGAATAGGGCGGAGCCCATTCCCATAATGAGAAATAGCTGCTCTGTATCTCTACGTCTTCAGATGTTTCGTCCAAATTGTCGAAGCTATTTTCGGATGTAAGCGTGCAGCACAAAACTTGGCTATCTGCATCGATATCTCACTTCGTACAATACTGTTGCCCTTGCCGCATGTGTCGCAAGCTAGAGACGGATGTTTGCTCAAAATAAATTTCACCACATTTTGAAACAGGACGCGTGTTAAGTTCAAGTTTTCAACAAGTGATTGTGAAAGTAGTGTGCTTGACCTTTGCCTTTTAAAAAGGCTTGTTTCTCTGCGGTCCATGCGTACTATACTTTGCACCAGGTGTACCCTGTAGGAAACCATTCGATACTGTTCTCAGCTCCTCTAATCCACAGTGTCTAGGGTGTGCTTTTGGCTCTCACCAATTGTCTTCGGGCTTCTGCACATGTGTTTGGTGTCAGCGTTTGGAAAGTTCTTTCGGGACAATAACCTACAATACGACTTTTTATTTCGCTGTGGCGGCCTCTGGTGGCGCCGCCGAAAAGCGATAGGGCAGGGGTGCAAAAGGCCGGCCACTGCAGCAGAAGGGGAATCAGGGCTGTGTTGCTGGTGTTTATTTGTTTCACGTGAATTGTATTGCCAACCTAACGCTGGAAAAGTAATAACTATGTTGGAAGACGTGTGTTTTTCACGTGGGAAACACCCTAACAAGCGTGCTACGCTCGTTTCTTTTTGCAGCAGTTCCGCAAGAGTCAGTAGCGCCGGGAGGTGTTTCAACGGCAATTTTTTTCTAGCGCTTTAAATAGATGGGATGGGGCCATGGGTTTCTGTAAAACAGCAGCATAAACGCAGTTCCTCAATGTCGCCTTATACAAATCATTGCGTGAAGCTGGTATGCGGGTATCAGCAATGCAAAATATCATACGTGGCTGCAAATTTGTTCAATTCCGCTGTTATTTTTTTCTCTTTCGTATCATAACAAGCAAAAATGCATGACATTTCTAAGCGTTTTGACCGAAGAAACAGAATTTAATTCAACCGAAGTCCTGACGTATCTAAGAAAATTGGATTTTGGGGTGCATTTTTATTCGTATGTGCATTTGTTCATTGTAGTTGTACGACTTCATTTTCCCATTTAGAAGAACTGTCAGTTTGAAAAGTTAGCATCGGTTCATTCGTTTTAACCAACGCCAATATCACTGGCGAAAAATATTGTGCACAGAACTACATTTCTACGGAAATCACAAGCTCCTTTGTATTTGAATGAATACATTTTCCAGCAGTGGAGGAAGGAAGGACGGAATCCTTCCTTCCTTCTTTCCTTCCATCGTCATTTGGGTGGATACATTTCCCAGTCGTGGAGGGCTGTATGAAGAATACAACGATAAAAAAATCCGCAATCACCACAAAGGAGTGAGGACGAGAGGGGCGGAGGTAAAATACCTATCGGTAACACAGTGAAACATTCACCGACAGATCATTTCAAGACTCGACACTTTGTTATAGTTCTTCCTGACGGCACGCACCATCTGAATGAGTGAAGGACCAAAGGCGGCTCCGTAGGCATGCTCGTGTCTCGGTTTGTAGCACAGGGGGAAGGGCGCCAAATACCTCCCATCGTGGCAAGAGAGTTGTGGGATCGAAACCGGGCACCGCCGCTTCAAGACCACCATTCCTCGCTCGCAAAGCTTGAGATTTCCCAACGCTCCGTTGTCAAGCCCCTTGACGACGTCGATGTTTGTGGTGATCATGTAGGGCTAGTTTGGGACGATCAGAATCTCCATGGGTAAATTGGCAAATTCGGTGTGTAACATTTTAGCCACCTTGGCAGTCGCCTCCTGCAGCGCGTCCTATGTCGCGTACCCCCGGGCACGTGTCTTGAGCTCGCAGACGACGAACGAAAACCTCGTCTTCTTCTTCCTCTCCTCCTTGTTGGGTAGCAACGAACGCGTTGAACGTTTTGACCTCCTCGTCCGATCTTTGGTTGGCCAATCCCTAGGGGGACACGGCCCAATCATCATCAGCAGTATGTACATGGCGCAACGAAAGACAGGACCGGGCCCGATTAAGAGGAGCTTCGCCCTAAAAAATACACCACTTGCCGCAAGCATGTCAGGACAAAAATATGGATCCCAAGAGGATTCTAACAACCGAATTCGAGCAGGCCGGTGTTTCTAACCACGTAGAACAGTCGGGCACGGCGCAGCAAAAGACCACTCTTGATAGCCGCGGACGCAAGGCTGAGGTTTAGCTTATATTTTTGCACCTCACTGAAAAAGTCTTTTTTTACAGTATTGCTGGCACAGAATGATCATCAATCTTTGAAGAGCCCCTGTCACTAAGGTTCTTTTACTCTACGTTACTTACTAAGCCAGGAAATACGACAGCAAATTTTAGCTCGCAAGCATAACGCGAGTCTCCTACTCAAAACAAATGTGCTCTTCGTACTTATGTTTCGCGCTTTACGACAGAAAGATTGGTTGCTTCTGATTCTCCGTTTCCTAGATGAAGTTGAGTAATTCTTCTTGTGGACTTCACATGCCTTACATTTTCCACAAGCCTGCCACACGTGTACGCTAATGGAGCTTTGGTTAAGGGAAGTCAGCGAAGCGTCGCTAGCCACGACTTGCGGATCGCATACACAGTGTGAAGGTACGTTTGCTTCGTTGACCTTACAAAGTTTATTACGCTGTACGAAATTACAAATTAGAGCACCTTTGTCGCGGCTCCAATGTAATCGGGTCTACTGGCTGCCTTGGTCAACGAGCCTGCCGTCCGATGGCAACTTTCGGTCGGCCCTTGTGTTCGTATCGTCGTAGGAGTAATATCACAAGGCATCTCTGGATTATACGTGCCAGCAGGTTATCGTCACCGGTGATGTGAATTCCTGGTGTGGCTGCGACGGGATGCCGAAGGGGGATGTTAGGCATGGTGCCGTGTTGGAGAGCTCCTAATTGTTCACTTTCGTTTCGCTGTTGGCGTGTGTTGATAGAAACGAAAATTGCACCATTCATGTTATGGTTTGGACGACAGTTGCATTTGTAAAACGTACTGCGTTTTGTTTTGTTCGTGGTGGCCGAACACGGCCGCATGCTTTCACTACACGAATTGAGTTACAGCCGCAGACAGCAGTGAAATCACCGCGGAGCAGACCGGCCGACCCCTTCCTGACTGTTTCCGGCCTCCTCCGCCAGGGCCATCCGCATCCGCAGTAGCGTTGTGAAAGAAGCGGATTGCGGTCCTACAACTGCTGTTACCTCCCACTCCGCTTACTGCTGTCTCCCCTGCCACGTAAATTCCACCCTACTATTTGCCGCAATCACACGGGCTCTTCTATCGTGTCACTCCTGTCGTGCCTAACGTCAAGACGAACTTTCTGAAGTCAATTAGTTTTCTCCGTTCTGCTCTTAAACGGCCTGTTTTGGAAATGTTTTCTACTGTGAGAATTTTTCCTATGCCGCCCCGGGGAGAGTCGCAAGGGTTCTGTTTATACAGAAAAAAACTTTTGTGATGGTGCAGTTGTTATTATTATGGCAGAATCCCAAAGGACATGGCTTTTTGAATAAAAAAATGAAAGTAGAATTTGTACACTCATGTTGGGCCGCAAACTTTTGTAGTGTTTGGTTTTTCAACAATATTCCCAAGTATGAACACTGATGCAGACATATGAGATAGGAAATGTTCTGCCTACACAAACATCTGATTCTATACCTGTGTAACCGTACAAGCACCCTCACTGTTTCTGCAAGCAACCTCACTGTTTCTGTGAGGCAGGAACATGGGTCTTGTTCATTACTCCAAAAACTCGCACTCCACCTTGCTGGCAGACGAAGATGCCCGCTCTAAATCTGGCCCCTCTTTTTGTAGGTACGTAACAATTTTACGTTTTATGTCTATGGGTAAATTGATAGTACTAAAGCGAATGTAACTTGTAAATAACACATAGAGGAGTTCAAACGTTATTGACTAACATAGGGACACCGTGTCTTGGTAACGTTCATCGGACGACGTTATCAACCAAACAGTTGGGCACTGTCATTTGCTGTTTTCCGACGTTATAGCACTCGCAGGAACTTGACTCCATGACAGTGTTTTGAAAATGAATCTGGGCCGCAATTGTTTTGTGCGCACTGACGAGATCGTGATTCGAAGGGTTCGGGTGTCAGCCTAATATTTAAGGAAAAGTTGAAGGAGACATGAAGGCGGGATGCTGCAGGTGTTGAGGCGTTATTTTGTCACTTGTTTTGTGATCGCCTCTGCCTAGTTATCGCAGTTATTTAAAAGCCACCGGGACCGATCTTACGGTGTTAGAAATCCATTGGCGCCAAATTGCTTAATTTTTGCCAACCCCAAAACACATTTTAAGAGTTGATTTAAATTTACCCACAATCAACCAGACTTCTTTCACCGCCGTTAACAACAACACCAAATACTGAATACCTCATTGTTATTGGCTTTCGTTTTATTTAACACAAGTGGTAAACGATTATCCTTGGGTACAGGGCAAAGTCAAGTCAAATGTTTACGTCGTGTACGTTCAGAGCAATATACAAGGTGAAGTTCATTGTGAAGTAGAAGGTGGAATTTTTGACCATAATGCCATTATAGTAACTTTCAGCTCATTTAAGGCATACTAAGGGAAGCGGGAGCTTTCCTAGTTGAAACTGATGCAGTTGCAATTCTTGAGCGTTCGTTGCTTTTTTCTGTACTTAGGCGACAGAATGGCCTAACCAAAGGGAGGTGATAATGGCGCCAAAAAAATCGCGCCATCTCCACGAAGTGAATGATGATGAGAGGGGCGAAGCTAAAATGCTTATCGGTAAAACCATGAAACATTTGCCCACATATCATATAATGACTCGACGCGTCAACCTTTCCACCGCTCCGTTGACACGTCCGTCGACGACGTCGATGTCTGTGTGGTGATTATGTTTTGAACTCTTCGGCCAATCTTTGGTTGGCCAATTCATAGGGGATCCTCCCTCAATCATCATCATTCCGCCGTGTATGGTAGCAATGAGGGACGGGATAGGGCCCGAGCAAGAGTCTTGAGCTCGCAGGCGACGATCGACAACCTCTTCTTCTTCCTCTCCTCCTTGTTGGGTAGCAACGAACGCGTTGAACGTTTTGACCTCATCGGCCAATCGTGGGTTGGCCAATTCCTTGGGGGATCCTGCCACAATTATCATCAATGTGCCGTGTACCGCAGCAACGTGAGACGGGACAGGGCCCGAGCTTGAGGAGCTTAGCCCATAAAACAACAACCACCCGAACTTTCACGCTAATACTAACCGTTCAAAAACCTGAATCTTATGTCGCTGTCTGCTGACGCCACACTCGCTTCTCAACAAAGGTTATTTTCGTTTTGGGCCATTTATTTGGGCTATGGTGGCCAGCGTCGCATGCTGCAATCTTGGTGGTGTTGTATATTACTTGGGTTCGTATTTGCTCCTAATTATTTTTTTGCCACTGTGAAACGGCGCTATAAAGGCGCCTAGAAAAGGGGCTGAGAAAATCGCCAGGACAATTAAAATGCGGATGCCAGCCAATCTAAAACCTAATTTCTCTTAGTGTTGTTCTGAACGCGATGTGTTTTCTGTCAACATATCGTTTAAAATGAATTCTTGGCGGTCCCTTTGCACTCTGGAGGACCGTGATGCGGGACGACATCTGCCCGATGATTTATCATTGCGGCGTTTTTTTTCGGCACTTCTGCAAAGCGGATTGCGCAACACGACAGCACCAAGGGGAAAGTGCCATGAAGAGCACCCAGAAAAATTAGCACGCTCATGCTGACCCTTTTCGGACATATTTCGCTTTGAAATTACCCTATGTGCACGCTAACCATGTTCTTCAAAACATTTTATTACATCCCCATGACAGTCTTCGGCCCCCTAAACTACGAACTTGTCACGAGCGAACCAGCCGTACACGATATCAACGACCCAGAAACTTGATCTAATACATGAGCCATATACGCAGCTCCCACCCATATAGTTCGTCCGCAAACGCCAATCATCATCATCCCCGATTTGCAAGACGCCTGCAGGCAATTGATAAGAAATTACCTGCACCACAGAGCAGCCCGCCTCATTAAAGACGCGCTCTACTACAAACCGCACACGTTCCACATTATATGAACTCCTGGGCACAAGGCTTTGGCAGGAAAGACGCGCTAGACTACAAACCACGCACGTTCCACATTATATTATGACGGGGCAATCTCTGTTCGCGCCAAACACGCGGTGGGCACCGCGCCGATGATGGAAGACCACGAGAACGACAACGCTCGGCGTCGGACTCACGGTGCTGCCTAACCCAGTGCTTCCAAGTTAATTCGGACTTATAAATAGCTCTAACGTATGTGTATTTGCCACCTAACATCCCTGGTGGAGCTGGCGGATTTCGAGTCAATCAACAGATCATCCAGTACCCTCACCCAGGCTAGATACCCCTGCTCCATCCCCCCCCCCCCCGGAGCTTCGTGGTGGACGCTCGGTTCCTCGTGTCACCATGCCTACCAATGAAGCGACCGCGTCGGCGACACCCCTCGTCATCGTGTCTCATCCCCGGGAGCCTGGCCTGTTTACCGGAACAGACGACGTTGATGTTAATGACTCGCTCAGCCTCTTTGAGCATGTCAGCACTCACAACAGGTAGGACCTTACCATCATGCTGCTGAATGCGATCTTCTACTTGAAAGAAGAAAGTCCCTACCGCAAGTGGTTTGAGACGCAACAGACCAAAATGACCAGTTGGGAGGTATTCAGAACAATGTTGCGAGCGGTATTCAGAAAGCGTCTTGGCCGCCAGCTTGCTGCCCGAATGGAGCTCGCAGCGCTCGCCCAGACGTCAACCGAATCTTACGTCGCCTATATCCAGTATGTCTTGGCCTTTTGCTCCAGTGCGCAAAGCGCCATGACGCAGTCCGATAAAGTAGGCCACATACTGTAAGCATCGCGGAAGACGCATTCCACTTTCTTAAGTGCAAAGACTGTGCCTCTTTGGCGACCATTATTACGAAATGTCGCCAATTCGAAGAGGCCAAAGGACGCCGTATCACCCACAACTTCACAAGGCTTCCGCACACAGCAGCCACATCTTCATGTGAAGATGGATGTCAACCAGCCCGTATTTCACGCCTTAAAGATTCCGTTCCGCCGTCGGCCGATATAACGAAATTCGGGCGCCGAGAACTGGAGGCTATGGCCCCTACTACTGCGGCGCCATACGGTCCGGATCGGAACAAGCTCCACACCGTTTCCGCCATTCAAGCCATTGTGCGCGATGAAATAGCCCACCTAGGCCTTCTCTTTGTGTGCGCAATTCGCTCTGCTTTCAACGACAGTCCAGGTCTCCCAGTCCCCACAATGACCATCCTCCTCCACGCTACAGCCGCCAGAACCCCACCTATTGGCGTACCCCGAACGACAAACGAATTTGTTTCACTTGCTCTGGAGTCGGCCACATTGCCCGGTATGGTCGCAACCACGGGATCCCGTCCTCCAGCAACGGCTACGCCAACTACAGTACTCGACTACCCCTTGTGCTACTCCTATAACCGGCTAAACTGCTTCTCTCCCCGCACTGACTTCAACTCGCCCAACTGTATCAGTCCCAACACCCGAATGAACCGATCGCCATCGCCGCAATTGCGCCAGTCGCAATCACCGCAGCCTCACCGTCACACCGCCATGGCTGACTACTCTCGACCCCCTCCGGAAAACAAAGTAATACAGCTCAAGGATGTGAAGCTGCGTCAAGAACCTGGCTCATAAATATATACTGACTTTGCAGACTATACAGAATATACTTAAAGTCCTTGTTGATGGAGTTGTATTGCGAGCACTTATTGAAACAGGTGCCCAGATTTCCGTCATGATTTCGAGCCTTCATCGCCGTCTCCACAAAGTCCTTACGCCGCCAACGTCCCGTGTAGTTCGAATCGCCGACGGCAGCACGCTCCGGTCGTAGGAATGTGCACAGCTCAAATACGCATCGCTGACCAAGGAACAGCCGTTGTGTTTACCATACTCGAACACTGTCTTCATGACCTCATTATGGGCATTGATTTTCTCTCGGAGCATGACGCTCACATCGACTGTTCTACTTGATTCCTCCACCGGCAATTGCATCTCCCTCCTTCTTCCGACGCACCCCAGCTGCGCTGGTGCAACACCGAACACGTTCGTTTGCCCCCAAACGCTGTTAGATACATCTCCTTATTCCCCTCCTCCCCTGTTGCAAGTGGCGACTTCATCGTTTCACCTATTCTGGATGTGCTTTTGTCACGCAGTGTTACTATGCCGCATACTATAGTCACTATTGTTGCCAACAAGACCTGTCTCCCGTTCCTCAACTTCGGTTCCTTCCCTCAAGTTTTACCGAAAGGAATGGCACTGTCATCACTGTGCCCTTTGGAAGCACATACCGCTACTACCCCGTTCGAGCCCGCGACGCCTTGTTTGGGTCCCACCGTGCAGTCATAACTCCCAACAAATGAAGTCGCAGCAGTGCTCGCACCCTATCTTTTGCAAATGGACGCCGACGCTCTCCGGTATCTCTTGACGTCCTATTAAGCCATCTCTGATTTAGGCATCTGTCCACTGAGTACAACACACACTGTGACGCACCGCATCATGATGCAGCACCGGTGCGAAGATGGCCATATCGCGTATCTCAATCTCAACGCCTCATGATCCAACAAGAAGTCGAGAAAATGCTCACAAGGGCATCATTGAACCGTCTTGTAGTCCGTGGGCATCCCCTGTCGTTTTAGTAAAGAAGAAAGACGGCACGTAGCTTTTACGTGGATTATCGGCATTTAAACGAGATCACGTGTAGAGATGTCTTTCCGCTTCCGCGCATAGACGATGCTCTCGACGGCCTGCGTGGTGCCAGATACTTTCTGTCGATTGACCACAGATCTGGGTACTGGCAGATAGCCATTTATGAGAAAGTCCGCGAAAAGATTGCATTCCTTACACCTGATGGCATTTTCCAATTCCGGGTTATGCCATTTGGCCTGTGCAATGCTCCGGCCACATTCGAGAGAATGATGGATTCTTTTTTGCGCAGTTTTAAGTGCCACGTTTTACGGTGTCACTTTTACATGGGGTCTCAATCAAGCCCAAGCATTCAGCACTTTAATTTCCCTCCCAGCGTCATCGCCAATTTTGGGTGAGTTCGACGCTTCCGCTCCCACCGTAGTGCGTACCGACGCAAGCGGCAACGGGATCGCCGCCGTATTGGCCCAATCGCAAGCTGGTCAATACCGCGTGATTGCGTATGCAAGCCGTTTGCTGTCAAAGTCCGAGCACCATTATTTATTTACAGAGCGCGAGTGGCTTGCTCTTGTCTAACCCCTCGCAAAATTTCATCCCTACTTGTACGGCAGATATTTTAAAGTCATCACCGATCACAACGCGCTCTGCTGGCTTACAAACTTGAAAGACCCCACCGGACGGCTTGGTCGCTGGGCATTACGTCTGCAGGAATATACGTTTTCTGTCACTTATAGGTCGGGTCGCTTGCATAAAGACGCTGACCGCCCCTTCCGTCACTCTGTTGAGCCCCCCGAGGCCACGCCACCTACTGATGTCACTTGCGTGTTCGCAATATCTGACTTTCTCCACGCCGGTCTCGAGCAGCGCCGTGACTCGTCATCCCGTTCCCTCGTTCAACGCCGGACCTCTTCATCACCCGATTCTTCCACGCGCAACTTCACCCTATGAAATGTCATCTTATACCGCCATAACTTTCGTTCTTACGGTCCGGACTTCCTCCTCGTTGTGCCGAACCACCTGCGTTAAACCGTCCTGCTACGTTGCCCCGCCGCTACGTTGCCCCGTGTGACAGCTGCCAGCGTCGAAAAAAGCCTTCAACACTTCCTTCTGAAGAACTTCAACCCATCGACATTACCCATGAGCCGTTTTTCTTAAGGGGTCTCGATTTACTTGGTCCCTTACCCCTGTCGTCCGCAGGAAACCGGTGGGTCGCCGTTGCGACAGATTACACGACGTGGTACGCCATCACCCACGCCCATACAACAAGCTGTGCGATTGTCGTCATTGACTTTCTTCTCTACGCCGCCCTTCTGCACCGCAACGCTCCCCGTCAGCTTTTAACTGACTGCGGAAAAAACGTTCTGTCCAAAGTTATCAACATCATCCTCCACTCTTACTCGACGAAGCACAAGCTTGCCATGGCCTATAACCCGCAAACTAATGGCCTCCCCGAACGCTCGAACCGAACGCTGACCGACATGCTGTCTATGTACATGTCTTCTGACCACCGAGACTGGGACCTTGCATTACCATTCGTAAGTTTCGCGTAGAACACCTCCCGCCATGACACGTCCGGTTTGTCCCCGTTTTATCTATTGTTTGGCCGCGAACCGGCTTTGCCTTTGGACTGCCTTCTTCCTGCCTGCTCCTCTGAATACACACGCGATGCTATCATTCGTGCCCATCAAGCTCGTCAACTGGCTCGCGACCACCTTGTTGCTTCGCACGTGTCACAAAAGACACGGTACGATGAAAGTCACCGCACGGTCCACTTTACTCCGGGCTCCCTCATCCTGCTCTTGTCCACCGCACTTCGCGTTGGCCTGTCCAAAAAAACTGATCCAACCCTATTCTGGTCCATACAAAGTGTTGCGTCGCGTCACAGATGTGACGTACTATGTGGCTCCTACCGTCTTTACTGAGGAAACATCCTCTACTGTCCCGCCTACCAGGGTTTTTCCATATCGCCCGCCTCAAGCCATACCAGCCCCGCCAACTGATTCTCCATAGACGGCACCGCGATGGTGCCTCTTCCGCCGGGGGTCATGTGATGGGGCAATCCCTGTTCGCGCCAAACGTGGTGGCGCTGCGCCTCTGATGGAAAACGACGAGGACGAGAACTCTCGGCCCCAGACTCACGCTGCTGCCTAATCCAGTGCTTCCCAGTTTATTCTGACTTATAAATAGCTCCAACGTACGTGTATTTGCCACGTAACAAAACGGAATCCTGGACACGGGGGTTTTGCAGGAAATGAGAGGGCACATAAGCTCGCCCTAGCAACTATTTACCAGGCATGTGACTAGCATTCGTCAACTTTAGACGATGCACAGCCATCTTTCAGCCCACGCGAATACATCGAGTGTTTTCGCGCAGAGAGCAAGGTACATACATCCCCTCATCGTACACTAACAAGGTTGCAGTGCATCCTCTTCAGACAGATAAAAACTAACACAATACCCACTGAACATCCCATACATCGCTTTCGAAATTTACCCGGACCCCTACTTGTTTGTTCTGCGGAGGTTACCCAAACATATTCCACGCAATATGGGCCTGTGATCGACACCCAAAGTTGACCCGCGTTCCGAAGCAAAATCTGGCTTTCTGGGAGGCAAGTCTGGCTGACACCAGCGCGATGACACAGCTCCTGCTGATGTCCAGAGTGGAGGAAGCCATGACCACAGCTTCCCAAGATGGCGCCCTAGACTAAGAGGCTTTGGGAAATAAAGTTTACTTACTTCCTTCCTTCTCATTTTATTGCGTCCCCTCACGCCGTTATAGCTAGCTTCACATGGTGCCATTTAAAACATGTATAATAGCTCAGGGCGAATTCGTTTCTTCATTATTTCGTACCAGAGGAACGCCAATAAAACGAGTAAAGGTGAAGAGGACAAGAATACCAGCCACAAGAATTTCTACTCTCCCGCGTACCGCTATGAAACCTTTTTATTTTATTTCTCTGATGGCTGGTCCTTCTCTCGCTTCAGAACATTGCTTATTTTCAATCCGGGGCTTCCCTTTTCACTGTAGTTTAGTGTGTCACGTCCCGCCATCGGCCGGATTTATAATACTTCGTTACGTATCTGCTTTTATGTGCAGAGAACTTTGGCTGCCAGGCTGGTATCGTAGCTCGTTCGCTATTACGCTATCAGGCAATGCGCAGGGCCATGGTGTGACGGAGGTAAACAGATCCCCGAGGCCTCACCGGCCTTACCACAGGCCTCGAAATTATGTAAAAAAATTAATAAATCTAAAATCTGATTACATACCTGCATACATGCGTTTTCTATCGTGCGGGCACACATGAATAACCAGTCTCGGGTAGAAATGCATATACGATATTAACGAAAATGCGCCGGAATAGCGAAACAAATACATGGTTCTTTAATTACAGTTCAAACAGAAGCGAGTGCCCGGTATACACACATGGAACATTCCAGATTTATCATACGGTATAATCTTGGCCCACAAGGCAATAACACCAACCATTGAGGAAATAACAAAAGAAATGAACGACTCGTGGGCTCTAATAACAAGACTTAAGCGCCAAGTGAATCACTACAAGATACAGCACAACAAAATAAATAAACACTGCAAGTGAGGCCGGGCGCGTTTACAGCACATGGAAATAGTGTGTTTCGCAACTGGAAAACGGAAGCAAATTTAACGCAACTCTCGGTACTCAAGCACAACAGCGATCGATTGTAAAAGAAACAATGTAGGAAACACTTATGCTTCTTACATTTGTATGCAGTGCTTTTCTCTGTAACCCAGCCCTCACCAATTTGCAGTAGGCTCGTTACTTATCCACAACTGAGCTACGGAGGGGAGGCAATATACGTTAGCCTTGGCCGCCTCATTGTTCGCGACAATGAAAAACTCCCAAACAAAACAAAACAATACAAAACGCCACTGAGTACGTTCACCATTGTTGCTCTTTACCTTCAATAAGGGACAATTTGTACTTGTGTATTCTCAATGCGACTGTAATTATTCCCGCCGACTAAGGGCGGCACAGAAAAGCAATTCACCCCAGCGCGACTTGAGTGAACGCAAAGTGCTCGAACAACCTGTATCACATTTTGCTGAGCATACGATATATGCATATCTGAGGTCCCGCTCTGAGCGACGGACGCCGTGGCGTTTCCAGAGGATCAAGCACCCTACCACGAAGAGAAACGTGATCAGCGCAGAGCACAACTTTGTGTTGCGCACTCAGCCTATATCCGAGAATTCACGTCAACAAAGGTCACAAAAATTTTGCCAACCTGCACAGGTCGTAGCCCATAATCTGGGAAATGTCGCATGGTGGTACACCCACTTCGCAATCCAATCTCCCTTGGGTAAGACACCCAGGCACGCCGACAGCCGAAACCTCGTATATCGACCGGTATTGAGGAGGCTGCGAGCTGCTTTCAACAAACTGTGCTATTTATTTTCCGCGTGTTGTTAGTAAGCTGGGTGACCGCTATCATTTCGCTCACCTTGCTCGACTGCGCTTTTGCGATGTCAAAATCGGGGAGTTGTGGTAGCAGATATCTCAGTGATTTGTGGAAGTATTTATAGAATGATGGTGGCTGTGCGGCTCCTGGGCCCATGCGTTCCCTGTCAAAAAACATACAACGATTGGTGTCCAAAAAGTACACAGGTAGTTTACGCCTTTGATACTCCTGATTGTTCCACAGCCTAAACATGTAATTCACTAAGAAAACAGTGCAAACACTTGGCAGACAACGTAAAATAAACCCGCCCTCGTTTGGGAGCTACTCAGGCAAGCACATGCCAATCTTCAGTTTTTAATCCCCAGAAGCAGTAGCCGAACATCTCTGTGAATTGGCGAAGAACGTGACGGGGCTTGCGTGCAACGCGAAGTAAGTAACAGTATGCCACCGGCAAGCCTGCATTTATCCCAAAGGTCCGCACTCGAAAGAAGAAGCTCAAAAACGCGGCTAGGTCTGGACGCTTCTCAGGCTTCTACTTAAACTCGCGCCATGTTTCCTTTGCAACTTCCGCCTGCATGTAACAGACTAGACGAACCAGGTTTACTTCCGCTACCCATTTTTTTCTCTCAAAGCAGGTCAGACGCGAACTTGTAAAAAGGAAACGCCTTGCTTTTGCCCCTTTTCGATACGGCACCAGACAGGTCGGTGTACTTCGGAAAAACACTAAAAAACGCTGTCCCCGTATAAACCGCGATACATCGTCCGCGTAAACAGACCTAAACCTGGTCCTGGGCGCCCAGCGGAAAGCCGCGAATCCCCGGGGAGTCAGGTATGCAACGTAGCAGCTGATCAAGACAAAGGGCAAATGACAGAGAGTAAAGGGGGTATCACTACATAATGCCGTGAGTTCCGGGTACAGCTTCAGCAACTGGCCGTTAATGAGTAGTTCGGAAGTCGGGTTCCCGCAGAAAGCTCCCAGCCTCGCCACGCACTGCTAAAGAAAGCGCAAGAGCTCAGGACGGTGAGCAAACACCGTTGCTTGACCCTGTCGAAGGCTTTTGCCTGCTCGACACAGACGACACAGACAACACAGACGTTCGCATAGTGAATATAAAAAGGTTCCCGTCAAAGGCAGAGCAGAGAAAATGGTGCGTCCTGGAATGCTACATTTCTGTGCGAGGCTGTCGCTATACGTCTACACGCCTGGAAGGGTACACGCCCGTGCGAAGCAACGTACCTGTTCGTTTGGCTAGCAGCTAAATGGCCCCATTTGTAGTCGGCGTTTAGCTGCGTTATTTACTGACACCTCTAAGGTCCTGAGGGTTCACAGCTTGGCTTGTCGATTATAACGAGCGTTTGGTTGCGACAAAAGTCGCGTGTACTTTCCTCTAACACAAACGCGTTCACCATTTCCACGGGGAGGGCGTTAGTGAACGGGAAGATAACTTTATGAACTCCTGCCACCATTCCCTCCGGCCGGGCGCGGAAGCGTAACGCATGTCTTTGAGCGCCTCCGAGAGCGCTACCCTTATGACGGGGGGAAAGAAGCTGCTGAAACTGGCTGTGAAGGCCGGGCCGAGAACCGAACAAATACCGCACCACCATGAATGCTCTCATCTTTCGCCACCCAGTTCGTTTCTGACATAAAAACGTTCAGAAGTACTGGGAAGAAATCGCGCAAATGTCTTGCGTATCTGTACAGTGCTGGCCTTTTGGCGTCTGCACGTGAGGTGCGCGAACGTGACCTTATTCCTCTGTACCCCCCTCTTCGCGGGTCTCAGAAAAGCGGGATCCGCTAACGGCCGTTCCAACATAGGCGCCCGACTTGTCGCGCTCGACGATTGTCGCAGAACCCGTCCGTAGCGGAAGCGTGTGCTAGAAAGGTTCTACGTATACCACGTAGCAAAACTGATCGTTAATTTGCGCCTAACCATACCCATCGTGCGAGAGATTTCCTTGACTTCGCGCGTGATACGCACCCAGCGTTTGTGTCTTACATTAGTAAGGAGGCCTTGCCAGCCCCTATTTATACTAACCTGTTCCGGACTGCTCTCGCAAGCCGCCCTCTGAAATCACGAAATGCCTAATCTCTTTGATTCTGAGTGGGACTTTAGCAGACACTGGTGGATGCGCCACAAGTCAGGGCGGGGAGCGCTTACGTCAGACGTCAACATTACTGAGATCGACGCACAATGTGAGACACTCGGTGCATCTTCACGATAGTGCAGTACGTCGCAACTAGTAAGCAACCTGCTAAATTCGGACTGAAACCGGAACTTGTCTAAAGGACTAGACGAGCGACCCCTGGACCAAGTTGATCCAAATTCCCTGCCATGGATAGCAAACCACGCATCCCTGAGACGAACTTGCACGACCAAGTCACGCAATGGGCACAAATTGCTCGCCACACGGTAGGGTCTTTCTTAGCCTAGCCTGCGAACAACTTCTGGTTCACTGACGAAAAGATGTGGGCTTGCGCCTGGAGCCAGCCTTCAGGCTAAGAGTTAACAGTATGCCTGAGCAAAAGGTTTGTATATTCATAACCTAGTGAGTACAATTGCAGTGTAAACAAACGCAAAACGCACACGAGGTCATGATGATAGTTAGCCGCTAGCCCTTTGTCAGAAGGTAGCGTTGCACAGCGACCTGAGTCGGTGCGGCACTGTACAGTCAGCTTGAGGTAGGTGATTGTACAGAAAAAGAAAAAGAAAACAAAAAAGAACGTTTATAAAATTTTTGTGCCAGTCTGACTTGTTTGTTCGCATGCCTTCCCAGATTCTTCTCGGCTCTTTTCATAGTAACAGTGCAACCTTCTTTTACTAACCTCTACAGTCTTTCCCAAAAGGGAGTAACGGGGGAGGGCCATGGCTCCGTTGGACACTAACTGCGTCGCCACAACCAATAGTCCCCTACGGGAGTAAATGCGAGCGGACGAACGGTTACTCCCCTAGCCATTCGTCTTTACCGGACCCACCGTTGCTCCCTTCCGTTATTCCGACGAATATGAGCTAGGAGCGGCGAAAAAGAAACCCGCTGGCGGAGAATCGAACCACTGCATCCCGCCACACCAACGCGACGCGCTACCGACTAGATCACGAGAACTTTTATTTATTTATTACCTTTTGCACACACATAATACAAGTCACGGATAAATTAAAAACCGCCCGCAAAACTTTGGCTGACGGAAGGACCTAAAATAAGCATCAAATGTACACAGCTCTTCCAAAACAGGAGGCCATTCAAGTTCGGGGTCCTGTAACTTGTACACTTCATACAACAGCCTGAAATTTTGAGCAAAATACTTGCTTACAGTGAGCGCATTCGGGTCCACATGATGTCGCACAGCCATTCTGGACCTCCAAATGGCATGTAACCCGAGCGCCATGATCCCATTATACGGGACTTCATTTTCGCGCTCAACCGGAAGGAACCGAATGTCATGTGCTGAAATGGGAAGGTCTTTCTGTAACGTTCTCTGTAAGACGTCCCAAAAAGTACGGCGTTCCAGCACTCCGCGAAAACATGCTTCAATGTTTCGGCTTTCGCAATCAGCGTACACATACTGGACCAACAAATAAACAGCCCCTTCTCCTCTATCCATGTTTTAACTGGTAGCGTTCCTGTATGTAACTTGAAAAAGAAAGTTTTCACGGAGGCTTGGAATGCCATTTTTTCACGCGACATAAGACATCGTGCCCAGGACCAGAGCTAAACATTTCACGACAACGTGGTATGGAGAACAGCATCTCCCTCAAATTATTTGTAAGGATTATTTTTCTAAACAGTGGGTAACTATTCTTCTGAAAATCTCACAGCAAGAAAACGATACGACTCAACCACTTCCTTCATATTGCCTTTCACGCACCACATCTGTCACTTACAGAAGAAACAATATACATAGGCAACGCATTTACAAATGTAATGTGCATTAAAGTAAGAAGAATTGGATCACGCGTATCACGCAAAAACCTAAACCGGTTTTCAAGCTGGCAAACAAATACAAGACACAGGCCAACACCCCATGCCGTACTCGGCGAAAAAGGTTACTCCGACTGGAATGCTCCCACACCGACGACCAGATAAAAAATGCGAATACTCTGTGTATTCGCTGCAAGTGGACTCGTGAACAATAAACCACCTGCAGCACATACCACAGCTTTACCAAAAGAAAGAGGTTGCATACCGTGGCTCGTGCGAAAACAGAGAATGCGCGCCCGCCCAACTTCATTGTTGTTTAGCGCAGCTTCGCCGTCTCGGATTCCCAGTGCTCCCCGCTATCCTGATAGCGATCCAGCGGAACCCCAAGATAACGCGCTGGCGTACGCGACCAAGACACGTTTTCAAATGCAGATGGTGTTGACCCCCGCTCCCCGTGAAAAAAGGCCCCACACTTGGCCCTATTTTACGGCTTTTAGTGCGCTCACAAAATTCCTTCGTTATCAATATGGCTGCACTTACACTCTCTTCGCTTTCACAAAAAACCGCCGCATCATCTGCGTATGTTAGTACCTTCACTTCACTTGTGTGTATATGAAAACCACGTACTCCACTGTCAATAATTATTCTTAAACAAAAAGGTTCCAAATAAATTGCAAACAGAAGAGGAGATGCTGGACATCCTCTTGCACAAAAGACAGTGCAGGAATACTTCCAATGACATTCTTGTTGATGGTCATTCTTGTTGTCACGGATGGTACCAAAAACAACATGGCTTCCTGCCCTGGTTGTCATGCGAAACCTAGATCTTCAAATTTGCTACTGTCTTTCATCTGAACTTGGACTCCTCTTTACAAACTGATGTCGTCTTTTTAGATTTTTCGAAAGCTTTCGACCGCGTCCCTCACCAAACACAACTATCCAAACTTTCGTGTCTTCGTCTTTATCCACTAAATCTTTCCTGGATTAGAGCTTTTCTAACAAACCGCAGCCAATCCACTGTCATTGCTGGCCAACCTTCATCCCCTGCTCAAGTGTTGTCAGGCGCCCCACAGGGCTCAGTGCTCGGTCTGCTGCTATTTTAATCTATATCAATGACATTTCATCTGGCATTCAATCAACTATCCGCCTCTTCGCCGACGATTGCATTATTTATCACCGAATAAATAACAACGAAGACCAAATCCTACTACAAAAGGATTTACCAAAGATAGAAAATTGGTGCTCTATTTGGCTAATGACACTCGAGTTATCGTAATGCGAATTCATGCACGTAACTCGTAGTCGTTCCGAACCTAATTACACATACACTTTACTGTCAACTTACCTTTCAGGAGTAGAATCATACCGATACCTGGGATGTCTGTTAAAAACAACCTAACCTGGTCCAAACACATACTAAAACTCGTTGCTGAAGCATCCCAAGCGCTTGGTTACATTAGAAGAATCATTTCACTATCGCCCCCTACCATACGCAAAATGGCATACGAGACCTTCATCCGAACAAAGCTGCAATACGCATCTGCTATTTGGAACCCTCACCAGTCGTACCTAATAGACGCCATCGAATCAGTTCAGAACCGCGCAGCCCACTTGATCACTTCTAAATATTACTGGCATCTCAGCGTCACCGACATAAAAGCATCGCTCTCCCTCCCCTCTCTGACACTTAAACGGGAAATCGGACAGATATGCCTCTTCCACAAACTGTATTATCACCGTCTCCGTACTTCCCTCCTGCTCACACCATCCCGTTACTCACACCAGCTGTTCAATTCCGCGAGCACACAACGATTGCATGGTTCATTTAACGCATTCAATATGTCATTCCTACCACGTACCATCGAAGAATAGAACAAGCTGCTAGACTCTGTTGTCCGTGAACGCAATCCGACGAAATTCAAAGAATTACTGTTATCTCACCTTAGACTATTTTCATATAATCCCCAAGACTTGCCGCTGCTGCCTTTTTTAGTTTATTATTATTTTGGTTGTTGTAAATTATCTAATTAGATTTGTTGTTGTATAAATTGTCTAATTAACCGTGTACCCAACCGTATTTTTCTTGTACCAAATATGCACACTGATGACTCTGCCCCCCCTTATTTAATACCCCTCTGGGCACTTAAGAGTTTTATAACTGATGATGATGATTATAAGTTGCGTGCAGCAGTGAGAGTACGCCCTACGCACTCCCTGTATGATCACAGCACCAACATTTATATGCTCCAATACACAAAAAAGAATCTCATGCCACACTCGGTCGATCGCTTTCTAGAAATCAAGTTGAAGCATAGTGACCCTTTTAAAAAACATATCACAACAGTCCAGCACACTGCGCGCAACATGAACATTGGTAACTGTACTCCTCCCCTTTATGCCACAGGTCTGATGCGGCCCTACTACACTTGTTCAAACACTCTGCAATCGTTGCGCTACGATCTTCATGAGAATTTTATTATCTACATTGGCCAATGTAATCGGCCGGTACCCAGACACCGACTGAAATTTAACACGGTCTTCCGATTTGGGTAAAAGGATGGTGTTTGTGCGACCAAAAGACCGCGGCAATACCGCGGACTCGTACGCCTCGCCAAAGACCATAAATAAAAACTGAGTTACTATGTCTGAGAACCTTTCATAAAGATCCGCACCAAGCCAGTCAGGTTCCTGCGCCTTACCTACTTTTAACTCCGATATTGCCGTCTGAATTTCGCCAAGCGATAGTGGTTGCTCTAACTCCTTCCTCACCTCATCTTCCAACCTTGGCATGACCGGAAGAGAGTCTCGCTTGAACTCATCGGTTTTTGGAACTGTGGAGCTAAGCAAATCTGTGTAATGTTCTTGAAGCGCACTTTTTATATTCTATTTGTCACTTGTGAGCGCACCTCGCCAATATATTTCCTCGTTACCATTGCTTCTCGCGTAACGTGCTTAATCTTTTATCGCTCGCTATGTTGGCGCTTCGCCGGCCAAAAGCACTTCGGCACTCACCCTCACGGTCGCTCCCTGATATTTTCCTATATCGATGACTTCCAGCTTATTTTTAATGGTTTTGCTATCTTCTTTTTAGGACACAAGTATTTCGTTTTCGAGTTTTAACATGTGTTGCAGATTATTTCTGAGTTGGTTTTCCACTTTCCTCTCTTGCCGTTTCAGCACTGTCCCCCTCTCCATCGCTACCATTTTGCATTACTGTTTGAATATCTCCCACCTTTCCCGCCATCTGCTGATTTCATCGTTTGTTTGTTTTTGCTGCTTTTCCCTTGAATGTGGTGTCTTGCAATAATTTTATATGAACTTTCCAAAGTTACCAGCTGAACTTCTTACAATCCTTCCCCCTTTCCCCCAACAGAAAAAAAACCAGACAATGGTCACTAAAAGAGACACTATCGACCACGCAGTACTTGCATGCCGAAGCGAGCTCAAAAGATACGTATGCACGATTCAGCCGCGCATGGCTCGTGCCCTGAAAGTGCGTGAACTTTAAAGCACTTCTGCTCCCCGCACAGTGTCTACATCGTCTAGTTTGCAGTCTTCAAGATGTTCTGTAAGGACCCCTGCACTCCAATCTTTTGATCGCGGCGACATATTTCTGTCTCTTCGTTCACACACAATTGAAGTGACCCAATTAAATCACTCTTTCTGCTGCTTTAAATAGTCAGACAACCCTTCAAAAAACCGTTCTATCTCCTGTAACATTTGGTGCATAAATACACAGTGCACAAAATTCTACTCCACAATTGCTTAAATTACAGAACACAAGCCTGCCAGTTTCGCTCGAAATAACTGTTTGTACACGAATAACAACTGAATTTCTAACCAAAAACAACACCCCCCAGAAGTTTCCCAGAATGACTCATGCCAAACTTGTAGTGACCACTAAAGGGCCTTATCATGCTCTCGGTGCTGCTTTCGCTTTCTATTTTCGTTTCTTCAATAGCCATTATATCTCTTTCTTTTTCGTCCACAATCCTTCGCAGTTGATATTGCTTGCGCCTAGCCTCAAGACCTCTTGCTTTCAACCTAAAAATGCTGAGCGGCCTATTTAAAACAGCCATTATATCGAATTAAAGCACGTGGAGAGCAAAATGCAACGACCAGCTCAACGAACCCTGGGCTCCAGTGTAGCGACGGCGGATATTCGATGTGTGTTGCAGCACCCTTGTCCATAGACTCCCCGGAGACGACTGTTCGTTGCGCTTCACTGCACGGAGTAAATCAGGGGGCATTGTTCGCATTGCAGGGACGAAAAAGGGCTTCACGTTAAGTGTCCAGTGGCTGCTTGGGCCGCTCGGCGTTGATGTTCGGTTTCACTTTCACCGGCGCCCATCGAGCATGCGTCGAAGCCTTCGTCGGCGGCTCGCCACCACTCGGCTCGGCTGTGCTTGCCTGCTTTCCTTCGACAGCATCCCTTGCACGCTCTGAAGAACCAGAAAGGACACCTGAATCTCAACTTCATCTCCTTCCTTCCTATTCTCACCCTCCGACACCAAGAGTGGTGCTTCGGCCAAGCCCGCACTGTCCGTGGCAAATTGGTTGACCTGAATGTCCGGGGATTCGGTGGGCGTTTCTCCTTCGGCGGGTGGTTTGCCGCTGGGTGCCACGGCGGCTGCAGGTTCCGGTGGCGTAGCCTCCTCCACCGCGTCCTCATCCTTGCCCTTCGAAGCGCTCTCCGCGTCTTCGGCGTCCATCACATACTCGGACTTGTGGTCGTCGTCCCCTGGTCCGCCAACGTTCGCGTAAGCGAGGACGCACTCACTCTCGCTGTGGCCGAAGCGGCGGCCACGCCCGCACCTTGGGACATGGCTCTCCCGCCCAATGTGTCTACTCCGGTGGCATCGCAAACAAAGCGGTAGCCGTCCCGGCACCACAAGGGCCTGCTCACCGGCGACGTGTAGCTGGAGCGGGATGTCGTCTACGGTGACGCTTGATTTCAGTCGTAGGGTGACCAGGCGTGTCATCTAGAGCTGCGAGGTGCAGCCCGGCACACGCAAGCGGTCACCGGTCACTTCGGTGACCTTTCTGTAAAGCGCCAGGGCCCCTCGCACGTCGTCCTCGGGACGTTGTGGAGCACCCAGTGCAGCTTTAGGCATACGTCCTGGCATCGCAGATCTAAGATAAGGCACCTCCGCACCTTCACTTGAAGTTCGGAGGCGGCAACAAGTTTCGCAGTGGCCTCGGTGTCCTTGAACTTCATCTAATATGAAGTTCATCTTCATATGAACATGAAGGTGGTTCATCTGCTAATCGCCCAAGGCCACAACCTCGGGCAGCAAATTCAGACGTACAAGCGGGTAACAGAAATCTTCCACCTTGTTTGGCCTGGCTTCCACGTCCGCGTGCACAAAAATGCCGTTCAAAACAGATGGTACGGATGGCAATTGAGGCAGAATAACTTGGTATTCCTGGTTTGCAGAGTTCTCAAAAACAGAAGACCTGGTATCGCTGGCCGATGGGCCCTCCACAGCCGCCCCTTGAACGGAGCTCGCCACCCTGCGTATGCACTGCGCAGCCGCCGGAAGCTGAATCTGATCACGAGAACAGTTACTAGAAATCGAGGAAAACGGGTAGTGGAGTTTAAAACATTTAAAACTATGATCTTGACGTAGTTGCGTTTATTGCTGGCGTCGGAATTACTAGCGATGCAATTGCTTACAATTTATGCGCGGCTAACTCTAGACATTATTACTGAGCTTCGACTGCAATTATACGCTCACAAGCATAGTTTGTTCTCGTAAAAGAAAACAACCAACTGACCCCATCGCAGAATGAGGCTGAGTAATTTAACGACGCACCCGCTCAGGCCAAAACTAACAACTTCCTAATGTTTGCAACTTACAGCAGATCTCTTTGGTCTCATATGTGCGAATTGATGGTTCTCTTTGCGAGAGATATAATAGGGGGACAGGGCTCATCTTTCCGCACAGACGAAGCAAATTGCGGCGCTGCCGACTTCTCCAACTAGCTTTCGTAGATGGGATTGGAAAATGCAGCAGGGTCTTACGGCTGTTGAGGCATTGTCCCTGCTTTTGTACTAAAGGCACTTATGTCCCGCTAATAAAAGCTAAGAGCAAAGCGCCAACCCGTTGTGTGCGCTTACAATTGGCCTTTGTTGTCTTTGTTCTTGACATATTTGTCGGCCGGTATAAACATGTGCATTTGCTTCAATTAGTGAGTAAGGTTGGCGATTTTCTAGTAATACCTGCCTCCCTGTGTCATGTGCGTGGAGTCGGTCATTTGCCTTTATTATTCCTCGCGAGATCTATGTGTGTGACACTTCGTATTAAGGGGAACAAGAGGCGTTATTCTATCACCCATCGCCGCTCCGAGACAGGAGCAGCTTCTTCACTTAAACCAGGTGCTTTTTTTGCTATTTTTCAACTAAATTTTACTAGTATGGCACGATAATTTTTAAAAATTTTGTGCTGGCAGCTACGTTTGTTTGCAAATTATGAAATTTAACAGACATGCCGCAGATCGCAAACAGTGACACCATTACAGGGAGAGTAGCTGCTCGGCGTTTCGTCCTCGCGTTGCTCTCTCGATGGGCGGGGACGAACATTTACACCGCGAAATATGCAAACGGCCCGCGCGCTCCCATACTTCGTCCTCTTGAGGAGCAACGGTTTCGTCGTTTTTGGCTGGCAGGGTACTGCTGCCCTGTTGGCTTTTCGGTTAGCCTATACGCCTCGAGCTTCGCGATCGCTGCGCCGCCTGCCGCCGCTTCTCCGCGGCGTTGAGGGGATTTGCGCTGCGTGGCTCATAGGGGCTCGTGCAGTGTTTTGGTTCTGTTTCGCTTCTTTTCGCCTTTCCGCCCCCTAAAACGAATTTGTTAAGGTTACGTCTATAGGCAAAGAGTACGTTTAGGTCACTTAAAAAGCATCTGCGTCTTCGTAGAGTACGCGATTGCCTGCAAGAGCTACCCGAGAGGCGGTTCTGCGCGCTTCGTCACCGCTCTTCGGGGCGTCGGCTACGGCAGCAACATGTCACCTCCAAAACATCAAGCACAAATGGATTCTACTGTCGCCTCGTTTAGACCTGATACTGGCACAATGAGAGGTTGGCTTCATTTCGCAGCGTGGATAACGAACGCGGCTTCGATTCGAATATGTACGTCGCAGAAAAATGTGTTTTGGGGATGTGATTACCCAATCCCGGACAATAATGGTTGATATAAGAATATAAACCATGCGAAAATGTTAAGTAAATTCCTAGCCTGTGCGTCGTTAAAAATGTGCCCACACACACCATATAGCAAGAACCAAGGCAAGTTAATGAATCCACGGGGGAAAAATGCTGTGCAATATTCTCTAACACAAATAAAAAAAAACAATGCAGCTTCTCACATGCTAAAGACGTTCGTCAACACGTAAGCCAAATAGAGTTAGTTCACTAGACCAACTATACGGGAAATGCACTGCTTTTTCGCGAGACATCAGTGGGGGGGGGCGGAGGGAGACGACATGTGTACAAATACGGAGCGGAATCAAGCAATGAACGGTTTAGTAATCCCATACACAAATCTCGCGTTCACTTTCCTTTTGTTTTTCTACTTCAACGAAGAGCTGGTCGTACGGCGGACGCATTTTTGGAAGTATACAGGGTAGGCTGTTCAACAATTAAGCGATGAAAGGTCGTTGGAAGAGTGTGGTATGTGATAAGGCCCTCTGATTTCAGTTTCTGCTTTATTCTGCACACTCCTTGTGCCATATAACGATATGCCGAAGAAGCATTTACTCGTGGACGCGGATTATATTCTAAGCCCATCTCCGCGCTGCGCGCAGAGGATATATGTAGCAGATGAATGTTTGCGGGCGCTCACCTCACGACAAGACGACTCTGTCGTGCGCTGATCCCCGAGTATAAGTGTGCATTGTCCATCGTACTTTTGTTGAATATTCCAGAAATTAACACAGACTGGCTTGTAAATGGTGGTGATCAATATCTGAGGTATAATATTGGCAAACGTAACTGGCGTGCTGTCAGGTATGAGTGCTCCGCTGACTATGTAAGCGCACAAAACCTATTTAAGCCGTAGTGTATAGCCGTAGCATAAACATCTGAGGAACCGGTGGCTACGGAGACAGGGCTGGCAAATTCAGGTCAGTGTAACTACAATCGGCTCCATCATACGCCGGTTCCGCGACGCTGGCCTGTGGCACACACCTTATAAAGACAATATATCACACTAAGGTCGCGTCACAAACATTTGCCCTCTCGTAAACGTACCCCATTTGCGAACAGAGTGACTGCTCCACATAGACATGAATTTCAAACGCCCGCAAACGGTAAATCTCAGTCGTGAACGTGCCGCAAAAGCAGCGGCGGCACTGGGGAGCGGGGCGCGGAATCCCGCGGCTGCTTTCGAAACGGGCCGCTAGGGGGATTTCAGTGGCGCCCCTACAGGCCGCGCTCGAGGCGTATAGAGAAAGGCTTCCGGAAGCTGGATGTCTTCCGCAGTAAAAACTGGACGGATACATTTGCATATCGTTACAATAAGCCCATGGTTTCAGGCCACCTGCCGCAACCTGCGCACACTTATGCGTGTAGCGGCTCACGCAGGAGTGTTTTTTTGTTAAAGCAACCCGCCCGGTTACCAAAAGGTAATGCCCTACGGTTGGTATTATCAAACACGTTTTCTCTCCTGCTCTCCCGCTTACTGACTCTGTGGATAGGTCATGACTTCTTTGCGTACATCCTCGTTTTTCAGGACGTTACCTTTTCTTCTTTGACTACATTTTAATGCATTGGTTGTTGCCCACGAACTTCCAGGTTTCATATACATTGCCCTGAACCTTCCGACTCGTTTCCTCTGCTGTGTGTGCACGCTTTTCATATAGAGGTACCGTAACACTGTGGCCGCTCGCCTCTGTCATTATTATTTCTAAGTCGTTCCTCAAAACATACTTTGCTTTGGTATGCGTTTCTCTCACTTAAAAGGAAGCCCATCTTACGTCTCCCTTCGCTGCTTCATTAGTCTTTTACCTGTGTGTTATAATGTCAATCGACCTAACGCCCTCGTATTTATTCTTGCCGTAAATTGAAAATATTATTCGAAACACACTACTGCATTTGAAAGGGTGAGTGCTTGTACCATTACAGCCTTCAAGATTCATCTCATTACTTCATATTTCCTATATACCAATTGTGCTCTTTCCTTCATGATAGCGCATCTTTTTTTTTTCATTCTTGAAGCTCCTAATCAGGTAATATATAGGCCTGATCGGCGTTTATCATCAGGTCCCGACATTTGTAGTCCTATACCCAAGGTATTGTTGCTTATTGAATGAATGCCGATTCGTTACTCGAGCCACCAATGAAAAACCCGAACTCCCACTTTGCTACGATAAACTCTGAACCTTGTTCAGTGGTTTCTTCCCCGTTAATATATCTGTGAGCTGTTCCAGACCCTGTTCGCTATGTGGTAGTAGTACCATGTCACCTGCACATATCAGTCCCGGGATTTATTGTTTCACTTCTTGTAATTGGCGGCTATACTGAACATTGAAACCCATTTTATGGTCTTTAGGCATTCTTTCTAGTCGTGGCTTGTACAGCATGAACAGCCATGGCGACAGAGGACACCCCTGCTTTAAACCTTTTTTTTGACTACCGATTCCGAGGACTTTATCTTCTCTCAGGTAATATGGTCCTCGCTGTTATTGTATATTTCATGCGGCAGCTTCATAAAATCATGGCGCAATCCCTCCGGCTAAGGTAGGCTCCATACATTTTTTGTGCCTACATTGTCGTAGGCCCCCGTTATATTCAGAAATTCATGTCATAATGGTCGCTTTCGAGTTATTGACACCTCTATGCGTTGGGTTAGAATGAAGAAATTGTCTCTCAGCCCCTCTACTGCCCTAATCCATTTAGTACCTCTCCCAGTATGCCGTTCCATACTATTAAGGCTTGTAGTTGCGATTTTATGGCTTGCATTGGTAGTCTGTATGCCACTGAAATAATTCCATTAGGAATTAATCCTTCACCTTTTGTCGATCAGCTTCACCCTGCTCCTATGACAATCGTACGGTACTTGCCTAGTTTATATCACTTTTCGATTGCTCCAATCAGTTTTGTTTTCCTTTTTGGGCCTAGTAGATTGGCCAGCCGTAAAGGAATTTCACCCAACCGTATTGCCGTATTGACAAGAACACTTCCTTGAAATTGTTTTCAATATTGGTTTTTCCAAATTTAGCTCACTATTCATCCGCACCTCAGTTGCCACACTGTTTCAATCCTACTGTCCTGCCTTCGTTTTTGACAACGTCCGTTGTGTGACTGAGAGAATGTAAAATTCCGCCTCTTCTCCTTTTAGTATCCCAACGTCATCGTTTATAGATGATGTTCACTTCTGTTTTTTTTTCCGTAGTTCCTTTACATGGTTCCCACTCTTCTTCTGCGCTACTTTATCCTTTTTCCGTATATTCGAGACCCATCACTCACTTTCTCGTTTAGGTTTTTTCAGCACAAGTTTTTGTACTTGCAGCTTGTTTGGGCCTTATCAATTCCACTTCAAAGTGATTTCCTCTGCTTGCATTCCCCCTCGCTTGGCCTCCCTGTTCTCTCTCGATGCTTGCTGTCGTTGTGTTATGCCTTCCTTGATTTTGATGATCCACCAGCTTCATGGCTTTCAGCATCCTTTACAGTAGTGACGCTCTTTGGCGTTCGTTATCGTTCTTTTATTTTGACGAATCAGTGTACTGTTTTTTAATTGTTGTGCAGGCTGTCCCTTGGTTTCCGTCTCCAGGCTTTTGTCAATCTTGACCATTTGCTGTTCGTTTAATTTTCAGTCTTCAACCGCCGTTTTTGGATTTGGACCTTTCAATTTTCCAAAAGGCAAAGTTATTAGATTCCGGTCAGTTCCTAAGGTTTGGGATCATGCTTAAGTCTTTTTATTAAATTCAGCCACTCATACAGCCCTGCCACAGTAGGCTTTATTCTATATTGTGCAGCTTTACCCTCGTTGCCAAAAAGGTTCTCCCTTACATTTCTTCTCCCTGTTTTATACAATAATAATATGCTATTTACACATACATTGTACGAATTTACAATGGCGGCTTGTGTATCCGACCAGGTCCTAAATCTGGCCATCGCTGTCTCCCACTTGAATCACTTTTCCCAATCGTCCTAAATGATTGAGGTAGCACTTAATTCAGCTGACCAGCTTTTGATTCTTTTCTCTAAGCTCACTAATATCCCCTGACCACAGGTAGGCGACTCCCAGCGGCGTTTGTGTGGCCGCCATTGTGCCCTTAACCCACATATGTTCTCCGCAGTTTTTGTTTATATTGTACCAATTGGTTCACCATTGAATAAAAATGCCGACCCTGCCAATTTTTCTAGAACCTACGTTTTCGTTACAGCCTTGCCATTCATATTCATCCATTACAGGTGGTTCTATAAAATCTAGAAATTTCTGTAACAATTTACGTCAGTTTTGTTTTGGTCCAGGTTGCCTGAGAACCTGTAACCATTTTTCCAGCGATCAATTCCCATACTTCTTTTTGTTGTTAATGTTCGCTTCTAGTCGCTGTTTGGTTCATTATGTTCTATTGTTTCGGAGAAGCATTTCTCCCTGAGGGAGCCTTGCTAACCTGTTCATTGACCTGCATTGCTAGCCCATGCCGCTTTTACGGTTTTGTGCGCCCGGTGTGCTAACCTCTGCATTTTGCTTGGCGCTATACTTCAGGACTCGATCGAAATCGCTTAGCCCTGCCGCAATTTCGCTGCGCCTGTTGTTTATTCCAGCCAACGGGTTGTATGTGGACCCTTAAATAGCTATCGCCCACGGAGTTAGTTGCGTCCCGACCAGCTCTGCTAGACGCTCAGTGAAATTTACTCCTCCGTCTGTAAACGCCTGACCCCGGCCTGCACGATGCACTTCCCGATTGAGGTCAACCACCTCAAAATTCATTGCTTTAGCCGTCTCGCTTCTATCACCGGCCTTTCTATGTGGCTGCCGTTCAAACCCTCAACAACCGGTAACGGGCAGACAGCGGTGTGGACGTCGTCCGAAATCGCCCTGAGTTATTAAACCCCCTTCGCAACCTGCTCAACTATACCTCGCCCTCCTCCCTGAAACACGTCTTTTATTCCTACCAAAATCACCACTAGGTGCCCGTGTGTCGTTATATTCTAGAACTGCGCTTTGGCCTTAGTAATCACTACATTAACCATCTTCCTGGAACGCCCGCTAGCCTTAACTCTTTGGTCCTCTCCTACGCTTTGTGTTATAACCTCCTCTGCCGTGCGCTTGTTCGAGTCGCCCACAATGGTGACGCGAGACTCCCTTGGCTGCTTTGGCGGCGCAGTTGTTTTTGCCACCCGAGTTTGTGCGCTGATTGTCTCTGTATAGTTCTTTAACCGGTGGCGACCCATTGCCTTCTTCCACTACACCGTTAGGCCCCGTCCGGGACTAGCACTATCATATCCGCCATCGCCACCACGTGCGGCGGCATGTTCGTGTCCCGTTTCCCCGCGTGGGAGCGAGGAACACTTAATCCGCTTGCCCCGTGGCGTACGCAATTGCGTTCCGGAATGGCATTCCTCTTTACACGCACGCTTTATACGAACGCTAGCTTTTCTTCTACGGCCCCTCACAGCTGCCTTTCGGTTTTAGATTCTCCAGTAACTCGCCAACCTGTAATCTGAGTTGGTGCTTCTTCTCGTCTAGCCTCGCGTGGTGCGACTCCATCACACATGTCATACACGTGATGTGCTGCCCTTCCGTCTCCTAGGGGGAAGTAAACTTGGTCTCCTCCAGGCGTTACTACCACTCGCGCCTCATACACGCAACGGCCTGCTTTTCCTTTGGCGGCATGCTTTGGAGCTACCTGACTGCCCACCACAAAGTAGGTTCTACCGCTTCCTCCTCCACATGGTACGCCTGAAAACGCAGCACAAAACACCGTGTGATAAGCTGGCGGGCAACACCTTGCTTATTCGTGAACTCTCAAAAAGGTGCTTAGATAAATATTGCCACTACTGCCACCTTACCTGTATTTGCTCCACAGCATTACCTCCCTAAGAGAGAAACACAAAAAATCTGACCGATCGCTTTCGTTGTCTGGACCCTTGTCGCTATCGCGCCTACACGCTGTCACTTCTATGGGTCAGCAGCAATACCACAGTGATGCGGTTTGTCGTTGCGTTTTGTTTCTAGAGGCAATCCAAGGGAAATTGTTTTTGTAGAGTGAAGGCAGTGTTTCAATTTCTACCCACAAAAAAAACATATCTGCATGTTCTTTTAAATAAGCACTGGAGATGTCACTTATGTATTGATGTTTTGCCTCAGATAGGCGTATTGAGTTTTTTTTTTCGCGCAACAATCATGACACGAATAAATATTCCAAGCAGAACCTTGATATTTAACAAAGGCTATGGATATACAAACGTACCGTTCAACCTGTGCTGTAACTTTGGTCTCGCGGCTGAATCTAGCTGCACGAAGCCGACAGACAGGCCAGAATTTCCTAGGCAGAGTAGCCCCCAAAAAAACTAGCATGTTCGAAAGAACAGAACCTTCGCTCGTGCAGTACAAAATATAAAAAGTATGCCAGCTAATCCAGGAGAAGCTTAGCGATAACCGTAAAGGATGGAAGTGAAAAAGCCTCATCAAGAGACGAGTGAGACAGAGGAAGAGCATGAGGGGTGGTGGCAAAAACTGTTTGAACGAAACAACAGCTTTTATGGCGAATTCCTGCTCTCCACTTCCGATAGCTTTTATGTCGATGTAACTGCTTCAGTTTTTATTCTTTTGTCTCAGTGGTATGACGCAATGGAGTCGAAGCAGAGAAAAGGCCGTGAACACCGGTATAGAATATTACAATGCTCATTGTAACACTTCCCAACTTAATTTTGTCTTTTATTTTGCTGTTTAAACTTCATCTCTTGCTTCAGAACAGAGCTTCTACACAATCTCTCGCGTTACTTAGTGTCGAATTAGATAGGATCAAGTGCTACCATCTGCCAGGTGTTGTATAAAATATTTGTATAAACCATTTGTATAAAGCAGGCCATATGGTTTTTCATTAACACGTCTTAACACCCCAGGGGGGAGGTACCAAGAGCGGCCTTCAGTGTTAGGACGCTAATAAAAACCATTCTCAAACCAACTTTCTTATTGCACTTTTATCTGTCTGCGCTCCCATGGAAACAAATAATGTTTCTTTTTATGGCGCTTATGCGAGCCATGCCTGACAGCGTAGCATGGTGCCCTTTGAGGTGTTGCATGTTATTTGGTTATATCCGCGATTTATTTTATCCAGATAGGTGCTACAATTGCTACATGTTTAGGGGCCGAGAATAGCGGCCACCAAACTTCGCAAACTCGCTTTAACAGTTCCAAATCCCAATTTTCCTGTTTATGATGCTTTATTGTCGCCCAGATCTTTTTTTAGAACATAACATATAGTCATCTCTTGGCGTTCACCAGAGCTTGAAATGGGGCTAGTTGGTTTCTTACTCAGAAAATTGCTGGTGCTAGGCGGGACAAGGACGACGACTTACACACAACTGGAGCGCACACTACCAACTGATTTTTTAATCACAACAAACACAACTTATAAAGGAAAAATTTAGATGACGTGAGAGGTGGACCTAATCAATCTCGCTGAAAATGAATACAACATTTGTCATGCGCATGCGCTTGCCTACGAAATGTCAAGTAGTGCCATCTGAGTTGTCGACAGTGCAATCGATGGCGAACTGATACAGTCTTTTTCTTTTCGGATGCCGTAAGCTTCCCATATCTCGCGGGTGATCGTTTCTGAAGATTGAAAGAGGATCGTCGAGCTTTCGAATTTCGCAGAGCACCCATGTCTTGCGCAGTGGGCAGCCAAGTGCCCTGGGGCTGAGACTTGCTTGCCCATATTTTTGTGTTCTCTAAGTCGTTGGTTAACGCAGCGTCCAGTTCGGCCAATGTAAGCCTTCTTGCATGACAAAGGTATCCTATAGACAACCCCCGAGCAGCATGCGACAAACTTACTCGTGTGCTTAATGCCACATGCTGTTTATTTAGTATCTCTGTTTTTGTTAGTCATCTTGCACAGCATTTTTCTTGCACAGTCAAGTTCTACCTCGAGTCCTTGCTCATCAACCACGACGATGATGTGTATGCTCAGTCCGACGGAATTGGAATAGGTTCGTGTATAAAGCCGGTGCTTTCTGGCATATTTTTGGCACAATTGCAACCGCATTTTGGAAACTGTATTACCAGATTTGCATGTGCAGAAATGCTTCCGGTATGTGGATGATTTTTTGGTTTGCTTAAAGCCAGGTGCTGACATTGAAAGTAGCATCCCTCCAATCATTGCAGCATTTGAGTCTGCGCACCAGGGCCTTGATTTTACATATAAAAACCTGTTAATGATGCCATTCTATTCCTTGACATTAACTTGAAGAATGGACTGTCACACACGTGTTTGTGCTATCGCACGAGAGGAGAGAAGGCGCTGCTGACATACGATTCGGCGCACTAAAAGTTGATTAAGAGAGCCATAGCCACTTCTTGCATGTCGCAAGCCATCAAAAAATCCTGCGAACACAGAGTCACTGAAAGGTTATCTTTTCAAATTGACCATCTAACAAAAAGTTGTTTCAGTAATCAAGTACTTGTCTGTGTTGCAGAAAAAGTGTTAAAAACAGTGGTAAAGAAGATTAACAAAGAGAAAGACACCAAAAAACCAAAGAAGCGGCCGATCGTTCTGCAGTACATCCACAAATTTTCCCACAGGGTAAAGAAGGTTGGCACGAGGCATGATGTCTCGGTTGTTTTTTCTGCTCCCAAAAAACTAAAAATGCTGTGCAAGATGACTAACAAACCAGAGATATTAAACAAACAGGATGTGGCATTAGGCACACGAGTAAGTTTGTCGCAAGCTGCTCGTGGGTAGTCTATAGGATACCTTTGTCATGCAAGAAGGCTTACATTGGCCAAACTGGATGCTGCGTAAACGAACGACTCAGAGAACACAAAAATATGTGCAAGCACGTCTCAGCCCCAGGGCACTTGGCTGCCCACTGCGCAAGACAAGGGTGCTCTGCAAAATTCGAAAGCACCACGATCCTCTTTGAATCTTCAGAAACGATCACCCGCAAGATATGGGAAGCTTACGCCATCCGAAAAGAAAAAGACTGTATCAGTTCGCCATCGATTGCACTGTCGACAACTGAGATGGCACTACTTGACAGTTCGTAGGCAAGCGCATGCGCATGACAAATATTGTATTCATTTTCAGCGAGATTGATTAACTCCACCTTTCACGTCATCTTAATTTTTCTTTTATAAGTTGTGTTTGTTGTGATTAATAAATCAGTTGGTAGTGTGCGCTCCAGTTGTGCGTAATTCGTCGTCCTTGTCCCGCCTAGCGACAGCAATGTTCCGAGTCTTGGCGTTCATTGCGTTATGGTAGACGGCGTCAAGTACAGCCATCTTCCCGGTGCATGGTAATTGACACTAGCCCGCACATTTATGTTTTCTTATTTTAGGAGAGCCAGAAAGGTGCACGAAAGGTGATGAAGGAAATTTCTAGTGAGCAGCGCTCACCAAAAATAAGATGCTTATGCGAAGAGTTCGAGGTTGTATATTCTCTTTTAACTTGGTCCCATGGGCAACAGAACAGTGCTCAACACCGTAAGATGCTCTTGCCAACTATTTGAGAATGGTATTGGCAGTAGTGACAACGATGCGAGGAGAGTGATGATAACGTCCAGCAGTGTATTTCTGCACCATCGACGCCTATTCCAAAGATCACTCGGAATGGCTCGTTCCAGTGACACTTCGGGCGCGGACCACACTCAAGCAACCAGAAAAGAGGGGGGGGGTGTGACCACCAGAGCACCTACCCCTTGGAGCCTCGATTAACGATACGCACTAAAAACAGCACCAGAAGCTACAAAAGTAGTCCTCACCGACCGGATGCCCGTTCTCCCTTTGCTGTGGTGACAGTGATGTTCGGAGAGCGGCTATAACGTCCTGTTGCATATTTAAGCAAAATCGGCGCTGGTTGCACAGGCCACTCGGAAACGGTCATTCCATTCACACTTCGGCGCGGACAACGGTCACGACACTAGAACAAAGTGAGGCGGGGATGACCACCAGAGCACCAACGCCTTGCAGTCTCCTTGAGTAGTATGCACTAAAAATTAACTCCAGTTTATGCTTGAAGATGGTTGAAACGTAAATCCGTGAACGATACTGACAAACATTTCACATGTGACTTCACTTCGTTTCACACACGTGACTCTAGAAAGAGTGAACACAGAGATTTTGCCAGCCATTACCTGGGATTCGAGGGGGCGCCGTCCCGAATGAAGCAGCGTCGGCAACGACCGGGCTCTAGTGGCGGACGCTGCTGCTGTAGCCAGGCCGTGCATCGAATGAAAGAAAACGGAGAGGTGTGTCTTTCGAAGGATGAGATATCGGTAGCTAGCCACCTTGATGTGCTAGCTCGTGGCTACACTACCACGCGACACAATCACAGACACCGAAAAAATCTGGCATATGATCTTAGTGATTCCCATTATTGCAGGTTTAATTGGAATATTTTCATAAGTTGGAGTACTGCGAGAAAACTGACGGCACTTTTCATAATCGCTATTTATCCGACCCAGTTCCCACATTCATCTGTTGTAATACCTGTAAAACACAACAGTATTGGTATTCAGCAAAACAGAAAACGTAGTCCCATTCTCGACAAGCAGTGTGCAAAACATGGCGTTTCTCTAGCAGCAAGGGGTCTGTAAGTGCTCTGTACAATTTGTTTTGCCGCAATGCAAACAAAACCTTAAGGTGTCTTTGCCGTACGACCAATTAATTACGCCCCGTCCGGGTTTCTTAGGAGGCGATTTCGAACAAGTAATGAAGCCGTGCGTAGTTAGTATGCAATGGCTGCGAAGCTGCACCCTAACAGGCTCAACACCTTCGCTAAAGCAGGCGAAAAAGCCGACCAAAGAGTTTTGTTGACGCGCCTGCCGGGGTGAGCACAGGGAACGCTGGGAAATGGCACCCAATCACCGTGCCATCTACACTGTGCTCGGTGAGGGAAGAATGTCCTCCGCCTAACCAAGCCGCGTTGGGAGTTTCTTGTCCCGCTAACCACCAAAGAACCGTTGGTTGGTAGAGGTAAAAAGCTGAGCTTTTAAACCCAATATAAGGTACAAAAAAGGTCCTCACCGGATGACCGTTCTACCTTGGCAGTGGTGAAAAGGAGGTGCGGGGAGCGACGATAATGTCCCGCGGCGGTTTTAGGCAGATTCGGAGCCGGTGGCAAATATTACTCGGAATTGGTCGCCCCTTTGACACTTCATGCACCGACAATGCTGAAGCAATTGAGGAGGGTGGAGGGGATTGGGGACTTTCTGAGAATTGTTTAGCGTTTTGTGAATTTGCCTAGTTTTTGTAACCACCATTCTATTAGTTCTGTGTTTCCAGATTTTTGTTGCATTGTTTTCGACCCATTTTCGTTTTCAGTCATTCATGTAACATGGGCGTACATGTGTACTTACTTTCCTATTTTGTACCAATGTTTCTCCATTGAGTGAGTTATTTAATTTGATGCAAATTTATACTGTTCTTTTAATTACACTCTGTTTATTTTTAAGCCGGGGCAGATAGGCATTAAATATAGTGCTTGTGTGGCAAAAGCCTAATACATAATTTTAAAGTTAAGATCAACTGGTTTCCCTGAACACTTGTGTTTTATGTGTACTCTGAAATTTTTATTTCTGGCCTGCTGCAGCTATTTAAAGCTAGCTTTGCAAGAATGTCAATTAATTAGTTTATTTTTTGAATTGTTGCTCTCATAGTTGATTTGCAGAAGACCCGTACAGCCGTGCTGTGTGGTACAATCCGAAGGAATTGCTGTGGTTGACTTAGTGTCAAGGGCACATGTAGTTATCAGGAATGGTTTGATGTTACTTACTGCCACTTGTAGTGCGATGCAACATTTCTTGTTTTGAGTTGTGCTTTGTGTGCTTCTGCAAACGTCATTGGTAAGCGTAACCCTTCAAATATTGGACCATGCCGTATGCAGCACTTCAAATATTGGAACACATAACTCTAGAAACCAGACGCCAATAACAATAAACAGTGCTGGATAGCAGGAAGACATGTATTTGAAGTATAAGTGCCCACGACACGTAGGCCACCTCACTAAGGAGGCTGGCCAAGCTCCCAAATAGTTTATAAAGAATATAAATTTTATGCGTACAGGTTTCTCTCAGCGATTTTATACTAACTTAGACTAGACATACTTTAACAATTTAATGTTTGCGCCAAAGATAGCAAAACAATGTAACATTCTATACAAGAGGCACGTATAGGTCTTGCATGCATACCAGTACAAAAGGTAACATCTCGCAGACAGCATATATATGTGCCATGACCGGTGCATTTAACGTTATCCTTCACGTCATTTGGATGAACTTTTTTGTTTCAGCATAAATCACGTAATTTTAGCGATTTCTGTCACCTACCGGATATCTCATGCACGTTACACGGTTTGCTGAGCCGTTTTATGTCGCTAGATGTATCTTTTAAATACCCACCGCGCCACATTCTACAAATCACCATTTAACGTTCCAAGACAAAACCGGTATAAAAAAAAGCTGCGGGAATAATGTTCTTAACACGTTTCGCGCTCAAGCAATGACCACGACGGCCATCTTTTGTGAAAGTAAAATAGCGCGTTATTCCGCAACAGCCACTGATTACTGCGTTCCTAGACTTCATCCGTAGGCAGTCGCACCTATGGTATTGGTAACAACCAGACAAGTACACGTACTCCTTTTTTAATGTATTTACGGTGCATCGCGCTTAGCCGGCGCGAGAGCGGAATCTTCACTAGGAACCCGCACAGGGCACCTTGATCAATCTTGGTGACGGTGTTGGCGACACCGCGGACACCGAGCCCGCGGACACCGCGGACACTCACGCTGCCCTAACCGTGGTAATGAGTTTTAAGGTGAAGGGTGGAAACCTCTAACGGCGCCGTTGGAGCCTCCGTCAAGCTCCGGCCGATAGGCTCCCAGCCTGTCTACCAGGCAGGGAGCTCCGGGACCTCTTTGACAACCAGGATAACGTCAAAGGAGAAACTACCCCCGTCTCCGTGCTTTTATAATTGCTGTATGGTATGTTCTCAAACACCCCCTTAAAAGATCGGCCTCCCAAAGTGAGCCGCACCGAAGTACTTGCTAAAGAGAAGGCAGAACATTTCTATAAACATCTTGTAGTTCATTCCACAGGGGACACCCCTGTTGGCAAGAAGTCAGTCATTCTTTTGGCCAAATGCGTTGAGTCTGTTGTAGGCTCAGACTATGATGCTCAAAAGATTTCATCCGGTGAACTATTTGTTCAAGTAAAAAGAAAAAAGTCAAAGCGAAAACCTCCTGAAACAGACCACGTTTGCTGACCTGTCTGTTACTGTAACTCCACATAGAACCCTCAACTCCTCTCAAGGGGTGATCTCAGAAAAGAAATTAGAGTCTGAGACAGAGGTGGAACTTCTTCAGGCGCTTCAACCACAAGGAGTAACTTCTGCCAAGCGAATTGTAATCCGTAGAGCAAACGAAAAAATCCCAACAAAGCACCTTGTCCAAAAATTTGATTTCACAACCTCACCCGAAAATGTCAAAGTGGGCTTCCTAAGCAGCAATGTACGACCACATGTCCCTAATCCGAGGCGATGCTTTAAATGCCAACTCTATCTGCCTTGGAAATCTATCTTGCCGAGGAAAGCTGGCTTGTCCTAAATGTTCAGAGTCTGACCATTCGCCGGATCACTGTCGAAACAGCACAGTGAAATGTCCCAACTGCAGTGGCAAGCATATGCCAGAATTCAGCCTTCTTAATAGCACGGCAGTGCGTCTGGATCCGTAAACTAAGAGAGTCCAGCACAAACACAACCACAATTGTGCAATACGTATCCTCTATCTTTGTTAAGGCTGTTGGGTACTAGAACTAAGATATTTATTAACGAGTGGTATGCAAAGTAAAGAAGTCACACTTTTTTTACGTTAAACATTGTCTGTTTTGTGAGGTTTGATTGCTGAGATTGCTTTTATTTTTATGTAGAATACAATGCAGTGTATATTTCTTATAAATGTATACATCCAGACATTTAAATTCTAGTGTTTTGAACACAAATAAATACAACGATTTCAGAGGCACAAAGCCTCTATTTTTCGCCTACAGAGCATTCAAGTAGACACCATTTTTTAGCCTCTTTAACAGACTGCTTCCTTTGTGAAATTTGTGATGTCGACGCTGCCGCCTGGTGTAGTGATCTACTATCCTAACTAAACATAAAAACCAGAAAACAATATTCGCAAATTTTTTTCTTTACTCGAACCAAAATGGCGCTCTATTTTGCTTCCTTACAAGCATTTCATTCGTGTCGCTACTAGGCCAATTAGGTCACGCTTGCTTTCCACCTAATACCTGAATATTTTACCTGTGTTTACTGTCTTCCAAAAAAAATACAGCAAAGGGTTTACTTGTATTTGTTAGAAAATCACAATGTAATGGTGGTTGTACCCTGTTTGTCTTTTGTTTTCGGACAATTAGAAACATAAGCGACGGCATTAAAGAATTGTAGAAACGGTTGAGGGACACAATAGCTACGGCAAAAATTATTTTGCAAGGTGCTACAAAAACGCAAATTTGTTCAATCGCGCATAAATATGCAGCAAAAATGGTACACTTTGTACAACCAGCCATTTAAATTGCCACAGGAATTGGCACACACTATAGAAATATCTTTCTATGGGGACAAAAGTTTGCAGTATTCGAGATTCAGGTGCAGATGGCGGGAAAATTTGTGCTGATGAGAAAATTTGTGCCTAAATCCACGATATCTCAAATTCTAGGATGCACAGGGATAATTTCATAAAAACTGCAAAGTTGCATTCTTTTTCTGGAATAACAGAATAAATTTGTGGTAGCATACTCACCGTTTCGAACTGCAAACCAGTAAAAAACTTTCAAAATTTGTCCTGTGAATTGAAATGAAATGGTTGATATGTTTCACATAAAAACGGCTGAAGTGCCCTCACAATTCAAAAGTAACACTGGGACAACCTATAAAACAAACGTTAATAATAATATAGGCCTTTTTAAAAATGATGTGCAAAAAACACGAAAATGGAATTGTCACGGCGCTGGCACATTTTCGTGAAGTATTCAGCATTTGATTGCTGCCTGATTGAAATCTTTTCAGAGAGTTACTTGCGAAACGGGCGTTGGCAGGTTTTATTACGGTTTGTATAACCAGAATGTTTATTTCACGGCTCACAGAACCGTTACAACAATCGACATGCAGAAAAGGGAGTTTCAAAGTTTAAAATTGCCCAGCCAAAACTTTCAATTATCATTTAACCAAACGTTCTTCCAAAAAATGATAGCTTACCATACTGTTCACCCGGTCACGAGTGAAAAATTTTCAAACGACACAATACGAAGGCAGCTCAAACGATATAAGCGGCCCTTCTTACATTTACGATACATACGATTTTAGGTGGTAAATTATCTTTATCAACAAATCTTAAGCGTGATTTCTAATGCCTTGCGTGTTTGTAAATAATAACGCACAATGTTACGGTTTACTTCGTTCTAAAGAAAGCCCTGGAGGCAGCGACGCAGCTTTTTACCAGTTGAGTTTATCCGGAGCAAGCGTGCGACGCTGTTTCGACGCCTTACATCGTTCTTGTAATAGTCAAGGGGATGAGAAGAAATATCTTTAATGCATAGGCCACAAAACAGGTGATGAGTGGGCCCCTTCTTGAGCTCATGTTCTTGTTTATACTTTGAATAGATATCTGTTAGCAGTTTATGTATATACAACCTTTATGTCCGTTTTTCTGGTTTTGATGACCAGTTGCATGGCGGTACTGTAGAAAAGATGTGTAACGGGTTGGATGCGTAGGTCTTCAGTTTATCTTTCAGTTTGAGATTATGGAAACATTGAAAATAAAGTGGGTAAAAAGACATATATGAGAAGGTGTTGCATAGATAAACGGTGATGAGACCACTCCAAATTTATTCTAAACAAGTAAGCAAGTAGTAGCAGTCACGAGCTCAAAGAATATATATTCCAGAAAGAGACAGGTGCAGTAACAATTATACACGATGAAATCGTAATAACCTCTTTGCATTTCAAAAACACGTAGAAGTGACATATCTGGAAGTACTTAAAATCAGCGTAAATCGTCCAAAGAAAACATCATAAGAGAACGTCTCAACTATGACAAGGATGATGCAGAGGTCATATTAAAAGCCAAGTTGGTACAACCTTATACAGCAGTGAAGCCGACTATATTTTTACTCAGTACCCAGTGAAGGAAGTTAAAAGTTACGTAATACTGAATGCAGTTTTAGTAGGGTTGATAGGTTATGGCGGCCAATTATATAAACATTTCGAGAATCATGAACCAGGTGGTAGAAAATGAGGCACAGATTGTTGCTGATCGTCAGTGTGATTGGTTTCATGTTAAACGCAAAGAGGTATGACATCTGCGTTTTCAGGGCTGTGTCAAGTAATCGAATTGATCATATTTGAATGTGCTTGAATGGAGCGATATTTGAGTTGTCAGTAGTCTCCCAAATGCTAAGCATATTTATAAAGCTATGTATAAAAGCGTAGTACGGTGTGACGAGCATTGAAATCGGGAGTAATAGCTTTGAAATTATTAGCACTATCTTTGGAAATGCTGTTTTTCTTTCCCGAGGAAATAAATATAAACATTGAAAATAAACAATGGTGAATTTGTATACGAAGAAATTAACACATCATCTGCATAAACATTAAGGCAGAGAGGTTGAATATTTCCCTCTTCTTGGTTTTGCGATCTACAAATGAACAATTTGGCTGTGCTTTTACTTACCAGTAGCTGGTTGTTACGGCACCATTTGTTAATATTGGTGAGGTAACAGTTAAGATCAGATGTTACATTATCTATGCATGTATGTGAAGAATAAATGGGGGTGTCTTCCGCGTATGAAATACAATCAGATACTGGTGTAATCGAATTAGGAAGATCTTTACATATAGAAAACAAATACTGGAAATTAGCTGAGAATGGTACCCTGGAGAACACCTACGAAAATAACTTGAATGGTAGAAGATACACCAGGTCTAATGTTCATTTATTTAGAATTTATTACATAATGCGTGTCACACTAGAGGATTGCCAATATTAAGATAAATCCGAGTTTTTTGGAAAAGAATATAACGATTAGTAGAGAAAAAAGCTTTTTAAACTCAATAAAAACATATACTGCAAATGTATTCCCATCAGTTTTTTTTCGCTTTTGTCATTTAGAGCACCCAACACAGTAGTCATTAAACACCACCTCTGAAAGCCAAACTGTCTTGTAGTTAACAGGTTTAACTTGGTATGTTGTTACAAAGACGTCATTGTATCAACTTTTCGAGCACCTAATACATATTCGAAGATTGGAAGTTGGCCAACCATTTTCTACGGATGCTTTCTCACGCTTTTCGAAGACTCGGGTAACTCCACTTTTCTACTTTTCGAGTGGAAAACAGCATTGTGAAAAGCTAAAGTGAAAAGTGTGGGCGAAAACTGCAGATACCATATCATAAATTGTCTTCATGTGTCGGCCATGAATAGTACCAATTCCGGTACTAGAGCATTTAAATTAGCAATGTTTGATCGAACTTTCACCGAGGTGGTAAGAAAAAAAAAGAGGTGTGCAAAGTATGCTGGAGGATATCGTAAGGTATATTTATGCTCGCTGCGGGAGGAGCAAGAAACACGTCACTAAAGGTATTTGCAATGTAGCTGGGGCTAGTTGATGTAGTTTAGTCTTAGAATATTTTTGATGTTGAATGGTGACCAGTGTTTGCATTCAAAAAAAAGTAAAACCAATACTACAACCTGCTTCATTTTTTTTCATAATATGCACGCCTAGCGAGGTTTATAGCGTATTTTTTGTAGCTTAGCTTGAGTTGACTGTGAAAACGTTTCTGTCTAGTTTCCAACTAGAGGTTATGTTTCCTTCTTTTGCTAGCTAGTAGGCCTGGTATGAGGCACGGGGTTTTTGGGGAGGGGCACATATGTTGGCCGATTTCATCAGAGTGGAGGAAGTAACTCAGATAGCAGTCATTACACAAACACCACTGCAAGAGGTCCCCGTACATGGGGAAGAATTACTTCTTGTCTAATCACACCCAAAAATTATATGAATGAGTGGCATCTTATTGAACACCGAGTTCGAGAACGGTTTACGAAGCGTCTTTCTTGGATGTGCACTACGGAATGCTACAGGGTAATGATCGGTTATGTTGGCCTGCATGATGAAGAGTTCTTAAGCGGAAAGTACGTTGGATAGTGCATGATTGATTAACTTGACTTTCACCAAGTTTAATAAATCGAGTAGGCAAGTTACTTAGATACACAAAGTCAAACCTTTGATAAAAATTTGTGCAATTAAGGATAAATGAGTGAAAAGCATTGGGCAGGCTTTTGTTAATGTCCCCCATAACTACGACATTTCTTTATTCATTAGCGACCGTTTGAGGCAGAGAAGTAAGGATGGGGCAGAAGCACGATATTGAAGAACTAGGGGGGCTGTATATACTTCCAAAAACGACGTTTTTTTTATTAAATTCAAAGGTGGAGCAATCAATATCAACACAAACCGTTTGGCAATCAGTGATGCAAACACAACGTACAGGGTGACATTTGTAGCAGATTTCTGAAAACTTAACAATTTCGGAGCACCTTGGCCTGATGAAGCACGAAGAAAGTAGTCACAAGTATACGAAGGAAAGCTGTACAGGTCTCTTTTCGGATTGATTTTACCAGATATCTCAAATTCAAATAACAGGAATAGGGTGACTTATAGAAGGCAAGAGCAACAAAAAATCGCTATAAAGCTAGCGAAGTCTGCAAGACCTAAAGTGGACGACCGAGTATTGAGGAGCGGAAAAAAAGAAAGCTAAATAATGTCAAATAATTACACCTTGTAGTCGGTGTACTTATTAGGAAGAGTAGAAGATGGCGAGACTAACTGAAACAAATGCCAAGAATTTCAGACGAATGGCGGGTCTATATGACGCACTCTTAAGTCCCAACAAACTGGTACTATTTTCTTTTCAGTGCACGAGCTTTTGCAAAGATGTTTTCGTTCCCTTGAGTTAACTGGTCATTTACAGAAGCAGTGGAAGACACCATTTGCTGAGACCCACTCTCCTTCGTAAGCAGTCGGGGCTTCTGTGCCTTGGAGATGAAATGTGACCTTGTTTTGCCAGAGCGTAACTGAGCGATCAATTTCTTGGAGTTCGATCAAAACGGACATCGAAGAACAACGTCCAGGTCTTCTTCGGAAAGGGCTCAGTTTATTTTGGTGGCAATTGACGGGACAATAGCATTGCAGAACTTTCATTAAGTGCGTGAAACACCTAGAATATCAACGTTGTTTTACGAGAGTACTGTTGGAGATCAGCCACTTTTTTTCTAGCACGGCGTTATGTGCATTTTTATTGTGTTCATTTTTTTTCGCTTTTAGCTGCTGAACTGCGCACTCAGGAAGGTAAGGCTTTCATAAAACTAATTCATTTCTTTCGGCTTGTTTTCGATGTGGTCACTGGGATTATCTTCTAATTTTTATTGTATGCTGCTGGTGATGTTCTAACTATTTTTTCGAATTTGCTTTCAAAGCAGTTTTTCCAAATTCCTGGTCGCTTTGAAAGTTGAGAACACATTGGGGGCATAATGACGATGTGTGGCAACTAAAAACAGAATCACAAAGCAGCAGCAGTAACAGCAGTCATGGTAATGCAAACGAAGTATGGACGTAGTACAAAACTCACAGGTGCACACAAGAAACAGGCGCATGATCAGCGACGAAGTTTCCGTGCCGCGACCACTGCTTCTCTATGGAGAATCGGCGATGTGAAGATCTTACACTCAAGAGCGGGCTGGGATGCTCGGAAGTCAGACATCGTACGTAATGTTTTCGCTACAGGTGAGCAGAGCCTCAGCAGAAGCGGCAGGGCTCTTGCACATGCAGTAACATAAATGCGGCAGCCGGTACCCAGCATCCACCAAATCTGTGGGTGAGAGGGGAATGATCATAAAGGAATTGTTCAGTGCTGCGACTGCTGGTGCTTCCTGCGCAGGAAACAGCCTCCTAGACAGCTTGTTTGAAAAAAAAAGAATTCACAACAGTTGGGCGTAAACAACGAGCTCAGCTGTTCTTGCAGCCGCAAATCAAACACCCCGATGGAGTTGCTAGAAAATCGTTCAAGAGATGAAGATGCTGTACTAACAAGCTGATGTCGGAATGGCCGAAAAGAAGTAGAGGCCCTTTCTTATTCAGAGACTTTATCAAGATCTCCTCGCTGGATGCTGTTAGTTCCGCCACAACGGACCGCTCTGCAGTTCGCCCACGCAGGCACTTCCATGAGGTAGCTCTCGGAAACATCGGGAACTGCCTACAGTGCCAGGGCGTCGACAGTTTGAAAAAATCGGCACGTCAACAAAAAGCTCCGAAGGTTTAGCTCGGTTGCAATACTGCGCCGAACTCATCTGGGAACGGCAGAATAACGTGACCGACTTGGAAAACGGGAGCAAGTCGGCAATCCCTTGGTTAGCACCGATTGCTGAGACTGTGCACACACCCTTCTTTGAAGACTCACTCAAAATTAAAAAAAAACGATGATCGGCGAGGACCAGGGCCACCTGTTTTAGCGAGCGGGTCTCGTTAGATAGAGGACAGAAGAGCTCAGATGTGTTATACGCCGCATCAAGGACGAGATATTTGGGCGTCCATAAGCCAAACAGACCATATACTCCACAAATATTTATAATTCTTGAGTTTCCACATCACTCTAGCTTTACTAAAGAATGTTTAAAAGAAAACATAAGACGTTTCACCTACTATGCGGGTCGCTTCTTCACTAAAAAACTGGCCCGAAAATGATACAAACACTATTTATTGAGCCCACCAGCAACTTCCCGTAGCGGGACACGGTTAACACTGCCCATGGTTGGGTCATGAAGAATAAACCTTGATTCCATAAAACTTTGCGGGCGCAGCGGTGTTCACGTACCGGTGTCTTCGCGTTCAGATAACGAAACATATTGCCACGTACCATGTATTTGATTGATTGTGGGGTTTAACGCGCCGACGCAACGCAGGCGATGAGGCGCGCCGTAGGGGAGGGCTCCGGAATAATTTTGACCACCTGGGGATCTTTACCGTGTGCCGAAATCTCGTACACACGGGCGTTTTTGCTTTTCGCCTCCATCAGAAAAGCGGCCGCCGGGGCCGGGAATCGAACCCGCGACCTCGTGCATGAACCATGTATTGTTTATTTATTGGGGTTTTGTACTGCCGGGCCGCGCCCGGCTTTGTTATCTGCGTTCCAAGCTAAGTGCGGCTTCCATTGTTTATTTTTATGCCGCACGGGTTATCACACTCAGATAAGCATACTGCTTCGCCCCAACGTCGCTAGTCGAGAATAATCTTCTGTGATCTACAATGTTCTGGATGTGAATCGACGGTTCCAGAAACACTTGCGCCGGAAGATAAAAGCATGCAGGCAGACGCCGCGGTGTTCGACTCGCCGTAGCTCGCATGCGTACGTCCCTTTGTTGACTGCTGCTTCGCAGCCTTTGTATTCTTTGAGTTGTTAGGGGAGCACAAGTTAGCTCCAATAAACGTGTTTTCCTCGAAGACAAATGCGTCATCTGTGGCTTCGTGACAATATGAGCATTTTTGAAACAGTGGTCGACAGCATATGACCCTGTACGAGTAGCGCTTGTAGCCTTCCGAACGCCTCTCCCATGCTACTTAATTCGTGTTCCCTACCGCCTCCCTCCCTCCACGATGTAGGTTGTGTCGCAGTCCTGGCATTCAACCTTGTAAATGACACTACTGCTCATTGACACCACTGCAAAGTCATGTTGGAGTGAAGTGCAGCACAACAGAGTAGCATCGCCACTTGAAAGCTTGTCCACTATGTCAGTAGCCAGCCCAACAGGAACAGTAGTATATAGAGACACTAACTCAAGGGACACCCGATGTTTTTCCGATGGGAATCCCTGTATGGGTGAATATAGCAAACCTTGCGGTGGAACACGTGTAAACACTTGTGTTTGACTCTTTGATATACGCTATAAATGACAACTGTACCTACGTTGGTGACACCTTCGTTGCACAACCCATGAATGTATGTGCCTTACACAAGGCAGTAAATGATGCCCACCCCGCCAAAAAGTTTACTACTGAAAAGGAAAATGATTGTGGGTGGTCGTTTTTGGATACGCTTGTTAGTAGTGGAGGAGTTGTTCCATCGAGACAACAATATATCGAAAGCAACTCGTTAGCGGTTCTGTGCGACAATATGAGTCCCATTGCCATGCAGAAACGAAAGAGGTACTGCGAGTCTTTTCTGTTACGCTGTTATGCGTTTTCATCGAATGGGCAACAATGCGCGCAAGAATTCAAAAATTTTGTTTTGCATTTCATATTCGTAGCTTCATCGTGCATTTATTCATCATTTACGGCGGTCTATGCAAAACGGCCACAAATAAACAAATGAGAGGCTTATATCTTATGTATGAATACTGTTTGTTCGGGGGGTATCTGAGTGTATTAGAAGAGCTCTCAATTCTGTGGGGGTTCGTACGGTTTTTAAACCCCATTGCACACTCCCGAACAAATTCCCGATGCAAAGGACCACGTCCTTCAAAATAGGTGGTGTCATTTACAAGGTTGAATGCCAGGACTGCGACGCAACGTACATCAGAGAGACAGGGAGCGACGGAAAACACGAATGAAGGAGCATGAGAGATACGTTTGGAAGGCTACATAAGCTACACGTGCAAAGGCGGCACTTGTCAACCACTTGGTGAAATGGTCATGCGTTTGATTCGCTCAAGACAATGATACTGGCACGTGAGCACCACTGTTGCCCTCGAAAATGTATGGGGTTATTTTTAAGCCCGTGAACGAACCGTATGCACTGTTAATCGTGGCCCCCAATGGATGTTTATTGTGCGCTCGATAAGTAGGATCTTTGTATATTTTACGGTCCAGTTTGTTACTTAAGATTTCCCCCGCAGAATGGCGAAACTTCTTATGTTATGTTTTAAACGTTCCTGAGTAAAACCAGCTGTTTTCTAGGAACTCAAATATTGTCCCCAGACTTTTGGAACATTTCCGCATAAAATAATTATACCGCTGATTTACCTCAAGCGATATGGTTAGGAGTGCTTTTGTTAGAATGCCTTAACGGCAACCACCGCTCCAAATTTGTCCACAACCGAAGTGTTTATCTACAAAGGCGATAGCAGCATGTGCAAACGTATTAGCTTTGTGTCAGAGTCAAGTTTGTAGGGTGTAAAAACCGGCACGACAACCAGCTGTCTTCAACACTGAAATTGTTTTCTGGAGGGACATTTGCCAGCCACTCTCGTATTGGGAGCAGCAGTACCACTTTTTTGTAATATTGAACTCCAGAAACTCTGCTCTTTGTAAAATCTCCATCTGGCCGACTGCAACGACTGTGTCACAATCCTTGTTCTAGAGACCCCAATGTCCTGGTAGTTCATACCAAAAGCACTACAGGCCTCTTTTTAAATTATAAGCAGTAATGTATGCTCCCTGGCTAATCCTAGGCCTCTCTGATGTTGTCGCGAACCATGCACTTGGTTAGTTTATTTATGCGGTTTGTTTTTCCAATGGCCGCATCCGGCTCTGCTATGTATATGGCAAGCAAAGCGACAGTTCCATTTTTTTTTCTTTTTATGTGTGCACAAAATATTTAATTTGATAGGGAGAGTGCTTTTCACTTTTGTTGCTCGACTACAAAAATATTCTATGAGCTTCCCGTCTGTTGATTTATTTCTACGGTTTCAGAAACCATATCGCCCTGCAAACAAAGCAAACGCCGCGCCCTTCGATTAGTCCACACTAGCCTACGCACGCAACTTTGTTGACTGTAGGTTCGCCTTTTCTGTATTCTCTGAGGTTGTAAGGGCAGCGGGAGTTCATTCAATAAACTTTCCTTTCTTTCAAGACAGCTGCATTCTTCTCAGCTACGTCACATCTAGGGCAGGCGGTAGGTACATGCGGCCTTAACCCTCTGGAAATCCCCAAGCAAGCCCTACATGTACCAGCCGCCGATGGCAATACCTTCAACTCAAGTTTGGTGTACTAGCCACAAAGCATAAAAAGGAAGACATCCAATTCATCACCATGGTCAACCAAGCTGATACTCCAGTCATTCTTGCGCAACCTCCGAAGCTCCCATTTTTCCGAGGTCGCCCTGGTGAAATACCGGAAATGTGGCTAAAGAAGTTTGGGGCCTCCGAGTGTTCCACCGGTGGGATAACAGAGAAATCCAGAGGCAAGTGTTTTTCTGCCTCGGATACTCAGCTGGAGTCTGGTTTGTAAATCACGAGTGCTCGGTAACATCATGAAGCACATTCAAAAATTTGGTCTTTAAGACATTCAGAACTGTCGTGCGTAAATAACGAGCTGAGCTGTTGTTGCAGACGCAAATCCCACGCCCAAACAAAGGGGTTGTAGTACATCTTGAAGCGATGAACACGCTGGTGGGACGAGGTGACCCTGAAAAAGCCGAAATGTACAAGCTGGGCTTTGTGACGCTGACCGTTTATCAAGACCTCTTCGTTAGACTCATTCGCAGTGCCCGAGGACCAACTGTAAATGAGTTGGTGACAGTGGCTTGCATTACGATGAAGGCCTTCTAAAATAGGTCAAGGCCATCGATGAAACACTCAACGCGTTTTTGACGAACCCCGTCTACTCCCCTGGTTACATGGAGGAAGCCTTATGGAAAACAGTCCACGCCGTCATTGGAAAAGACCGTAAGAAGCTCTGCTCGACAGCGTTGCAAGACACCGTCGCTTCCCCTCACCAATGTCATGCGTGAAGTAAGCAAGCAGTGGAGTGTTGCTTGACGCTGGAAGAACCCGCTCATGGAAATTCATGGCCTACGTGGCGGTTGTACGTTGCCCTCCCACGCATGCACATCGTGCCCGAGTGTCCATACTGCCGCCCCGCTTCGCCTGCCTGACCACGTACAATGCAATCCCCCAAGACGAGTAAGAGTAATGTGTGGTGAGCTCCTGCTCATCGATCGCTGTGCTAGCAATACTGGGAAGCCGATCGTATCAACCATCACTGCCCCTATAACAGGCTGCATTTGCGAGGTGTTTTTGTCGGGTAACGCCTCCTCGCCCTACCGGGGCCTCCGCCGGACTGCGATCGAAGAATTCCTGTCCAGCACAAACTAGGACAGGCCCAGCTCCCCCCTACCACTACGCCCTACCAATACCTTTCGCCAAGCCGTCGAATCTACGCAGACTTCACGCGTGGACGATGCTCACCTTATGTAGGGGAAAATACAAGAAGCACCTAGGTGCTGTAGGGTGAAAAACCGGATACACTCCGAGTACGCAACGATGCACCGAAGAATGCGACCCATTCCCCGCCCCAGCTCAACTAGGCTGATTTTTCGAGACAACTGAAAACGGCCAAAGCCACACGGAGTGACGTGGTTACGACAAGGCCAATCCCGCCCTAATCAAGACAACGACTACCATCAGCCCTCTTAAGCCGAGATACGGCACCCCGAAGCAAACGAAATTAGAATTCGACAACCTTCACTTACGGGCTATCCATCGATGGCCTTGACGCAGTCGCTGTGATAGACACAGGAGCTGACATTTAAGTCATGACGGTATTACTTGCCAGGAAAGTGAAGAAAGTTGTGACCCGCAGGGATGGCCCTCCCACCAGCATAGCAGGAGTTAATCTCGTCACACTAGATGGAACATGTACGTCACGCGCCACCATAAGGCACCACGTAGTATGAAGGTTTTGTCATAATGCCAAACTGCTCCCGCGACACAATTCTTGCAATGGAGTTTCTCACGGACAACGGGGCCATTATTTATCTGCAGGCCATGCAATGACACCAAAGCCAAGATCTAAACAACGTGTTTCTCTAGGGATGGCCAATGAAAACATTACCCGGCATGACTGTGCAATCCTGATGATCGCCGCATACTAACAGGATGCTAATCGTGACATCGAAGGATTTGTGTGAAACCAGCAAAGCTTGCTTCTTGAGCATGGTGTCACCGTTACAAGATGCATTGTGCGCTTGCAGTAGAGATATTTCCGCATTCTGGTCAACACTTTCGTCAGGCGAGTATCAGCATTTCAACAGAGATGCTCCGACTACTGACCTTGAAGGAATGCACGAACAAAGATACGTGCTCATGGTCGACGACTTTGAACGCCAGCCCGAGAATGCATCTGACCCTCACCTTTACTTCGACGTGAATCTGGCGGTAACACAAGAAGTCCGCGAAACGTAACGGCTTTGTTTCGCCGCTACATTTACGGTTATTGGTTTACCTCTGAGCTATGACAGACCCCCCCCCCCCCTTGAAAAGCACGGAAGTATCACCGAAGATCGACCCCACATATGCGACAGTAACCGTACCAGTTGTCTCCTCACAAGCGTGATGCTCGCCGGACACAAGTTGAAGACATTCCCAACGACGTTAGAACTCTCAAAATGACCCTGGGTGGCCACAGGTGTGCTCGTGAAAAAAATGTACTGTAGTCTGAGGTACTGCGTTCACTACCGACGTTTGAACTAAACCAGGAATAAAGTCTTCTAGCTACTCCCTCGAATCGGCGACGCCCATGAACAGTTTTCCTATGTGAAGTAGTTCTCTTCTATGGAATCGAGTACATGTCACTGGCAAATCGAAGTGTGCGAGAGGAGCGATGAGAAGACAGTGTTTATAACGCACGATGGACTGTACGAGTTCCACTGATGCCAATTGGAGTGTGACCCGCACCCACGAAGTCGCAAAGAGTGATGGACACTGTTCTAGCTGGTCAAAAGTGGCACAGCTGCCTCGTCTGCTTCGACGACATTGTCGTATTTGCCCAGAGATTCGACAAGCGCCTCGTGAGTTTGGAGTCGGTATATGCGGCAATCCGACCATCGGGATTGACGCTGAAGCCAGCAAAAGGCGGCTTTGCTTACGACAACGCCGATGGAGTCCTTCCTTACCCAAAATAAACGTCAGCCATACCAAACTTAACTAGGCCGAAGGACAAAAATGCTTGCGATGATTCCTCCAACTGTGTGCTTACTTCCTGCGCGCCATCGAAAGCTTGCCGACATTGCAGCGCCACTCAAGCGCTTGACGAAAAAAAGCTACTCTCCTTGCCGGGAATACGCCCCCAAAAAAAGCATTCCGATAGCACTAACGACACCTGCAAAGCCCGCCCGTGTTCGCTCGTGTCGACCAACACACCGAAATAGAAATGAACTGAGAGGGTAGTGGTATATGCTTCGGGGCCGTCCTCGTCAAACAGCAAAGCAGAGGCAAAAAAGTGATTGCCAATGCAATCCGCGGTATGTTAAACCAAGGTAACAGCCTTTCAGTCTTTGAAAATGAGTGCCTTGATATCAAATAGGCAATTTCATAACTTCGACCAAACATGAATGGCAGAACGTGTGAAGCTGTGACATACATTCATGCGCTGTGTTAGCTCGCCGATTTCAAGAATCCCACTGGTAGTCTCGAGCGACAGAGCCTGCACCTTCAGACATCCCGACCACGACTGCCGGTCTCAGACCCTGTCAATCCACCGCCACCTGACTCTAAAGAAGCCGCGTTTGCCAGCATCGTGACTCATCTCAGCATCTCAGGCAATCCCCAGTTGCGCGTCATGACGGACCATCTAGATGGACGGAACGGCGCCTTGCTAAGGGCTTTTAGGCGCCATTTCGCTTCATTCTGCCAGACCCATTCGCGCTGGGGAAGACCTTCGACCAAACAAGAAGAACAAAATACATTCCCGTCTACCCCGCGGGCCAGCGCGATGAAATCTTGGAAGCATGACATGACAAACCATCATCAGGGCACTTCGGCACGGGACGAACACTGGGGAAGATGAAGACGTAATCCTACTGTCCCAGTCTTACAACCAACTCACCTACTCCGTTCGGAACTGCCGTAAGTGGCAGCCTCATTACACACCGACGACGTGACTCGCCAGATTTCTCCAGCCAATCGCTGTCCTAGCGAGGCCATTTCCAAAGCACAAGATGGACCTATTGGGCCTGTTCCGTAAGGTAAAAGGCGAAGGCAAGTCGAATGTCGTTACAATCAACTTCATGACGCGCTCCGCAGATACCGCCGCTCTTCCGAAGGGACCTGCAAAGTCGCAAGTGCTCCATCCCCCAAGTTGGGCTGCAACATGGAGTCGCGCAAGTCCTAATCATGGACAGTGAAACAGCTGTATTGCGGACGTCATGCAAGGGGTTTCCCGCAGCGGTAACGCGGATCACCAAAGGACGACAACGTAGCGTCCTCAAATTATCCGACTAAGCGAGCGCTTCAATGACACAATCGCGGAAATGCTGTCATCGTACACTGTCGCTGAACACAGTACGTCAAACAAAGTCCTCTCTTATGCTTTATTTGTGTACAACACATCCCTCCAGGAAACTACGCAGATGACACCGTCAGATCTAGTCCACGGAAGACGGCTGTATACGATGCTCTACGCCATGCTACCCCACGCACCAGACGACGATCTCAAAGACAGCGTAAAAACATGTCTACACCGTGCTGAGGCGGCCCGCCAGCTTGCTTGACTTTTTTCAACGGAACAGGAGGTGGCCGATGCCCCGCGCAACAACCTCCGACGCCGAGACGCCGAGTATCACGCAGGGGATTCGTCTTCCGATTTTCGCGGCCATCTGACGACGCGGACTCCGTGAGAAGGCTGTGGGCCGTGATTTTCTTCTTATCAGGCTCTATAAAGTGTTGGCCAGCCTATCCACTATGTAATGGCCAATGGTGATTCCGGCACATCACGAGGACGCACGTGACCCGAAGTTTTCTATGAGGTTTGCTTCAAAAGTTATTCCGCAAGATGATGGACTTTTTTTTGTTCACAGTATTGTTCCATTTTAGAGTGTGTTGATGCCGGCTTAGAGAGGGGTAATGCCCCAAACCATGCACGCGGCTTGTTTACTTGTTGGTTTTGTGTTACCGCGCTTACACGCCCGGCTCTGTTATCTGTGTGACAAGTGGAACGTGTGTTTCATTCTTTCTTTTTCTCCCACACGGGCTACATTAGGTATGGAGAGTGTTTTGCAAGGTTGCTCGAAGGGATTATTATTTTATATTATCCACTGTTATCGATGTACTTTGTCGGTTTGAGAAACTGTCACGCCTAAAGTTAAATGCTCACTGCGCAGAAGGTTTGCTTCAATTTGTAGTCACACGCCTGTGCCCATCACTATGTTGACTGTTGCTTCACTATTGGTGCCTTCTCTGAGTTTATAAAAGAGCACAAGTTTGCTCCGCAATAATTGCTTTTCCTTCAAGACAGCTCCGTTCTCTCGGGCGGCGTAACAATAAAACTGTGGTCAGGGCGGTAATGTTGGTGACGTTGCGTCTAACGATACTTCAAGCTACGTCGATTTGCGGGAAGTATCCTTCTTACATTGTATCCTGAGTGTCGCCGTTATTGCTTACTACCTTGCCGTACGACAATCGTTCGAGACAAAACATCAGTCCTTGTTTGCCGTGCCTAGCTCCCTACGCTTCACCCAGCCAACTCAATCTTGAGCATTAAGTACTTAGTAGTCTCCAAGTCCATGGTGGGAACACTAGAGGTGCTACTTTTGGAGGAAAGTTTTCTGTTTTGAGAATAACGAAATGCATCCCAGAATAACGAACAGTTGAGCTTCTAAAAGCTCGATAAAATGATTTGAAAGCTAGATAAAATAGGTCAAATCTGTTTGATCATTGTCAATTCTGTTGACAGAAGTATCACCTCTACTGGCCACTGGCGGCGGCACCAGCTAAGTAAATGTCGTTTCCATGGCTAGTAAAGCTTGAGGTGCTGTCGGGTTCGAACAGCCTGGGTTAGACAGCTACATGAACCAAGATGCGAAGAATCTTTGGCCTAAACAGAGATAGCCAAGCTCCTTCCACACACCAGATATTTTGGCGTCGGGGCAAAGTTGACACGAACGATCACACGGGATGCAGCTATCTAGTTACATTATCTACGAGGCAGCCATAATATAGACGTAGCCAGACAAGGCGCTACTCGCTTCTTCTTCTTTTTTAAATTTATAATATGACAATATCACTGTGACACACAAGGATATTGAAGCAATCACGACAGCCGATCTTCGTTTCGTTGTAGGTGAACAGAAGGTACTCACACCAATAGACATTTGAGCGAGCTATTCAGTTGTGACCCACCATTCTCTTGAGAAGCTAAAAACACCGTGGGGTGCGCAATGGCTGTCTATGACCGAAGTCAGTCTGACATTACCCGTGGTAAAGGCGCCACTTTAGCGCAGGTCGGTTGTAGTGATTACGTCGCTAACCTTGTAATTCTACCGCACTGTTGAGAGAACGCTATCAATTGCATATAAATTATTCCGAAATAAAATGACATTATAAACACTCGCGAACCATATCGCAATTTAAATTGAGGTCCTGTAATAATGGCACACACTCGCTCATCACGATTGCCAAAACCAAAAAGAGAATGCTTCGTTTGGGGGCGCGTGCGCTCCAACGTGGACTGATACACATACTATTATTGTCGGGTGCGTATATATTTAGGTTGAGCTGCGCAATCCTCACTTGTACTTGTTCAATAATCACTGGAAATTACACATACTACTAATCAGGGTACGCTTTGTTGTACCTGTCAAGCAGCAGTTCGAAGAAGAGTGCGCCAAGTGAGCGTGCCCCGCGCTATTACGCCTGTCTGACATTTTTTGTGAGACCCCAACTGCAGAAACAATTCTGCACGATCTGCTAACTATCCCAAGGGTCTATTCATCTGTGCAAAGCCCTTGCAAAAAAGCTTCTTAAATATTTCGAACTTATCCTGCGTTATATATGTCATTGTATAACACCGAATGTTGTTCACCTTGGTCACACGTCACTCCTTTTACCCAGCTACATCTCCTTTTATGGATCGGCCCTTTTTCAATGTACTGATTTTGGCGTGACTATCCAGAAGGGTCGGCTAAGTTGTCCAGATTGCGATAAACCCTCTTTGCAAAACACATTCTAAGTGAGCACTTCTTCCTAAATAAAAAAAACTTATTCACGAAGCAGCCTATATCAGTTTCAAAACGAATTTCTTGGCCCAGAAAATTACCCAATTACTACCAGCATACCGGTGCCTTTCAGAACAATTGCCTTTAGTATCATTTTCCTCTGTCTTGAAAGATACCCGACCATGTCATCACTAGGCAACCGCTCCCAATTCAGAAGGCGATGTGGCGTCAAACCGCTCTATAAAAATCAACAAAAGTCATTGTTCGGTAGTTATCAGCAGGTAGGTTGTTTGATTTAAGTCACTTGCGTCAAGTGGCACCCCACTGCCGCCAGCATACAGGCGCCCTTCCTCCGCTCGTTTGGTTAATTTTTATTTTCGCCCAACAACCACGCAGGGCCTATTATATTCGCATTCCTGGGGTTCAAGATTCTTTCATAACACGTCACAAGAAGAGCTACTCCTAAAAAATAAATCACAATCTTCAGCCCATATGTCCGGCATAGATTTAAAATTTGATAATAGTACTTGCCCTAGCATGTAATTACTTTTACAGGCTGTGGTACTTTTTATTCTTTTATTTTTGCGTTTTAATATCGGAGGATATGCCAACTTCAGTGGGATATACTCAAGCCCCATTTTCAGAAAACGCCATAAGAAGCTGTTCTCAACAGCAAACAGCAAATAAATGCCCGAAAACTTAAAAGCATCCCAGTTAACAAGGTGATCGACATCACTTGGAGAACACCACGCCCTATTGCCGCCGATGTACAATTGCCTTCCAGCAACTAAAGTTTATTTTTCGAAAGTTTGCAGAAGAGTCTTCAAGAATCTGCTAACTTTCCTTCTTTTGTGCCCTGCCCTTTTTGGAAACACGTGCCATGAAACGTTAAGAAAATGAACGAACATTCCTGTCGCACCTATGAGCAGCATCGTTAATACAACGATGCGTTACTTTGCACACTGCTTATAGGTAGTGTGCACGTGCCTTTACTTCGGCTCTTGGGATTTTTAGATGTTAGAATTTTATTCAGAAATAGCCTAAGATGGTGGCCAAGGTGGCCCTCTTATTATGGAGAACCCGCGAGATGCAGCAATTCCACTGCAATAAACACAGTATCCTTCTACAATTATAGGCCTCATAGTTACAGAAGTATCGGCTACTTTACGCGAAACTCGACCCGGTGCTTCCAGTGTGTAAGTGCATGTAATTGTGTAAGTTTATTTTTTGATGTTCGAAAACATTCCACACAAAATCTGTTAATTGCGCCACCATTGCACCTGGCCTCTTTTGCCGAACACGGGCCAGCCAGCGTGCCTACGTAAACATGTTATTCAGGCCTTAAAGCAGCATAGTAGTCCAAGACGGGTTGTGTTCCCCAAACCTCTCCAAAATACAGCAACAATACCGGTGCTTTTCCGGCGGCCCGTCTTGTTTCCTCATTTTCTGTCTACAAGTTCTAAGGGCCAGCATGTTTAAATGAACGAGGCCAGCCCGGCTTGCATTCGCTGAAAATGGCTTCCTAATAAATACGCAAAAGTAATTTTGACGCATTTTATAGCAGCATAGTTAACAATTGGATCGACGTTACTATCCACAAACGTTTCCCTATTGCCGACAGAATAAGCGTGGCTTTTGGGCACTTCTATTTTTCAAATTATTTTTGTGTTGTTAGTTGTAAGGCTATGCTAACTTCGTCGAAAACAACACCACCGTTGCTTCTTGCTAAAAAGAAAATATTCTTTAGATTTGTTACCCGAAAATTGTTAGATGTTCGGATTATTTTGATCCACATGTCGTACATCATTACTGGCACCATAGCCATGTCATTAAAACATTCACCAAGTTTAATCCTTTATTTTTGTCGATCATTTCTCAAAGATATACCATGCTCATTAGTACAGCTTAGTTGCATTGAGGAACATTTGCCAAACAATTTTCCACAGCTTACAATAAAGGGGCAAGGCTGCAGAAGACGCTCACCTAGCGTCGCAAAACACTCGCAGCGGAACGCACCAGAAGAAATTCGTTTAAAATTGCAGTTTAAAGTCTACACCAATATACTATGTCCAGTCCTTTATTCCACAGCAATCGTCGTCATTATTTTTGTCGTCGTTTTCAGGCAGCCCAACCACGTGGGGCAAATCCTATTACACAACGTTCTGGCCACTGTAGAATAGGATTTCCACTTGTGAACTTTGAAGGGATGATTTGGCAGCAGATTCTTCGTCATTATCTTCCTCGCGGAGAACGGATGGTGCACCGGTCGCTACACGGCGACAATGACGAAAGGGGGAGCTCCTCATTTGGCGTAAGCTACCACGCTAAGATTGGACGCCACGTGGTAGCCGAAAGGCACGCGCTCCCGGTATTTCTTTGCTAAAGCCAGTCGCCGCAAGGCACGGCTTCCGTGCGCCACTGCGATCCGGGTGGTCGCAGCGATGACACCTTCACTGGCGGGTTCTCGCAATCTTCCGTTGAAGCCGGGTGGTTTTTGTGTCGACACAAACCACTGTGGTGTTTAAAAACTCCTCGCTTTAAATAAAAAAGCCATTATTTTATCACTTCTCACAGACGTCAATAATTGGGCAATCAGAAAAACTTGGAGCGCATCCCAACTGTTGTTCCTTTAGCACCCCCGTGGCACTCCTGCAACAAAAAATTGTTAAATTCTTTTTTTAATTATTTCATTTCATAAAGATAGGGTAAATTTGCATCGAAGTATAACAGCATGCATTGAAATATACGTGCAAGCACACAGTTCTCTGGAAACAAAAAAAAACCTTTACCTCCTGGAAATTGCAATTGGAGACACAATTGAAATCACGTGGGACGTATACCTCACATTTCTTCCTGCGCAACCCAGCATGCTTTCCAAGGGTATACCGGATAAGGGTCCCAAAATCTGAGGGTAACCATCACAAAACTATCTGTGAAAATCCGATTTACCGTGAACCTCGTGGAACACATACAAATAGGGATTTTTCTGTTAGTGTATAGGTAAAACTTTAGCATTTATCCGTGACGTAGGTTAGCATTTGTTGGAGTGACTACTGGTATTTATCGCTGTATTGTCTACAGGCAACCCTTAGCTTTCCTGCCTGTACAACTTTATTTATTTTTGCGTAACGATCACAAAGTATTTTTGAACTTTGCCTCAACTGAGCCAAGCCCACATTGCATACCATGTGCAAACACGAAATTGTCAATTGGATCAGTTGGCGCATAAGTTGCATCAGTTTTCAAAATTCCGCAATGCCTTCCACGCTCGAAAACTCGCTTCTTCATAAATAAATGGCTTATTTTTAAACAGTTTTAGTGTCCTATGGTAATAAGCGAGTGCTGTCAGCAGGACTCTTATCAGCAAAACTGCTTGCAGAATACCCTTGGCTTCCCTAGACTTGAAACATTTCTTTTCGCGTAACTATACCGAGGGATCTATAACTTCGCATCTGTTGGCCCCACCAGGAGTAGCATAACACGTGCTAACACACGCTTTTCAACACAGGTTGTCTTTTGTGTCTTCGAAGCATCACCTGGTAGCATGAGATTAGAGTGACGTGCATCTCACTCTGTTGCCTCCAGCATATTCTTGGCTGTCCTGCCATTATAATTTATATTTACTTTTCCTACCCAATCCTGGAAGATCTGTTCCTTTGCTTTAGTTGTCCCAAGCACTAGCTGTGTAGCACATTGCAACACGAGGTTCGCTATGAGCAACCTCTTTTTTGGCGTCATAGGTGTGCTTGCAGTAGAAGTCGTTGTTCATATCTCACTCCATTTAGTCTGGTGAACCCTAGGATTTCGGGTCATGAGAAGTCTTATGGTATTTTAGCAGAACAATCCCGTTATATCTTCTAACTTCGCACCAACTGGCCCAATACGTGTTGCATAACCCGTATCAAAACACAGATTTCCCAAATCAAAACGCAATTTCTTCGTCACCTAGAGTAGCAGTGATTGAAATGCTGTCGCAGTCACTTATAGCACATCGCACCTCATTGCCGCTGAATTACCTTAGTCTTCCTGCAGCTAGAATTATTTAATTTCGCGTAACCACCCCCACGTTTATCCGAACTTCGTATTATATGTGCCACACTTGCGTTGCATGAATATCCCAAAGCGCGTATCTCCGTAACTAAGTCGTTAAACCTTCACCACTTTTTTGTGTCACAAGTTAAACAGCGATAGGAGTCACTTAGGGCGCATTCAACCCAATTGCCTTCAGGATAGTTATGCCTTTGCTACCATTTACTTTAGTTTATTTTTGCGTATGTATCATCTTGACGAAACAGCGTAAAAAACGGGGACACTGGGAGAGAAAGACAACAGGACAACAGCGTCGTCCTGTTGTCTTTCTCTCCCAGTGTCCCCGTTTTTTACGTTGTTTCGTCAAGATGATACATAACCAGTACCAACTCGCCCAAATGTTGATCCTTCTACAGTATATTTTTGCGTAACTCTCCTGAAGTATTCACGAAGTTCGTATCGCTTGCCGTCTTTGTGCCCACAGAGACTTCTCCATTGAAATGAAGACTGACCTCTCATCGCTTATACCTGTCATATGTTACAATGTAAATAGAGTCACTTAGAGAAGAATGACCCAAATGCTTTCAGGAAACTTTCGGCTTTCCGGAATTACGAATAGCTATTATTTTTGTCAAGAATCCTCCAATCTATGCCAACTCCGCATCAATTGCACTCAGCTCGCCTTACATAACACGAGCCAACACGGACGTCTTCATAAAAACACGGCTATAGTTCCGCACCTATTTATGTCATAGGCTACACTGCAATTGGAGTACTATTATGGACCGTCTAATTCACTCGCTTGAAGAATACCCTTCTTTGGCCAGCCTTCGGAGTGTATTGATATTCGTGTAACCATCTCAAAATACCTGCGAATATCAGAATAATAACCCCACCCTGCATTTCACACAAGGTACCACATGGACGACTTTCTAAATGAATAACCAATTCTTCATCGATTATGTATGTAATATGTTATAATGTGATTGGAATAACTTAGGACACATAACCCGATTTTCTCGTAGACACCCTGGGCTTTCCGCGTTTTGAGAATGTGGTCTATTTTCGCGTAAAAATTCCGAAATCTACATCAACGTCACTTCATTTCGCACAAGGTCGACAACAGGGTCTACCCAACACTTCTTTAAATAAGCAGCTATTCCTTCATAATGTATACATTTAACACGTTAAAATGCGATTTGGAGTAACTTGGGGCAAACCAAAACCGATTGCTACAGGATACTCGCGGCTCTATTGGCATTAGAAATGTTATATATTTTCCCGTTACCATCACAAAAGATGTGCGAACTCCGCATCACTGGCACCCAGCCTGGCTTGTAGAATACATGCCGACATGAAGATAGATAAGAATGTGGTCTATTTTCGCGTAAAAATTCCGAAATCTACATCAACGTCACTTCATTTCGCACAGGTCGACAACAGGGTCTACCCAACACTTCTTTAAATAAGCAGCTATTCCTTCATAATGTATACATTTCACACGTTAAAATGCGATTTGGAGTAACTTGGGGCAAACCAAAACCGATTGCTACAGGCTACTCGCGGCTCTATTGGCATTAGAAATGTTATATATTTTCCCGTTACCATCACAAAAGATGTGCGAACTCCGCATCACTGGCACCCAGCCTGGCTTGTAGAACACATGCCGACATGAAGATAGATAATACTTCATCAAATGTGGGTGCCGCATGTTAACATGCGATTGTAGTAACCTTGGGCACGTCTAGGTCGATTGCCTTCACGATGTGGTGGCTTCCCTCCACTGCAATTGTTATATAGTTTCGCATACCCTACAGAGTTATTCTGTTAACCTTGCATTAATTCTGCTAGCCGGCATTGCCGTTGTATATGCGCCAACAATCTCGTCTCCAATATTAAATCGCCATTTCTTCCTTGCTTATAGGTTTGATAAATGAGAACGCAATTGGAAGCAGTTTGGTGCCTTGTCACTTGATGACTCCAGCACTTCTTTGAGTTATGATTTTACCGCGGTTTTTTATTTTCGCGTAACTATCACGAAATATCTGCGAACGTTGCAGCAATTGGGAGCAGCACGCATTGCATTACACGTGGAAACAGAGAGCTCTTTCTACATAAATAGCTGATCCTTCATCACCTTTAGATGTCATAGATTAAAATGATATGGCAGTCTCGAGGGGCACAATAACCCCATATGATACTGCATATGCTTGGGTTTTCTGCCTTTATATTTGTAGTTTATTTTCGCTAAACCAAGCTGAAAAGCTTGGTAACTTCGCATAAATGGCGTCCAGCCACATGCTAACACCAACTAATCTAAAAAAACCGCTAACTGTCGTTCAATATTAAGGGTAATAGGATAGAGTCCCATTGGAGTCAATCCGGGTAAATGTCACCCGAATAGCGCCTGATATCGTTGGTGTTCCTGCCAGTAGAACTGTTATTTTTCGTCTGCCAATCCCGACGAGCCTGCTTACTTAGCAAAGACGACTATCAGGCCAAGTTAGATGAGACTGCACAACACACGCTTCACTGTAAAAAAGCCATCTTTTGTTACTTTGTATCACAATATGTTACAATGCCATTTGATTACCTGGGGCCACATGACACCAGCCTGCCTGAAGATACTTCGGAATTCCGCCGTTTGAATTATCAGTTTATTTCGTGTGACAAATCTAAAGAATCTGCAAGCTTGGCGTAAGGTTGCTCCAGCCTCCTTCGCCTACACATGCCAACACGTGCTTCTAATAAATAAAAAGCTTATTCTCCATACCTTTTATTCAACTTAGCTTATAATGTGATCGCAGTGGTCGGGTCACTTCTTGTCTAATGTCATCCAGCATACCCTCGGGTTTTCTGAACTATAATTGTTATTTATTTTCTGCAACAATACCGACAACATAAGAGCGACCAGCTAGCAAGCCTGTCGCTCTTTCGAGCAGGTCGAGCCAGTCGCTCAAAGAGCCTGTCGCAAATAGCGAGTCTAGCTAACTTGGTTTGAGCGCAGAGATCCGATAACACCAACCAGTGATGATATGGCCAGCACGACGATCTGTGTGATGAGCAACTCATCTGGCACTGGCATATGGCTTGGGCAAGTAGGAGGAACGTAGCCTTTGGCACATACCCACTGAGAAATATTTACATCCGGTGGCTATCGTCTCCCTTAGTTCTACAACAATCCCCTCTGGCGCCTACCCCTAAGAGATGCCTCATTTCGTGATTATGAAGATCCGAGTCATGTCTGTGCACCCTGTTCGTCTGGGATAATTCATCGTATCATTGGACGCAAATCCGCGTCGTAGATAGAGACGCGGCATTTTCACTTGGTTGATTCCGCGCACAGGAACTGCATGTCATTGAGGCCCTGACACATCGTTACGACCGAGGTAGTGCTAATGCCAGAGCCTTAAATGCTAAGAGAAACAATTCGTTTGAGGACATGGCGGAATTGGTTTCCTGTGTGATATTTTAGTGGGCATGGTGGCATATCTTGATAGAGTTCTCAAAGTAGGCAATGTATTACTCAAGGAGTTTTCGTATACGCTTGTTTATTTCTTTTTGCCGGCTTCGGTTGGAGTAGACCAAGTCACCAAGACTAGGAACAGCTCGTAAGTAAATAGCTGCCAGTCAGTAAAGTGGGGCTCATGGTTGTAGAACAATGTCTTCGCGACGTCGGGGAGGTATAATGAGACGTTCTCCAAATTAATAGAAACATCTCACTGGTTGAAAGAGGTGATTCTCTCTTAATTATCAAGCTCAGGATTTCATTGCCTCTGAATATCAGCAAAGAAGGAGGGATGCGCTTATGGCTGCTGTCAAAGCACGTTTAAAGGGCAGAACCCGCAACGGGGCAGGGCTCCAGTATCATCGGTATGGCCTGCCTCCTGCGCTACGTGATGACTGAACTGTGCACAAGGTATAAATAGGGGGTCGAGATACAGATTATGAGAATACCTTCCCTCCACCTCATCTGATGCAGACGTCAGGAGTATTGGGGTACCCGTTTATAAGAAGAATGTCACATAGAACGACAGGCTAACAAGCCCAGGTCGAGCGCAGAGATCACAGAACTCACGGAACATCATAGCCTGCAGTTGGACCTAAAATGAAAGTATATGGACCTGAATGAGAGCAGGTGGACCTAAAATACAGTCAAACCCGGCCATAACGAACCCGGATAGAGCGAAATATGCTATATATCGAACAAAAATATGTCAGTAACGGAAATACATGGCAAACTGATTCCGTATAACGAAGTTCACATCCGATATATCGAACTCTTTGCGGCTAGAATGGCCGCCAAAATGCGTGATCTCGGAGCGGCGATTGAGATGTTGAGTGGCAGCGACACGGAGCAAAAGCTCTGTCTGAGACATTGCGCCTCGCACGGAGCGACGTGACGCCCAATACTTTCCGGAACTGTTTCCGATACGCGGGACTTGGGACGGAACCCTCCCAGACAGTGAGTGCGGACCAAGACAGCAGCATGGGTAAACTGTGGGAAGAGCTCACCAACGTTTCCGATGATGTCGCCAGTGAAATCCGTCCGACGCTTTAATGAAGCGCTTTCGGCAGTCGATGTGCTCCGCCAATGCTTCTTAGATTTTTGAGGACACGGACTCCAACTGGTGAAAACAAAGTTTCGTGTAGAGAGTGCTATGAATAGTTGATGCCACCACAACGACAGTGAAAAAAAAAATCACCGTTTTTTTCCAACGTGGGCAGTTAAGGCGGAAACTAGGTTTGATACTTGCAATAAATGGATTATTTTGGTCTGGTAATGGCTACTGTTCTGTGTTCGTTTATGCATGCGCGGACGGCGGAGTTGTGGAGGGGGCGGGCGGCTCACGCGGATTGCGAACTCGTAACAATAAGCTCGTTATTGACGGGTTCGGCTATATCGAACTATTGGATATATCGAACTGATCGCGGTGCATATTGCTGTTCGCTATAAACGGGTTTGACTGTACCCTTCAGCAAGTAGGTAGCACATTTAAACGCAGCTCATCTCACCTGGTTGCTTCCAGCATACACTTGGCATTTCTGTTCTATAAATATGGCATTGTTTTTCCGGTAACCCCCCTGCGTGCTCGGTAAGTTTTGTATGCGTTGGAAACAACCTGAATTACGTACCACCTGGCAACATCTGCTTCTTTATAAGAGAATGGGGCTTTGGCAATTAATTTCATAGATAGGTATACAATACAACTCACGTAGGCACATGTCACCCCGTTTACTCCCGCGTAGCAATGAATTCCTTGCCATAAGAAGTGTTCTGGTAGTTAGACGGAACAATCCAGAGGGGTCTCCTAACATTGCATCAGTTGCCCGAACCTCGTGCTCGAAAGCAAGCACCAACACGCGTTTCTGCCGATATAAAAAGGTAACACTTAATTACTTGTAAGCGTGTTATCTTAAGATTCCATTGGAGTCACTTAGGGCAGACCTCTCTCATTGCCCTTAGCATTATCTTCACTTTCCCGCCACAAGAAATCTTACTTTATTTTGGTAACAATTGTAAAGCACCTGTTAAAGAATCATCAATGGCTTTCAGACCTTGTTGCATGACGCGTGGCCACGCGCATTTATCAATTTCTAAAGTCCATATACTTCATCACATGTATACACCGTAATTGAAAATACGATCGGAGTCTCTTGGAGCACATTTCCCTTGCATTGTATTTCCAGCCACAAGAATAATTACCGATTTGGCATAATCATTCGAAAACATCTGCGAATATTGCGTCAAGTGTGCCGAACTAGTGCTGCGTAACACATGCCAGCGTGTGCGTCTCTACGAGTAAGGATCAAATATTTAATAACTTGTACGTGTCTCGGAGAAAATGTGACAGGAGTCACTTGGGGCAGATTTCACACAATTGCCTGCACGATACATTTGGCTTTCCGCTTATTAGAATTGTTATTTGTTTTCGCGTAACCATCGAAAATATCGGCAAACTTTGTAGCCAAAGTGCCCAGTCTTCGGTGCGTATCACGTGGAAACACAGAGTTCCTTAAAAAAGGTGGTCTTGCATCACATGTAGGTTTCGAAGGAAAATTTGATTGAGAGTCACTTTGGGTGCACCTACCCCGCTTCATAACAAAATTCCCGTGGCTCTCCTGGCATTTAAATTGGTTTTTTAGCGTATTTGTCCTAAAATAAATGCGAACCTCACATCTGCACTCAACACACTCTCTACAACATGTGCCAGCATAGATATGTCCATACACAAATGTTCAATGCCTTGTCATTTACACCTATGTGAATTTAGGGTTTAAGGCGGAGAAGCAACGCAGGCGATGAGGAGCGCTATAGTAAAGATGTGTGCATTATTGTGGGCCACCTGGGGATATGCAACCACAAGGGCGTTTCTGATTTTCGCCTCCATTAAAAAAGCTGCCGCCGCTGCTGGGAACCGAACCTGTGACCTCGTGCTCACCTGCGCAATGCCTTAGCCACTGAGCCATCCTGACAGATCAATTTATATGTTTCGCAGGTTCAAATGCGATTGGAGTCACATAAGGCACCACGGCCTACCCGATTCTTTCAAAGGTTCTCTTGTCATTCCGGCTAATAAAATTCTACTATATTTCGCTTAACCATAACCAAATATCTGCGAAATTCGAAACAAGCCCACCGCACCCGCGCTACTGCACACTAACCGATATGAACTTCTTCATAAATAAATAACTAATCCTTGATCAATTTAACCTGTCATAGCTTAGGTTGGCATTGACGTAAGTTGCGGCTATTTCCTTTCCTTCAATTAATATTACTGATTCTTGTGTATCCATCTCGAAATATGTGTGCCCTAGCCCGCGGTCCAAAACAAGTGCCGACACCCACTTCTACCGTAATAAATGCCTCAAATTTAATGAGGGTCATTCTGGGCACAGTTACCCTCACACCTCCAGCATAACTTCAGCCTTCGTGCAAAAAGAATTGTTAATCCTTTTTTATAAAAAAATATGTAGAAACTGCACATTTCGTACAGTGAGAGCGAGCTACTGTTCATTACCAAAGGTAACATGCCTGTTCTTCATAAGTAAATGCCCAATCCTTTATAACTTACATACGTATTCTGATAGAATGCCATATCATCAGCCAGCATAGAATGTCATAAAAAAAACATCACCTTACTGCCTCCATCGTAGCCGTGGTTTTCTGCTACCGCAATTGATATTATAAATTTCGTAACAATTGCAAATGATGAGCCTACTTTTTATTGATGGCACGATCCCGCATAGAGTTACACGTGTCAACAGGTACTTATTCATAAATAGGAAGCCACTGTTTCAGCACATATATTCGGACTGGCATGAATTGCGATTGGAGCCCCTCGGGGCTTGCCCCCATTTTCACCAGCATTGACACGTGATTTTTAAAGCGGGTTCGGGGCCTTTGGTGCGAAGTTAGTAGATCATTTGTGATAGTCATATAAAAGTAACAACAATTCTGCTGGCAAAGGAGCCATCGGCATGTGGGACGGAGCCGCGTGACATAAACAGGGGTTCTTAGCATGTGGTATTAAACGCGAGCAGCTTGCCGTACATGGGAAGTTAGTATATATTTTGGAGTCAGTACAGGAAAAAAATGACAAATTTAATGGCAAGAAAGGCATGTGTATTTTACAAGGACGGGGTGGCGGCATGTGGAAAGGGTACCTCCAAATGCATTCTATTAGTACGCCATTCCTTCATCACATATGAACGTCTACGCTTACAATGCCGTTTCAGTCACTCCAGGCACATCCAACTCCGGTTAAAAGCATGCCCTTGCCTTTTCTGTGTATATTTGGCTTTATAACTGATATGATATTTTCGCATATATATTTTAAATATTCTTTTAAATATTCTACTACATGAAATATTCCACTAAACCTTATCACGAGACAACACACGAGACAACACACACTTCTCCAAATACACACAGCCAATCGTCTGGCCACATCTCAGCCGAGTGCGTCAAACAAAACTTTTGCGTTCTTGATGAAGGAGTACAGAACGCCAAGGAGTCCAGAACGCATACACTGCCAAAGGATCTGCAACTCCTGCAAAAATAAATAGCCAAACCCTCAACTGTTTATGGTACCGGTAGAACGCGATTGGAGTAACTGGGTGCACATCACTTCATTCCGTCGACCATATGCTTCGGTCGTCCTCTAGCATGAGGTAATGTATTTTCAGGAAACAATCCCGAGGATCTGCTCACTTCGCATCAATGGTGCAAAGCGTTCGTTAAATACCACGTGTCAAGATGCAGTTCTCCGTAAATTAATTGCGAATTTCATCACCTATGCCCGTTTAAGGTTAAAATGCGTTTAGAGGCAAACGGCTTACATGTCCCCCGCCCCTTTCCAACAACATAGCGATGACTTTTCTGCCATTGCAATTGGTAATTTATTTCTGCTTAACAATTTTGCAATATCCTGTAACTTCACATCTGTGGCGCCCAGCCAAATTGAATAACATGTGCCCACGCGCAATTCTCATAATAAAACTGAATCTTCGTCGCTTTTAACATCCTAATGTTAGAATTCAGTTGGAATATTTTCAGCAATAATTCTTCCCTGTGTTTCCAGCATACCTTTGGCTTTCAACTACCTTCCTACAATGCCTCCAGCCCGTGTTGAATACCAGTATCCAAAATGTACTTCTCCGTATTAAAATGACCAAGCCTTTATCACTTACAAGTGTCTTCGAAGAGAATGCGTTGGGGTCACTCTATTCAGATGCCACTTTATTACCCCCACCATGCCCTTGTGTTTCCTACCTCTACAGCGAGTGTATTTTTGTGTCACAATTATGCATATTCTAAGAAATTCGCCGCAATGACACCCAGACCACTTGGAATACCACATGGCGACACACAATTTTCCAATACCAAAAAGCCAATGCTTGGTCACCTAAATCGTCTAAGCTTAGCATGCGAGTGATAATGAGCATACGTGACTCAATGGTCTACCCGAAAAACTTGTCCTTCCTGCCACCAGATATATTGTTTAATGTCGAATGATAACCCCGATTGATCTGCTAACTTAACATCAATAAGTCCCAGCCTTCATTGAATTGCACCCACCAAAAAGCGCTTCTCCAGAAAGAGCCCAATCATGACAAATTCGTCTTAGGATCGACGGCTATTGGAGGCACATGCGGCATATTTCACCCGAACTCATCACCCATACACACGGCTATATTGCCCCTAGTCTTGCTATTTTATTTGCGTGTAACGATCCCAATCGGTCCGCTAACTTTCAATCGACAGTCCCAAGCTCTCGTTGAATAACATCTGTAAGCACGCACTTCGTCATAAATAAATGCCAATCTTCTATTTGTTTTCAGCGTCTCAGATTATCATGCGAATAAAGTCAATCCGAGCACGTATCACCTCTTTGCCTTCAAAACCTTGATCTTCTGGCCCCCAAGATGTTTTTTATTTTGGTGTAAAAAATTCAGTAGAACTTGTACTTCGATGAATGGAAACCAGCCCGCGTTGACGAACGTGTGTCAATACGCGCGTCGCTATAAGTAAAATAATAAACGTTTATCACTGATCACCAATAACTTTTATCACCAATGTTATAATGCGATTGAAATCATTTGGGCCACGTTTTCCCTGCTCCGCATTCCTTTGGATTTTCGGCTAATATATTATTGATTTTCTTTTCTCGTATATATCCAGAAGAACCTACTAAGATTGCTAAATTGACACCAGCCCGGAATCTATACCACAAGCCAACACGCACATCTTCATAAATTGTTAGTTAAGTCTTCGTCTCTCAAAAGATTAAGGAATGAAGATTACGATTGTAGTTACTCTCGACCCAATGCTTGCAACATATCTTTGGCTTTTGTGTACACAACTGTTATTTGATTTTCTTGTAACACATCCGCATGATTTCTAAGGTAAATAAATGGCACCATCCCGCGTCAAATACCATTTGCCAACAAGCACGTCTCAATGAATAACCCACTATTTATCAGTTATACCCCCCTTTGGCTACACCAGAATAGGCAACGAGGTTCAAATGTTCCTGCTTTGTATGCAGCATAAAGTTGGTTTTTCTCGCACTGTAGTTATTTTATGTTTGCCTAACAAGAACGAAATATCTTAAAAGTTCGGATCAATTGAGGGCAGCTTGCCCAAAACACATGGGCCACCATACACTCCCCTAAAAATAAATGGTAATTTCTATATCACGTTTTGAGCTTAGGTTAACCTCCGATTGGAGTCATTTGGAGGCCATGTCATTTTCGCATCAATATATCGACAGATCGGCTAACTTTGTATCAGTGGCGCCCAGCCCGGGTTGAACAACAAGCGCAAACACGAGCTTCTGTGTACATACTTAGCCATTGTTTCTCCTCTTATTAGCGTCTTAGATTTCACTTCAATTTCTGTCACTCGGGGACCATTTAAACCATTGCCACTTACACCCTTAATGTTCTGTAATTGAATTGCTGCATTAATTTTACGTAAATATTTTGATGGTAGGATTTTCTTTCCCACGAGCTATCGCCCCATGGGCCTCAGGAGCCGCCTGAGCAAGCGTTTTGAGGAGATGATCAACTGGAGACTCAAGAGCTGCCAGGCCCGCCTCAAAGCGGGTTTAACAAAAAATGGGTAACTATTTGCTTTAGAATGCCCAAATAAATATGTGTTCTACACAAGCAATATTGCATAACGGTAATTTTTTATATTAAAAACGTATACCGTACTGCATGGCGCTACGACATTCTCAGAGGCTTATATTCTTTTGTTGTTGCAAGTAACACGCGGAACAATCCTTCAAGCTATGGCTGAGCGAAAATTTGGTGTCAGAGTTTGATGCGCCCTTATAAGCATTCATCATCATCATCATCATCATCATCACCAGCCTATCTACGCCCACTGCAGGGCAAAGGCCTCTCCCAGTCTTCTCCAATTACCTCGGTCCTGTGCCAACCGTGACCAATTTATCCCCGCAAACTTCTTGATCTCATCTGCCCATCTAATTTTCTGCCGCCCCCTGCAGCGCTTGCCTTCTCTAGGGATCCACTCTGAAACCTGCTAGGGATCCACTCTGAATCCAGCCTGAAACCTGCTTAGCATCTCTAAAAATACTTTTGTACACTACAAATGAAAATAGTCTCCCTTTATCATCTTTGCGTGAGCTTCTGACTGCAATAGGGAAATACTATTCCAGAAAAGGTTGCTCTCATCCTTTTTAAAAAAAGGCCACTACTATGATCTCTTTCAAACAGCTAAAATGATACAAAAGGAGCGGTTTTGTTGTATAGCCAGGGAAGTGTTTCGACTGCGATGACGTGTAAGCGTTGCTGAGTGTTTATAACACTCCATTTGTCCAAGAGCTGAAGTCTGACAAATGCTGATTCCGACGCTGAGTTGATGATGCCAAAATAGAGAAGTGTAAGACGTTTCTAAAATATTGTTATCCGTAGATGCTTCAGTTACTGATATTTTCTTCGTTATAAATGTGTTTTTGTAGGGTACATAACTGGACACGTGGAGGAACGGTTGGCAATGTGTAGCAAGGTCTTCGGGTGTTACCTTTGCTGGAACAATAGATAGGCTATGCTTTTGTTGTCGTTAACGTTTTGTATGGCTGTCATCACTTCCGGTTTTTGTGTGCTTGAGTGTATGAATGTTAAAAAGTGCGCCAACTTTTTCTTTTTCCTTTACATAGAACATTCTTCTCAAGAGACTTTGGCATTTCAAATAAATTGAAGTGACCTGGTCAGGTGCAATAAGCAAGGTTACCCTAAGCCTTCTTGTAGGCATCTCGTGCCCGCCAGCCTTCCTCGTTCTACTGGGGTCTTCAAGGAATGAGTCTGGTATCGCATGATTGTTGCATGGACGTTTAGGTGGAGTTGAGGATGAGCACGTTGATATTTTGGGAAGCCTCTTAAAAATTTAGGTGTTTGACATAGGCGTAGTGACGTTTGGGTATTTCAGCAAATGTTTTCCAGTCTGCACCTGCTTCTGTGGACGTTTTAAGTTGATGGGAACTTTTTGGACTTTCACATATTTACATTTACGATGTGGGAAGATGCTGCTTTTCTTAGGGGTTTGTGACCACGCCATACTGGAGGATGGAAAGACCGGCGGAGCCGAGGTCCTAGATGAAGGTTCAAGAAGGTGTTGGGTACATCGTTTTTGTGTGTTGGCTGTTTCTTTTTAAAACGGCGCTTTCTGTTGGTGTTGAGACTGCAAAAACAAGTGACCCTGGGAATCGGTGCGGCAAAAGTCTCAGTGTTAATCTTGGGCCTTGATGTCTTCAATATGAACTGGTTTGGGTGGTTTCTGTAGCAGGCTTTAGAAATTTGAGAGTAACTACTAATAATCAGGCTTAGGTTAAATAAAGCGTACTGTAATGTACCTTACCGAATGTTTTTTTTGTTTCTATTGTACAGCCTGAACAATTTACTGAGAAATAATTGTATGACACTACTGTATTTTTTGTGCGATAAAAACCACACAAAAAAAGATTGTGAGCACTCACGCGGTTCTTATTTTATATCTTACATATATTCCATTGGTTTTTTTATTATAATTTTGTGTATGTTTGCCGTACACATGCCTTACTTAGTTATTGGTATGCAGAGTCTCTGATGCGTCGTTTTTTATATAAGGACTCAGCGGCATTCCTCTATTTGCCTCGTTGAATGCTTTTGTTTGAGCGTGGGGATTTGTGTTTGTGCGGGTTCTTTCTCAGCTTTATGTTACTCTTTGTTTGCTTTGCCACAACAATTAGACGTCGGACACCAATACTTGCGCTGTAATGCGGGAAGGAACAAATCGACATTCATTTTGTCGAAGGACGACCTTGGAGATCGGGACGGATTGAGCCGCTTGGACTGCGCAGTATTGCTGATGCCCATTGTGTCTGTGGTGCCAAAGGGGAGTCCAAAAATGTATGGGGGATAGAAGCCAACGTTATTCTATCTATGTGGTTCTTATACGTGCCTCTACACTTACGGGGCACGTGAAATTCGAACTCTAAAGCAGCAATGCTCCAACAGAGCAACCGAGGCTTTTTCCTCCTGAACCAACTTGGGAAGCGACGCCGTGGCGGATTGAGCTGATGAAGGGAACCATGCGGGGAACGAAGCATGATAAATTTTGTTTCACTGCCGGTTTAGTGCAGATACCAGCACCGTCCACAACTTACCAAGCAGCTAGGCGTGCCTTGGAGCAGCGAAACAGCCGACCTCTTTTCGTGCCTTTGAGTAGGGTGCGTTTGTCTGTGTAGTTCGAATTTAAAGTCGAGTTCCTTTCAAGGAATGTGATGCATGTTCTCAAGTAGGCCGTGTGGGGCCCTGCACAAGTAAGACAGTGAAAAACATTTATCAAAGAGTACTCATTACGTTTGTGCGGGTACAGCATTAGACACGTGTCCCTTTTTCTGACACGTACTGGTGTGGAGACCGTACTGTTGGCATGTGAAGCAGCAGCGTGCATTTCCGATATACGCCCTTACTTCTCGACAATTAACCCTGCAGACATAGACTAGGGAAGATTAGCATGATAAAATTAATTGTGGTCGGTAATAGGTCAGGTATATCTGGGGATTGTAATCCAGCTGACACAAGTACAGTCCCAGAAATATTTAACTAGCGTACGGGAGCCGTTACAATTTGGTGCGTGAGTGCTAGAAGACAAAGTGAAGTTCAAAAACTTAAAGCGCAAGCTTATAGATCTTGCTCTGCTGTGCCCATTGTCTAATGTGATGTACCTTCTTAGGACAGTCACCTTATATTATCGCACTGCAAAAGAGGAGCCAGCACGTGTAAGCGAATCATTTCGCTGGTATTTGATGTTCAAAAGATAAACCTTGCACGGCATAAGGTTGATAAAAGCACTTTCTACAGATAAAAACACTTTTACATCAGTAAGTAAGAAATTTATGATACGTGTCCTTAAGGCTTTCTTATTACTGGTTGTGTTTGGCTATATTCCAATTTCATTTCCCCGATTGGGTTATTTTCGTTTATCTTCGCAACGTAAAACACCAGCACACATATTAGCTACAAAAAGTAGCACAAGGTGACCATGCCTAGGCCTATCCTACTTGCGTAAGCATACTTAAAAGTAAGGCTGCTCTACCACCGCACTGCCAAGATTACCGCCACCCGGTGGCGGTGCTCATAACCTTCTGCTCGGCAGCCGTAACGCGCTACATCACCCGCTCCGAATCTGAAAAACGACAAAAGAAAGGAAAGATTACCCACACGATCAACTTAAACAAAATTACCGCCGACAAAGAAAGTATTGAACTTAAAGATGAAGATTTTTGGAAGACGAACCTTGCCAGGACCAACACTCCAGACACTACCTACGATAGCGACGGACATATCGCAAGGTAGATTCGGAACGCAGAAACCTGCAACGTACCAAGGTCCTCGTCCGCACAAAGGAACAATCCTCTTTAAATGCCATCCCAAATTTTACGCTTTTTATTGTCATTGAAACCACGGCACCAAATTCCAAGTTACCACACTACGCCGCATGTGGTAAAAAACCGCCTAATTCTACACCTACAAAAACGGCGCATCATAAAATTTATACCAATAACCCATGCAAGGTAAGTACTCACCAGATTACGCGGGGAAGCCGTCTTAGTTGAACATATTTACCTTTGTGGGCATACACTGTTTGAAGCAGCGTCATCACTATGCACCCTAAAGATACCATTGAGGAACTTCGTAGTGTGCTTCGATGTGAAACTGCTTATGTTCTAGAGGCCAGACAGATAAGCAAAAACGGAACGGCGCTTCTCACGTTTCATACACCGGGATTGCCTAAGCGAATCATTTATTACTGCGAAATAGAAAAGGTAGGACAGTATGTTTCACGCATGCTAAGTGGCTCTTTTTGCCATCGAGAATAAAATATTAAAAATTATGGCCCATACACAACATACGAAATCGGTGGTTTACCCGTCGCACGAAACAAGAATGTGGAAGACAAGATATGTGCTGCGTCACGTTTTAGAAAAACAGCCATATGGCTACAAAAGCCACTTCTCAGAAAAAAAATAAGGGTTTGAGGAAAACAAAGACCAAATATAACGCCGCTATCGTAGCCGCTCTCATACATAAAGTGTCAATTCCAAAAAAAGACAAGCAGGGCTCTGAAGAAGTTTATAGATACACCGCGCTCTCCAGAACGATGGTGTCAACCACGTGAGAAGCAGTTCGCTTTGCGAGGGAGCTCAATAGCTACGGCTACAAGGCTTGCATGAGGCTGCATGGCAACATAGAAAGTGAAAGCCCTCACCAACATAAAAATCGAAATCAACGACTTTCCACAAGAAGGTTCCCCTCGTGTCACAGAGTTCCTGCCGCAGTAGGTGCGCTATACAAACATCACATCAATCCTCGGACTTCGAACTACAGAGCCTTAAGACGGCCCCCTTGGGACCGTGCGCGCAAAGATATTTCTCGACACAATGCTGTTCGGCCCAAAACAACCTGCCTAACAGACAATGGGTTCGAAATCATGGCCTAACGAGGACAAGACTTCTTTATCTCGCCCTGCCCCGGAAACGAACATAAATACCGGACAACATGCAGGCACTATCAAACCATGTTAGAATTCTTTTATGCCACCTCTAGAAGGAAGGTTACCTCGAGTCCAGAAACACAATCAAGCGCTCGCCAATCTTATTCCAAAGCAAGTGCAGAAAACGGCAGACCTTTATAGTCTGGCAAAGAACAGTTAAAACAAAAATAACGGGGTAGACACGCTGACTTCGGAAGTCGGATATTAAGGCTACCGTGAAACGCCGGGAGCAGCGGCGTTCATACGATACTCTTTCTCGTTCACTCCTACGCGCCAGCAAAACCGCAGCCAACAGAGTCTTCTAATGAACATTCCGCTGTATACGAGCTAGTGACACTAATTGAGCCAAAGATAAAAATCATGCATTCTCTATCCCTGGCCCTTCTACTCCAAAAAGCTTTGCGAACAGCCACAATCATTGAAGGGTATTGGGAATATTTCTTCATAATACAAAGCCTGTAACCAGAGAACAAGCGGTCGTTTATGTAGCAGAACTACCGTAAAAACCGGGTATAGCAAACTGCAATATTTGCCGTGTTTAGTTCGATATATCCAATAGTTCGATATATTGAGACCCGCGGATAACTAGGTTATTGTTACGCGTTCGCAGGACGGGGGACACCCCAATTTCCCCATCCCCACACGCGGAAACCAACACAATTAACTATGCCGTTACCATACCAAAAACAATCCATCTATTACAAGCAATAAGGCCACTTTCCTCCTCAACTGCCTATCTCGCAAAAAAGAGATGATTCTTGTTTTCAGACCTTTTTTGCGGCGTCAACTCGCACAGTATTCGCGTCCCTGTCCTTCAACATTGAATCAATATTGGCGGAGCATATCTACTGCCATAAGCGCGTCATGAAGCGGTGAAAGGCTTCAACGTGGACATTCTCTGCCTCTTTAGAGCTCCAGCAGCAGCTGCCATGACAACGGCTACGGTATTAGTGTCAGAGGGGCTCAGGGTGACGGCAAACTGGTCATAAACGACACTCGGAACGTCCCTGAAGCAATGTTATGGTCCCGTTTTGTTTTGCGGAGTTGCAGTGATAGACCATTTTAAACTAGCCTGGCTTTCCACTCTCCTTTCGTTACGGAAAGTTTCAGGCTTCACGTCGCTCTATGTGAGGCTCAACTTCTTACCGCGGCCAATCAACATCTCAATTATCGCTGTGCGACCAAGTCTTTCGGCAGAAAACCTAGGTTTCCGGTTTCAATATATCCGATGTGAACTTCGTTATGAGGAATATGTTTCGCGTTTATTTTCGTAATTTATTTTTTCTTCTCCTATATATAGCATGATTCGCTCTATCCGGGTTCGTTATAATCAGGTTTGGCAGCATGCCGCACTTTCACCTGGATACTTCCTCGTAGTGGACGGCCTTCCAGGTAGTCGTACAGTACGAATTGACTTGAATTCGCTACAAAAAATATTTCAGCCTGCGTACGCTTACGTCACAGTAGCAGCGACGGCGTAGAGGTAGAGAATCCGCCTCGCGTCCAGAAGGACCGCAGTTCGAATCCCGGTGCCGTACAATTCCTACCCGATGAAAAAAACTCCGCGTATTGATGTAATTGCACAAAAAGGCTGTGGGTGCGGCCTGACCCCGGCGACCATTACCAGCAATGCACTCTCTCACAAGAGCAAAATTGGCCAATCTTGTGTAGTTTGAAGTTTAGTTTGAAGTTTATTCAATTCAATTCAATTTGTTCAACAACAACAACAGTGAAGCACAATGCAGCGGCCCGTGGGCGAAAGGCGATACATCACGAAGTCACACAGCTGCAGCAGCTGTGTGACGACGTGATCGCCTGACTGGGCCCGTAGGACAGCTGCACACGACACACAGCAACATCATTGCCGTTCAAAATATACAATATAATAACAGTGAAAACAGCTTAAATACTAAAAATAAATGGCTTGTTATCTGATACAAAGAAGGAGAATCATGGTAAAAAACAACAACACAAAAAGGCCTAGTAACAATGACAACCTATACAGCAGAAATAAAGGTTTCATATGCTCTACAAAGCTAACTTGTGAAAAAACGTGACATACAGAGATACAGTTGATAACGTAAACGGGAAGTGTCATATATACTGCAGAAACATAAGATTTAATTGTTTTCTAAGTACACGCATGGATTGGGCTTTATCTATAACGTCGATTACATTCGGGTGCTGGTTGAGAAGATTAGGAATCTGCCAAGATGAAATTTGTTCGCCATATTTAGTTCTCGTCCGCGGTGTTTTAAAGCTATTATGCCTTAAATTATAGCGACATTCAGCATCGACATACATTGAGAAGAATAAATCACGGTCACGTTTTATTTCAGAGAACACAATTTATGAGAGTCGTAATTTGTACAGGTAGTGAATTGGAAGGATCCGAAGCTGCCTGAAATAAGGAGACGTATGTTCATACCTAGCCAGGTTTGAGATGAATCGGATTCCTTTTTTCTGCATGATGTGAAGACTGTCAATGTTGTATTTCGATGAGTTGCCCCATACTAATAGACAGTAGTCTATGCGCGATTGAATTGTATTGAAGTAAAGTCGGCGTCTTAGATGCTCAGGTAGCTGTGAACGAAGCTTGTTCAATAAACCTATCGAATATGCGATCTTATGCCGTACATTATTTACATGGTATGTCCACTTGAGGTTTTCGTGAAATTGCACACCGAGGAATTTATGTTCAGGAACGCGTTCGACAACCTGTGTACGAAAGGTCACATTGTCGTTAATATAAACTGGTTTGTTAATAGAGGAAAACCGAATATATTTTGTTTTATTGGTATTCAGTTTAAGCTGGTTCGCATAGAGCCAGTTTGACAAGTTTTGAAGCCATAGGTTAGCTGTACTTATAAGAGACGGTATATCATCCGCTGAAAAAAACACCGTTTTATCATCGGCATACAGAACAATGTATTGGGTACCAACAATAGCTGTTATATCATTACATAGAGTAAAAATAAAACTGTACCTAAAATAGATCCTTGTGGTACACCGAATAAAATTTTATTTAAGTCAGATTTTTTGTTGTTAATAAAAACATATTGAGAACGGCCTGTTAAGAAGTTTTGTATCAGATCAAGAGAGATGCCTCGTATGCCTTAGTGAGGTAATTTTGCGAAAAGTATGTCGTGCTTAAGGGAATCAAATGCTTTGCTAAAATCTAAGAAGATACCAAGAGAGTAAAGACGGTTTTCTAGGTTTGTTGCTATTTTACCTTTAACACTAAGTAATGCACTTTCGTGGATTTGCCCTTTTGAAATCCATATTGATGTGGAGATGTCAATGCATGTTTGTTTAAATGATTTGCTAATCGCAAATTATTACTTTTTCCACTATTTTTGAGAATAGTGGAAGAATAGATAACGGCCGGTTTTGCTAAGCAGTCAACGCTGCCTCCTTTATACAAAACAGACACTTTTGCAATCTTCATTTTATCAGAAAAAATACCAGTGGAGAGAACTAAATTGGTTATATGACACAGTACGCCAGCAAGGAGGTCAGACACAGCTTTAATTGGCTTTGCGCTAATGTCGTCAAACCCACACGAATTCGTTTTAATATTCTTAATTAACGTCACAATTTCTTCGTGAGAAGTAGGATAAAGGAACAGCGAATTAGAAAGGTTGCAAGAAACATAATCTTCATAACCTCCAGTGCTCTGTATTGGTACGGTCATAACCTTCCAAGAATACGACAATTAACCCTCGGCCCTCAGTCCCCAGCGGCTGCGAAGCAACTGACCACGGCGGCGGTCAGACCTGTGATGCAAAAGAGGGTGCTATAAATCCCTGGATCCGGACAGGCCGCCAATGGAATCTGAACCTGGCAACGCTTAACGCGCGAACCTCAGCTAACGAAGCGAGTCTATCCGTGTTGTTCGAGGAATTAAAGGGCATTAAATGTGATGCAATAGGGCTTAGCGAGGTTTGGAGGGCAGGCGAAGCATTTGTGGTGCTCATAAATGACACGTCCTATGTTACCGGGGTCTAGAGGACAGAAGAGAACTGGGAGTGGAATTTCTAATCACTAAAAGCATAGCTGGCAAAATAGAAGAACACTATAGCATTAACGAAAGCACAGCAGGTCTTGTAATTAGGCCCAATAAGAGGTACAAGCTCAAGGTGGTGCAGGGCTACGCGCACACATCCAGCTACGACGACCAAGTAGTGGAACGCTTCTATGAAAATGTGGAATCGGCAATGGCTAAAGTAAAAACACAGTATACCGTAGTTATGGGGAACCTCAATGCTAAGGAAGGCAAGAATCAGGCTGGAGACAAGGCAGTTGGGAACTGTGATCTGGGCTGTAGAAATAGCAGGGGGGACCTACTAGTTGAGCTTGCAGAACGGAATAACCTACGCATAATGAATACTTTCTTCTGTAAACGGGAGAGTCGGAAGTTGACCTGGAAGAGCCCGGATGGGGAGCATAGAAATGAAATAGACCTCATATTATGCGATAACCGTGGCGTCGTGCAGAATGTGGATGTGCTCGGAAGGGTAAGGTGTAGTGAGCACCGTATGGTAAGATCTTGAATTAAGCTAGATTTGTGGAGGGACCACAACAAGCTAGTATGAAAGAAGAAGATAAATGAGCTAACAGTAAGACGTAAAGAAGAAATATTCAGGATCGCGCTGCAGAACCTATGTTCAGCTCTTAAAGATGAAGCCGAGCTTACTACACAGCAAGCCAGCGATAACCTTACACTTATTAACACGGAGTGTGCAGCAGAAGTCGGGGGCACTATGGGTAGACAGGATACTGGTAAACGTTCACAGGAGACGAAAGATATAATTAGAAAACGGCAAATCATGAAAATGTCTACCGCAGCTGACAGAATAGAACTAGCGGAGCCTTCGAAGTTAATGAATGAGCGTAAGACAGCTGATATACGGAATTATATTATGGAGAGGATCGAATACGCTGTAAAGAACGGAGGTAGCCTGAAAGCAGCGAAGAAGCGTCTTGGCACTGCGAAATATCAGATGTATGCACCTAAAGATAAGCAAGGCAATGTCATCACAAATAGGGATAAAATAGTCACAGTGGCCTAGGAGTTCCATAGGGACCTGTATAGTTGCCGGGACATCCAGGACAATAATGAACGAGACAGTAGTTCAGAGGAGACAGACATCCCACCAGTAACGACCGATGAAGTAAGGAAGGCTTTGAAAGAAATGAAAGGGGGCAAAGCACCTGGTGAGGATCAGATAACAGCAGACCTCTTGAAGGATGACGGAGAATTGTACTTGAAAAACTGAAAAACCTGTATACGCAATGCCTAATGACCGCAAGTGTACCGGAATCTTGGAAGCGCGCGAACATCATCCTAATCCGAAAGAAAGGCGACATGAAGCACTTGAAAAAACAGGCCGATCAGCTTACTGTCAGTCGTCTACATGGTACTTACCAAGGTAATCGCTAATAGAATTTCTGCAACCTTAGATTTCAGTCAACCTAAAGAACAAGCAGGGTTCCATAAAGGTTATTCAACAATGGACCATATTCACACGCTCAATCAGGTGATAGACAAGTGCGCTGGGTATACTGAACCTCTATATATAGCCTTCATAGATTATGAGAAAGCATTTGACTCGGTCGAAACCCTAGCAGTCATTCAGGCATTACGGAATCAGGGGGCAGATGAGCATTATGTAAGAATACTAGAGGATATCTACAATGGGTCTACAGCTACCATCATCCTCCATAGGGAGAGCAGTAAAATACCTACAAGGACGGGTGTCATACGAGGAGACACAATATCTGCAATGTTATTCACAGCATGTTTACAACAAGTCTTCAGAACGTTGGATTGGGAACAGTTGGGAGTAAGGGTTAAAGAAGAATACCTCAGTAACCTCAGATTCGCTGAAGACGTTTCTTTGCAAAGTAACTCCGGGGACGAATTGCAAACCATGTTTTACGCACTGGACGAACAGAGTAGAACCGTGGGACTGAAAATAATATGCAGAAAACTAAAGTAATAATCGATAACCTTGGGACAGCACAGCGGTTTGAGATAGGTGGCGAGGCAGTGGAAGTGGTAAGCGAATATATCCATCGAGGCCAAGTTGTGACCCCAGATCCAAACCACGAGGCAGAGATAATTAGAAGGATAAAAATGGAGTGGGGTGCATATGGCAGACATTGTAAGATAAGGAATAGCAGCCTACCATTGTCGCTGAAGAAGAAAGTGTATGACAGCTGCGTCTTACCGGTATTTACCTACGGGGCAGAAGCCTGGAGGCTCACTAAGGGGGTTCAACTTAAATTGAGAACGACTTAGCGTGCAATTGAGCAGAAAATGATAGGTGTAACATTAAGGGACAAGAAGAAAGCGGAATGCTCACGGGAACAAAGTCGTGTTAACGACATATTGGTAGAGATCAAGAAAAAGAAATGGACGCGGGAAGGGCATGTAATGCGAAGGCAAAATAACCGTTGGTTATTAGGGTAACAGAGTGGATCCCTAGAGAACGCAAGCATTGTAGGGGGTGGCAGAAAGTTAGGTGGGCAGATGAGATCAAGAAGTTTTGCGGGGACAAATTGGTCACAGTTGGCACAGGACCGAGGTAATTGGAGAATATTGAGAGAGGCCTTTGCCCTGTAGTGGTCGTAGATAGCCTGATGATGATGATGATGATGATGGTGATGATGAAGATGATGATGATGATGATGACGACGCGTATGTCCCGTCCCGACCCATGAATGACACTATTACAATCCCTTTTCTCGTAGCCCGCAAAAATGGTTGGGGACTTCAGCGAACCGGAGCTTATTAGGAATACCTCTGAAATACTACACGGGGAGCTGAAATTTTGCGTGAAGCGCAAGCTGCAAACTTTACCTTGGTTAACGACCTTGAAGTTCTATCAGAACTGCACTTCACTCTCTTCAAAAGGAAAGAGCACACTTCGTATTTGATGGACGTCGCAGAATCACTCTTTTTCCTCATCCTGTGACAACGGCTTTTGGAACACTGCCCACTTCCCCACACGGGTCACGGTAAAACGCGGCTCAAAAAACGTTAGAGGAAAAGTGTGCTGTTCAGATTGGGAACTATATCTAGCCGACCCCAGTTCCAGGTCTAACGAGAATATTCACTCTATGAAACGAGATTATGTTGCCGCAACTCAAGAAATTGACGTACCATATGAACTTTTCACTGCTGACAAAGGCGTGTTAAACTTGTGGGAGACACGAGAACAATTTCAATTATAGTATTGTGACCATATATGCAATATATATTCGCCCACAATTGTGTCATAATACTGTACAGATAAGACGGTATTCTAAAATGGTAAATAGTCCGCTGGCCAACCTAGTGCGAATCGTTCAGGAACAAGTCTGGAGTACCTTCTTTTTGGAATAATTCGAACGTTTAGCAGGAAAAGAGAGAGACTCTAAATCTCCCCAGAAAGGGGCGTTTAAGCAAAACAAAGCGATTTTATGAATCAAGCACTAGGACGGGCAAGCCTTTTTCCCTTAACCCATTTCTTTCCTGCTGACTTTTTGGTGTTGTCAACCTTGCTGTCGATGCCACTGAAGCACTATAGTCTCTGTTAAACATGGTCGCAATAATATCGGCTATGGTTTAAGTTGGATTGACTGGTTCACCTACAAAAGAGGACCTTTACTAGACCACATTCGCAGCCCCTTCCAGGACGGCAAGGCTTTCGTAAATCAGTCACTCCCAACTTGCTAACCTTATCTATGCCCCGTCCTCTCCCGAATCTTAAATCATGCAAACTAATGAGCACTGTAACTAATTTTAGTGCAATTTTTTGCTCGAACCACATGGAAACGAATTAAAAGTATCGGTGCGAGTTGTCTTCAGTCTCATTAGGAAGAGCCTACAGATTCTTTACCCTGCCCATACAGAAAATTTATCCCCGCTTGCAGACTTTTTTATATTTCGAAGTTATATTTACAAACATAAATCAGGCACAGATAAGCCGCCATGAATTTAAAGAAGGTAATAATACCTACACTCGTTAGGCAATTCTGAAGCCCCTTGAAGATTCCCACTCACGGAAGTGAAAGGGAAACATTGCCAAAAGTTTCATTTGTAGTCGTACTTACGAGATACATAATGGGAACTCAACCTCACGAGTGTACAGAAATGTTTGTGTACCACTGGTATCTGTAATGTTTCCAATCCATTGTACTTTGTTATGAGAATAATTGCGTGCTCGCTAGAAGATAAATCAAATGTACGCGTTACAATACACATAAAGGATATAACTATGTGTGCAGACTCACGCGACAAAACTGTGTTCCAACTGGCATGTGAGAAACTTAAGCATGCGCTTGTCATAACTGCACCTACACTTGGCCCCACTGACCCGGAAGCCTCGCCGAAAACGACACACGTTCTAACCATAAGGAGCTACGTAATAAAAAATACATAATCGGTGCTCACACTGTGGGGTCGCAGCCTAAAAACAATGTTCTGGCGGCATGATCCGAATGCTAAAAAGTTACGAATATCAAAATAAATAAATAAAAAAAACACCCCCTTTCTCTCGCGCTTGGAATAAAAGATAGTCAATAACGTTGTGCTGTTGACGCCAATTTTCTATTTATTGAGACATTACTGCTGCCCACTTCCTGCCCCTTCACCCACAGAAACATTTTTGGCGTCTTTATGTGTCAACCACGGCTCAGCACGCTCCGGTCTCACTGGCTGCAGAGCTACTGCGAGCGTTGTAAGTTTTTTTTCGTGACATGCGAAATATATCGTGGGAACCAGGTATTACAATCCAAGAAAAGAACCATTCATATTTTTGTCGAAGAAATTGAGGCTGTTTGTTTCCACGCTTTAATGTACTCACTCATGCCACCGTATGCCAATGGGTCTTGCAGAAAGGCCAAGTTTATCTGATGATGATGATGATTATGATAATAATGATGATGATGAGTACCGCCGGTTATGTGAAAGAAAACAACTCTCTTTTGCCCAGAATCGAACTTGGTCTCTCGCATAATGAAGCAAGGGTCGATGCGATTGTTCAATTGCAACCTTATCGAAGCGGCTCAGAAAACCCCAACGACAACCAAAGAAGTCGTTACGATAAGAATGCCGTTGATCTGTGAGTCGTAAGGCAGTTAGCCACAAGGCGTTCGCCTTACACCCAATTTTGATGTTGAAGACGTTGAGCCTAACATCCCCTCCTGGGGTGTAACATGTCAAAGGACACATACGTGCCGCAGACCCCAAAACCTGCATTTGCTGTCGATATTTAATTAAAAGTAGTGTTTACCTCCATGGTATCCCATACTAGTAGTGTGGGATTAACCTAAAAGAGAATCCTTCCTGAGAAATGTTTGCGGTCAACCACCCTCATGCTTAGAGGGAAGGGGGCATGATTTCTTAGAAAATGCAGTTTTTTTTAGTTCAATCGTGCAAAAAAAAACACCTGCCCAGAATTTGGGCTGTGTGCTTCTTACTGCCGATATCCATGCTTTATGTGCAAAACGCTGAAAAAGCAGCAGTCGGCCACATTTGAAGCAACGTATTTAAAGACAAAGGTGCGTAGGATAGATAAACTGCAATATTTACCTTCGTGCTCCAGGTTTTGGGATTTCGTAGTGAAAAATGTCCTCTCATACCATTCGCTCAAACTTTTCTCGCTGTAGCAATGCAGAGCTGGCCTTCATAACCTTTCTAAGTGTGAGGGGTTTCGATTTTAAAATGAAAGTTCAAAAAATGATAACGAACTACGTCGCAGCTAGGGAGCACAGCTTTCATTTGGTGAAATAAGTATTCTAGAATAACATTTTATAGGCATTGTTTGCAGAACATAAAGATCGGAATACAAAGATGACTATTTTACATGAACATAAGTTGGTAATGTTATGATTAAAACCCGCCTGCTACTTCCACAAGGTGGACTTGGGACACTCTGTGTCAATTACGCCATGGTGTGGTGTAGACCAAATTGCAGGTAAATAATAATATAGTTAAGTTCTCGCCGGAACTTAGAAATATTCATATCAAAATTAGCAATATTTTCTACAACAATATGAAGGAAAAAGAGGAACGATGCACTTGCATGGGGAATTGTCGCATAAATTGGGGCCAGGTGTTCTTGCATTAGGTGTGGATGGTGCACAACGCTTACAATGGTTCATAAAGGGCATGGGAGGTTTTCAAGATAAAAGAATGATCGGTAAATCACCCCTGAGATTTTGTTACAACTCCATGCGGGCTCACGTAAGCTTTAAGTTCCCGTTTCTACTAAGCGTCAGCGCCTAAATCAAGAACAAAACGATATGTATATATTTTTCCAATAAAACAGCGACAAACGCTATGAGGTTTCGTCAGATATTCGAAAGATATGGTTTCGTCACAATGACCATCACTGGGCTCTTGCCGCACTTTATTGTGGGGAAATAAATAAAACGCTCGAAATCTTAGTCTAGAAAAGTGGTGAGAGAAAATATCAAACCGAAGATGACCACGTAAAAAGCTTTGTTTGAATATAAAATTATCTAAACAAGTTCAAATTGTTACCGTTCAGTGGTACACATTTTCAATCAGGTAATCTTTTATTGCGGGCGAAGGCTCAGAAAATATTCTCTTTCAACATCAGCACTGGCGTCACACCATGTGCACCTCTACCCAAACTGCCAAAGTCAGGGCTCCCATGGCGTAGCCAAGCCGGTTCTACTGTTGGGCCGTAGTTCTCTGCCTTGCGTATCAGCCCAGTTTTTGGGACTACCGTCGTTCTGCCTAAGCGCATGCACCTACGGCCAAAATTACATTCAGACGCGTGCGTTTGGGGAGGCTGTGTTACGAGGAGAACAGCAACTTAAAAAGTGCCCTCCTGTCATGGTGGCCACCTGCGTGTTCGCTTCACCAAAACGGATATTACGCATACAGTCGAAAAAATAAGTAAATATATCTTCAGCGATCCACCATTTAATGTGCCATTTTGTGATTAGGGGGCTGATAGGCACCCATCTCAGCAAAAAGGATAGTAGCACAAACATTTTGTGTTACTACTTCTTTGCATACTCATCCTGCAGTGATGGCCCCATCGTTTGCAATTGAACGCAATTGTTGTGAGCCGTGTGCAGCCCAGTCTTTCAAAATATGTATGTCGTTTTCATGAATGAAAAATAACGAAAATTTAAAACATGGGCACAACACAAGGCAACAAAATAAGGACAAAACACAGAACCTAAGTTTTCCCGTATTTATTTGTCTTTAGTCTGGTATGTATTACATTGTCCTTTCTTTCACCGTAAAATCAACTTCCCAAGGCCCTAACTTGAGCAAGGCATCATGCGCCCATCATTGCAATTGGGAAACGTTTAACGATTTTGTGTGACTCTGTGCAGTATGCAAGACAGATGCCTTACTCGTTTTATTCTTTTTGAACCGAACTAATGCTAACAGTTTAAAATTGTTTGCTCATTCAGTTAAATAATAGTCTATACCATTTAATAAAGTAAGTCATTTGAAGACGAAGAACTGCATAGCCTAAGGTTCTCTGTTCGTGATGCCTTGACTTGTGATGGTGATGAGTGGCATTTCTGGAAATTTTCCCGGAGTTTGAAAACGGTCAAGGAAGATTTTGTGGGAAGGGCGACGAGTATGCTCTTATTACTTTGCAACACTTGTGAGCGGGAACCGTTTTTTTTAGTTCTTTCCAAGAACAGTTTTCTTGTGCTAACAAATTCCAAAACATTTATGGAAGCTGGAAAGGCCTTCACGGAAAAATTGTCTTTATAATTTCCTAACAGTTCGTGGTCCTGTCCAAGCGGTCGAAACACTTTTTCGGTTTTTTAAAGTTTGTAATGCCTGCAAAGTTTTCATTCGTAAGACAAGGTGAGGTTGGATGCAGGCTGTTTTCTTTTTGTGTTCTTTATTACAGGTACTGGCATGGGCTCCTAATTATTGGCCTACCACAACCACTGTGGACAAGAGTGAATGAATGATGGCACCACAGGGTCAAAATCTACAAGGTTTTTATGCTTTCCGCATCTTAAAATCGAATACATTGACGTGCGTGTATTTCGGTTTTGGCCATACGTGCTCTTTAAAGTTACAGGGAAATTTATTGCATAAGTTATGAAACACGGTAGGTTTGTTTTTAGTTTAAGGGTACTTCAGCACTTTTCCCCGCTAGACGTTTTAGAGGAGTGGGGCGTTGGAGCAACACTTTACTCTGCGAAATATTTACGATCACAGCGCGAGAATAGCTGGCGAGGACTGGAAATCCCAAACAACTATTTTTATACATCGTTAGAAAACACAGGTGCAGGCCTGAGGTGCATGGGTTCACAAACATGCAAAAAAGCAGTTGTGATGAGGAAATTCTACAGCCTAACAAATACGCTCTTTTATATGCTTCCTCTAACAAATACGCTCTTTTATATGCTTCCTCTACTGTTAGGAAAGCCCTTTGACGCGTCGCTGACACAATCACAGCCATTATTTCTATGCGGTAAGAGTGATGTATAACTGCACTGGCACTATTTTGAATTGCTTTAGGAGCACAATTAATACACTTTCACATCAACGAATAGGGTGACAACCACTTGTGCGGTTCTCACCTGAAAGTTTGCGTTCGCGCAGCCGCACATATACACACCTCCCAATGTGCCATATGTGGACCTTGTCACATGAAAGAGGTATCTCATATGCAATCGCTTCACACAGCAATCTACATAGGCAATGGTGTGCTTTTTCGCAACCTTCCCTCTTAGGCTTACTTGCATTCGGGAGCGCTTTCCTGTTAGCTTACTGGAGCGGAAACCACCACCTGAAGTTCCTAACAATAAACACTTTTCTTTTGAGATCGGGCTTGTTTTGAATATATGCCACGCCTTCACGGTTTTTTGCCCACCTTTTTTTTTGGTTGCTGCTTCTATTTTCTGTTCTTCTACTTCATACAATTCCATGAGCGTGCGCTAGCATGAATTGCTGTTGTAATTAATTCTTTATTGCAGACAACCTGCACGGCGAAGCTTTCCTTAACTTCGTAGATCCGCGACTTCTTCCACTGATTGCAGGAGATAAGCAGTGTAGTGCGGCTTTAGACGAGCAAAAATATTGTGTCGGTGTAGTGACACACATGCGATGGAGGTTTAGGCGCTCTTTGCCCATAGTCGGCCTTGCGCCAATAAAACCCAACTATCATCATCATCATGGAGGTTTACCCTAGGTTTACCTAGGGCTTAGACGATATGAAAGGAGGGATATGATTGTTTCAACAGGCATGCATACGAGAGAGAATTGGTATAGTGAAGATCGTATCATTTAGGGTATGAAGTTTTACTATTTCAAAGGTTTTCTTTTCATTCATGGGAACCGTCCACCTCTGGTTTTGACTTCTGCTTGTTATCGCACTGCACTATAGCACGACTCTGCGGTGGTTCTTACGAGCTACTCTCTCACTGTGGTTCTCAATATTTCGCCGTGTGTACAAATAGCGTTTCATGCATATAATGGAAATAATTAGCAGACGCAACTGCGGCCGAAATTCACAGGCAGCATTCTTTAACTAGATGTTTGGTTTTAAGGGGATGATGTGATGTATGAAGAGGCTTGATTGGGCACAATGAATTAAGTGGAAGTTCGCGCCCAAATAAAATGCCTTAACCGTTTATGCTCACCTTAACTACTGTAATTCTGGTCAAAGCGCTATATGATTTTGATGCAGAGACTAAGCTCTGCTTTTTATTTCCTTGAACCGTTTGCGGACCATCGAATTTAGCTCTATTAAAATACGGCTTTGTATGAGATCCACTAAACCTGGATAAATTGGACTGATAGTCGTGCGGCTGCTGGAAGTTATCCTTTTACACCTGTTTTTACATAAGGAAGAAAAAACACATAAAAAACATACGGGATCAATGCGGAATTTAGACAACCTATGATTGTACAAAATTGAAGTAATGAGCCACAGTATATAGCCGGGATGCTCAGATGTCTTGGTTTTATGGTCCAAAAAAGGAGTAAACTACTAGCCGTCAGTACGTTCTGGTTCACTTTGACCAAAGGAAAAATAACGGCATTTTTATTCTTCACTAAGCATAAGAATATTAGCCTTTAAGCAGTAATCATTTGCTTGGCTGTTCTGTACTTCTCAGCGGTTCAGCTAACATGCTCAAAGGTCATGTTGCCATATTTTTATTTTCGTTAATCATCGTCCTGCAAATATAAATCACTTCAGATATCGAGTTGTGTTAGCTAGACAAATACTTTCAGTGCATTTTCTGAATACATTCAGAGAAGAATAAATAGCGTACCTGTTTAATAAAGTAGTGTATAAGAAAGTAAAACATTTTATTTTTTATATAAAATCTGGTTTATTATTTGGAAAAGGGAAACGTTTGTACAGTTTCATAAAATACTGGTTTTCTGACTTCTAATACGAACCTTGAGCGAATAACAATTAAGAAAAAAAAATTATGCAGGCCACCTGAAGATTGCAAAATATTATATCATTCATGGTTTGCAAAGGATCAGCCGTAGTTTATAATTTTGTCATGTGCTGATTGGACAGCAATATTTTCTGATGTAAATATGTAATATCGAAAGACAGCAAAGTATGATTTTATTGGAAAATGTTGTGTTGTTAGAGTTTCAATACTTGGACCGACACAAAATTAATCTTTACACTGAGTGAGAGAGGTTGAATATTAAAGCCACATTTTCCGGCTACAAAATGTTTTGGGTAGTTCTTCACATACATTCAGTTGTGTGAGGAGGCCTCATACATCGCCTTGTAGAAAAATTTTATCTGGATCTCCACGAAGTTCTTGGTATGTATGAATTTATAAAGCTGCCTGGGCTTGACACGTCTGCAAGGAAACGAAGTTTTCGGCAGTTCTGCTTGGACCTCGAAATAATTGAAAAAGAAAATTCACCACCTCCTCATTTCTTGCTACATACGTGAGTTCGTTGTCATCATTGCTGGACCCGTGATAAACTGTTGGGTAGGTCAGTTTAGGTTAGCGTAAATGAAACATATCATGCGCTGTTTGTGTTCATTCGACCTAATTTTGGATCAGTAAATTGGCAATTATCTTAAGAAGCTTCAGGCTTCTAGTGCTTAAAAATTACTTTTAGACCCTTCGCTGTACAGGGAAAAACCGATTGCCAAGCTCAATTTACTACTCTAGCAAGCTGGTCTATTTTGAATCAATGGATAAAATGTTCGCAATGAACCCACAAATACGACATGTCGAATCTTTGGAAATTGTGCTCAAAAAGGGTTTGTAATCTCTTTATCAATATAGTAACGCACAATACTCAAAATATATATTTGGAGATTGGTATTTTACTTTTTGGACACTTATTTTGCTTTTGAACTACCAAAAAATACAATAATATAGCGGAAACTAATTTGTAGCACTCTACTGCTTGCTAATTAAGCCACGAAACAGATGCACTGGTGGTGGACTCGAGTCACGAATGCTGTCTGTATTTTACGTAATGAATCACCCCAGGGTCTGCCACAGAGCTGTGTGAAAAGCTTAGCTATGCGACATCGGCAGGGGTAGCGGATAAAGCACATTTTACAAGATAAACATAGTGTAAATTTAGAAACTTGCCTCCCTGAAACGCGGGCTACTGTAGCGTAAAACGTTTTCTCCCTTTTTCTATAGTATTCACTTCGCGCTGGTTCACTTTTATGTCTTTAAAGATCGCTTTGAGGCATACCTTGTTTGAACTTTTCTTACAACTAGCTCAAGAGTTATGGTAAAATTTTTATCAATGTTTGCATTATAAATAAAGTGCGTTTTATATCACCAGTGTAAACACCTGTATGTGCCTCAAACTGCAATGGGAAGTTTGGAAACAGTGAACTGCGTAGTGTTTGCCACTAAACCGTTGTTTTTTTCTTATAGTTCATCACTGCAACCACTCCGGTGCATTGCAGCTGTGCTGTCCATTGCAACAAACCGGCTGCTGTCTGTGCACGAACCAAAATGACGTTTGCTTCAATTCAAAGCAGCTTGACTAAGGAACCAAATATTGATGAAAACGTACCAAATTTTAAATCAACGCTGTGTGATTTGCTTTATTTAAACTTCCCCTTTAAGCACAAATGATTGCTTTAACATGATTATAAATTATGCAGTTGGCGGTACAAAAAACACGCCTATAACTTTACGAGGGTGGAATGAGAGTGGGAACAGCACAATCAGAACGCCTTCTGCAGTTGAACGAGTGCGCTACAGTATTTTGCAAGTTGAATTTCTCCATAGATAAGCGACCATGATTCGAAGGCTGGCCTCCTGGAAAAAACGAATAGCCACTCTCTGTGAAAGAGTAACGGTCATAAGTTATCAAATCTTGAACTGCACACAGCGAGCAAAAGTACAAGAGCACTTAGCCAAAGTCTTCGGCTGAAGAGCGATCAAGGCCCCATTGGTAATGCGTTGGTCAAAGGTGAGCAGCTATGCAGGCCACACCAGAAACCTTTCGGCCCTTGGCAAAGGACCCTCTTTCAGTATGGGGTTTATACTTTGATTGAGAAACGGCCGAGAAGAAATGGCCGAGCTAGTATGTACATATGGTGCTTAGCTGAATACGTTTGTGCTGTTCGGGTAAGTGAGTGTTGTGAAGATTCAGTTCTGGTAAGCGCAGTTTCAGTACGACCGCAACTACGTAGAAAATGAACACGGAGGGATGTATTCATATAGTACTGTCAGTACAGAAATATTCAGTATGAGTTAGCACAAATACAGTAAGAGCACGAGTAAAAGTGAATGACGCACTTGAAGGCATTGACGCAGTATAAAATCCTGTTAGCACATTACAGTGTATGTACAAGAAAGTATATAAACAAATAAATGTGCAGTTAGGGCCCACAGGGTATATAACATGTAAATAAGGTTTTTATTTTATTCGGCAGTATCTTAATACCATTTAAATAGAAGTCGGTATTTTTATACAGTGTTAAAAAGAATACCCATCAAAGCTAAGCGCTCTGCAGCAAGACAACAAAACTTTGGCTTTGCGATTGGTCATTTTTTCTGTATAATCAGATAAATAAATGTGTAAAGAACTGTAATTTTATTCATTTCGACGAACCGTCACAGTTTGTCTGAAGCTCATGTCTCAGGCACCTTACTTTGTTTAGCACTCATAACGTAACTTATAACCTGGGATACACCAGTCAGGTTGCATCAGGGATTGAGACGCCCACGTTGCGATCCCCCCTCCGGCTCCCTTGAAGAACTAGTATGTGTACGGTGATGATTGAACTCCTAACTGGACGCATAATGGAGCAACCGGCAATGTGCACCAGCTTACACCAGAAAAGATCCGGTCACACGTCGGTTCAAAATCCCATAAATCTTGACGGAAACAGCAATACCGCACGCTGAGTGTAGGTGCTCTTTAAATACTTAACACAAAAAAACTGATGCTATGATTATCTTTGCATTGCTTGGGTTCCGCACAGTGAATCTATGCACTATTGTCATTAACTCTGGTGGCTTTTCAAGGTGGCAAGTTGCTCTTTATCCGAAAGAGACTCGCAGATACTTGACAATGAGGAAGTGTTTGTGGCCACAGCGCTGGCTGCAAGTTTTGTGGCCGTGATATCGTTATTCTCGATGCAATACGCAATTGATACGAAGCTCCACTCATTGAAGTATCTGGGTTTTTGCACTGAGTGAGCGACGTGCGTTCGTCCAAACAGCTAGTTGAGAGTGCAAGTGGGAATGTCAGAGCTGCTGCCGCTATCATCTCGTTGCTGAACTTGTGAAAAAAGCGTCGGGGTGAGCTGGGCGTCGGGAGGAAGGGTATGGTGGGTGGCGAGCAAATCGCATTTACCGGAACCAATCTCTTGGAATTATACATACAGACTCCTCCTAGACTGAAAAGACGGAAAGCTGAGTGAGGAGAACGTACCGCCTACCAAAGTTTAAATACCATCACGGTAGCGCCGACACTTCGGCATGTGAGCTCCAAACCCATGGACCCTTCTAATCCTCACACTTATCTTTAAAAGGGCTCTTAGAGCAGGTTCACGACAAGTAGAGGAAAATATTTCTCGTAATACTTTTGATTATGATGGTGATGACGACCACACAATTGGGGAGTGAAAATGTAAATATTTCCGTAATGCGTTGGAAGAATTTTGAACTTTAGTGTTACGAAAAAATTGAGTTAAATAATCAAAACTTACAGTTTGCATTATCTGCAAGCGAAGTCAAAGTATTCCGCATAAGTTTGTGCCACGATGTTTACAATAACCTAAGAAAATCGCTGCACAACTGTACGTCAAGAATGCGGGCATTTTTCGGCGTGTCTTTGAATAGAACACAACAATTCCTTATAAAGTTTTGATTTTTTATGACATATATAGGGATTGGTATGATGTTTTTTCTTCAGAATTCGCTAAATATTTGTCGGTATTTATTGGTGCCTAAGGTAAATATTTTCCCAGTTTTCCTATTTTCTGATGTATGTGGAAAAGTAATTTGCCTATTAAAACGACAACTTTAGAAATTGGTAAAAGAACATCGCAACTGTGCCGTTGAAGTGTCGGAGATGTGCCCAGTAGGCTTCTCTCCACGTTACCAAAGGTTTTTATTGTTCTAACTGGTACCCATTGGGACATTTGTGTCGAAATAAGTAGAGCCGTTGAGTATGGCCAAATTATTTACGATACTGACACCAATGCGTAAAACCAAAGCTCACCTACAGGACATCATTTGCCTTTTAACCGCACCAAACTAATCGTGATATAAACTATTTCACTGAGCAATGGTAATTCATTATCCCCAACATGAAATTTCAATGCGCTTCACCGGAAAACTATTTAGTCGTGCAGCGGTGCGGGAAGTTTTTTATTGAGCATTACTTTATATGCCATAGATATTTTCGCGGGAGTAAATGTGCTCTGATCAAAAAGAAAACTTTTTTCAAGAATTTAGAGAAAATGGGGTGAAAAAAGGAAGCGTAACTCAAAGGTGGGAAAGAACGGCTGACAGTGCCTAATATAAAAAAGTAAAACTATTACGCGCATTTCATATAAAAACCAAGGTACTACAGAAGTCCAACAGCATCAAAGAGCCATTACAGAGATTGATTTCAGTTAACAAATGGTTTGCACGATGGAAGCCCTTGTGGCCATTCACTTACAAAACGGTGTTAGGAAATGTGTCGGCGCCTACACGAGTATTTTGACCACTGCAACTACAGAAGCAGCCCCGCAGTTCCACACTGCGCTCGAATATGCTGCGACGGAAAGACAAACGAGATGACAAAAAAAATCCCGCTATTGAGGCACACCCTGGTTGAATTCACCAAAGAGTGAAGAAGACAAGACACCAAACCCTAAATAAAGCGGCATATTCAAAATTACAAAACGGCAATGTTCGCGTGCAGCACCTACTGCTTTGCAGGTTTTACGTCCAAAGAGAGATCTCCTACGGAGACGTTGACAAGGATGATAAAGGTGGCGATGGAAAAGTCACTAAAGAAGCATGTCCAGCCGCTACCTCTCACGATGTCTTCGTGTCTGGCCCAAATGCAGGTTCTCATGCTTAAGCTATGCTTTAAAGAAATTTCGTGCTTTCCTTTCTGTCCCCCGTAATCTTAGACTGCTTAGCTCAATTTGGTAGCTTCCTTTACTGCAATTGCTACATCTTCATTTCAGGATTGTAAGTATACAAAATATTGGGCCGCTTGCTCTTCCTTGATTACTGCTTGAGTGCCTCTAGAGACGGAAATAGACCCCCCTTTGTTCTTTCACGACCGGTACTCGTCAGGTTTACTTCTCATCTGATATCAGCTCTCCCATAGTGCACGTTTTGAAATACCACAATTAAACACAGCCGGTCTTTTGGGCAGATACAATACCATATCATTCACTAAAATAAAAAAACCACAAACATGTAACTGCGACTTCGGATTGATCAGCCCTTTCTCAAGGGGCAACTGCTTAAGCAGAGCGCGAGTTCAAATAGGCCTGAGCCCATTCCCCAAATGAGAAATTGCTGCTGTGTATCTCTGCGTCTCCAGACGTTTCATCCAAAATATCCAAGCTATATTGAGATATAATTGTACTGCAACAAAATCTCGCTATCTCCATCTAAATCTAACTTCGTGCATTACTGTTGCCTTTTCCGCTTCTATCGGCAAGCTAGGGAAGGGTGTGTGCTCAAAATAACTTTCACCACATTTCGAAACAGGACGCGTGTTAAGTTAGAGTTTTTAACGAGTGATTGTGAAAATATAGTGCTTGACCTTTGCCTCTTAAAAGGAGCTTTGTTCTCTGCGGTCCATACGTACTGCATAATTTGCACCCGGGTTAACCTGTTGGAATGGATACTGTTCTCACATCCTTTAATACCCAGAATGTTTTAGGGCATGCTTTTGGCTCTCACCAATTGTCATTGGGCTTCAGCACATATTATTGCTGTCGGCGTTTGTTAAAGTTCTTTCGGGACGATATCCTACAATACGACTTTTTCATTTCGCTGTGGCGGCCTCTGGGTGCGCCGCCGAGAAGGGATATGCCAGGGGTGCAATTGGGCGGCCATTGCAGCAGAAAGGGAATCAGGGCTGCGTTGCTGGTGTTTTTTAGTTTCACGTGAATTGCATTGCCAATCTAACACTGCAAAAATAATAACTATGTTGGAAAACGTACGTTTTTACGTGGGAAATACCCTAACAAGCGTGCTGCGCTCGTTTCTTTTTGCAGCAGATCCGCAAGTGTCTGTACCGGAGGGTGGCTACCTGAGGCAGTAGAAGCGATGCTATAATGGCATTTTTTTCTAGAGCTCAAAACAAGTGGGATGGGCCATGAGTTTCTGTAAGATAAAATATATACGTAGGCCCCAAATGTGGCCTTGATACAAACCATTGCTTGAAGCTGGTATGTGGATATCAGCGATGCAAAATATTATACGTGGCTGCATATTTGTTCAATTCCGCCGTTACGTTTTTCTCTTCCCTTTCATCACTAGCATAAATGCATGACTTTGTAAACGTTTTGACCGAAGAAGCCGAAGAACAAATCAACTGAAGTCCGAACGTACCGGAGAAAATTGTTTTTTTTGGGGTGCTTTATATTCATAAGCACACTTGTTGATCGTAGTCGCAGAAATACATTTTCGTATTTAGAAGAACTGTCAGTTTGAAACGTTAGTATTGGTTCATTCTTTTTAAACAACGGCAATATCACGGGCGAGACAAGTGGTGCACGGAACTACATTTCTACTGAAATCGCAAGCACCTCTATATTTTCATGAATACATTTCCCAGCAGGGGCGTAAGGAAGAAAGGAAACCTTCCTTCCTTTCTTCCTTCGTTATTTGGACAATTACAATTCCAAGCCGTCGAGGGCTGTATGCAGATTACAACGAGAAAAAATACACCATTTTCTGCAAGCATGTCAGGACAAAAAAATACCCATCCCAAGCGGATTGGAACCGCCACAATCGAGCAGGCCGGTAATTCTGATGCTCTAGACCACTCGGCCATGGCGCAGCAAGCGACCGTTCTCGAATGCCGCGGGAAAAAAGCTGAGGTTTAGCTTATATTTTGGCACTTCTCTAAAAAAATATTTTTCAGTATTCCTGGCGAAGAAACTGATCATAATTCTTTGAAGAGCACTTGTAACTAAGGTTTTCTTACTTTACGTTACTTATAAGGCCAGGAAATACCACAGCAAATTTAACCTTTTTCTTTAAATTTTTTTTACTCGAAATAAATGTGCTCTTTGTACTTATGTTTCGCGCTTTACGACAGAAAAATTGGTTGATTTGGATTCTACGTTACTTAGATGAAGTTGAGTAATTCTTCTTCTTGACTTAACATGCCTTACATTTTCTACAAGCCTGCCAGACGTGTACGCTAATGGAGCTTCGGTTAAGCAAAATCAGCGATGCGTCGCTGGCCACGGCATACGGATCGCATGCACAGTGTGAAGGTACGTTCGCTTAGTTGATGTTACAAAGTTTATTACGCTGTACAAAATTACAAATTAGAGGCACATTTGTCGCGCCTCCAATCTAATCGGGTCTACTGGCCGACTTGGTCAACGAGCCTGCTGTCCGATGACGACTTTCGGTCGGCCCTTGTGTTCGTGACGTCGTCGGAGTAATGTGACAAGGCGATTCTGGATTTCGCGTCCGAGCAGGTTATCGTGACCGGCGGTGTGAATGCCTGGTGTGACTGCGATGGGATGCAGAATGGGGAGGTCAGGCATGGTGCCGTGTTGGAGAGCTCCTAATAGTTGACTTTCGTTTCGGGGTTGGTGTGTGTCGATAGAAACAAAAATTTCAGCCTTCATGTTATTGTTTGGACGACAGTTGCATTTGTAAAACATACTGCATTTTGTTTTCTTCATGATGGCCAAACCCGGCCGCATGCTTTCACTACATAGATTCCGTTACAGCTGCAGACAGCAGTGCAGTCACCGCGGAGCGGACCGGCGGACCTCTTCCTGAATGTTTCCGGCCTCCTCCGCCAGGGCCATCCGCATACGCAGTAGCCTTGTGAAAGAAGCGGATTGCGGTCCTACAACTGCTTTTACCTCCCAATTCGCTTACTGCTATCTCCCCTGTCACGTAAATTGCACTCTACTATTTGCCGCCCATCGTCCAGTCTCCTCTTCTATTGTCTTACTCCTGTCGTGCCGAAAACCAAGAAGAACTTTCTGAAGTCAATTAGTTTTCTCCGTTCTGCTCTTAAACAGCCAGTTTTGAAAACGTTTTCTACTATTATATTATTTCAATGCCGCCCCCAGGGAGAGTTGCAAGGGTTCTCGTTTATATTAGACAAAAAACGCTTTATGATGGTGCATTTTTAATTACTTTCGCATAATCTAGAGAACATGCCTTTGTAAATAAAATAACGAAAGTAGCATTTGTATATTCATGTTTGGCCGCAAACATTTGTAGTGTTTTAACAATATTACCATGTAGGAACACTGAGGCAGACATAAGAAATGGGAATTGATCTGACTACAGAACTTTCTGATTCCATACCTGTTCTATGTTTGACCTGACTGGGGAATGTACAAGCAGGATGTAAATTAGGTTGAAGTTTTCAACAAGTGATTATGAGCAACCGAAGAACAAACATGTTCATGTCAAGAAAAAAACTGCTGGTTTATCTGATCCCTTCGCTGCAGATGTGGTCGAAAAACGATAGTCGCCTGCCGCTGTGGTCGCGTGAATGCCCCTGTTCCAAGTCTTGCTTACCTCTGAGGCCTTTTCATTTCCACCTCGCCATTTACACGAAAAACACTTGGGAGGTTTCATAAATTTTATTCAATTTTGGCTCGTTTATTATTGGCGCGACACCTACTGGGGCAAAGTTGTACTTTTACACTTCCTTGAATACGACCTTTAGAAGGACGGTCGCACCTAATGGTGTTTGTATTTTGTCTGAAAACGTTTTTTTACAACTATTCCTTGTGCTGTTGACTGTTTTAGTTAAAACCTGTTTTTTATTCAACATGTACTTATATTCGCTATCATAAACAGCCCAGACAGTCACAGACATGCGTTATAGAGTGGTCACAGACGTGCCTGAATTATTCGGCAACTAATGCTGCAAAAAGATTAGCTCCCTCACTGTTTCTGCAAGCATATTTGGCTGTGAGGTAGGAACACAGTTCTCATTTATTGCTCCAAAAGCTCGCACTCCACCTTGCTGGCTGCGAGGGCCCTCTCTATTTCTAGCCCCTCGTTTTTTAGGAACGTAACAATTTTACGTTACATTTCTATGGTTGAATTGATAGTACTATAGGGTATGTAACTTGTAGGTAACACATATATTAGTTCAAACGTTATAAACCAACATACGGACAGCGTGTCTCTGTAGCATTCCTCTGGCCCCGTTATCAACCAAATGGTTGGGCACTGTCATATGGCGGTTGCCCGACATTAAAGCACTCACAGAAACTTGACACCATGAGAGTTTTTTGACAATGAATTTGTTCCGCCAGCGTTCTGGGCGGGCTGACGAGACTGTGATTCGAAGTGTGGGGGTGTCATCCTACTATTCAACAAAAAGTTCAAGTTGACGCGAAGGAGGGATGCTGCATGTGTTGGGGCGTTATTATGTCAATTGCATTGTGATCGGCTCTGCCTAGTGATTGCAGTTGTTACAAGCCACCGGGACCGATCTTGCGTTGTTATAAAGCCTTTGGCGCCAAATTACTTGATAATTATTGCGAACTACAAAACCTATTTTATGAGGTGATATCAACTTACTCACAATCAACTGGACTTCTTTCACCGCCGTTAGCACCAACACTAATAATATTGAACAGCTCATTGTTATTGGCTTTCATTTCATTTCACGCAACTGGTAAACGACTATTCTTGGGTACAGGGCAATAGCAATTGAAATTTTTACGTCGTCCTCGTTCAGATCAATATACAAGGTGAAGTTTCCTGGGAAGTAGTATATGGAATTTTAAACCATATTGTCATTATAGTACCTTTCAGCTCTATTAAAAACAAGAAGGTTGTTACATCCACTCGAGTTCTTGTTTTTGCCTTAGGAGACTATGTGTAAATTTCGCATAAGCTACAGCTGGCCTATGACAAATTTGCTTTTAGCGCTACCTTGGGTTATTTCCACACACTATGGTTAGAGTTCGAGAACACCGTTCATGCCTGTTTATGTTCGTCCTATTAAAATATAACGAAAAATTTTTTGCAAACTCTGGATTACGAGGGAAATCATTCATAATAAAAGGAAAATCAATTGGCTTTGGAAATCACGTAAAAAACTGTTCAGAGAAACTTGAATGACAAAGTTGCTTTTCGGTTGCATTACATTAAAAATAAAGGGAATAACGCAAAGCACAACCTTCATGACGTTCGCTGGGGCATCATAAAAAAATCATCGCATTCAGGCTTCTGGCGATTTATACCACCTAAGGTGTCCACAAATGAGAGTTTTGTGTTCAGTAACTTTTTCATTCTCATTCAAATGAAATTGTTAATGCTTTAAACGACCCTTGCCAGTCACTTTTTTCGGAAGATAATACCCTAAGGCCAGGATTAGATAAACACAGAGATAGCTCCAGTGAAAACTTGTTTTTTCGACGCTGTATTTGTTTCTTCGCTCTTGTATTTGGATATACAGAAATCGTAGGGTGCCGATGGAATACCAAATGCTTGCTTAAAAAGATATGCCTAGTGGCCATCTAAATTTATGGATATTATATTAAAATGCATCACTTATCATTAGTACACTGCCGGAAGAGTGGACACAGCCAGTAATAAAACCACTACGCTAGCAATGTACGAAGCAGAATATTCCTAATTATCGCCACATTGTTCTGACGAGCACTTGCTCTAAACTTGAGCGCATAATTCACAAGCACATTGCCGTTTTCCTTGATACCCATTCAATAATTTCTCACAACCAGCACGGCTTCCGGCGCACGCTTTCCACGATAACCCGACGTGTAGAAAAACCTCATGATTTCGCTTCGGCCAATAACGTAGCATCACAAGTGAACGCCATTTTTTTTTTATTTAGCGGAGACTTTCGATAATATCTCCCCTCCTAAGTTGCTCATCCCAACTTCCCAGCTCGGCAATTGGATTAGTTCTTTTGTGACGGGTCGTAAGCAATATGTATCACACAAAAAAACTACTTCAAAATTTTTTAATGTGTGCTATGGCGTACCACAAGTTTCAGTATTGGGGCCATTACTATCCCTGATCTTTATAGATCATGTTGTACACGAATGTGACGTCAATATAAGAGTGTGTGCAGACGACCTTGTTGCGTACTCCGTAATTAACCCCCACCCACCACCGATCATCTAATATGAAACACCAAACTAGGTAAAAAATGCAATGGTGCAGTACCTTGCAGATGCCCTTAAATTATAAAAAATGTTCCAATATTTCTCTTACTAGCAAAAGGCACCCTTTTCTTTTAACTACACAGCCGATGGTAATAAACTAACACGCCCAAAGCAGTTCAAATACCTCGTTCTTATGATATCCGTTGACTTGCATTGGCACAAACATATATATCGTATACCCAGCAAAGCAATGTCGACACTTTACTATTTAAAACGCTCATTACACAGTGTTTCAAGAGAGACTAAGTTCATGCCACATTAAACCCTATTCTCCCGATTCCTGGCTACACAAACACCACCGGGGATATCTACACTGCTGCTAATCTTAGAAAGCTAGAAAGGGTACAAAATAAGGCTGTGAGGTTTATCTTCAACAGCTATGAAATAAAATCGGTTTTCAGTTAGTTACCAGAGCTGAATTAAAAGAAATTTCAGCACGAAATCGTATTTGTTGCTTGTTTTGCATGTTCAATTTGGTTAAACGGAGCCTCTACAGCCACACATCTGATTATACCGAGTTTTCTTCGGGGTATGCTTCAAGGCAAGCACACCCGTTCAGATTAGCACCATTTATTAACAGAAACAATGCATTTAAGTACTCCTTTACACATTTGACCATAATAGACTGGAATGACCTAGCCAGACACGGTGTTTGCGAATATGACGACATTAAAAAATTGCTGCCTGATCTTGAAATTTGGAATTGATTTTGTCAAATTGCATCGGTGCTTTCATTCCGTTCCATTGTTTTATAGATGACTCAGTGTACCTTTCAGAAGAATCTGAAATCCCTTTTTCTATTCGTGTTCCTTGCGTTGTGTGATAAATGCACGTTTGTTAAATTTCGTGGCAGTGCTAGGGAGATCGGTGTATATTTTGCACTGAAGTACTCTGATGTTATTTGAATGTATCCCAATTTAAATGTGTACACATGTGTGCCAGGTTTAACCCACTCTGGAACAACCATTGCATTAGGGTTGTCATTGTTACAAAATAAAAAAAGAAAAACACCTTTGTGAATTTAAACTCAACCACAGTGTTTTGAGTTCCGAAAATTCTAACGTAAATTTCTCACAAGGCCGCTCCACAGACTACTCAACTTGTTGCTCCATCTTATTGCTAGAAACTTTGGTAGTCTATGCCGAAACATCCAAAAGGTATTTTAGCTGCAGCCATATTGCAGACAGTGTCAGTGCTTGTAATTTTCTTTATTCTTTTTTGATATGTTGGAAGTCGCGCTTTTATTTTGGTTTTTCTGGGTGCAACGTGGTGACAAAATTTCTATTTATTCGCGCAGCACATGTGGGGCCTGTTTCTATTTTGGTTTCTTTTCGCTTTCTGGGTTTTTTTTTTATGTCCAGCTGTGTGGCTGTCTTGTGCGAGTTTCTCGGAATGGCTAAGTTGCCTGAAAGCAACTTTTTTTAAGCGTCCTTCGCACTGTTTCGTGTGATATAAAGTACATTGTTCTTATTCATGCATGTGATGTCAATGTAGTGAAATACATTTGACATGCGATTCTTTTATTTATTTCATAAGTTATACAAATGATATTCCATCGTGCAGGTAGCCGGTAAACTTTTCTGAGCTATATCTGTTTAGGATAGAGTCCTTCGTGTGTCCACGGCTCCTAAATGATTGAGTGCTCTAAAATATAAAGATTCAGTCTTTCAGGTGTAGGAGAAACATTTTTATATCGTGCTTATAACTGAATTTAACCCGTCAACATCATGAAGTATATACATTGAAACAGACAGATTAAAAGAAAAAGCCTGTGGTGCCGTCATTGAGATTTAGCCGCGATAGCTTCTGTATTGTTATTGTCCCCCAAAAAATCATCTATTTTTATGAAGCCTTCAGATGCCACCACAGACTTCACAATTTTAAATATCGACAATTCGAGTATATCATCATTTATTCTTTTATCGGTAGCTATGACGGCGAAGCACGGTTGTCCGGAAAGGAAATAGGGAGTTCTTCTGCAGAGGAATATCATAATACAATGTAGTACTGAAATCGAAAAGCAGCGTTGCAGATTGTGAAAAATAACAACACTTGTTTGTCTGAGTGGAAAGCTATACTCCGACACAGCGATCGCCCTGTCGAAGTCATCTCAATATCGAGTGTTGTTATCTGATTGAACTCACCAAGCCAGTATTACGAGATGGGTCGCTTAAGCCTTTGAACTAATTGTATAAAAGTTTCACCGCATAGTTTTGCCAGCAGGCCGCAACCTTGAAGCAATTGACATTCAAAAAGTCCATTTATACTGTTCTATGCAAAGTAAAGAATTCAAGTTTTTTACGTTAAACATTGTCTGTTTCGTGAGGCTTGATTGCTGAGATTGCTTTTATTTTTCGGTAGACCCCAACGCAGTGTATAATTGTTATGAATCTATAGATCCAGTCATTTAAATTACTAGTGTTTTGAACGCAAATAAATACAACGCATTGTAGCGGCACCAAAAACCTTTTTTGCGCAATAAGCGCAGTTTAGGAACACGATATTTTTTAGGCTGCGTCTAGCGTTCCGTCCAGACAGAACGGAGCGCTGCGGGCTGTCCTTCCGTCCAGACGGAATACAACTGAGAGCTTAGCGTTCCGTCCATACGGAGCCGGCGTGAAATTTGTAAAGTTCCGTCCAGACGAAAGCAAAACCGGCTGATTACACCTCATGCTCACTCTTCAGATTTGGTGTAGAGGTTGCGCCTCGGATAGTGACGCTATTGTACCAAGTCCGTTTCTCTGTGGTGATGGTTCTTTTTGCGTGGTTGTGCCAGCGTTTAGTAACAGGTAACCTCGTGCCCACTTTACAATTGAGGCGGTAAGAGCAGTCGGTCTTGATTTTGCAACCAACCGGCCGCTCCGCTGGTGCTCACTAGAGCCAAGACCGACGTATCCATCGCCAGTGTTACGATCATCTGTAGTTCGTAATGGAGATTTGTATTTACGAGGATTCTGGCTAGTAAATGAGCGGACGCGGCTCATTCTGCTGGGTAAATATCAAGAAAGACTGGTCGCTGTGCTCGTTGTGAAGCGGGTTTGGTCTAGCTTGGCGGTTTGTTTTACGGCCTATCATCTTATTGAGAATGATTATAAATGAATAGTGACTCTGGCTAGTCAATGAGTGGAAACGGTTTGACCGGTTGGGTGCAAATTAACAAAGGCAATCGCTAACCGCAGTTCCCGCCGCCGGAGTGCTCGAAATCGCCAAAGCCAGTTTGGACTCAAGTTGAAGCGCATCAGCGGAGGCGGAAACAAAATCACCTAGGGTTCAGAGGAGACGTAAGATTCTCATATTGTGGGTGCCCCAAAGCGGCCCCCAAGGGGTGCTTGCTGTCAGCAGCGGCCCGTTTCCCGATCCACCCGATCAACTACAACAAAAGCTCGCTAAATTTGTAATTTCCGCGCGTGGTTCGCCAAAGCAGGCATTCACGGTGCGTTTTAAGCAATCGAAAACGTTCGGTGCGCACGTCGGTCATGCCTGCAAACATGCCGGCGTGCCTGCCCGCACGGCACTGAAAGCGGCTCGACCCGGCCCCGACCACGGTAGCAACAGCTTGTCGCCGCTCTTTATAATCAATCTGATCGCGTAAAACACCTTCCACTAGCGACAAAGTCGATGTTCGTGTTTGGAAAAATTGTGCTATGGATAGTTTTTCGCAGTTGTAGAGATAGCGGTTGTAAAATATCCACTGCGATGCTAAGCCTAGAGTTCCCAACACCGAGCAAACCCGAGAAAACCCAAGCGGTTGCGAGCTGTTGTGGAAGCCCCTCTCCTAAATCTCGCCGCGCGCGAGTGCATGGCGCTAAGGTATGAAGCGACTGTTTTAACGATATTTCCTTTTGTCTACACTGCTTCCGTTTTGTTTTTTATTGTGAAGTTAAAAGTTTGTTAATTTATTTATTTTTGTTACACTCACAACCAAGTAGCTGCGGTCAACACACCTAAAATTTCGCGTGCAAAAGCCAAAACCGCAGGTTGTGATAACCACGGTTAAGGTTTAGTCACCACGGTTAAACTTAACATCGGTTATATCCAACGAGTCTCCATACAAACGGAAATCCAAGCCGCTACCTCGACCATGCCCGCTTCACAACAAGCAGCGAGAGCAGTCTTTCTTGATATTTACCCAGCGAAACGAACTGCTTGCGTTCATTGACTAGGCAGAATCACCGTAATTAGTAATCACCATTACGAACTACAGATGATCGTAACACTGGCGATGGATACGTCAGTCTTGGCTCTAGTGAGCACCAGCGGAGCGGCGGGTTGAGTGCAATATCAAGACGGACAGCTCTCACCGCGACAATTGTAAAGTGGGCACGAAGTTAGCTGTTACTAAACGCTGGCACAACCTACCGTCCAAAAAATAAAGCATTTTCGGAGGAAATTGAACGTAGTACAATGGCGCCATTATTCGAGGCGCAACCTCTAAACAAAAACTGAACAGTGAGCACGGCGTTTAATCAGCCGGTTTTGCTTTCGTCTGGGCGGAACTGTACAAATTTCACGCCGGCTGCGTATGGACGGAACCCTAAGCTCTCAGTTGTATTCTGTCTGGACCGAAGGATAACCCGCAGAGTTCCGTTTCGTCTGGAAGGAGCGCTAGCCACAGCCTATTTTTTAACTTTTCTGACAGACTGCTTCCTTTGTAAAATTTCTGATTTTGACACTACCGCCTGGTGTAGTGATCTACCATCCTAACTAAACACAAAATTCATTAAACTATATACCCAAGTTATTCTCTTTACCTCGACCCATGACGACGCTGTATTAGGCTTCTTTACAGTATTTAGGTCGTGTCGCTTAGGCCCAATTTGGTCACGCTTCCTTTCTACCTATAACCCCCCGATTTTACCTGTTTTTACTGTCATCCAAAAAAATACATCAATATCTTTACATGTATATGTGCGAAAAAACATTGTAATGGTTGTTGTACTTCTTTGGTTTGTTTCTTATTTTCGGACAATAAGAAATCAGCGATGAAATTACAGACATGAAGAAACTGTTGAGAGACACCATACCTACGGGAAAAAATTGTTTTATGAGATGCTACAAAAAAACGCGCATTTGTTCATTCACGCATAAATATACAGGAAGAATGGTAGATTTTGTAGAACCAGGCATTTAAATTGCCGCAAGAATTGGCACACTATACAAATATCTTTCTATGGGGACGAAAGTTTGTAGTTTTCGATATTCCGATGCAGGCGGCGGGAAAATTTGTGCTGATGGGCAAATATGTGCCTAATGTCACAATACCTCAACTTCTAAGATGCAATAGCAAAATGTAATTGTTTTTTCTCAATATTATAAAACAAATTTGTGGCGGCATGCTCACCTTTTTGAACTGCAAACCCGCAAGAAACCTTGAAAATGTGCCGCGTGAGTTTAAATAAAATTGTTAAGATGTTTTACTTCAAAAGGTCTGCAGGTACCTCACTAATCAAAAGTGACACTGGTACAACCTATAAAACAAACATTAAAAATAAAGTAAACTTTTTTTTTTAATGATGTGCAAAAAACACGAACAAAAGGTATCACGGTGCTGGCAAATTTCGTGAAGTATTCAGCATTTTACTGCTGTCAGGTTGAGTGTTTTTTTTCAGACAGTTGTATGCGCAACGGCCGCTGGCTGGTTTTATTACAGTGTGTAAAAGCAGAATGCTTATAGCACAGCTCACAGAACTGTTGCGAAAATCGACGCAAGAAAAGGGAGTTTCAAAGTTTAAAGTTGCTTAGCCAAAATTTTCAATAATCATTTACCCACAAGTTCTTCCATGGAATGGAAGTTCACCCCACTGTTCGCCCCGTTCACGAGTGAAGACTTTTCAAACGACACGATATGAAGGCCGCTCAAACGATATAAGCGGCCCTTCTGATATAAACGATATATACGATTTTGGTGGTAAATTTTCTTTATCAACAGATCTTAACCGTGATTTCTACTGCCTTGAGTGTTTGTAAATAATATTACACAATGTTACTGGCTTACGCCGTTCTACAGAAAGCGCTGGTTACGCCGACGCAGCATTTTACCAGTGGAGTTTATCCGAAGCAAGTGTGCGACGCTATTGCGAGGCCTTACATCGGTCTTGTTATAGTCATGGAAATGAGAAGAGATATCCTCAATACATAGGCCACGAAATAGGTGATGACTCGGCCCCTGCTGCAGCACATGTTCTTGTTTTTTGCCTGAATAGATATCTGTTAGCAGTTCATGTATATACATCCTTTATGTCCGTTCTTCTGGTTTTGATGACCAGTTGCATGGGGGTACAGGTGGAAATGATGTCTAAAGAGTGAGATGCCTAGGTCTCTAAATTTCCCTTTAGGTTTGAGTTTATTGAGATATTGGAAATACATTGGGTACAAGGACATATACGAGAAGGGGTTCCAGAGATAAACGGCGATGAGACCCTACTAATTTATTGTAATCAAATAAGCAAGTAGCAGCAGTCGTGAGCAGAAATAATATATATTGCTTAAACGGACGGATGCAGAATGATTATAAACGTTGGAATCGTAAGAACCTCTATGCATTTCACTCACATGTAGTAATATAACATATCTAGACATAATGCACCATAACACAAAAAAATACAAAAGAAATACTTAACTAAACAAATAAATGAACGTAAATCGTCAGAAGAAATTATCATAGAGCACGTCTGTAGTATGACAACAATGATGCAGAGGTCATATAAAAGGCAAGTTGGTACAACCTTTTACAGCAGTGAAGCCGACTGCATTTTATCTCAGTACCCAGTGAAGGAAGTTAAAAGTTACGTAATACTGGATGCAGTTTTAGTAGGGTAGATATTTTATGGCGGCCAAATATATAAAACATTTCGAGAATCATGAACCAGGTGGTAGAAAATGAGGCACAGATTGTAGCTGATAGTCAGTGTGATTGGTTTCATGTTATACGCAAAGAGGTATGACATCAGCGTTTTCAGGGCTGTGTCAAGTAATCGAATTGATCATATTTGAATGTGCTTGAATGGAGCGATATTTGACTTGTCAGTAGTCTCCCAAATGCTAAGCATATTTATAAAGCTATGTTTAAAATCGTAGTATGGTGTGACGAGCATTGAAATCGGGAGAAATAGCTCTGAAATAATTAGCACTATCTTTGGAAATGCTGTTTTTCTTTCCCGAGGAAATGAATATAAACATTGAAATTAAACAATGGTGAATTTGTATACCAAGAAATTACCACTCATTTGCATAAACCTTTAGGCAGAGAGGTTGAATATTTCCCTCTTCTTGGTTACGCGAGCGACAAATGAACAATTTGGCTTTGCTTTTACTTATCAGTAGCTGGTTGTCACGGCACCATGTGTTAAGATTGGTGAGGTAACGGTTCAGATCAGCTGTAACATTATCTATGCATGTACGGGACGAATATATGGTGGTGTCTTCCGCGTATGAAATAAAATCAGATACTTGTGTAATTGAATTAGGAAGATCTTTGATATATAGAAAAAAATACCGGAAATTGGCTGAGAATGGTACACTGGCGAACACCTATGAAAATAACTTTAATGGTACAAGATTCGCCCGGTGCAATGCCCTTTTATTTACGGTTTAATACATAACTCGTGTGACACTAGTGCAGAAATTGGAGTTTTTGGAAAAAAATGTAACGAATAGTATAGAAAAAGCTTTGTATAAAGTCAATAATAACATAATCAACAAATTTACTCCCATCAGTTTCTTTTTCGCTCTTGTCACTTAGATAACCTCTCCGAAAGCCAAACTGTCTTGAAGTTAACAGGGTGAACTTGGAATGTAGTTACAAAAATGTCATTCTATCAACTTTTGAAGGCCTTATTATATATTGCAAGACTCAGAGTTGTCCACCAATTTCCTACGGATATTTTATCACGCTTTTCAAAAACTGGGGTGATTCGTTTTATAATTTTGGAGTGTAAAAACAGCAGCGTGAAAAACTAAGTTAATAGTGTTGGCGCAAACGGCAGATACAGTTTGAGAAACTGACTTGATGTGTCGGGCACGAATAGTACCAATTCCGGTACTAGAGCATTTAAATTAGCAATGATCGATCAAACTTTCGCCGAGGTAAGAAAGAAATAAAAGGACTGCAAAGCACGCTGGAGAATATCGTCAGGTATAGTTATGTTCGCAGCGGGATGGGCAAGAGACACGTCACTAAAGGCATTTGCAATGTAGCTGGGGCTACATGATATTGTTCGGTATTTCAATATTTCTGAAATTGAATGCTCACCAGTGTTCGTATTCAAAAACTACTAAAATATAGGCCATTGTTTGCCAATATTGCTGCCTGCTTTTCTTTATTTCCTTTTTCCTAATATGGATGACTAGCGAGTTTTATAGCGTATTTTTGTAGCTTAGCTTGAGTTGACTGTGGAAAGGTTTCTCTTTTTTTCCGCTAGAGGTAATTTGTTCTCATTTTGCTAGCTAGTAGCCTGGTATGAGGTACGAGATTTTTGGGGAGGGGCAGTTATGTTGCCAGATTCAATAGGAGTGGAGGAAGAAATCCAGATAGCAGTCATTTCACAAACACCACTGCAAGAGGTCTGGGCATCATGAATTATTTCTTGTCCAATTGCACTCATAAATCATTTCAATGAGTGCCACCCTATAGAAAACCGAGTTCGAAAACGGTTTAAGAAGCGTCTTGGAGGTGCAAAACAGAATGCTACAGGGTAATGATCGGTTATGTTGGCGTGTATGATGAAGAGATCGGAAGCGGAAAGTAGGCTGGATAGGGCATGATTGATCAACGTGACTTTCACCAAGTTAATAAATCGAGTACACAAGTTAATTAGATACTCAAATTGAAACCATTGATACCAATTTGTGCAATTCAGGATAAATGAGTGGCTGCCATCGAGCACATTTATGGCAATGTCCCCCATATTTACGACATTTCTTGGTGCTTGTGCGACAGTTTGAAGCAGACAAGTAGGGGCGTAGCAGAAGTCCGAGATCGGAGAATTAGGGTTGCTTGCAATACTTCCAAAAACGATGTTTTTTTTTCATTAAATTCAAAGGTGGAGCCATCAATTTCAACCCAAACCGTTTCGCAATCAGTGATACAAACCTAAAGTAGAGGGCGACATTTGTAGCTGACTTTTTAAAAACTAACCATTGCGGAGACCCTTGGCCTGATGAAGCGCGATGAAAGTAGTCGCATGAATACGACAGAAAGATGTACAGGTTTTTTTATTAATAATTTTACCAGATATCTGAAATTCAGAAAATAGGAAAAGTGTACCGGATAGAAGAAAAGAGCCACAGAAAATCGTTCTAAAGCTTACAAAATCTGCCAGACCAAAAGTGAAGGCCGAGAATTCAGGAGCGAAAAATGAAATAGAAAGTTCATTACGTGTAATAATTACACCTTGAAGTCGGTGTACTAAATAAGAAAAGTGGAAGATGGCGAGGCCAACCTCATCCCCTAAACGAATGCCAAGAATGTCTAATAAATGGCGGGTCTATATAACGCAGTCCTCATTCCCAAAGTACTGCAACTATTTTTTTCTCTTTAGTGCAAGAGCTCTTGCAAAGAAATTTTGGTTCTCTTGTATTAAATGGTCATTTACAGAAACAGTGGTAGACAGAGTTTGCAGAAAGCCCCTGTCCTTCGTTTGCTGTTGTGCCTTCTGTGTCTTGGAGATGAACTCTGATCTTGTTTAGCCGCAGCAAACTGGGCGATCAAGTTCTTGGAGTTCGAACAAGATGAACCTAGAAGAACAACGTCCAGGTCTTCTTTGGAAACGGCTCCGTTGATTTTGCTGCCAATTGATGGGACAATAACAATGCAGTCCTTTCCCTTAGTGCATAGAAACCCTAGAACATTGTTTTTACGAAAGTACTGTTGGAGATTGGCCACTTTCTTTTCTAGCACGGCATTATGGGCAGAAACGGATCTGTTGGCCTGTTTGAGTTCATTTATTCCGCTTTCAGCTGCTGAACTGAGGCACTCAGGAAGGTAAGGCTTTCGCGAAACTAATTAAATTCTTTTAGAATGTTTTCTATGAGGTGGCCGGGATTATAAGCTAATCTTTATTGCATACTGTCTGTAATGTTCTGACTATTTCAGCGCATCTGCTTTCAAAGCTGTTTTTCAATATTTCTGGGCGCTTTGACAGTTCAGAACACATTGTTTACATAATGACGATGCGTGGTCAAGAAAAACAGAGTCGCAAAGTAGCAGCAGTAGCAGCAGTTCTGGTAATGTAAAATAAGTATAGACGTAGTACAGAAAGCAAAGGGGGACACCCGAAACAGGCGGATGATCAGCGACGAAGTTTCCCTGCCGCGACCACTGCTTCTCTATGTTGTATCGGCGATGTGGAGATCTTACACTCAAGAGCGGGATGGGATGCTGCGAAGTCAGACATGGTCTGTGGGTTTCCCGCTACAGGTAAGGAGAATCTCAGCAGAAGCGGGAGGGCTCTCGCACAGGCAGTAGCGTAGATGCGGAAGCCGGTACCCAGCATTCCCCAAATCTGTGGGTGACAGACGAATGGTCAGCGAGGAATTGTTCTGCGCTGCGACCGCTCGAGCTTCCTGCGCGGGAAACAGCCAACTCAGACAGCCTGTTTGAAAAAAATTTTTCAAAAAAGTTGTGCGTAAACAATGACCCAAACGAACTTGCTATAGTGATCGTTCAAGAGACTAAGATGCTGTGCTAACAAGCAGTCGTCGAAATGGCCGAAAAGAAGTAAACTCCCTTCCTGATTCAGTGACTTTAACATAAACACCTCGCTGGATGTTGTTTGTTCAGCCGCAGCTGACCGCTCAGCAGTACCGCCTACGCACGCACTTCCATGAGGTGGCTTACGGATACATAGGGAACTGCCTACAGTGCCAGGGCGTCCACACCTTTGAAAAAATGGGCACGTCAAAAAACGTTCGGAAGGTTTACCTTCTGTTACAATAATGCGCCAAACTTATTTGGCAACGGCAAATAAGCTAACCGACTTGGAAAACACATCAGCAAAGGCGACATTCCTTGGCTAGCACCTACTGCAGAGACTGTGCCCACACCTCTCTGAAAATGCTCATTCGAAAGTCAAGAGCAAGTTTAACGATGATCTCTGTTGACAAGGGCTGTCTGTTCTGGCGAGCAGATCTTGTTATGTAGAAGCCAGAAAAGCTCAGGTGTTTTATGCACCGCATCAAGGACAAGCTCTTTGCGCGTCCATATGCCAGACTGACCACATACTCTACAAATACTAATTATTTTCAAGTTTCCATAACACACAAGCTTTAATGAAGAATGTCTAAAACAAAACATAAGATGTTTCGCCAGATATGCGGGTCATATCATCAGCAAATAACTAGCCTGAAAATGATACAAACAACCTATTTATTGAGCGCACCAGCAACATCCGGTAGGGGGCCACGGTTAACACTGCACATGGTTGGGTCATGAAGAACAAACCTTGAATCCACAAAGTTTCGCTGGCCAGCGCTGCTCTAGTACGGGTATCTTTACGTTGAGATAATCAAACATATGACCATTTTTAAAACAGTGGTCGGCAAGTTCTTTCATTGTACGTGTAGCGTTAATAGCCTAGCGAACGTCTCTTTAATTCTTCATTCGTGTTCCACATCGCCTCCCTCCCTCCACGATATAGGTTTTGTCGCAGTCCCGGCATTCAACCTGCCACTGCCAAGTCAAGTTGGAGTAAGGAGCAGCTCGCCAGAGTAGCATCGTCACTTAATAGCTGGTCAATTATGTCAGTAGCCAGCTCAATATGAACCGCAGGTAATAGCGACAGTAACTCAAAAGAGACCTGATGGTTTTTCGATGGTAATCACAGAATGGGTGACTATAGCGAACTTGGTTATGCAACACGTGTAAACACTCGTGTTTGACTCATTGATATTCCCTATGAATATGTGCTGTAGCAACGTTCATGACAACTTTGTTGCACAACCGATGAATGTTGAATGGATGTGTCTAACACAAGGCGCTAAATGATGGAGACCCTACCAACCAGTTTACTTCTCAAAAGGATGGTGAGTGGTCGTTTTTCGATACGCTTGTTAGTAGTGGTGGAGGGGTTCCATCAAGACAACGATCTATCGAAAGCTTTGCATTGCAATGTAGCGAAAGCCCTCCGAGCACTGCTGGACTTTCATTCCTATTACCATGCAGAAACGAAAGAGCTACTGTGCAGTCTTTTCTGTTAGGCTGTTATGCGTAGTCATCGAATGAGCAAAGATGGGCACATCGTTGCTACACATTCGCTACACATCGTCGCTACACATGTGTTCTTAGCTACATCGTGCATTCATTCATCATTCGCGACCGCCCATTGAAAACGGCCATGGAAGAGGCCGATATGCTTTGTTTGAATACCGGTTGTTCGGGGTGTATCTGAGTGTACTAGGAGGGCTCTCAATCCTGTGGGAGACCGGAAGGTTTTCAAATCCCATTGCACAGTCGCGAACACGTTCCCCAAGCAAAGAAACACCTCCCTGCTAATGAGCAAAGTGGTGTCCGTTACAAGGTTGAATGCCAAGGCTGCGATGCAACGCACATAGGGGAGACAGGGAGTGACGAGGAACACGAATGCAGGATCATGAGAGATACATTTCCAAGGCTACATAAGCTACAAGTGCAAAGGCGGCACTTGGCAACCTTTTTTTGAAATGGTCACGTGTTTCATTCGCTCAAGACAAAGAAACTAGCTCGTGAGCAGCACTGGTGCCCTAGAAAATTTATGGAGTCACTGTTAATGCCCGGTGAACCAACCATGTGCACTGTAATCGTGGCACCCTACCGGATGTTTGTGGTGCGCACCAGAAGTAGGATCTTTGTACCATTTACGGGCCAGTTTGTAACTGACGATGTCACCCGCATATTGGCGAAAGTTTTTGTCATGTTTTAAACACTCTTGAGTACAACCAGTCTGTTTTTTGAAACTCAAGAATATTGTCTTCTGCTGTTTTTAATATCTTCCCATAAAATTAATAAACCGCTGATTTACCTCACGTGAGCTATGTAGGAGCGCTTTCGTTTGCAAGAACTAACGGCAATTGCTGCTCGAACTTTGTCCACCACCGAACTGTTTATCTACACAGATCAAAGCAGCCTATGCAAACGTATCAGCTTGGTGTAAAAGTCAAGGTTTTTGGTTGTAAAAACCAGCATGACAACCACCTGTCTTCGAGTGTGAAATTAATTTCTGGAGAGACATTAGCCAGGCACACTCTTACCTAGAGCTGCAGTACCACCTTTTGACAATATTAAACTACAACTTTTTTGCAAAATCTTCATATGGCCGACTGCAACGATGGTGCCACACTCCTTGTACTACAGACATCAACACCCTTGTTCTTCACACCTAAGGGACAACTCGCCTCTTTGGCAAGTTACAAGCACTAATACGTGCTTCCTGGGGAATCTGAGGCCACTGTGATGTTGTCGCGAACAACGCTCTCGGTTTGTTTACTTATGCGGTTTTCTTTACACACCGGCCGCACCCGGCTGTGTTATGTTTGCCAAGCGAAGCGAGTGCTCCAGTTTTTTTTTTCTTTATATGTGGCACGAATTATCCTAATTGCTAGGGAGAGTGCCTTCACTTTTGTTTCTCGACTAGAAATATGTTCTTTGAGCTCCATGGTTATCGATTTAATTGGTTGGTTTCAGAAACCAGATCGCCGAAAAATAAATGCTCACAAAGCAAACGCCACGCCCTTCGGTTTGCCGATACTCGACTGCGCACGTAACTTTGTTTACTGTAGCTTCGTCGTCTCTGTATTTTCTGAGTTGTTAGGGGCGCAGGAGTTCATTTATGAAAATTTATTTTCGTTCAACACTACTGCATTCTGATCAGCTACGTCACATCTGGGGGAGGTGGTTCCTACATGCAGCTTTAACCCTCCGGAAGGTGCCAAGCAAGCCCTACATGTACCAGCCGCCGATGGCAATACCTTTAACTCAAGTTTGGTGTACTAGCCACAAAGCATAAAAAGGAAGACATCCAATTCATCACCATGGTCAACCAAGCTGATACTCCAGTTATTCTTGCGCAACCTCCGAAGGTCCCATTTTTCCGAGGTCGCCCTGGTGAAATACCGGAAATGTGGCTAAAGAAGCTGGGGGCCTCCGAGTTTTCCACCGGTGGGATAATGAATAAATCCAGAGGCAAGTGTTGGTCTACCTCGGTACTCGGCAGGAGTCTGGTTTGTAAACCACGACAGCTCGGTAACATCATGAAGCACATTTAGAATTTGGTCTTAAAAACATTCAAAACTGTCGTGCGTAAATAACGAGCTTAGGTTTTGTGGCTGACGCAAATCCCACACCCCAAAGAAGGTTTCGTAGTATATGTAAGCGGTGAAGATGCTGTTGGGACAAGCTGACCCTGATATAGCAGAAGTGAAGAAGCTGCGCTTTGTGATGCGGAGCGTTAATCAAGAGCTCTTTCCTGGGCTCATTAGCAACCCCCCAACACCAACCGTCACTGATTTAGTGACCAAGGCTTGCATTATCTTGAAGACCATCGAAATGCGCTCGAGACCATCGATCAAACACTCAACGCGTTTCTGACGAACCTCGTCTACACCCCTGGTTACGTAGCGGAAACATTATGGGAAACAATCCATGCCGTCATTCGCAAAGACCATTAGAAGCTCTGCTCGACAGCGTCGCATGACAACGTCGCTTCCCCTCACCAATGTCATCCGTGAAGAAAGCAAGCAGTGGGGTGTTGTTTGATCCGGAAGAACGCGCTAGCGGAAAGTCTTGGTCTACGCGGCGGTTGCACGTTGCTCTCCCACGCACGCACCTCGTCGTCCGGAGTCTCCGTAGTGCCACCCCGCTTCGCATGCCCGACCAAGTACAATGCAACCCCCCCGCCGAGGAAGACTGATGTGTAGTGAACTCCTGATCGTCGACCGCTATGCTACCAATAAGGGGAAGCCGACCGCATCAACCGTCACTGCCCCTATAACAGGCTGGGTTTGCCAGGTGTTTTTTGTCGGTTAAAGCCTCCCCCCCTTCCGTGGCCACCGCCCGATTGCGATCGAAGAATACCTGTCCAGCACCAACCGAGGACAAGCCTACTTCCGCCACTCCCCTTCACCTTACCGATACCTATCGTCTAGCTGTCGAAGCAACAGACTTCACGCATGGAAGATCCTCAGCTAACGTGGGGGAAACTATAAGCAGCACCTTCTGTGCGAAAAACCGGAAACATTCCGACGACGCAACGATGCACCGAACACCACCACAGCCATACGGAGTGACGTACACACGGCAAGGGCACAGCCGCCGTAAACAAGACGATGACGAAGACCTGTAACAAACGACCGTCAGCACTCTTAGGCCGAGATACGGCGCCCCAAAGCAAACGAAACTAGATTTCGACAACCTTCACCGGCGGGCTATTTATCGACGGCCTTGACGCAGTCGCTCGGATAGACAAGGGAGCCGACTATTCAGTCATGAGGGAATTACTCGACAGGAATGTGACGAAAGTTGTGACCCGCAGGGAGGAGTGGTCCACCACCCGCATAGCAGGAGCTCATCTCGACAAAGGCACCACGTACCCTGCAGTTTTGGTCACACTGCCAAACTGCTTCGCGACATATTTCTTGCCATTGACTTTCCCACGTAAAACGGGGCTATTATTTATCTGCCGGCCAAGCAATGACAACCAAGCAAAGACCTAAACAACATGTTTCTCTATGGATGGCCGATGAAAACGGCACCCGGCATGACTGTGCATGCCCAATGATCACCATCTCCTGCCAAGATGCTGATTCTGACATCCATGCAATTGTGGAAAACAACCAACGCTTGCTTTTTGAGACTGGTGTCTTTGTATCGAAATGGATTATGCGCTACCAGTAGAGATAATCCCAGCATTCCGGTCACCAGTTCCTTCCGAGGAGCGTCAGCATTTTAACACAAGTGCTCCGACTGCGGACCCCGAAGAAATGCCGAAGCAAGATACGTGCTCGTGGAAGGTGACTTTGAACACCAGCCGACAATGCATCTGACCCTCACCTTTACTTCGACGTGAATCTGGCACTACCACAAGAAGACCGGGGAAAGTTAAGGGCTTTGTTTTGCCGCTGCAGTTACTGTTTTTGTTGACATCGAAGATATTACAGACCCCCTTGAGAAGCACCGACATATCACCGAAGATGGACCCCCGACTATGGGAAAGTATTCGTACCAGTTGTCTTCGCACGAGCGCGATTCTCTCCAGACACAAGTTGAAGACATTCAAAACGACGTTACAACTCTCAAAAAGACCTAGGGTGGCCCCGGATGTGCTTGTGAATAAAATGAACAGGTTCTGCGTGGAAAACCGACGTTCTTAATAAATCATGAATAAAGATTCTAGTTACTCACTCGAATCGACGACGCACTTGAACAGTTTTCCTAGGCGAAGTACTTCTCTTCGATGAACCCGAAAACAGGTTACTGACAAATCGAAGTGGATGAGAGGGACCATAAGAAGACAGTGTTTATAACACCTGATGGCCTGTGAGTTCAACCGAGGTGATTTGGAGTGTGCATGGCACTAGCGACGTCGCTAAGAGTAATCGACACTGTTCTAGCTGGGCAAAAGTGGCACAGCTGCCTCGTCTACTTCGACGACATCGTCGCATTTGCCCAGAGGTTCGACAAGCACATCGTAATTTTGGAATCGGTATAAGCGTCAATCCTACCTTCGGGCTACATGGTGAAGCATGCGAACTACCGATTTGCTTACGAGCAACTGAAGTTTTTGGGCCACGTCGTCAACGCCGATGGAGTCCTTCCTTACTTAGAAAAAACGTCAGCCATAGTGAACTTCACTAGATGGAAGAACGAAAAGGCTTCCGTTGATTCCTTCGACAACGTGCTTACTTTCAGCGCGCCCTCGCAAGCTTGGCACACATTGCAGCACCACTCACGCTGTTGGGCAAAGACAGCACCCCTCTTTGCTTGGAATACGCTCAAAAAGAAGCATTCCGGTAGCACCAACGAAGCCTACAAAGCCCGCCTGTGTTCGCTCATCTCGACCAACACGCCGAAACAGATATGAACTGAGAGGCTAGTGGTATATGTTTCGGGGCCGTCCTCGTCAAAAGGCAATGCAGAGGCAACAAAGTGATCGCCTATGCAAACCGCGGTCTCCGAAACCAATGTAACAAATTTTCAGCCTCTGAAAAGGAGTGCCTTGATATCTAATCGGCAATTTCATAACTCCGCCCGAACACATATGGCAGAACGTTTAAAGTCGTGACGGACATATTGCACTGTGTTATCTCGCCAATTTCCAAAACCCCTCTGGTAATCTCGAGCGACCGAGCCTGCCCCTTCAGACATTAAGATGACGACTGCCTGTCTCGGGCCCTGTCAATCCGCCACCACCGGACTCTGAAGACGCCACGTTCCTCAGCATTGTGACTTATTTCACCATCTCAGCCCATCCTCAGTTGAGCGTCATGACCGACCATCTCGATGGACTGAACGACGCCTTTCTAAGCGCCTTTAGGCGCACTTCCGCTGCATTCTGCCAGAAGAATTCGCGCTGGGGAAGAACTTCGACCACACAAGAACAAAATACCTTCCCGTCACCGCGCGGCCCTGCGCGTTGAAATCTTGGATGCATGCCTTGACAAACCATTTATCAGGGCACCTCTGCACGGCACCGACGGTGGGGAATATGAAGACGTACTCCTACTGGCCCATCCTCACAACCGACTCACCTACTACGTTCGGAACTGCCGCAAGTGGCACTGTCATTAGGCACCATCGACGATATTTGCCGGACATTTGCGGCCAATCTCTGTCCCGGTGACGCCTTTTCAACAGTTCAAGATGGACCTTTTGAGCCCGTTTCCTACGGTACAAGCCGAGAGCAAGTACAATGTCTTTACAGATAACTTTAAACGCGCTGCGCAGATACAGCCGCTTTTCCAAAGGGACCTGCAAAGCCGCGAAGTTATAAATTTCCCAAGTTGGGCGGCGACATGGAGTCCCGCAAGTCCTAATCACGGACAGTGAAACAGACTTTATTGCGGAAGGCATGAAAGCGTTCTCGCGCAACGGTAACGCGGATCACCAAAGGACGACACCGTAGCTCCCTCAAACCATCCAACTAAGGTAGCGCTTCAACAACACGATCGCAGATACGCTGTCATTCTACGCTGTCGCTGAACCAATACGTTAGATGAAGTCCTCTCTCACGCTATCATTGTGTACAACACATCCCTCCAGGAAACTACGCAGAAGACACCGTTCGAGCTTGTCCACGGAAGATGGTTGTATACGATGTGCTACGCCATTCTTCCGCACCTAGCAGACGACAATCTCAACGTCGGCATCCAAACATGTCTACACAGTGTGGAGGAGGCCCGCCTGCTTGCTTGGCTTCTTTAAACGGAACATGAGTGTGTCGATGCCCGGCGCAACAACCTCCGACGCCGAGACGCCGAGTATCAAACGAAGATCCTGTTCCGATTTGGGCTCCCATCCGACGACGCGGACTCCGTGAGAACGCTCTGTGCCGTTTTTTGCTGCTTTATCAGACTCTATAAAGTGTTAGCCAACTTATCCACTAGGTTATCGCCAATGGTGATTCCGGCACACCACGACGACGCACGTGACTCGAGGTTTTTTACGTGGTTTGGTTCAACCGATACTCCGCAAGATGACGGACTTTTTTTTTGTTCGGAGTATTGCTCTGTTTTAGAATGTGTTTTACGCAGTAATTGAGGTGTGTAATACCGCAAACTATGCGGAGGTTTTCTTTACTTGTTTGTTTTGTTTTACCGCGCTTACGCGCCCGGCTCTGTTACGTAGGTAACAAGTAGAACGAGTGTTCCATTCTTTCTTTTTCTGCCACACGGGCTACATTAGGTGTGAAGAGTGCTTTGCAGGGTTGCTCGAAGAGAATAATATTTTATAATATCCACTGTTCTCGATGTACTTCGTCGGTTCGAGAAACAGTCACGCCTAAAGTTAAATGCGCACTGCGCAGAAGGTTTGCTTCGATTTGTAGTCACACGCCTGTGTCCGTCACTATGTTGACTGTTGCTTCACTATCGGTGCCTTCTCTGAGTTTATAGAAGAGCACAATTTCGTTCCGAAATACTTTCTTTTCCTTCAAGACAGCTGCGTTCTCTCGGGCTGCGTAACAATAAAACTGTGGTGAGCGAGGTAATGTTGGCGACAGTGCCTCTAACGCTACTTCGGGCTACCTCGATTTGCAGGAAGTGTCCGTCCACATTACACTGAGTGTCGCAGTGATTGCTTACTACCTTGCGGTACAACAATCTTTCGAGACAACTCACCAGTCCTGTTTGCCTTCCCTAGCCCGCTACGCTTCACCCAGCCGTCGCAATCTCTAGCAATAGGTACATACAAGTCTCCATGTCTGGGGTGGGAGCACTAGAGGTGCTTTTTTTGGAGGGAAGTTTTCTATTTTGAGAATAATGAAATGCATCCCAGAGGAACGAACAGGTGACGAGGTTGTGAAACCTAGATAAAATGACTTGAAACCAAAATCAAATGGGATGAATCTATCTGATCAGCGTCAATTCTGGTGAGAGAAGTATCGCCTCTACTGGCCACAGGTGGCGGCGCGAGCTAAGCAAATGTCGTTTCTATGGCTAACCGGGCTTGAGGTGCTGTCGGATTCCAACAGCCTGGGTTAGACTGCTTGATGAACTAAGACACGACAAATCTGTGGCCTAAACACAAATAACCAAGCTACTTCCACATACCAGAATATTTGGCGTCGGGGCAAAGCTAACATGAACGATCACGCGGAATGCCGCGAAATTGTTACATTATCTACAAGGCAGCCATAATATAGACGGGGCCAGACAACGCAGTACACACAGCTTCGTTTTCTTATTTATTATTACGAAAATATCACTGTGACAAACAAGAATATCGAAGCAATCACGACAGCGGATCTTCTTGTCATTGTGTATGTACAGAAGTACTCACACCAATCGAACCTGAGCCAGGTATTCAGTTGTGACCCACAATTTTCTTGCAAAACCTAAAAACATTTGAAGACACTGCTGGGCGCGCAACGACTACCAATGACCGAATGCAGTCTGACGTGACCCGTGACTAAGGCACCACTTGAGCTTAGATCGGTTGTGGTAACTATGTCGCTAACGTTGTAATTCTGCCACAGTGTTGAAATAACGCTATCAATCGCAAGTGAATTGTTCAGAGATGCAACGCCCTATAAAAACACTTTAACGATTTCACAGTTTGGATGGAGGGCCTTTAAAGATGCCACACACTCGCTCATTCCGATTCCAAAGCCAAATAGAGAATGCTTCGTTCGGGGCGTTTGCGCTCGAACGTGGATTGATACACGTACCGTTATTGTCACGTGTATATATTTTTAGGTTTAGCTGCGCGATCCTGAGTTGTAGTTGTTTAATTTTACAGGCTATTACACATACTGCTAATCAGGTTACGCGTTGTTGTACCTGTCATGCTGAAGTTTCAAGAAGAATCTGCCACATGAATATTCCCCGCGCTTCTATGCGCAAGCCTGTCCAACATCTTTTGAGAGACCCGAACTGCAGCACAATTCTTCACGATCTGTTACTATCTCAATGTTCTATCGATCTGTACAAATCCCTCGCAAAAAAGCTTCTTAAATAGTTGGAGCTTATCCTGCGTTATATATGTCATTGTATAAAATCGAATGTGGTTTACCTTGCTCACAATTCACCCCTTTTGCCCTGCTTACATTCCCTTATAGGAAGCGGCTATTTTTCTTTTTCTTTATTTCGACGTGACTATCCTGAAGGGCCTGCTAAGTAGTTTCAATTGCAATAAACCTACTTTGTAAAACGCGTACTTAATGAGCACTTCTTCCTAATAAAAAACAACTGAATCACGCACCAGCGTAGTTAAGAATTAAAAAGGTATTTTGTGGCTTACAAAATTACCCAATATTACCAGCACACCGGTGCCTTTTAGGCAAATTGCCTTTATTATTATTTTCCTCTTTCTTGAAAAATAGCCGACCATGCCGTAAGTAGGGAACAGTTCCCAATGGCAGAAGACGATGTGTCGTATGACCGGTATTTAAAAATCAACAAAGGTCATTGTTCGGCACTTATCATGGGGTGGGTTGTGTGATTTTAGTCACTCGGGTCCCATGGCGCCCCACTACGGCCACCATACAGGCGCCCTTCCTCCGCTCTTTTTTTTAATTTTTTTGCGTATCAACCCCGTAGGGCCTGCTGAATTCGCATTCTTGGGGATCAAGGTTCTTGCATAACACGTCACACGAACAGCAACTCCTGAAAAACAAATCTGAATCTTCGGAACATACGTCTGGTATAGGTTTAAAAATTTATAATAGCTACTTGCCCCAGCATATAACCACTTTTACAGGCTGCAATCCTTCTTATTCCTTTATTTTTATGTATCCATATCGGAGGATCCGCCAACTTCAGTGGGATATACCCAAGCCCGCTTTGCAGAAAACGCAGTAAAAACCTGTTTTTGACGGTAAATTTGAAAAAAAAAACTGCCCCAAAACCTTAAAGCAGACAAGTTAACAAGGTGTTCGACATCCTTTGGGGCACCGCACGCCTAATGGCCGCCGGTGTACAATTGCCTTCCCGCCAGCTAGTTCAGTTTTTTAATATTTGCAGAACAATCTTGAAGAATCTGCTATCTGTCCTTCTTTTGTGCCCCGCCCTATTTGAAAACCCGTGCCATGAAACATTGTGAAAATGAACGAATATTCCTGTCGCACCTCTGAGCAGCATCGTTAAGACAACGATACGTTATTTTGCGCACAACTTGCCCAATTGAAGGCAGTGTGCACGTGCCTTTACTTCGGATCTTGCGATTTTCAGATGGTAAAATTTCATTCAGGAATCAACTAAGATGGTTGCCAGTGTGGCCCTGCTATTCTGGGTAACCGGCGCAATGCAGAGATGCAGCACCAATAAACAACATTTCCTTCTACAATTATATGCCTCATAGTTACCGAAGTATCAGATACCTTGCGCGAAACTCGACCCGGTGCTTCCAGTATGTAAGTGCATGTAATTGTGTAAGAATATTTTTTGATGTTCGAAAACATTCCTCAAAAAATCTGGTAATTGCCCCATCATGGCACATCGCCTCCTTTGCAGAACACGGGACAGCCATCGTGCCTACGAAAACATTTTATTCACATTAGAGCAGCAAAACTCTCCTAAATACAGCAACCGTACCATTGCATTTTCGGCGGCCCGTCTTCTTTCCTCATTTTCTGGCTAAAAGCTCCAAAGGCCTGATAACTTTAAATAAACGAGGCCAGTCCGCTTTGCATTCGCTGAGCAACGGTTTTTCAATAAATAGGCAAAAGTCATTTTGACGCACTATACAGTAGCATAGTTTACAGTAGGATCAGGGTTACTATCCACAAAGCTTTCCCTATTGCCGACAGCATATGCGTGGCTTTGGGGCACTTCTATTTTTCAATTTTTTTTTCGTGGTATTGTTCGTAATCCTAGGGTAACTTCGCAGAAGACAAGCAAACCGGCGCTTCTTGTAAATAAAACTATTCTTCAAGATTTGTTACCCTAAAATCTTTAGATGTTTGGTGTCCTTTGGAACACATGTCGCCCATCATTACTGGCAGCATACCCTTGTCTTTATAGGCTTCGCCAGTTTATTTCTTTTTTTTTTGGTCGATCAGTTCTTAAAGTTATACCATGTTCATAAGTATAGCTTAATTATATTGAGAAACAGTTGCCAAAGATATTTGCGCAGCTTACACTTAAGGGACAAGGCCACAGATGAAGCCAAGACAGAACACTGGCAGCGGAATCCACCAGTGGAAATTTGTTAAACAAGGCAGTTTAAAGTGAACACCAATAAAATATGTCCAGTCCTTTATTCCACGGCAATCATCGTTGTTCGTTCTGTCGTCGTTTTCAGGCAACCCAACAAGCTGGGGAAAATCCTCTTCCACGACGTTCTCGCCACGGTACATCCCGACTTCCTGTTCAGCTAGTCCGATGGCTGTGTCCACTTGTAAACTGTGAAAGGATGATTTGGCAACATATTCTTCGTCATCGTCTTCAGCGCAGAGAATGTGTGGCCCACCGGTCGGTACACGGCGACAATAACGAAATGGGGAGCTCCTCATTTGGCACAAGCTACCACGCCATGATGGGACGCTGTTCGGTAGCCGAAATGCATGCGCTCTCGGTATTTTGTCGCTAAAGCCAGTGGCCGTGAGGCACAGGCTCACGTCCACTTCGTATGTTTTCGCAAAAGCCACTGCGCTCCGGGCGGTAGCCGCGACGACACACTCACTGGCGGGTTCTCGCGATCGTTTGTTGAGCCGGGTGGTTTTTTCTCGACTTAAACCACTGTGGTGTTCAAAACTCCTTGCCTAATATAAAAAGCCAATACTTTAATACTTCTCACATACACCAATTAGTTGGCGCTCAGAAAAACTTGGAGCGCATCCCAAGTGTTGTTCCTGTAGGACGGCCGTGGCGTTCCTGCAGTGAAAATCTGTTAAATTAGTTTGTTTAATTATTTTATTTCACAAATATCGGCTAATTTTGCATCGATTTTATTACAGCATGTATTGTATAATACGTGGAAACACACAGTTCTCTGGAAACGAATAAACTAACCCTTTACCACATAGAAGGTTCAAATATTAAATTGTGATTTGAGTTTCTTGGGACGTATACCTCATATTTCCTCCAGCGCAACTTTGGCATGTCTGCAAACGGTATTCTGGGTAAGGCTACCAAAGTCCCGGATGTTTCGGGAACCTCATGGAACACGTACAAATATGTATTTCTTTGTAAGTGTATAGGTAAAACTTTAGCATTTATCCATGTCTTAGGTTAGCATTTGTTGGAGTCACTACTGGTATTTATTGCTGTATTTTCAACAGGCAACCCTTAGCTTTCCTGCCTATACAACTTTATTTATTTCCGCGTAACGATCACAAAGTATTTGCGAACTTCGCCTCAACTGAGACAAGCCCGCATTGCATACCACGTGCCAACACAAAATTCTCCAGTTGGATCAGTTGGCGCTTCAGTTGCATCATTTTTAAAATTCCACAATGGTACCACGTTCGAGCACTGGCTTCTTCTTAAATAAATGGCTTCCGCTGAAGAAGTTTAAGTGTGTTAAGTTAATTTGGGACTGCCGTAGCCAAGACTCTAATAAACAAAATCGCATGCGACGACCCTTGGCTTCAGAGGACTACAATTATTTATTTGCGCATAACAATACCGAAGGATGCATAACTTCGCATCCGTTCCCCTCAGCCGGAGTTGCATAACACGTGCTAACACACGTTTTTCAACAAAGGTAGTCCTTTGTCTCTTCACAGCATCACCTGCTAGCATGAGATTAGAATTAGGTGTATCTCACTCTGTTGCCTCCAGTATACTTTTGGCTGTCCTGCCATTATAATTGATATTTACTTTTCCGTTCCAATCCTGGAAGATCTGTAACTTTGCCTTAGTTGGCCCAAGCACTAGATGTGTAGCAGGTTGCAGCACGAGCTTCTCTATGAGCAACCTTGTTTTTGGGATTTAAAGGCGTCATATGGGGTATTGCACTAGAGGACTTTTTTTATATCTCACCCCATTTCTTCCGGTGTACCCTTGGATTTCCAGTCACAAGAATTGTTATGGTATTTTAGCCTAAAAATCCGGCAAGACCTTCTAACTTCGCACCAACTGGCTCAATCCCTCATTGCCTAACCCGTGTCAAAACACACTTCTCCAAATTCAAAACTGAATTACTTCGTCACCTAGAGTAGCAATGATTGAAATCCTCTTGCAGTCACTTGGGGCACATCGCACCTAATTGCCCAAGAATTTCCTTGGTCTTACTGCAGGTACAAATATTATATGTGCAGCATGTCATGCTCGGGGCTGTGTCCCTCCCTCTTTCGTTGTTATTGTTGTCCGCCGTCCGCACTCTACAGCGCACGCGTGTCTCCTCGGCCCCGTCAGAATTCGGGCTGACGTAAGTGCAGTCAGTTATAAAATGAACTACTTAGGCGGCAGCTGGTTTCGATCCCACGACTCTCTAGCCGCAATGGGAGCTACGTGGCACTCTTCCCACCGCGCTACAAACAGAGACGGGAGCAACTGCTACGAACGCGCCTTATCTCTTTCACTATTTCAATCTACGTCAAGAAGCTAGTGAAACAACAAAAGCACGCGAAGCTGAACTTAAAAGGAACCGACGAACAAAAAACTTTATAGGAGAATGTTAAATTTCCCACAAGAAAGGTGTGGGGGGAACCGCCAAGCGCCCTGCAGCTTAACCACACAAGAGGACGAAGAGGGCGGGCAGCGGGCTAGGAGCGTCAGCACGAAATAAAGAAAAACGAGAAACAGGAGGTGTTCGATCAGGTAACGCGGGTGTCGGTTTCTTCGCTGTCTCTACATTTCTCTACATTTCTCTACCTATACATCGGGTTCCCAGTACGTTTCCATTCTTGGTGCAATAAATGAAACAACACCACGGCAACACAATGGAACCTACACGGAACCCCCATGATGCTTCGTATCCTACGCATGTTACCCCAGAGGATGTTGAGGTAATTTTTTTAATTTCGCGTAACCACCCCCACATATCTCCGAGCTTCGTATTATATGTGCCCAACTGGCATTACCTTAATATTCTAAAGAGCGTGTACCCGTAACTATGGCATTACTCCTTCATCACAATATGGTGCCACCAGTACACAGCGATAGGAGTCACTTGGGGCGCATTCAACCCTTTGCCTTCAGGATAGCCATGCCTTTCCTACCATTTATTTTAGTTTATTTTTGCGTAACTATCCTAAAGTACTCACGAAGTTCATATCGCTTGCGATCTTTGTGCGCACACAGACTTCTCCATAGAAATGAAGACTGACCTCTCATCACGTGTACCTCTCATATGTTAGAATGTGAATAGAGTCACTAAGAGAAGAATGACCCGAATGCCTACAGGTTACTTTAGGTTTGCGGAATAACAAATACTGATTATTTTTGCGAAGTATCCTACAATCTGTGTGAACTCCGCGTCAGTGCGCCCAGCTCGCCTTGCATAACACATGCCAACACGGACTTCTTAAATAAACAGCGTTTGTTTCGCACCTATTTAGGCCATAGGTTCGACTGCAATAGGAGTACTACTACGGACCATCTAATCCACTTGCTTGAAGGGTATCCTTGTCTTGCCAGCCTGCGGAATGTATTGATATTCATGTAACCATCACACAATTCCTGCGAATATCAGATTATCTCACACCATTTCACACCACGTACCACATGGACGTCTTTCTAAATAAATAGCAAATTCTTCATCAATTGTGTATCTAATACGCTATAATGCGATTGGAATAACTTAGGACACATAACCGGATTTTCGCCTGCATACCCTGAACTTTCCGGGTTTTGGGAGTGTTGCCTATTTTCGCGTAAATATTCCGAAATCTACGTAAACTTGGCGACCTGCTGCACTTGGCACCAGGTCGCCAACAGTATGCGGGCCAACCCGGACTTCTCTATAAATAAATAGCTATTTCTCCATCATATATACGTTTCATACGTTAGGATGCGATTGGGAAAACTTGGGGCAAATAAAACCCGATTACTTCCAGGATACTCTTGGCTCTATTGGCATTAGAAACGTTATGTATTTTCGCGTTACCATCACAAAAGATCTGCGAACTGCGCATCACTGTCACTCAGCCCGGCTTGAAGAACATCAGCCAACATGGACATAAATATAACTTAATCACATGTAGGTGTCGTATGTTAAATTGCGATTGTTGTAACTTTGGACACGTTTATATCGATTGCCTCCACGATGCGGTGGCTTTCCTCCCTACAATTCGTATAAATGTTGGCAAACCCACCCGAGGCAATATGTTAATTTTGCATTAAATGTGCTGACCCGTGGCCATTGTATATGCGCCAACACGGTTATCTTCCTTATTAAATCGCCATTCCTGCATTGCTTATACATTTCATAAATGAGAAGGCCATTGCAATCAGTTTGGTGCTATGTCACTTCACGCCTCCAGCACTTATTTCACTTTATGATTTTACCATGGTTTTTTATATTTTCTCGTCTCTTTCGAGAAAACTGCGAACTTTCGAGCAACTGCGAGCAGCCCGCATTGCATAACACGGGCAAACAGAGAGCTCTTCATATATAAATATCTGATCCTTTATAACCTATAGGTGTCATAGATTAAAAGGACATAGCAATCTCAAGGGGCACAATAACGACATTATTACTGCATTTACTTGGTCTTCCTGCCGTTGTATTTGTTGTTATTTTCCCAAAACCCAGTTGAAAAGCCTTGCAAGTTCGCATAAATGGCGTTCAGCCACATGCCAACACCAGCTTATCTAAAAAAGTAGCTAACTCTCGTTCAATAATAAGAGTAATAGGTTATAGTGCCATTGGAGTCAATCCGGGTAAATCTCTCCCGAATGGCTCCTGATATCCTTGGTGTTCCCGCCAGTAGAATTGTTTTTTTTTTCTGGCAATCCCGATGAACCTGGTAACTTCGCAAAGACGGCTTTCAGGCCAGGTAGAATACGATCGCCAAACGCACACTTATCTATGAAAAGGCTATCTTTTGTTACTTTGTAGCACCTTAGGTAAGAATACCATTTGAGTACCTGGGGCCACATAACACCAGACTGCATCAGTATATTTCGGAATTCCACCGTTAGAAGTTTCGGGTATTTTCGCGCGACATTTCTAAAGAATATGCTAAATTCGCATAAGGTTGCTCCAGCCTCGTCTAACCTCACACATGCGAACACGTTTTTCTCTCCAAATAAATAGCTAATTCCTAAAACCTTTTATTCATCTTAGGCTATATTGTTATGGCATTATGGCAGTGGTCGGATCATTTCTTATCTGATATCATCCAGCATGCTCTCGGGTTTTATGAACTATAAGTGTTATTTATTTCCAGCTAAAATACCGACGACAAAAGAGTGACCGGCTTGCAAGCCTGCCGCTCTTTCGAGCCGGTCCAGCCTGTCGCTCAAAGAGCCTGCCGCAAAGTGCGAGTCTAGCTAACCTAGGTCGAGCGCAAAGATCCGAGAACACCAGCCAGCCATGATATTGTCAGGACGACGATCTGCGTGATGAGCAAAGCAGGTGGCACTAGCATATAGCTTGGGAAGTGGTTGGAACGTAGCCTTTGGCACATACCCACTGAAAAATATCCACATGCGGATTGTATCATCTCCGTTGGCGGTTAGAACAATTTCCTCTGGCGCATACCACTAATAGATGCCTTATTTCGCGATTCTGAAGATCCGAGTGATGTCTGTGCACACAGTTCGTCTGGGATAATTGATCGTATCATTGAACGCAAGTCCGCGTCATAGATACAGACGCGGGTTCTTCACTTGGTTGACTCCGCACACAGGAACCGCCGGTAACTGAGGTCCTGACACATGGTTTCGACCTTGTTAGTCCTAATGCCAGCGCGTTAAATGCTAGGAGAAACAATTCGTTTGAGGAACTGGCGGAATGGTTTTGCTGCGCCATATCTAAGTTGGTGCGGTGGCATATTGCGATAGCGTTCTCAAAGTAGGCAGTGTATGACTCCAGGAGTTTTCGTATGCGCTCATTGAATTTCTTTTTGCCGGCTTCTGTTGGAGCAGACCACGTGCCTAAGACTAGGCACAGCTCGTAAGTAAATAGCTGCCAGTCAGTAAAGTGGCGGTCATGGTTGTACAACAATGTCTTGGCAACTTTGGTTAGGTAGAATGAGACGTTCACCAGATTGATAGAAGCATCCCACTGGTTGAAAGAGCTTACTATTTCGTAAATATTCAGCCGAGGCTTCCATCGCCTTGGAAGCCCAGCAAAAGATGAAGGTTGCGCTGACGGCTGCTCTCAACGCACGGTTGAAGGGCAGAACCCGCAACGCTGGAGGGCTCTGCCATCGTCGGCACGGCCGACCTCCTGCGGTACGCGAGGACTGAAAGGAGGACCAGGGATGAATGGGGGCTCGAGATACGAAAGATCAGACTACTTTACCTCCACCTGAAGTTATACACATGCCACGAGTTGTGGAGTATCCGTTTATTAGAAGAATGTCACATAGAACGACTGGCTAACAAGCCCAGGTCGAGAGCAGAGATCCCAGAACCCTCACCGGGGATGATAGCGTGAGGAGGGGGATGTACATAGTGAGGGAGATGGTGAACCTAAAAATACCCTTCTGCAAGTCGGTGGAATATTTAAAGGCTGCGAATCTCACCGAGTTGCTTCCAGCATACACTTGGAATTTCTGCCATAAATATGTCATTCTTTTTCCCGTAACAGTCCGGCGTGCTCGTTAAGTTTTCTATGCATTTGCAAAAACCCGATTGACGTAGCACGTGGCAACATCTGCTTCTTTATAAGAAAATGGGTCTTTGGCTATTGCAAGTTTCATAAAAAAGTATGCAATACAACTCACGTAGGCACAAGTCACCCCATTTACTCCAGCGTACCGATAAATTTCTTGGCATATAAATCGTTGTGGCAGTTTGATGGAACAATCCAGATTTATCTCCTAACTTTGCATCAGTTGTTCGAATCTTGTGTTCAATAGCAATCGCCCACACGCGTTTCTGCTATATAAAATGGGAACACTTCAATACCTGTAAGCGTGTCAGCTAAAACTCGATTGGAGTGCATTGCGGCACACCTCTGCCATTGCCCTCAGCATAGCCTTGACATTCCCGCCACAAGAATTCTTCCTTTACGTTTGTTAACAACTGTAAAGCAACTGTCAAAGCATCATCAATGGCTTGCAGCCCGCATTGCACGGCACGTGACAACGCGCACTTTTCAATTTATAAAGCCCTTATGCTTCATCACTTATAAATACCTTAATTGAAAATGTGGTCGGATTCTCTTGGGGCACATTTCACCTGCCTTGGCTTTCCTGCCACTATATTTATAATTTGTTTGGCATAACCATTGGAAAATACCTGGGAATATCACATGAATTGTGCCGAACTAGTGGTGCGTAACACATGCCAACGTGCGCTTCTCTATGTGTAAACAGCAAATCTTTCATCACTTATACCTGCGTTCGGGTAAAATGCGACAGGAGTCACTTGGGGCAAATCTCAAACAATTGACGACACATTACACTTGGCTTTCCGGCTATCAGTGTTGTCATTTGTGTTCGCCTAACCATCCAAAATATCGGCGACCTTCGTATCAAAAGTGCCCTATCTGCGGTGGGTATCCCGTGACATCACGGAGGTCCTTAGAAAAAAAGGTGATTTTGCATCAGATGTAGGTTTTGCAGGTAAATTCAATTGAGAGTCCCTTGGGGTACACCTACCAAGCCTCATGACATTTCCCCTGGCTTTCCTGGTATTCATATTCTTCTGTTTTGCGAATTTGTCACAAAATGTCTGTGCACCTCACATCTCCTGCACTCAACCCACTCTCCACAACATACCGCAACAAAGATTTGTCCGTACACAAATGTTCAATGGTTTATCATTTACACCTATGTGAATTTAGGGTTTAAGGCGCCGAAGCAACGCAGGCGACGAGGAGCGCCATAGTGGAGGCTCTGCATTATTTTGGGCCAGCTGGGGATGTATAGCGCGCGCCGAAATCTCGCACTGAAGGCCGTTTTTGATTTTTCACCTCCATTAGAAAAGCTGCCGCCGCGGCCAAAAACAGAACCCGCGACCTCCTGCTTAGCAGTGTAACGCCTTAGCCACTGAGCAATTGTGGCGGATTCATTTATTCCCGTCGCTGGTTCAAAGGCGATTAGAGTCACATGAGGCACAGCCTAGCCGATTCTTTAGAGGATTTGTTTGGGATTCCGGCTAAAAAAATTCTACTATATTTCGCCTAATCATAACCAAATATCTGCGAAATTAGAAACAAGCGCGCCCTAACCGCGCTACTGTACACTCACCATTATGGGCTTCTCCATAAATAAATGACTTATTCCTGATCAGTTAAACCTTTTATAGCTTAGATTGGGAATGAAGTTAGTTGCTGCCAATCTAAGGCGAATGCCTTCAGGATACCATTTTCCTTCCTTCAAATATTAATGTTACCGATTCATGTGCATCCATTCCGAAATGTCTGTGCCCTAGACCGCGGTCCAAAACGCCTGCAGACACTCACTCCTACAGTAATCAATGCCTCAATTTCAATGAGGATCACACTGGGCACAGTTACCCCCACACCTTCAGCATAACTTCAGCCTTTGTGCCAAAAAAATTTTTATTCCTTGTACAATAAAAAATTTCGTAGAATCTGCAAATTTTGTACAGTGAGAGGGAGCTAATAGTCATTACCAAAAGGCAACACGCTTTTCTCCATAGGTAAATGCCCAATCTATTATCACTTACATGCGCCTTCGTATAGAATGTCATATCATCAGCTACCCCGCACGGGGCACCTTGAGTATTCATGGTGACGGCGTTGGCGACACCGCGGACCCCGAGCCCCTAACATAAACTGTAACCTACCGTGGTGATGTGTTTAAAGGTGAAGGGTAGAAGCCTCAATGGTGGCCGTCGGAGCCCAGGTCAAGCTCCGGCGGATGGGCTCCCTGTGTGTCTACCAGGCAGGGAGCTCCGGGACCTCTCAGGCTATCAGGGTAAGGTTTGAGAAGAAAGTACCCCCGTCCCCTGCTTCTATTACACGCCATATGGTAAATCGTAACCCCCCCCCCCCCAAACATGATCGGCCCCTGAAAAGGGGCCGCACCGAAGGTTCATTTCCCCCCCTCCCAACCCTCAGTCTTCCAAAGCCCGATAACTACCCCCGTTTTTTGGTGTTGGAACCCAGTGAACAAGAAAAGCCTCTTGCATCACAGTCCGTGTTCCTAATATCAAAATTTCTGAAGGGCATCATTGGGGACAAATATAAGGCCAAAAAACAAAGAACTGGAGAAATCCTGGTTGAAGTACAGAACCAACAGCATGCCAAGATCCTCCTTGAACAAACTCGCATAGCTAATCTTGAAATCAGGGTGACACCCCACCGGAGCCTGAACAGTACTCAAGGTGTCATCTCCGAAGTAGACCCGATGAATGAGACAGATGCTGACCTGCTGGAGGGCCTGAGAAATCAGGGCGTGACCGCTGTGAGGCGCATAACTATGAGGAGGGATAACAAAGTAGTTTCGACCAAGCACATTATCCTTACTTTTGACCGGTCCACACTCCCAGAGTACGTCAATGCAGGTTTTGTACATTGTAATGTCCGGCCCTACATTCCAAACCCGCGCCGCTGCTTTAAGTGCCAGCGGTTCGGGCACGGAACCAACTCCTGCCGTGGTCGTTTGACATGCGCCAAATTGGCTCAGCATGATCATCCTTCTGATAATTGTCCACCATCAACCCTCACCTGCGCCAACTGCCAGGGACCCCATGCCGCCTACTCTCGAAAGTGCGAGAAGTTTAAGATGGAGAAGGCGATAATTATTGTGAAGGTCACTGAGAACATCACCTTCCAAGAGGCGCGAAAGAGGTTCGCCTCTTTCCCCCTGGGGAGGTACGCCGACGCGGCTCGCCGGGGGGCGGAGCGGCGTCTGGTGTCCACAGGGACGCAGTTCAGCGAGTCTGACCTGGTCCCTCTTTCACCCCCCCTGGGGTGCCTCAGGCAGCCCAATCTGTCGCCCCGCCGCTTGCTGAGGCAGCAGCGGTTGTGGTGACAACCTCTTCTGTAGGGACCGGTGCCGCTCCCGCCCCTTCCTTCCCGACCTCCAGTGCGTTGGAGGGTGCCGACCGGATGGACACCGGGGGACTCGCATCGGCCCCCACCGCCACTGCACCTCCCGTGCCACCTTTAGTGACCCGGACGCCCTCGGTGGTGGCGGCTCAAACGAAGGGCTCCCGAAAGGGGGCCAAGTCCGAGGGGCCTGGTCCGCGGGGCACCCTTCTGGCATCCGACGAGGAGATGGATATCGCGCCGTTCCTGCCTGCAACACAGCGCAAGGAGCGGCCTCCGATGTCCAAGCCGCCAGAAAGGCCTAGAAATCCTAGAATAACAGCCCCGAAAGACGACACATAAACAAAAACACACACACACACACTCCAGTTATGATTAAATTTAAATAATGGGAACTGAAAACATCATCCAATGGAACTGCAGAGGTCTCCTTAAAAATCTTGACGATGTGTATGAGATGCTGCATACCAATCAGCCATGTATCATGTGTCTCCAGGAAACCCACCTCAATCCTATACAAACAAATTTCTTAAATAGGTACTTGGTATTTAAAAAGGACACAGTTGGATGCACACACTCTTCAGGAGGTGTGGCAATTGTCGCCCAGAAATCCTTAGCCTGCCACCCTGTCACTCTGAACACTGTCCTTGAGGCTGTAGCAATCCGTACGATAATATTTAATAGGTTGATTACGGTATGCTCCATTTACATTCCTCCTGATCATGCACTTTCGAGCTCTGACTTCGAGGTGCTGGTCGACCAACTGTCAGAACCATACATCCTAACAGGCGACCTCAATGCGCACAACTCTCTTTGGGGCTCCTCTAGAATGGATGCCCGAGGTCGCCTGACAGAGAAATTCCTTACATCTTCAGGAGCATGCCTTTTCAACAAAAAGCAGCCCACATACCATAACTTAGGACACATTACATACTCGCATCTTGACTTGGCTATTGGTTCTGCAATTCTCTTTCCATGTCTTGAGTGGGGCGTGGGCACGGACCCATATGGTAGTGACCACTTCCCCACTTCCTTAACGTACATAGGTAAAGGCCCATGCAGTTCATCTTCCCAGAACAGGTTTAATGAATCAAAAGCAAACTGGAGTACATTCACAGAAACATCTAAACTACACCACACAACCATAAAACACCTACACGTGGAGGAAGCAGCCCAACTCGTCACGGCACACATACTCGACGCCGCCGAAAAGTCTATGCCCCAGGCCTCCAGCGCGTCCCGCAACCCAAGGAGGCCCTGGTGGAACGAGGACTGTAGGCGGGCGCGAGAGGCCCAGAACAAGGCGTGGGGTGTCCTTCGCCGGTACCCCACGCCAGATAATCTCATTTCCTTTAAACGGGCAAAGGCTCTTGGGAAGCGTGTGCGTCGTGAGGCGAAAAGGGAGAGTTGGCGCGCCTTCCTCACTTCCATCAACTCATACACCGACACTCACAAAGTCTGGACACGAATACGCAAACTAAAAGGACAACAGACACACAGCCTGCCCCTGGTTAGCACAACAGGGGACACACTCGAAGACCAGGCCAATACTCTCGCACAACACTTCGAACAGGTGTCCAGCTCAGCACACTACACCAACACTTTCATTAAACAGAAAGCATCATGCGAGAAGAAGTCCTTGCGAGACAGTAATAAGTCAAACTCATCCTATAACACCCCCTTTTCACTTCATGAGCTGAAGGTCGCACTCGGTACTTGTAAACCTTCAGCTCCAGGTGCAGACAGGATTTCATACACAATGATACAACACTTACATGCAGACACGCTTGAAACACTTCTTCACCTCTACAATAAAATATTTCTTTCGGGGCACTTTCCACGCCCTTGGAGAGAGGCCATAGTAGTGGCTTTCCTAAAGGAAGGGAAGGCCCCTTCCTCTCCTGCCAGTTATCGCCCCATTGCCCTGAGAAGCTGCCTGTGTAAGCTCTTCGAGAAGATGATAAACAGGAGACTTGTGTACTTCTTAGAGTACAATGGTCTTCTCGAGAGCTGCCAGGCAGGCTTCAGGGCGGGCCGATCTACCAACGATCAACTGGTTGCATTAGAGTCTTATATCAAAGATGCTTTCCTCCACAAGCAGTACTGTATGACAGTCTTCTTTGATCTTGAAAAGGCGTACGATACTGCTTGGCGGTACGGCATCCTTAGCGACTTGAAGTCCTTTGGCATGTCGGGTAACATGATGAACACGCTTGCCAGTTACCTGTCTGAAAGAACGTTTCGCGTGCGAGTTGGAACTGCACTCTCTAGGGTTCATGTGCAATAAAACGGCGTGCCACAAGGAGGAGTTTTAAGTTGCACCCTTTTTATTGTAAAAATGAATTCTCTTCGGAAGGCATTGCCACCGTCGATTTCATGTTCAATTTATGTAGACGACGTACAATTATCTTTTAAGTCTTGTAACTTGTCTGTCTGCGAGCGGCAAGTCCAGCTTGGTGTGAACAAGCTTGCCGGCTGGGCGGATAGCAACGGTTTTCAATTTAATCCGGCAAAGTGCACTTGTGTTTTGTTCTCCAAGAGGCGTGGTATCCGGCCGGATCCTGACATTCAACTCAATGGTGTCTTGATTCCTGTCAAAAAGGAACACAAGTTTTTAGGCATAACTTTTGGCGAAAAGCTTACATTCATTCCACACGTAAAACAGCTAAAACATAAATGCCTAAAAACAATGAATATCCTTAAGGTTCTGTCGCACATCTCTTTTGGTGCTGACAAACAACTTCTTTTACGTGTTTTTACCAGCTTGATAGGTTCACGATTGGACTATGGTAGTGTTGTTTATGGGTCAGCAAGTAAAACATCCCTCAAAATGCTGGACCCTGTGCTTCATCTAGGGCTTCGCTTGGCGTGTGGCGCCTTCCGGACTAGTCCAGTTGAAAGCCTGTATGTCGAGTGCAACAAATGGAACCTACAACGTCAGCGAGCATACACAGACCTCCTTTATGCTTTTAAAATTTCATCCATGCCTCATCATCCTTTTAAATCAGTTTTTTATGATAGATCCATGAGTGAACTCCTTTTAAATCGACCATCGTTCTCTGCGCCCTTCTCTTACAGAGTTAGAGAGGAAGCGTCAGAGCTTGGTGTCTCCTTTTCAGACACCATTCAGAGTTCTGTAACAGATTCCATAGCACCATGGCATCTCCGCCCAGTGTCATGCGACACATCTTTTACACATGTAGAAAAAAATCGACCTCCCACATGTGCAATTCAGCAGCACCTCTTCTATTTGCAGGAGAAGTATCAGTGTTCGGAGTTTTATACGGATGCCTCTAAGACTTCCACCTCTGTGTCCTGCGCTGCGCATGGACCCGGCCTTAATATCACTAAAACTCTGCACAGTTATACTAGCATCTTTATGGCAGAGGCTTATGGTGTACTTCTTGTTGTTATCATATACTTCAAAGCCACTTCCCACAATCCATTATCTATAAAGATTCACTCAGTGTTGTGCGGGCACTGTCGTCAACAATGCCTTCGAAAAATCACGTTGTCAATCTGATCCTGAAGGGTATGATGTCTGTGTATGTACGTAAATCTGAACTGGTTCTTTGCTGGGTCCCTGGCCACTGTGGTATAGCAGGGAACGAAGCAGCCGACCGAATGGCTGCTGCTGCTACACTCTTGAGTACAGTAGACATAACCACATTACCCTACACAGACGTAAAACCACACATCAGACAAAACCTTCGCAAAACATGCCAAACAAACTGGAGTGAACAAACAGACAACAAGTTACATGTAATAAAACCTCACTTCGGACCATACACCACCGACACACGCAATAGATACTCTGAAGTCGCCTTGGCCAGATTACGGAGAGGGCACACACATGCAACGCACTCGCACCTTCTCACTGCATCTCCAAGACCTCTGTGCAGCAGGTGCGGAGAGGCCCTATCCATGATCCACATCCTCATACAATGTAAGGCACTTCACACAACACGACACAAACACTTCACAGAACTCTACAGACGATATATCCCACTACATCCATCACTGTTTCTAGGTGACGATGCCAGTGTTTCTGTGAAACGTGTGTTTGATTATTTATCAGATGTTAAGTTTTTAAACCTCATTTCCTATCACGCATAATCAAATCTTGCCCTATACACCAGCCATCACCATTATCTTTAACTTATTTTACTATGTTCGGTTAGCACCTCTTTTTTTTGTGGTAACAACTACACTTCGTTAAATAAACTTTTCTCTGGCGCTCTTTGCCCTTAGTCGGCCTTGCACCATAAAAAACCCAACCATCATCATCATCATATCATCAGCTAGCACCGAATGTCATAACTACATATCACCTTACTGCCTCAATCGTACCCCGAGTTTTCTGATACCACAATTGATATTTTATTTTAGATGCGATGCAACTCTTGCTCAGGGGGATGTCTCACATCCGTGCCCCTTCCGCAGCGCCTCTGATGATGATTGTGGCAAGATGCCCGTAGGGAATGGCCAAACAAAGAATCCATCAATGTATAGATCCGCGTTCAACCACCGTCGCCATCTTCCCGTAGGGAAACCGGTGAAGAAGAAGAAGGAGCAGAAGACAAAGCTGCGAAGAGGAGGCGTGTACGTTGCTTTGAGCTGGTGCACCAACGTCAACAACCTTTACCTCACCAACGATGACGGAGACTGCCAATTCTACCGAAGAGACGACAAAATTGACAAGAACAAGATGGACACCTACCGCAGTGGCTCAGTGGCTAAGGCGTTGCGCTGCTGAGCACGAGGTCGCGGGTTCGATTCCCGGCCGCGGCGGCCGCTTTTATGATGGAGGCGAAAAGCAAAACGCCCGTGTGTACGAGATTTCGGCGCACGTTAAAGATCCCCAGGTGGTCAAAATTAATCCGGAGCCCTCCACTACGGCGCGCCTCATCGCCTGCGTTGCGTCGGCGCGTTAAACCATAAAATCAATCAAGAACATGATGGACGAGTTGCGGCGCCTCGAGAACAACCACCTACTCACCGTAACACAACAGTACTTACGTGCATTTGCCACCGGTGCGGACCCGTACGCGAAATTCTCCCGGCGCTACTAAACACCAGATCACTCTACATAACGTCAGCACCATGGAACCACACGGAACCCCCATGATGCTTCGCTTCCTCCTCAGGGTTTCCCACAAAAAGATGGTTTATTTTTCTAACAATCGCAAATGTGCTAATTTTTTATTGATGGCGCGATCCCGCACAGGGTTACACGTGCTAACAGGTACTTATTCATAAATAAAAAGGAATATTTCAACACATAAATGCCAACTGGGATTAATTGCGATTGGAGCCCCTCGGGGCATGCCCTCCATTTTCACCAGCATTGACACGGGATTTTCAACGCGGGTTAGGGGCCGTTGGTGTGAAGTTAGCAGTTCCTCTTTGATTGTTATACAAAAGGAACATAACAATTCTGCTGGAACAAATACCCATTTTAATGACAACAAAGCCATGTGTATGTTATAAGTCCGGGGGGGGGGGGGGGGATGGTGGGAAAGGTGCTTCCAAATACATTTTATTAGTACGCAAATCCTTCATCACATATAAACGTCTACGCTTACAATGCGGTTTTAGTCACTCCGGGCACATCCAACTTCGGTGCTTAAAACATACCCGAGGATTTTCTGTGTATAATCGGCTGTATAAGTGATAGTTTATTTTTGCATAATTGTACCAAATATTCTACTAAGTTGCTAAAAATGGCGCACAGTCGTATCAGATATCACGACCCAACACACACTCCAAAAAAAACATACGACCAATCCTTCACTACTTACAAGCTTCGTAGCTTGCAATACGACAAAACTCAGTCAGGCCACATCTCAGCCGAGTGCATCGAAAAAAACGTGGGCGCTCCGGACGAAGGAGTTACGTTTTTTTCGCATACAACACAAAACGATCTTCAAACTTCTGTATAAATAATAACCCAATCCCCCAATTGTTTATGTGATAGGTAGAAAGCGATTAGAGTAACTGGGAACACATCATCTCATTGCGTCGAGCATATGCTTCGGTCGTCCTTCAAATTCAGGTAATTTAATTTCAGAAAAAAAAACCCAAGGTTCTGCTCACTTCGCTTCAATGGCGCAAAGCGTGCGGTAAATAAAACGTGTCAAAAGGGAGTTCTCTGTAAATAAATAGCGAATCTTATTACCCATTGCCGTTATAGGTTAGAATGCTCTTAGAGGCAATCGCCTTCCATTTCCACCACCCCTTTCCTCCACTATAACCACGACTTTCCTGTCATTACAAATGTTAATTTATGTCCGCCTAACAATACTGAAATATACTCTAACTTCACATCTGTGGCGCCCAGTAACGTAGAATAACATTAGCCCACGGGCAATTTCTCATAAAAAACGAATTCTAAATCACTTGTAATCTCTTAATGTTCGAATGCAGTTTAAATAGTTCGAGCAATAATTCTTTCCTCTGTTTCCAACATACCTTTGGCTTTTATGCCGACACAATTGTTTTCTTGTTTCCCATAAATTACTTAATAATCAACTAACTTTCATACAATGGCTCCAGCCCGGGTTGAATACCAGTATACAACACGTACTTCTCCGTGGTAAAATGACCAAGCCTTTATTACTTCGAAGTGCCTTCGGTAAGAATGCGTCGGTGTCACTCCATTTAAATGGCACTTTATTGCCCCCCATCATACCCTCTCGTTGCTGCCTCCAGAGCGAGAGTATTTTTCTGTCACATTCACGGATAATCTACGACCTTCACCACAATGGCACCGAGGCCGCGTGGGATAACACATGGACATACAATTTTCCATTAATAAGAAGCCAATGCTTGGTTACTTAAAAGCGTCTTAGTTTAGCTTGTGAGGAGGGTGAAAATGAGCATACGTCACTCAAAGGCCTCCAAGAAACACTTGTCATCCTGGCACCAGATATGTTATTTTACTGTCGCCGGAGAACCCTGATTGATCTGCCAACTTCACATCAATGGCGCCCAGCCTACATTGAATGACACCTACCAACAAGCGCTTTTCCAGAAAGAGCCAAATCATTGCTAATTCCCCTAAGGTTCGACAGCCATTGGAGTCACTTTCGGCATATTTCACCAGACCTCATCCCGCATACACACGGCTCTACAGCCCCTAGTTTTGCTATTTTATTTTCGCGTAACAATTCCACACGGTCCGCTAAATTCCCACCGACAGCCCCAAGGACTCCTTGAATAACATCTCTAAACACGCACATCGCCATAAATAAATGACTAATCCTTCATTTGTTTTCAGCGTCTCAGATTATCATGAGACTAACGTCAATAAGAGCGCATATCACCTCTTTCCGTCCAATAGGTGTAAAAAGTCCAAGACAACTCGTAACTTCGATGAATGGCGCCCAGACCGCGTTGACGAAAGTGTGTCAATACGCGCGTCCCCATAAATAAAAAGCCAGCCATTTATTACTTATCTCCAATAACTTTTATCACCAATGTTAAAGTGTGATTGGAGTCATTTGGGCCACGTTTCCCAACACTACGCCTGCATGCCTTTGCATTTTCTGCTACTATAATATTTATTTTCCTTTCGCATAAATAACCAGAAGAGGCTACAAAGATCGCTAAATTGACCCCAGCACGGGGTATCTACCACAAGCCAACACGCACGCCTCCATAAATCGTTAGCGATTTCTTCGTCACTTACAAGATTAAGTGACGAAGAATACTATTTAAATCGCTCGGAGCACATCTCAACCCAATGCTTCCAACATCACCTTAGCTTTTATGTACACGATTGTTATTTGCATTTCTTGCAAGACCCGCCCATTTCCTGTAACTTTAAATGAATTGCACCCATCCCGCATCAAATAACATTTCCCAACACGCACGTCTCACTGAATAACCCATCATTCATCAGTTATACCAGCCCTAGGTTAGACTAAAATAGAATAGAAATGTTCAAATGTCCCTCCATTGACTGCAGCATACCGTTGGTTTTCCTCGATTTGTAGTTATTTTATTTTTGCCTAACAATACCGAAATATCATCAAGTTTCTCATCAATTGAGGGCAGCCTGTACAAAACTCATGGGCAGACGCGCTCCGCTAAAAATAAATGATCATGCATTTATCACTTTTTGGGATTAGGTTACACTCCGATTAGATTCGTGTCATTTTTGCATAAATATATCGAAAGATCGGCTAACTTTATATCAGCGGCGCCCAGCCCGGGTTGAACAACAAGCGTAACACGAGCTTCTCTATAAATACTTAGCCATTGCTTCACCTCTTATTAGCGTCTTATGTTTAACTGCCATTTCAGTCACTCGGGGACCATTTACAAACATTGCACCTTGCACACCTTTGTTGTTTGCTAATAGAATTGCTGCTATATTTATGCGTAATATTTCGAAGACTGCATTATTGGAAGAATTGCACCCAATCCTTGTTTAATACGCCTTGCCAATGCAGACTTCTCCAAAAATGAGTTGCCTATGTTTCATCCCTTATAAGCGTTGCATATAAGAGATGAAGGTAAGACGATACTAGTGGCTTTTATGCCACTACAATATTTTCATTTTGGAACAACAATCCCGATTGTTCTGCTAGCCTTCACAATCATGCCAAGGTGCACAGGAGGGCACTTTCACCACTGGATCGGGGGCTTGAGCTCTCGAGCCAGGCAACGCGTACTACGCTGGGCTGTGGTGGTGATGTCGGAGTGCAGCTGCGGCACCTCTGGTCCGTGTTGTGGTGGAAGGTGCAGGGAGCGCCGTGCTTGCGCCGGAACACAAGAGCGCGCTATTGTGTTTTTTATACGGCGGCTTCCTGCGGCAGGATCGCTTGGCGTCGGGTGGAGAATGCGACCCCCAGGTGCTTCTTTTGAAGCCCTCTTAGACCTTCCGCAAGTTGCGTGGAGAGACGGAATGGCGCCGACGGGGAACAAAGGATATCCGGGCGGTCATTGTTTGCTCCCTGCGCGTACGCAAAGCCCTTACCAGAGTTGCAGGTGCTTGATAGTTAGCTTCGGCTCGTCCCCGCGAAGGGCAGCATTGTATACACGTAGAATGATACGAATTGGTGCACCGGTACCCAAGTCCGAACGACACAGTAGTAAATACACTTCCTTACAGATACATGGCATTCTGGAATCACCAGGAATAATCAGCATGGAATCTCTGCCATGCCACCCTTGCAATTTGTACACTGTCCTTGAGGCTGCACCGATCGGTACGACAATATTTATGGGGCCAAATAGGTATGCTCATTCTACATCCTTCCTGACGTCAGCTCTCGAGCGCTGATTTCGAAGGGCTAATGTGTCAGCTTCCATAGCCTTACGTTCTTATATGTGACCTCAATGCACATAAGTCAATATGGAGCTCTTCAGGCACGGATGCCCGATGTCGCCTGATCGAAAACGTTTTGACATCGCTGGGAGCGTTCCTTTTCCATACGAAACACCCCACATAATAAATTGCAGGACAACAGCACATAATGGGCACAGACAATTACGTAGTGATCACTTCAATACCTCAATTATATATATAAGCGCCGTAGTTAACCTCACATTAGAACTTCAATTGAAGATCGAGCAAACTGGCAAGAAGGGAAGACGCCAGACGCTCTAGATTATTACTACTGAAGGAACGTGCTTTCGCGCTTTTGCGTAGTAATAATCTAGAGCATCTGGCGTCTTCCGTTAAAGCACAAAAGGGAACTAAGCTTGACATTTTCTTCAATGCGAAGACGCATAAACCGGGCATTCCATTTAGAGCAATTGTCTCCGAACGCGGAACATGGCAGCGGGCTGTGTCAGGGTTTCTTATGAAACTTCTAGACACTTTACATGTCAATGACCCGTACATGGTCCCCAACTCAGCAGAGGTCGTCAAGAGTATGGGGGAACTTGACAATGGAGGCCTTGATGCGTTCAGCATTGATGTGGAGGATCTTTATTACTCTATGCCGCATGACGCAATAATGAGCAGTGTAAAGAAATGCATAACACAGGACAACGACGAGTGTGCATTCATTGGTAGGTGCGGGATGTCGCTGAATTCCATTTTAAAACTGTTGTCCTTCTACCTGGCCTCCACTGTGGTCGAGTGGGAAGGAGGAGCATTTATTAAGAGGAGTGGCGTGTGCATAGGGTCCCGATTGGCCCTGTTCTCAGTAATATCTTTTTGGGAGGTGTGGATAGGTGTCTGAATGAGAAGCTTGAGGGGCTTGTTGTAAAAGTGTTCCGGTATGTGGATGATTTTCTGGTGGTGGTAGACAGGCCCTCCTGCAGAATTTGCCCCGACGTACTAAAGGTTTTCAAAGAGTGCGGTCAGGGTCTTCGATTTACCTTCGAATTACCTAGAGATAGAGTGCTCCAGTTTTTGGATTTAAGGGTGACTTTCGGAGAAGGGCACATGTGCTACGCGTACGCTTCCAGGTCTGTAAAAGCCCTTTTAAGCTTTGAGTCGGCGCACTCGAAAGTGGTGAAGCAGGGTATTGGACTTTCCTGCTTGAAGGCGGCCATTTCAAAATCGTGTGAGCATTCAATGCCCGATAGTGTCTTACAGCAGGTGGAGAAGCTACAAAAATCCGGGTACCCTGATCATATTATTTCTAGAGCAAGTGAAAAACTGGTAAAGTGGGTAAAGTCGGATAGGGAGGCCATACCACCAAAAGAAAAGCCGAAAAACTTTGCCGTGGTGCCCTATGTTCACAAGATGTCACACGGTATAAAACGAGTGGCCGGGCGGTATGACGTAAACATAGTGTTTTTAGCTCCTAATAAGTTAATGCCCAAAAGTGAACAAAAGGGCAGGAAAACGTCAAGGAGCATGTGGTATTAATCACAAAAAGAAGTTCGTCCAATGTGCCACGGCGGTTGTTTATTCCATACCACTTGTATGCGGCAAGGTATACATTGGCCAAACCGGGCGTTCTTTAAATACAAGACTTAAGGAACATAACTATTCGAAAGAAAAACGGGACCTGAATCACATGTCTTCCCATTGCCCCGCATGCGTTCCTGAATGTACCCCTGAATGTACCCCTGTGTTTGAGCGCACAACCATTTTATTTAGGCATAAGAATCAGCAGACAAGATAAATTGTCGAGGCCAGACACATTTTAAAAGCTGGTTCAGATTGTATTAGTCACCCATCTATTGCCTTGCTTAGTCGCGAAGTCGCCTACATAGATGGGCACTAAACATGAATTTGAAGCCTCTTCAGGGCATGCGCGGTGAAGGGGGGGATATTTCATGTGTGATGGTGTTATCGTCGCGGAATTATCTGTCATTCGTGTGCTTCTGAGTTTTTTATTTGTGTGTGCAGCCGATAGCGCTGAGAATGTGACGTATGTGGGGCGCCTGGGTATTTAATGTTCTGATTTTTCTAACAATAAACCAGTTGTGAGTCTGCGCTTGTGGTGTCTTCAGTGTGTTCACGACTTCGTTAATTTGCGCGCAGTTTGATTCTTAAGCATTTTTTTATTTTAAATATTGTATAGTTACCGTATTTCTTGTCTATCTGCCCATCTGCTACCAAGTGTTTCTTGGCGCTCGTTGATTCTGAAGGGCTGCTCTATCTGCTCATTGGCTTCTTCTAACTTCCAACATTTCCTTAATCATTTCAGTATTTTACGCACACATATCGTCCGTTCTACATCGGTTGTTCAACGTCGACAGCTCTGACAAATGAATTGGATTCGCCGTACTCGCAACACATGTGTTTCTAAGTATCTAAAATTACTGCCTTTATGTTCCCTGTGACTTTTTTAGTTCGATTTATAATTGCTGCTCTTCGCGGTCTGGTGCTGATTCTGTGATTTTTATTATGATGGCATTCTTCGAGTGTACACCGACATCACTTGCCATGTTTTGAAGAGCGATTACATGCATTGTCATAAATAATGAACCTAAGTTTTTGGTAATTGTCGGGAAATTTTGATGATGATATTTCTTTCTTGCGTTTTGAAAGATTTGTTTATTACGATCACGTAATTTCTTCTTGCGAAGTTTTCCACCGACGTTCTTCTCATTTCCTTTTCACCTTCCTTGACTTGAAAATCTGTCATGACAATCTCGGACTGAGTTGTTTCATTTTCTATTCCTGATTCGACGTTCTCGTTGAAGCAGTACATGGCTTCATCACGGGGACTATCATTCGCGGGTACGGTTAACTTTCTTTTACCTGTGTTGCGTGTTTATCTTAATCGCAATGCCAGCGACGCTTTTGTTAAAAATTTCTTCTTGTTCTCTGCTTTTTTCGGCGGAATAAGAATCTCGGCTGAATTGCTGAATTAGGCTTTTGTGGCTAAAGTAGGCTCGCGCCTTGAACCTTGCCAGGCTCAAGTTCAAAACCCGGCCTCTCCAGACTTAGAAATTGTTAGCAGTCTTTCCTCAATTGCTGGCCTGCCACCGTCATGGTCGGATGCTCTACACCTACTGGTGACTAAGGGCCGACACTGGATGTAGTTATTCACTGGAGGTATAGCCCGTTTGCTGTCAATCAAACTAAGGATACACATCAAATGCACCATGCCGGTGATCAGACAAGACCGGGAAACTTGCGCTTTGCTAAAAAACTGTAATACTACACTCGGGGAAATCAGATTTGGAACGGGAAATGATATGAGTAAATCTTAGGGAAAAGAAATAAGCTTCCTGGATTCGGGAGGAAACTAGAGTGAGTATCATAGCTCAAACAAAGAACAGGGTGAACTGTAAGTAACTGTACAGAGTGACAAAATAAGTAAACTGACACAAAGAATAAAACGGAGTGGCTGGACGTCAAAAGGACAGGCAGTCGGCAAACAAGCTAATAAGGCGATTGATTATGACAATGAATAGGCACACAGTTTCCGGTTTGCGTTTCCTCAAAAGTGCCGCACCAACCAAAGCACAAATATTTCTACCGGACATGTCCCTAACTAATGTGTGCATCAAGTTTCTAGTAAAACCAGTAGGTCGCCTAATTTGACGTACTCCAAAATGCTCTATTCCGAACTGCTTATGAGCAAAGACTTCTTTACACGGCATCAAAAGAAACAAAGTAGTTGTTGGTAGATTGATTACGCATGAAACCTGCTTAGCATGTCTAAACAATACTTTGGTGCACTACAAATTATAATAGTCTCAATTTATTATATTTTTGACAGGCTTGCAGACGCAGCTTGTCAGTGCAATCGGGATGTACTATTCCGGAAAAGGTTCCTCTCATCCCTATCATCATCACCGTCATGGGCATGTAAATACGACACAATAGCGAGCTGCAGAATCTACGCTCTTCTTACCAGTCCATTGACGCTTGGACCTGAACCGTCCAGTTCACACTATTAAGCAAGTCTCGTGGATCATTTTCGACCCTGAATTGCGGTATGTGACGTTTTTTACACGGCAAACTGACCTTCTGAAGGCAGCAGTCATGCCCGACGCCCTCTAAGCCTTACAACGAAGTTCCAATCTACCGCCTTGGCAACGGCGCGATCGCAGCCACCACCGCAGCCACGTGCCGCCGATGCATCCCCATCCGATGCACGCGCTCTTCTCGCTAAAAAAAACCCTCATGCCATCGAAGAAGACATCAACGCGAGTGACTGAACTACCGTTACGAGTTAAGCCAAGCCAAAGATTCCGGCACCACCAATCGCAACACTGAAGACAGTGGTCATCAAAATCCCAAACAAGATCAAAATTACCGAGGTGAGACCGTACAAAATTCTTCTAGCCATTGCTTCAGCTGCAAACTTGCTACCACATGAGCAGCAGGCTTTGACTCTCCAAGTTCGGTACCGTGAGAATGTTATCCTCCTCAAGACGTCCAATGAATTCACTGCCCGAAGTGTAGCAGCTATCACAACGTTGCCTGCTGAAGCATGCATTCACATCGTGAAAGCCTATGTGACGGCTTCTGTGGTTTCGTGCCGTGGTGTCATTCACGGGATTGAGGAAGGACTTTTCGACGCCCAACTTTTAGAAAGCCTTTAATCGTGGCATGCGACCAACCTGTATACACGCTTGATGGGAGAGAATGAGTCGGTGTTAATACCTTTCGAGGGCACCTTGTACCCCCAACGTCCCCTTCCGCCGCGTCTTGTATAGACGCAAACCTGAGAGACCCAGTGCCCTGAAGTACAATAGGTGCTGCGAATATGGACATCGGGTGCTGAACTGCCCCACCCTCCAACATATAAACGCTTCCCACCTGCTCAACCCAGCTCAACACACAGGATGAACCGCCTCGTTGCTCCGCCCATTGCTTCCACTGCAGAGGAAACCCTCCCACATTTGACAATACCTGCCCCGTACAAAACAAGCAAGACCAAAAGAGCCACAAAGCTACATAAGAGCGCAGGAAAATCCTACGAAACAAGCTGGAATCCTCACAACCAGAAGAACTGAACAAAATCATTTATTTCCCGCCAGTTTGCTCCACAGCAAACATCGACTGCTTGGCTGATGCCATCCGGTCGCACCAGGCAGAAGCATGTGCAGCTCCAACACCTCCCAACTGTGATGAGTGCCACCCACTACCCCCGCCTAACAGGAGGCTGCAAGATCTCCTCCACCCAATCCCTGGCATCTGGAAGTTCAGGAGAAGTCAGTTCCACCACGTCCACTTCTCAAGCCGGCTATGCTTCTACCAGCGGGTGAGCCGAGCCCGTCCCTTCTCCCTCCCCCCTCCATCCCTGTCTCTTACCCATCTCAAAATCCCACACCATTCATCATATCGGACGATTATTTCCAGCACATAGGAGACCAGAATGACTCGATAGTTTAGTACCTCGCCGAAGTAATTTCTCCCATTCGCTAAGCATTTGGCCTCATGCACACTTTCCTCTGTATTATTCTACAGGATCATGAACCCATGGAATTCCTCCACAATTCACTCAAACATCCCCGTCCCCCTACATCCACCGAAAAGGTGCTGCATCCTCTTCCATCACTCCCGAGAAGCGGGATAGCGCAGCTTAACGATGACAGAGAACAGTACCAGTCACAATGTACAGTGGAACTGTAGAAACCTTAACACCAATCGAACCCTCTTAATCCAATGGCTCTTGACTTTGCCTTGACCACCTCACGTTATTCTCATACAGGACGCAAGTGCTCTAAAAGCTATACCTGGCTACCGTTCCCTACCTGCAGCTTACAACAGCGACAGTGCCCCATTAGTTAGCACATACATTCACCGGGATCTGGATTTGAGGTCATTGATGTCGCCTCCAGTCTTGAGTGGTATCTCACTGCCTTTACTAGGTACCCAGAACACTCTCGCCCTTTGTCTATCCTAAATTTCTATCATCTCCCCAAAGAGTACACACTTTTCGAATCACTTATTCCCTTTTGTTCAAGGTTGTATCGTGACGGCGACGTTAATCTAGGTGGGGATTTTCATGTTCCGCACGTTGTTTGGAGTTACACACAAACCTTACGAAATGGCAGCATACTAAACGACATTTTAAATGGGGCTCAAACAAGAGTTTACAACAGCCCAGATTCGATTATTCGCGAGGGTAACAAACATCAACAGTCGACCATGCCAGACCTCACGGCAGGCCGTGGAGCGCGAGATGTCACCTGGAATGTTACAAATGGAAGACTACTAAGTGATCATTACAATATTCAAATCACTATTCTTACCTGCATCCGATCACCTAAACGTAAAATTTCCCTCACATACTGGAAAATCTTTTGCGATATTCGCGACACCTCTCAAACGAATGGGAATCTCATGAACTGGACTAAAGCACTCAAACAGACCCATAAACAAGCCACACAGGAATGCTTCACTTCAGCCCCACTAGACAACCCAGACCCTTACCTTGTCCGTATATCGAAGAGGAGAAAACGACTCTTACGTGCCCTTGACACCCAACCAAATAATAGTCGGCTATCCGTGCGCATCTCTGATTTAATGGAACATGTCCAAGTGCATTGTGCTATGCTGGCCAGGAATCAATGGAATGAAATTTGTAACGGCAGCAACGGCAGCCTGGATCAGAAAAGAACCTGGAACCTACTTAGAAAGCTTCTTGGGCCTCACCGGCTCCGGTTCCCACTATTAGAACCACCATTCTCTGATGGGATCGGACTTCTTAGCAACCCAACTTCGCGACATTTATATTCTTCCAGCCCTACCTAGCCTTTATCCCTACTACATGGGCACCTCCAATGCAGAACTCGATGCGCCGTTCACCCTTTGGGATCTCCAGTGGGAGCTAGAACAACTAATGAGAAAAATGGCCCAAGGTGAGGACCAGATTACGTATACACTTACACGAACCCTATCCGACAAGGACAATCAACATTTTCTATACATTACAAACTCTCTTTTATAAGAATGTACTCTCTTAAAATCTTGGAAGCAATCTCTTACAACCCTACTACCTAAGCCAGGCAAGAAACCTGCCCTTAAAAATCTCCGCCCAATCTCTCTAACCTCTTGACTGGGAAATACCATGGAAAGGATGGTTCTCAATCCACCTGAGGCCTACTTTGAGTCCACAGATTCCTTTCCTCCTCAAAAAATTGTTTTCCGCAAGGGTGTCTACCCAAGACCTCTTTTTCCTCCTAGCTAAAGACTTTGACCATCCTTCTCCTTCCCAGATACAGGCCATAGTGTCCCTGGTTGCCCGCAAACACTCGATAACCTTCGTCATGATCCTCTCCTAAATATACTTGCCTCTACTGGCTGCTACAGGCTGTCGCATCAGACACTCGCTCCCCCACAAAAATTTCTAACCCGAGAGCACAAACGTCATTTACGTGCTCTTCAGACTAATAGATTCCCCCATCCTGTCCGGCTTTACCTTTTCGACCGACAGAACTCCCGGCTTTGCCGATTTTGCAGAGAACCCGGAACGCTACGCCATATGGTCGGAGGATGTGACCAATCTCCACTGATTCCTCCCAACCTGCAACTTTCCACTGTCAAGCTTTGGGAGAGCGCCTTGGCGAGCACCAGCCTGGACGACCAGCTTCGGCTGGCTCAAAGGGCTGTCGATGCTGCCCGCGCTCAAGGCATCCTAGACTGAGGACGCCTCCTTCAAGCTTCAGCACAATCCCCCTTGTTGATTTAAATAAACGTTCATTCTCTCTCTCTCTACCGGCTGTGGGCCGAAGATGTATTTTTACATTGGTGAACTTCTGCGCGACCGCACGGCCAAATTTTGTCTCTCTGATTCGGTCACCGATCCTTTTCCCATCCATCGTGGTACTCCACACGGTGCAATGCTCTCACCCACCCTTTTTAACCTCGGAACGAAGCCCTGTCTCGTATTTTAGCATCGATCCCGAACCTCAAAGATACGTTCTAAGCAGATGACCTTACTCTTTGTGCACATCTGGGTCTCCTGGGTCAGTGCAGAATACCTGGTAGCAAGGTACCGATGCAGTCACTAGGTATCTCGACACAGTAGGCCCGTCTCCCGCACCTGAAAAGTCCTAATTGCTGCTCATTGCGAAAACTCGCTATCAGTGCCAACACAACTACCTTATCACACTCACGATGGTAGGTCACCCAACCCCTTGCATAATATCCTGCTGAATTCTTGGACTGCATATCCATGAGACATCTAACCATGCTAATACGACTACAACAATTAAAATTTGCATTCCGCTTACCCATCTAGTGCGCCGCATTGTCCACAAGCACGCGGGGCTACACGAGGGTCAAGTTATGCAGCTAGTACATGCCTTAGCTCTAAGTAAAATTATTTGTACAATTACATATATTTTTTTTACTTGTCACCAAAGATATCAGATTGAAGTTTCACTTCATACACTGTATAAGACAGCCCTCAACGTTCCCGTTAATACGTACACTCAGCGCCTATACTCTACGGGGCTGTTCTTGCCCCTGGGAGATATTATACTACAACATAAAGACCGGCAAATGCCGCGTCTTTCTAGTACAAAACAAGGACACTGGATCCTTCACCAAGTTGTTCTCAAACCTATTGACGTACCTATCATCACCCGTCCTGCACCGCTCCGAGATAACCTTAGGATTGTCCTCATCCCAAAAAACGTTGCAGCTGATACCTTTCCAGCGAGACGGTGTGCTCGCGTTGTAAATCATGTCTATCAAACGGATTCCACAATCATCTACACGGATGCATCACAGACGCATGTCGGAGCAGCCGCGTATTCCATCGCAACTGGCAATGAAATAGTGACACACACCCTTGGTCCTTTCACTAATCTCCCAACTACAGTGACTCTAGAGACCATCCCAATAATTAGCAGTATTCAAGACCTCTCCTCTGCACCCCCTGACCCCTCCGGATAAACCATATACCCTGATTCCATGCAAGCTATTCACGCCATTCACATGGGTAGGATTCCTGAAGAACACTACACTATGATATACTCAAAGCCTTAACAAAGCTCTGTCCCCGTACTGTCATACTGAGGTGGATTCCTGGTCACGCTGGAATCCCAGGCAACGAGGTAGTGCATAGCCTCACCCGCGAACTTTTGCACTGCGAGCCTTGCATTCCCTGGCCTTATGGACTGACTTGTGACACTACTCTTCACAAAAAACAAGAAATAAAGCTTCACTACACGAACATCAGAGAAAATCCTAATATGCTTCCTGTTCCAAGCAAATCTCTAACCACCACGCAACTATGCATTCTTCGAGGCATACAGTTAAATGCCATTCTTACACCTGCTCGTTCCTTCATCTACCATATCCGACACTCACCACCACGTCCAAAATGTCCCGGACCATCCGTTAATTTAAAACACTGCCTTTCTCCTGCCCCATTGAAATTCAATCCCCACATTCTCACCACCCTCCTTGTTCAATGTGGCGAACTTGGCTAGCCTAGGGCCAGCTCCCGGGCCAGTTGGCGTTGGTGAACCTGGTCTGGGACATTATCGACGCTTAATGTCACGTTCGAATAAAGCCTTTTCCTCCTATTCTACTACTCACCCCTTTCTAAAAAAAGGCCCCTTCTATGGCCTCTTTCAATGATCTTTAAGGGTACAAAAAGAGATGTTCTCTTGTATAGACGGAGAAGTGTTTCGAGTGTGATGACGGGAAAGAGTTGTTGGGTGATTATAACGCTCCATGTTGTCCAAGAGCTGAAGTCTGACAAATGCTCAATGCGACGCTGAGTTGATGATGCTAAGGATAGAGAATTGTAGGACGTCCCAAGAAACTTTCCCATTTCGAATGAATTGAGGTGATCTGATGAGGTGTAATAATCAAGGTTTTCCTACGCCTGGTTCTGGGCATGTCGTAACCGCAAGCATTCTTCGTTCAACTGGAGCCTTCAAGGAATGAGTCTGGTATTGCATGTTTGTTGCATCGACGTTTAGGTGGAGTTGAGGATGAGCACAGTGATTAGTTGGGTAGCCTCTGAGAAATGTAGGTGTTTTAAATTGGTGTACTGACGTTTAAATATTTCGGCAAATGTTTTCTAGTTTGCGCCTGCTTCAGTCGACGTTTTATGAGGATGGGTACTTTTGGGAATTTCACCAATTTACATTTAAGGGGTTGGAAGATGCTGATATCATTAGGGGCTTTGGACCACGCCACACTAGAGGGATGGAAAGACCGGCGGAGCCAAAGTCTTAAGTGAAGGTGCGAGGAGGTGCTGTGTACATCGTTTTTGTATGTTTGCTGTTTTTTTAGGACGGTTCTTTCCGTTGGTGCTAAGGGTGCAAAAACAGGTGCCCCTGGTAATCGGTGTGGCAAAAAACTCAGGGTGAATTATGGAGAGTGAAGACGGGCTAGTTGGTTCTTATGGGCCTTGAAGTCTCCAGTATGAACTGGTTTGGGCAGTTTCTGTACCAGGCTTTACAAATTTGGTAGTAACAACTAATTATCAGGCTTAGTTAAATAAAGCATACTGTAATCAACCTTACCGAATTTTTTCTGGTTTCTGCTGTCCAGCCTGAAGAATTTAAAAACCATTTAGTGTATAACACTCTGATATTTCTGTGTGACAAAATCACAAGAATAAATCATTGTGTGCATTCAAATGGTTCCTATTTTATATCTTACAGACATTCGATTGGTTTTTGTATTTTTTATTGATGTTTGGCTGCTGTACACCCGCAATACTTACACATGCATTACTTAGTCGATCGGCATGCGGAATATCTTATGCATCAAGTTTTCATATAAGGACTCAGCAGCTTTACTTTATTGTCCACCTTGAATGCTTTTGTTTGAGCGTAGAGATTTGTGTTTGTGCTGGCCGTTTTTCAGATTTCTGGTATTCTTTGTTTACTTTGCACAATAATCGGGCGTCAAACACCAATACGTGCACTATAATGCGGGAAGGAACAAAGCGACAATAATTTTGTCGAAGGACGACCTTGGAGATCTGGACGGATTGAGCCACTTGGACCATGCAGTATTGCTGACGCCGACGGTGTATGTGGTGCCAAAGGGGAGTCCAAAACTCTAGCGGGGTTAGGAGCCACCGTCGTTATATCTATGTCGTTCTCATATGTGTCTCTACACTTACGGGGCACGTGAAATGCGAAGTCTAAAGCAGCAACGCTCCAACAGAGCAACCGAGGCTTTTTTCAGCTCAACCGGCTGGGCAAGCGACGCCGTGACGGATTGAGCTGCTGAAGGTAACCATGCGGAGAACGGAGCAGGATAAATTTTGTTTCACGGCCTGTTTATGTGCAGGAACACCAAAGTCCAAAACTTACCAAGCTGCGTATGCATGCCTTGGAGCCGCGAAACAGGCGAACTCTTTTCGTGCCTTGGAGTAGGGCGTATTTTTCTGCGTAGTTCAAGTTGAAAGACGAGTTCCTTTCATCGAATGTGATGCGTGTTCTCAAGTAGGCCGGGTGGGGCCCTGCACAAATTAGACGCTCGAAAACAATTGTATAAGGGTGCTCATTACGTTTTTGTGGGTGCAGCATTAGGCACGTGTTCCTTTTTCTAACCGTACTGGTGTTTGGTCCGTATCGCTGGCATGTGATGCAGCAGCGTGGGTTTGCGATATACGCCCTTACTTCACGACAATTAAACCCTGCAGACATATGGACTAGGGAGGATTAGAATGATACATTTAGGGTGGCCGGTGATAAGTCAGTAATATCTGGTGATCGTAATCCAGCTGAAACAAGAACAGTCCTAGAAATATTTACCTAGCGTACGGGAGCAGAGAGATTTTGGTGTGTCAGCGTAAGAAGACAAAGCCAAGTGTAAAATCCTAAAGCGCATGCTAATAAAGCTTGCTCAGCCAGCACGTGTAAGAGAATATTTTCGCTGGTATTTGATGCTCCAAAGATCAACTTTGCAGAGCATAAGTTTGATAAAAGCCTTTTCTACAGGAAGTAAGCAATAAATTATACACGTTCTTAAGTTTTTCTCACGACTTGGTGTGTTTGCCATATATTTTAATTTCATTTCCTCGATTGGGTTATTTTCGTTTATGAGAGTGAATTGCTGGCCTAGTTTGTTCATATTGTTCAGTAAAGGTGGAAACCAGCGAGCAGAGCGCAGGACAAGACAGCGATGTTGTGTGTGTGGGCCTCCTCTTTTGTCCTGCGTTCTGCTCGCAGGTTTCCCTTTTCTGAACAATCTTTGTTTATCTTCGGAACGTAAAACAATGGCAAAAATAATAAATTACTCACGCTGGCTGCGTGTTTGCCGTGCGTTCATTCAAAAACGCTTTCTCCCCATGCGCTTAGCCTCTACCCATTTGCATGTTCTCTCCATCACACGGCGCTGAAGAATACAAACGTCGCCGCTAGGGCTCTCTAGTAACGATTTGTGCGCCTGTGCCGTCTTGGTTCCGTAGGTGCTGCAGCAAGAAAGATAAAGCTTCGTTTCTAACGTGAACCTTTGGCGTGACTGCCTCTTAAGTGGGCAGATTTGAAGAAATTTGTTTAAGTTCAACTGTAAAGGTTTTTCAGAAGGTTTCTGGAGTCCCCTTGCTATTGTTTTGGAAAAGATTTAAAAGAAGTAAATATTGTGTCATTTTTCGCCTACCACACTCATTACACTGAGGGTAAAAAAAAACTCAGTTGCACGTATCTGGTTAATATATGTATGCTGGATAAATACATAAATTGAAGGGAGTATTAGGGTTTTTGAAAATGCCAGATCATGTATTAGAGGAGAGCAAACTGGGAAACGATGCTTGTACAAAATGCTTGTACGATGCTTGTACGATGCTTGATGAGAACGATGCTTGTGTACAAAATAATAGGCTATGGGCATAAAAATCTAGAAAACTAGGATACCTTCTTAACTAACTGATGGGTCGGAGCTGCATTTCGGCAAGAGAGACAAGGAGCCTATCGGCTGGAGACCGACCATGGCTCCGACTCTTACTGTTCGAGGGTTCTACCCTCCATCTCTACTTACCACCGCAGTTTGTGTCGGGTTACGTAAGCGAGATTGGGGTCCGAGGAGTTTCTACTACCATAACTTCTTATACATCTGGTGACCACTTCGGGTACGGCATGTAACTAGGTTACAGTAATTACACTCAAAGCATTTGACACAACACGATGCAAACTCTAACTCCAACTTTACAGGCAACATATTTTACTAAAGCCATCATAATTTATGACTACAGTCACTAGGGTATTTAGGCTAGTTTTCATACACGCAAAGTATTTTTTGAGAAATTGTTTATACCTCGCATAATCACAACCTGTCCCTTTAAAACAGCTATCCTCATAACTTTGGTTCTTATTAGCAATTGCCGTCCTCAATTTATTATTCATCTATAAAATATTTTTGCTCACAGGTTACGGTATTTACTTTCACACAAAAGTCACAAAAAACGTTTCGGGGATCTTTTCAAAAAGTATTCACTAAGGTTTAAAACACGGAATTATCGGTGTCAAATATAAATTTTGCCCGGCTAGAAATGGAGTCGTATGCAGGCGTGAATGGCGGGAGTTGTAAGGAAGGTTATTCGAAAACCTCTAAAACTATGCTGCTTATAAGTGCCCCAGCATGATCATAGATAAAAAAAACCGTCCTTCCTACTTGTTGTGCGAACCGAACTAGAGCCCGTTATTCTGCAAGAAGTTCGCAGGTGATTCCGTATTTGTTCGTTGAGATAATCAAGATATATAAAGTTAGGTGGACAGCTGGGCAAATTCGTGCAAGTGCAAGTGCATACTACCTATTCAGCTCTAGGTCGAACACAAAAAAGAAAAATTTGCGCTTTTCGGGTACATTGTTCTTTCTATCGTATCCGTCGTACTTAATTGATGCCATCAAAGAAAAAAAATGGCGAGCAGCAACAAATCCCTGCTTAATCCGCCGGTACCTGTTCGACTAATGATGGTATTCTTGAAATCTTTGTAGGTCATAGAAGTCACAAGATTATTTTGTGGGTGAGAGTGCTATATGGTATGCGTTTGTAAGCTGAAATTGGCCGCTATTCATGATATTATTGTGGATGCTTCAGAATTCATGGAAAATATTTAAAGAAATAATAACGGTGTGTGCCCCAAGACACGTTATTCCCGGAAGCAACGGCTTCTGGTGGGGGCACAAAAAATCGGGTTCGGACAAAATTGATAATTATATTCAGGCGTGTGTGTTAACCTGACAATAATGTAACGAAAAACGTTATAATATTTTATAGGAGGCATGCATTGTTTCCCTATTGCTTCCAACTTGCACATGTTGCCCCCCAATAAACTCTTGTTTAAAGCACTTCAAAATCTTTGAAACATTTGGGGAACCTTATATATTACAGTATTCAGACACACAATGTCTATATCAAAATCCTTTGTGACGACAAGAACAAATAAGTGTTCTGTAACAAAGTTATTGTTTCATGGTAACGCCGTAAAGTTTGTCATGACAAAGTATACGATTAGCAGTATGTGACCTTTATCAATTTTCTGAATGTTGGTTAAACACAGAAGTGCTACAGAAACACCACCACCTACGAATAACTGTGACCCTGCAAAAAAAGAAAGTTTAAAGCAAGCATTGCGCTATTCAATGTGTGCAATACCAAATACCAGGCGAATGGTTTTTAAACGTATTTTTCCCGCTTTGTGCACACTGGGTTGGGACGTTATTACAACACAAAATAAAAATCGGAGATAATATTTCTTGAACATTTGTCCTTTAAGTTTTTGGTTGTATGTAAGGGTCATAACTATTGGATGTAGAAGAAATGCACCGTCAAATTGTATGCGACACTGTTGTAATGGGCGTGGGGTATGATAAGATCAATCACAGTTAGGGCATCACTTTATGACGCTTGGAAAAAATTTTAAGAATACGAAGGCATCGTTTCAGTAAACATATATTTGTGAGCATTTTTCTGGTATGTTGTTCCACTACCGTTTTGCTGAGCCAAATTTCGCTCGAATGAAATATTGCGGTCGAAAAAGACATTTAGCAAATATTTTCGGGTTGCTCTTTGGGCTATGTAAAGTTTTCTACCAGCCACATTGGTGATGTGCTAATTTGCTAAGTGTTGACTTTGGAGAAGTAGGCTTTTGGTGTTTTACAAGCATTACAGAGGCTCTTATTTGTAGCACAAAGTTACATAGGTCGAACAAGTTATAAATCTTCAAATTACAGCGGAATTTATTTAAAAGCAATTACAGGTTATTGTTACGAAAGACATTTTTAACACATCAAGAAAGTTTCAACGAAGCCTATCAGGGTAAGAACTTCGACGCAGCGTTTTACTGGAATGGGCTTGAATACAGAGTAAACTTACAATATAAAACCCCTGTAAATTTTTTATAAACTAAGGTTGTACTATATACTATGGGAGGAATAAACTAATGAAAACAAATGACTATTCGTAACTAATTTGTAATAACAAACAAATTTGTAAGCAGTTGTACTTACTAGTGTTGGAAAGTTTTTCATAGGTTACTATACCTAAAAAACACGTTTTCCTTACACAATTTTTTAGAAAAATACATGTTTACCGAGGATTAATGTTTCCCTTAGATTTTTCTTTTGCCGATTGAGAGTAAGTCCAGCAATTACAAGTCGAGGTACAAGTGCACCTAGTTACCGCTCTTGAGTCGGGAATACCAGAGCAGCGTCGGGATGGTCACTTGAAAATGTGGCTTTCGCAGACGCTCACCGATGTTCATACAACAATATTGTCAGAAACTTAGGGCAGATTCTCGAGAAACATGCACGAAGCATAACCGCATATCTATGTGACCAATCACTCCCTATCGGGGTATGGGCTCCAGTGGAAAGACGCTGGGCGATGTCCAACGGAATGAAGATGAGGTAGACGAAGACCGAGCTCCCGCAAGGTTTGCGCCATCAACCTGTCTTTCACCCGGTGAATACGGTGTCCTTCGTAAATACACCTCCTTCCTGACTACCTATCTCCGCATTGTCACGTGACATCTTTAATAGAGGTGCTCGAGTTCCGGTTTCCTGTACCTCTCGCCAGCGCGGCTTCTTAACATGCAACTTCGGAGTGGGCGCATCGCTCGCGGACCCGCGATGCCTACCAATGAGCCCGGATCCCCTTAACCGTTCATCATTGTGTCCCACCCTCGGGACCCCGGCGACTTCACTGGGACGAACGACATTGATGTAGAAGATTGGCTCCGTAGGTTCAAACGTGTGAGTGCTCACAACAGATGGGACGACACTCTTCAGCTTGCCAACGCTGGTTTGTGCCTCAAGAAAACGGCTGAGACATGGTTTGACACTAAAGAAGCACGACTAACCAGTTGGGATGTTTTCAAAGAACAGATTCGAAAGGTGTTCGGGAAGCCCGCTGGTCGCCTGCTTGCGGCAAAGCAAGAGCTCTCAACACGTGCAAAAACATATACTGAAAGTTACGTCACCTACATCCACGACGTTCTGGCCCTATGCTCCAAAGTTGACCCAGGAATGTCAGAAATGGACAAGGTTGGTCATTTTCTTAAGGGCATCGCCGACGACGCCTTTCACCTGCTCATTTGTAAGGACTGCGCCACCGTTGATTCCATCATCAAAGAGTGCCGGCGATTTGAGCAGGCCAAGGGACGCCTATAGCCCACCAATTTGCCCGGCTCCCACACACTGCTGCGACATCTTCCTGTGATGACGTCCATCTACCTGCTCCTCGGATACCCAACACTTGAATGCAGACCTTGTGCACACACAGTTCAACCGCTCACCCTCGCCCCAACGCCGCCAGTTCGGATCACCGCAACCTCGCCGCTCGTCTCCGATACTCTCCGCAAAACTAGGCAGTGTAGCTCCCAGAGGTGATGCTGCATTCCCTACCTGGCCCGGACATTCTCTACCTCCTCGTTCTGGAAAGCACAACTTATTAGCCCTTCATGTCGATGATGTACCGGTAACTGCTTTTGCCGATACAGGTGCACAGTTGTCCATCATAGGCTCGCCCCTTCGCCGCTGCCTACGCAAAGTCCTCACGCCTGCCCCGTCCCGTGTTTTAAGAGTTGCCGATGGTGGGATGACCACCGTAGCCGTAATGTGCACTGGACGTGTTGGACTGGCCGGCCACCAAATTCCTGTTATGTTTGCTGTCCTGGACACATGCCCTGATGGCGTTAAATAACGGCCTGGACTTTCTCGAGGACCACGCAGCCTTAATCGATTGTGTCTCAGGTGTTCTTCGGCTCGAGCTACCGAGCCTTCTTCTACTGATGTTGAACCTCAGTGCCGGCTTTGTTCCACTGAGCACATTCGCGTGGCCCCAAAGGCAGTGACCTACCTTACGCTGACCTCGTCTCCGCCCGTGCCCGATGGTGATTACACTGTTTCTCTGGTTACAGCCGTGTTGCTCGACCGCCACGTGGCTCTCCCATTTTCGGTCGTAACAGTTGCCCAGAATCGGATCACACTGCCGTTACTAAATTTCGGACTTTCGACACAAGTCCTTCCTCAAGGAATAGCGCTTGCCCAGCTTTCACTATTGAATAAATGCGAGATTTCTGGCATGGTCCTTGACTCAGCCCAAGTTGACAAAGAACACCACCACAACCTCGCAAAATCGCAGTTGTTTGTAAGAATGATTTCTCCGGACCTTCCATCGCACCATGCTCACGAGCTTCGTTGCCTTTTTACTTCGACAGCCAGCCCCTATGTCAGAGGTCTGTTGTGACGCATCACATAAGCACCGGGGATGCAAGCCCGATACGTCGACGCCCATATCGCGTGTCTCAGACCGAGCGAGGTGTCATTAAGCGGGAAGCTGACGAAATGCTCAGAAGGGATGTTGCTGAACCCTCCTCTAGCCCATGGGAATCACCGGTTGTTTTGGTGAAAAAGAAGGACGGCTCATGGCGCTTCTGTGTTGATTACAGGCACTTGAACAAAATTTCCAAGAAAGATGTATACCAGCTCCCTCCAATTGATGACGCCCTCGACTGCCTACATGGTGCCTCCTACTTTTCATCCATCGTTTTGCGGTCCGGATACTGGCAAATAGCTGTTGACGAAAAAGCCAGAGAAAAAACGGCTTTCGTAACACCTGAAGGTTTGTACCAATTCAAAGTCATGCCATTCGGACTGTGTAACGTGCTGGCCACATTCGAAAGGGTTCAAGTGGACAACTTACCTTTGTTACCTTGACGGCGTCGTTGTGTATTCACCCACATTTGAGACTCACTTTCAACGGCTCTCTGATATTCTGGGTGTTTTTCACAGAGCCGGTCTGCAACTGAACTCCAAAAAGTGCGATTTCGGATGCCACCAAATCGAGATTCTCGGCCCCCTAGTCGACTACACCGGTGTTCAACCCGATCCTGAGAAGATACGCGCCGTTAAAGACTTCCCCATTCCTGGTTCAGTGCACGACGTGCGCAGCTTTATAGGGCTGTGCTCATACTTCCGCTGTTTTGACAAGGATTTCGCTTCCATCGCTCGCCCCCTCACTGATCTTCTTAAGAAGGAAGCAGCATTCTCTTGGGGCCAAGCGCACGAGTCGGCTTTTTTCGCGCCGCTGATCGGCTTCCTATCGAACCTGCCAGTCGTGGCTCACTTTGACAGCTCTGCTCCGACGGAAATCCGCGCGGACTCGAGGGGCCATGAAATAGGGGTGGTGCTAGCGCAAACACAGGCGGGCCTCGACCGGTTGATAGCTTACGCAAGCCGCCTCTTGTCTCCATTCGAGCGCAACTACTCAATAAACGAACGTGAATGCCCTGCTCTGGTGTGGGCCGTCGGCAAATTTAGACCATATCTGTACGGCAGGCCGTTTACCATTGTAACCGACCACCACGCCTTATGCTGGCTTTCTTCTCTGAAAGATCCCACAGGTCGCCTGGCTCGCTGGGGTCTATACCTCCAAGTCTTTCATTATTCAGTTGTGTACAAGTCCGGTAAACTGCACAGAGATGCCGACTGTTTATCGTGTTATCCCGTCAGCGAGCCTCCTACTGATGAGCTCGACACGGATATTTGTGTCTATTCTTTGTCGGACTTCAAAGACATCGGGCACCACCAGTGCTGAGATCCGACGTTTCGGCCTATTATCGACCGTCTCCAATCACAGCCAACGCACCCTTCTCTGAACGCGTTCGTACTGCGGGATGGTATCCTATATCGCCGCAACTACCGGGCTGATGGACCTGACCTGCTTCTGCCAGCTCCACCACGTCCCGATGGCTGGCCACCTCGGCGCTGCTCGCACTTATGACCGCGTCCGCCGTCGATTTTGCAGCCCAGGGCTCTACCGGACTGTGCATCGCTATGTCGCGGCGTGCGATCCTTGCCATCGTCGAAAAACACCTCTACTACGTACCGCAGGCCAGTTGTAACCTTTGGACATTCCCACCGAACCATTTTATCGTGTTGGTTCAGACCATTAAGGCGCCTTTCCGTTGTCCTCCTCCGGAAATCGTTGGATTGCGATAGCCACAGACTATACTACCCGCTACGCTATCACCCGTGCCCTCCCAACGAGTTGTGCTACAGATGTTGCCAATTTCCTCCTAGAGGACGTCATCCTGCGTCATGGTGCTCCGCGACAGTTGCTCACGAACCGTGGCCGGTACTTTTTGTCACAGATTGTCGAGTCTCGTGAAACAAAGCACCAACTGACGACTGCATACCATCCTCAAAAAAATGGCCTAACTGAGCGGCTCAACAAAACGCTTAATGACATGCTTGCAACGTACGTTTCCACAGACCATCGAGATTGGAATGTTACACTACCTTATGTCACATTTGCTTATAATTCCTCCCGGCACGACACGGCTGGATATTCTACTTTCTTCCTTCTTTTTGACCGCGAGCCTATTTTACCGTTCGACACCACCCTAACGACTTCAAGTGAGCCGACCACTACATATGCTCGTTACATCATCGCTCACGCTGAAGTGGCGCGCCAGGTTGCCCGAGAACGGCTATTGGCCTCACAAGCATCTCAGAAGTCTCGATACGACGAGTGTTACCGCCCTGCACACTTTGCTCCTGGCTCCTTGGTTGTTTTGTGGACCCCTTCTCGCCAGGATGGACTGTCTCAGAAGCTCATGTACCCCTTCACTGGCCCCTACCGCGTCGAGCGTGCCGTCACCCCCGTCACCTACGAAATCGTGCCTGTGTTGCCTCTGACCTTGTCTGGACACTCAGTACCTCAGCTAGTTAACGTGAGCCGCCTCAAGCCGTACCACCGACGGAGTCTACCTGCTACTGCTCCTCCTTCTTAACGGGCACCGGGACGGTGCTTCTGAGGCGGGGGATTTGTGTCACAGACTTCGGACAGATTCCCGAGAAACGTACACGGGGCATAACCACATATCCATGTGACCAATCTCTCCCTATCGGGGTATATGCTCCAGTGGAAAGACGCTGGGCGATATCCAACGGAATGAAGAGGAGGTAGACGAAGACCGAGCTCCCGCTGAGTTTGCGCCATCAACCCGTCTTTCGCCCGGTTGCTACGGTGTCCTTTGTAAAGACACCTCCTTCCTGACTACCTATCTCCGCGTTGTCACGTGACAATATGTTTATATATAGCGTTTCGCAAAAGACAAAAATATTTATTTTTTGTTTAGTCACCTAATCATAATTATATTTTCTCTCAAAAGCGGAGCTCAATGTCTCAATATGCGCAGTATACCCTAATTTTAAAGAGCATTAAATAAAAACTGGCCTGCTCTGGCACACTCAGTGCACTCAGTAAAATTGGAAATCGCTATTTTGCAATACAAAGTTTACGAAAAGCCTAACAATGTGTTTTTAAAATGATAATAATAGCTTATACTTTCCGTGAGCATTTTAAAACTGTATGAGCCCGTTCGTTTTAACCAGTTGGAATAGAATAACCACAAGAAATGGACAAAGCAATCTTAAAGCCTAACCTAAGCATCATGGATTTTTACCCAAGTCTATTAACTTGTATGTCATACATCTCTTCCATTTTTATCAATAAAAAGGCAAACATTACTGACCTACACAATAAACGAATGTAGTTAAATGCAAAATGTTTCTCCGAGAATGGCTATTGCTGGAATATTCTTTGGACTCCTGGTTTATGATTACAATTCACAAGATATTGTTTTCAAGAAGTGATAGAAGATGTAATCGAAATTTAATGTGCAATTGGTGGATCATGATCAACTTTTAGCATTTATCTAGTTTTTGTCACCTCCTAAGCAGGTGTCCTCATTGAAGCATTGAACTCGTGCATTACAAGCTACAATACTACAATTATAAAAATAGACATTCCTGCAAAAGTGTCCATTCATCACATGTGTGTTCAGCATATTATCTCTCAATAGAGCATTTAGGAACACTGAAAAAACACAGATAATCAATGTTGTGTCCACTATAGGTGTTACTCAACAAATATTGGCACAGTTTGTACTAGTGGTGCAAGGCTGTAGAAACAGTACAGCTGGCGGCTATTTCTTTTAGTCATTGACCCGGCTGTTGCACCTCATATGAATTTTCAAACTTTCTGCTCCAAGTTTTATGTGACTGCAGGCGGGGATAGTTTTATCTGGTGACATCTATATTGCTCTCAAGGTGGACCTTGTTAGCACGACAGAACCTGTTGCAGCCAGCATCTTCGCCGTCTCGTCGTCTTTGCTCGCCACTTGACGCGCAAATCACGTGAAGTAGTGACGAGAAGACTACCAGAATAATCAGGCATCCAACGCAATCGCATAAATGCCGGGGCACGACGCCGCAACCCGCAGTATGTTGACGCCGCTCCGGACATTCCAGGTCCTGGCGTGCTGGCTGCCCGCGGGCATGCCCGCACTCCAACCTGCCCCGTTCGTGCTCGCCCGTGCCGAGTGCCTCCCTTCTGTGCGGTTGCCAGCCGACGCTCGGAAACGCAGCACCTCGCCTCCTCCAGCCGTGCACCTGCCTCCGCTGACCAGCCCCTCTTGGCTTCCGAACTCCGTGACGACAGCGGATTCCACGGGCCTACTTAAACTCCTTAGAGCCGCCAAAAGTCCGGGGCACGACGCCGCAACCCGCAGTATGTTGACGCCGCTCCGGACATTCCAGGTTGGTTACTGCAAACTTTCTAAAGAATTGAGGAGCGGCAATCGTTTTCTTGTGGCGGTGTCGTGCCCCCACGACTTTAACTGGTTGTGCCGCAGTGACACCAGAGACTGGCTATTTTGGTTTGTTAACCGTTGTACGTCCGCGGTGTGCCATGTTGCATTGTCACAATTGCTGCTAGCCCTATCAGGCGACGTGGAGTCGAACCCAGGCCCTGATAGCATTCAGGAATCTAGTACGCCGATCGACGCCGGAGATATCTCTGCTGCCATGCAGATGCTCACCAGGCTCGCGTCAGGTCAAGAAAGAATTTTGTCGGATTTAGCGGACATACGGACTAGACAATTCGCCACTGACGAAAAAGTGAAGAGCTTGACTGAACGTGTCAATCTTCTAGAACAAGCTCGCTCGCCGTCCAGTAACTCTTCGGCCGATTCCAAAGCCCCGTCTGCAGAAATAGCTGCTTTGAAAGCTTCCACGGATGATTCCGAAAATAGGCTACGAAGGAACAACCTTCTCTTTTTTGGTTTTGAGGATAACCCGTCCGAAACCTGGAAACAAGCCGAAGAAACCGTTGTTGCGTTCTGCTCTACTAAGTTAGGTGTATCGCTTGACCCACTGAATATTGATCGAGCGCATAGACTGGGCTCTTACAGTGAAGATAAAAACCGCCCCATAATAGTTCGCTTTGTTAGATTCAAAGATAAAGATGCGGTGTTGGGGGCGGGTCCGAAGCTGAAGTCCAGTGACATTTCCATCAGGGAAGACTTCTCTCGTTCAGTGCGCTTAGCCCGCAGGAAACTTACCGAATTTGCAAAGGCTCGCTCTTCCTCCTATAAATTAAGGCATGATAGGCTTCGTATGGACGGACGAGACTTCCTTTACGACGCTGATACGGATGTTGTCGTGCTGCAAAAAAAGTGAACTTGAAACGGAGTCGAGCAATCCCTGTTACTGCAGTTAGCGATACCGTCAGCGTTCCTCGATGCAGCCTTATTAAGTATGAGCCATGCCGTCCTTCACTTGTAAACATTATGCTTATCAATTGCCGAAACGTTAAGAACAAAACCGACGAGTTAACAGGGCTCGTATCATCTTTTGGCCCTGACATTGTTATCGGGTCTGAATCTTGGTCGGATGAATCGATTTCCAGCTCTGAAGTATTTCCTGCGGAATATGTGGCCTATCGCAAAGACCGGAATACGCACGGTGGGGGCGTTTTTGTTCTGGTCAAGCACAGCTTGCCAAGTTTCGTAGTCAACTTTGAGGCTAACAGCTGTGAATCTGTTTGGTGTAAAGTTGTTCTCGAACAAAACAAACAGCTTACAGTTAGAGCATTTTACCGCCCGCCTAATGACAACAGCAGCCATACCTTTAATACCCTCTGTCAAATATTACTTACGGTTTCAACTGATTACTTTCTCGTCGGTGGTGACTTTAATATGCCGGATGCGCAGTGGATTAACAAACTTCCAGTACTTCCTTCGCGCTCATACCTGTCGTTGGCTTTTTACGATCTTTTTGCAACAGATGGTCTTTATCAATTCGTGGAGGAACCAACACGGCGTCATAGCAATGCCGCTTCCACCTTAGATCTTCTGATATCAAACTCTCCTTCGTTGCTTCAATCTGTTTCCATAGTTCCCGGAATAAGCGACCATAATGCAGTGGTTGCCCGTCTCGTTGCTTCCAAACCGTACATACCGCCTCCGAAACCCAGGAAAGTTTATTTCTTTGATAGTGGAAATTACTCTCGTATTTCTGAAGCGCTTGAGTCAAGCTTCGATAGTTTCTCAGAACAAAGCAGCACTGTATCTGTCCCTGAGTTATGGCTGCTGTTTAAAGAGCAACTTTTAAAGCTCATTGACTTGCATATCCCCTCTAAGCTTCTTTCTGCGAAACACCGAAAAAATAAACCTTGGTTTGATAAACCCATTAAGGTTCTACTTAATAAGAGGAATCGTATATTCAAACGGTATAGAAAAAATCCCGATCCACTGCAACTTTCTAAGCTTCGACAGCTTGGTTCCGAAATCAAGGTCAAAATCACAGAAGGAAAAAAGCGGTATTTTGACTCTCTTGGTTCTATAATTAAAGAAAATCCAAAGGAACTCTGGAAGCTGGTGAAATCTAACAGCAAATATGATGTTGGTATCCCTCCGTTAATCCACAATAGTGCAGCTGTTACCAATGATAGAGATAAATCAAGCTGTTTTAATGATTACTTTGTCTCAGTGTATTCCACGCTAGTACCTCAACATATTCCAGTCTTCTTGAGCAACGCACTTGATGATATGCCGGATATTGCTATTCACTACTCTGGAATAGTCAACCTTCTCCAAAAATTAAAACCACACTCGGCACCAGGTCCAGATAAGATACCCAATCTTGTTTTGAAATCCTGCGCACATGCCACCTCAAAGTATTTAGAAGTACTGTATCACAAATCTCTTGAAACCTCAGAAATACCTGAGGACTGGAAGATGGGCGACATTGTTCCGATTCATAAAAGTGGGCCCCGAGACAGTGTCATGAACTATAGACACATATCTTTAACATGTGTGTGCTGGAAAACCCTGGAGCACATAATTTACACTAACATCTTTACCCACCTTCAAAACAAGTTTCTTTGTTCCTTACCAACACGGGTTTAGAGCTGGTCATTCATGCGTAACTCAGTTAGTGGAATTTACCCATGACATATTTACATCATTTGATAAAGGTTTACAAACAGACTGCATACTATTAGATTTCCAGAAGCGTTTGACAAAGTGTCCCATGTTCTCTTACTCCATAAGCTTTCACTTCTTGGTTTACCAGATAACATCCTTTTTTAGCTCAAAAAGTATTTGACAGGTCGTTTACAAAGAGTGATAATTAATGGCGCAGAATCAGAATATGCATGCGTATCTTCTGGCGTTCCGCAGGGTTCCGTCTTAGGTCCACTTTTATTTCTTATATATATAAATGACATTGGCACAGGAATCACTTCGAAAATCCGGCTGTACGCAGACGATTGTGTCCTTTACAGAGAAATTAATAACGACTCTGACCGAGTAGCATTACAGACAGACCTAAATAAAATTTCTTCATGGTGTGACAGGTGGCTTATGTCCCTGAACATCTCAAAATGCAAGCATATTTGCTTCACGCGCAAGCGTCAACCAATCGGTACACAGTACTGCTTGAACGGCACCCCATTATCAGAAACAAGCGAAGCAAAATACCTAGGTGTCACGTTTTCTGCCGATCTGACATGGAATCGTCACGTTCAAAGCATCACTTTAAAAGCAGGACGAGTACTAAATTTCATTAAACGGAACTTTAAGCACGCGCCAATAGATGTCAAGAGAACACTTTACCTAAGCAACGTTCGCCCGATTCTGGAATACACGTCCGTTGTGTGGGACCCGCAGACACAAATTCTTATCAATAGCTTAGAAAGGATACAGAAACGCGCAGCCCGATTCATAACCGGCATTTACTCATTCCAAAGCAGTGTCACAGAAATAAAACGGCACAGATGTTTGGAAGATCTTTCACTGCGCCGTGTTGTTTCCCGCCTCTCTTTCCTTCGAGATGCCGTCTTCAATCGCACACCACTAAACAAAGAGACTTATCTACAATCCCCAACATACATATCCGGGCGCCGGGACCACTTACTCAAGATAAAAGAAATGTGCGCGCGCACAACCACATACCAAAACTCCTTTTTCTCCGTACAATACGCGATTGGAACCTGCTGCCTCCTGAACTAATCGAAGTTGCTTCTGATGTGACGTTCCCCACTGCCCTTCAAGAATATATTTATGGATAAAAATAAAAATGTACTCGCCATTTGAAACTTTCTTTGATATTTATGCTTTGCAATGTTAGCCAGCGTGCTGTGTAAATGAATGTATCTTGTTACCTGGCGGATATTTATGCTTTGCAATGTTAGCCAGCGTGCTGTGTAAATGAATGTATCTTGTTACCTGGCCGATATTTGTTTTTAGTGCTGTCTCATTTGCTCCCCAACAATGTACCACATGTGTGATTAGTATTGTACTCACGGTCTGCAGTGTGTGGCTTACTAACGCAAACCTTGTATGTTTTCTTACAATTGTTTTTTTTTTCTTTTTTCAACCTTTCAAAGAGTGTGCAATGTTGTATTTTATATCGATTATTTGTCTCCCCTACTATAATGCCAAACGGGCGAAGTAGGTATGCAAATAAATAAATAAATACAGGGGGTGGCAAGGTTAGATTGCAACCACCAAAATAAGTGTTATTTCCCGTTTTAAATTTCTTGTTTTTTTTTCTTCTTTCATATGGTTTCTGGTGTGTTTAACTTGGGGGGACCGGTATTCAATCATTAATAATGTAGTAAAGCGCAAAAGACAAGATACAAATGAAAGAGATCCATGACGAGCGTAGCCGAGCCCTGATGCTGACGTAAGAGAACTGACGTAGACAACAGGACGATCAGCGCTCGTTTTATCATTTAGTTATTAAGCACTGCGCGCCAAAACAAGTTTTTTGTTTCCAATTGGTCGCATAATAATGGCTCCATGCCGCTGTTCCCTGCACATGTGGCCTCTGTGGTTGCCAATGGGTTATGTTGCCCGTTTTAGTGCGTAAAAGGCCGGGTACTATTTACGGGAGCTCTGTAACCACATTATTTTTAGGCGGGTTCTCCATACTCCTCCTCCTAAGATCCTTGCGTCCTCTGCACTTTTCATTGCCGACGGTGGCTTTTCACCCGCTCCCATTCGCTGTTAAAAGTTGTAGACCAATCTCACGTTTGGGAATTAAGATATAAGACCCGATAGCAATGCTTTCATGCTGCATGTATTTTTGGACCGTATTTAGAGCAAATACACTTTGTGTGATCAAACCTTTAGGTTTTGTAAAGAAAAAAAACATTAGCACAAATTTTCTACAACCACTGAAAAAAACACACACAACAAAGGTCATCTAAACCTTTGAAGCGTAAAATGTGCGTATTGAAGGTTCTGGAATAGAAGTGATGGTCAGCTTAAGCGGCCCCTTTCTTTCTATTGGCAATAATGTTACGATAATTTTTTACAATAGAAGGTGCTCATAGCTATTTTTAAACCATCCATGAAAGTGCTAAATATAATGTTTTTGTTCTGCCATGAACGTAAGCTTTTACATGTCCACAATATGTGGAGGAGGGGGAATGTTTCGCCTTTTTTAGCACAGTTAACACTAATTGTTATATGCTCCCAACCAAGCAACTCTGCTATATCATATTTAAAGAAACCAAACGAGTTTTTTGTCTTCATTTATGGGGGTTAGTAGGGAAGCTCCTCGCTTTTTGGTAAGACCAACTCAAATACTCTTACAAGATACTCTCTTGGGCTGGTGTCCTTAAGTCGTTCTGATACTTAGCCACTGGTGTCCTTAGGTCGTTCTCATAGTTATTTTACATTTCCTGTAAAATATTTTGGTCGAATTGCCTTTTAATCAAAAGCTTATTTTCAGAAATCGACAACACCATCCTGTCTTCTTTTTGTTAGGTGAACCAATGTAGTTTTCCAAATTATTTCTAGAGGGAGAGGGGCTCTGGTTGAATGCATCAGTTGCGGGCATGGCTGGTGAACTTATCTGGCTTGGATGTCACCAACTGCAGGTAGTAGAAAAAATAGAATGACTCGAGATACTATTTTAAATTTATTATACTGGATTCAAATGGTTCTTTGAAAGAATACAGGGTTGCAAACTTTTAGGTGTCTGGTTAAGCGTGAAGCAGCAAACGTTTTCAGTATAGCCAGCAACCAATTTGCTTCTGTATTGGTGGCTCTCAATTATTTGTCGGCATGCCTGCCGCGTTCAGTAGTTCTCTGTCAAATGGCAATGCCCAGATCCTCTTACAAATTTTGGTTTCCTTCTGCACCTATTGCTTCGACATCCACAATAGATGCAACGTTGCTGGTTGATTATGTACAATTTGGTCTCAGTGTGAATAGAGCTTGTGGTTGCATACTTTGGATGAACGCTATATTCAAAGGTTTTAATGACGTATTTGAGCTTAGTTTAGTTTTCGCCAAACTTCATTTTGGTTCATTAGAAAGCGTGTTAGCGAAGCTCACGCGCACCTTTCTGCAGCTGGAAGTCTATTCTGGTTATCAATTCTGTTTCTGAGATGACACCTAAGAGATTATTGGCAGGATGATGTGAGTTACATGAACTCGAAGGTCAGTTGAATAATTTGGATTGAGAAAAGTATTGCACTGGTATTTATGTTTGTGTTTATCAGATGCCCCTGGAATTTATTGTATTCGAACGGTAGTATTTGTGGTCCGGACATTTATTAAACAATGTTACTCAAAATAAAGAGTTTCTCATGAAAGAGAACTTCCTTTACAGCTGACAGCACTATTAAAAAAGAGTGCAGGATTTAGTGTTCATGAGGAAAGAAGGTTGGAGGTAAACGAAAGGCATCTCCTCAGACCCACCTAATAATGTGAGCATAAAAATTACCTGGCACAACATATACAACATAAATTCCCAGTCGGTGGCTTCGTGCAATGGTGTTTACACTGCTTTGGGCAATGCTGTAGTAGCCGAGACAGCAGTACCTAGACGCCGAACATAATGCACATACTCGGTATTTGGGCCTGTATGGTTTTTCAAAGATCACTACGTAGCAGAAGTTTGCTGTGCCAGTAATTTCGTAGGTTATTTTCTTTCGTTCCTCTTCCCAAATTTTGTTGTTAGTTCGACAAGTTGGGGACAGTGATAATCCATGGCTAAGTGTTGTCTCCTTTCTCGTCCAGATCAGATGTTTTTTAGAGAGTTTGACAATAAACAGGAAGTTGTTAAAAATTGTTGCGGCCTTTAGCGCTAGAACAAACACAGTACGAGGTGCATAAAACCTCTCTTATTATTGAGAAGTTACTCTACAATTTTACCGATTTACGCCTATCACAGTTTTCCCAGTCAAGCACCACATTCACAATTTGAAGATTAAAGGGTCGATAAGGAATGTCATATTGCCGCAATCGTTAGTATTTATTGACCCGGCGAACGCTCAACCCACACTATCATCATCGACTGACGGCAGGAGGAAGACGACGTTGTCCGACTTAATATAAAAGATCCCGACGTGTGCACCGCCGAAGGTAGCGCTGGTGCGCCAATAGGACGTTGCACCACCCGCGTACAAATGAATGGTAAAGTGCGCCCAGTGAAGTTCCTCTTATTGGAGAACCCCTCCTGGGATGTTATCCTTGGCATGGACTTTTTCATCGATAATGGCGCCGTCATCGACTTAAGAACCAACAGGCTTACGCTCGGGCACCTGCACCTATTCAAGAGATCCGTTCGTTGACAGCAGCAACGGTACGTGTCGTAGCCGAACACGTGAAGCTGCCCCACGCTCCAGCGTATTCTTGTCTGTGCAGGCAGACATGGCAATTAGTGGAGAGGCTGGGATTGAGGGCAGTGTTCAACTTCTTTTCCAAAAGTGGGTCGGCATTGCTCGAGGCATAGCACAACTTTATGAACGATATCATGATGTCCTTGTTACGAACTTCCGGAGCGAGCCACAGCATTTGACGAGCGCAATGACCGTAGCTAACCTAGAGGGAATTGCCGACTCCATTGATGATCCTTTGCTCTCCGAACTTACTACGCGATCTGCAGCCCTGAAACCGGCAATGACTGCACCCACCCAATTAAATGTCAATCCGAAGCTTTCGCTCTTTCAGCAGCACGAGCTATCCCAACTGCTCAATGAGTTTCGATACTGTATCGCTGCCAAAACCGGTGTTGGCACGACCAGTCTAGCCAAGCACAGAATTATTATTTACGATTTAACACATCCCGTCCGTCAATCACCCTACCGCGTTTCTCTAAAATATAGGGAAGGTATCCAGGAGCAGGTTCTAAACATGTTCGAGGACAGCGTTATTCCACGGTCGACAAGCCCCTGTGCCGCGCCGGTGTTGCTTGTAAAAACGAAAGACGGAAAAATGCGGTATTGTGTGGATTATCGGCGATTGAACAAAGCGACACAGAAGGACGTGTACCATCTTTCACGCTTGCTAACACGCTTGATTGACTCCGTCATGCTCGTTACTTCTCGTGTATTGACTTAAAGGGTGAATCAAGGTTGATGAGCCAGACTGGGAGAATACTGCATTTATTACCCCAGACGGCCTGTACGAAATAAAAGTGAGGCCGTTTGGGCTATGTACAGCGCCGGACATTTCAACGCGTCATGAATATGGTTCTCGAATGCCTGAAATGGCAGACCTGTATTGTTTACCTAGATGACGTCGGGATTTTTCTTTGCACTTTAACGAGCACTTACGTCGGCTGTGAGCTGTGCTTGAAGCTCTGAAAACGCCGCCTTGACACTAAATCCCAACAAATGCCGATTTCTTCAGTACCACCTCATATTTCTTGGCTTGTCGTCAGCAACGAAGGAGTACGCGCTGAACTAGAGAAGACTGCTGCAGTGAGCTCTTTCCCAAGATCATAGAAAAAAAAGGTGGTCAGAAGATTGCAAGGCATTGCGCCTACTACCGACGTTTCATTCGGAACTTTTAACGCACCGCCGCCCCACTAACCCACCTCACGAAAGAAGATGTTCGGTTTGATTGGAAGCATGAGCAACAAAAGGCTTTCTAAGGACTCAAAGAAGCCCTACAGACAAAACTTGCTCTGGGCCACTTCGACCAGGAGGCGACGATAGAAATCCACACTGATGCTAGCAACAGGGTGCTTGGTGCAGTACTCATTCGAAACCAGGATGGCTCTGACCCAGTCATTGCATATGCGAGCGGCGTGCTTTCTAGGGCGGAGGGAAATTATTCTACTACTGAGAGGGAGTGTATCACCGTTATTTAGGCCATAACTAAGTTCCGCTCATCTTTATGGGCGGCCGTTCCGCCTGGTTTCTGACTACCACTTCCTATGCTGGCGGGCCACCCTCAAGGACCCCTCTTGCCATCTGGTACGGTGGAACCTTAGGCTACAAGAATACGACGTCACTATAGCATACACGTCGGTGCGCAGCACAGTGACGCCGACTGACTCTCTCGGGCTGCCATGGAGTGTGGACAGGCTGATACTGACGACGATGACGACGCCTTCTTGGGAGCAGTCAGTATTGAGGACATGGTGACACGCCAATGGAGCGACGCTGAGCTCTGGCAAGGGATCGGCTACTTGGTCGACAATTAAGTGTTGTCCCTAGAGCCTTCAAACATGTTGTGCACGCGCTCACTCTGATGGACAATCTCCTCTATCCGACGAACTTTGCGGCTGGTGGTCGCTCGTGGCTCCTGGTCGTGCCGGACAATCTACGCACGGAGATTGTTGAGAGTTGTCACGATGATCCGACTTCGCGACACCTTGGTTACACCCATACGGTAGCGCGACTAAAGGAAAAGTATTATTGGACTCATCTTCCCAAAGCTGTACGTCAGTACACCAGAAGATGCCGAGAATTCCAGAGGCGAAAGAGGCCCCCAACACGCCCTGCCGGACTTCATCAACCGATGGAACCGCCGATAGCCCCGTTCAAGCATGTCGGAATGGATCGGCTAGGTCCTTTTTATTTGTCGAACGCCCGTAATCGCTGACAGGTTGTGGCAACGGATTATCTGACCAGATATGCCGAAACCAAAGCCCTTCCATTCACAACCACATCGGAAGTAGCCGCTTTCTTTGTCCAGCACAATACTCAACGACGTGGTGCACCAGAGATCCTCATCACCGGCCGCTGTTCCGCATTTACAGCTCACCTAACGCAAGACACTCTGCGTGTAAGTCACCCGACTCATCGCAGAACTACCTCATACCACCCCCAAACAAATGGACTGACAGAGCGCCTTAACAAGACTATCACAGACATGATGGCGATGTACGTCGACGTGGAGCATCGACAATGAGACGAGCTTTTAGCTTTTGTAACTTTCGCGTACAGTGCTGTCGTCCGGGAGAACACCGGCTTTTCTGGGTTTCACCTAGCTCCCGGCCGGCAAGCAACCAAAATGCTGGATGCCATGTTGCCGCTCCTGCCCAATGATGATGCCAACGAGGACGCTCGACGAGTCTCTCAGCAGGCAGAGGAGGCCCGGCAATTAGCTAGAATTCGAATTTCCAGTCAACACTCTGTTGAAGCTGCTCACTACAATCTTTATAGACGTGACGGATACTTTAGTCAAGGAGATAAGGTGTGGATCTGGGCACCCGTTCGATTCCGTGAGCTTAGCGAAAAGCTCCTTAAGCACTATTTCGGGCCGTATACATTAGAGCGCCGTTTCGGTGACATTAACTGCGAGGTGCTACTGGACGCTGTCTGTTCTTCATCGCGACGACCTTTACGTTCGGGCGCTGTACATGTTATCCGCATCAAACCCTACTTTGTTTGCTAGGACTGCAGCCGTCACTTCCCGAGTAGCGCACTGTAGTTTACATGTCAAAGCACATCGAGACGATGTGTTCTTGAAGAGGGGGGTAACGCCGTAATAATTATTATTCATTGACATGGCAAATGGCCAACCCCCACCATCATCAACGATTGACGGCCAGCGGAAGATTACGTTGTTCGCACTCGACAAGCGCGTGGTCGCTGTTCTTAGGCCCCAACAAGTTCTTGGCATTAAAGCCATATCCTTAAACCCTAAACCACCAAGTTCGAGCCTCTTATCGGTGACAATATTATTGATCTGAAATTTTTCTATTTCGGTTAAAAGGACCGAGCATGCTGAAGGGCTGCTTTGCGTTTTGTGATCACGCCATTCGCTATAGAAACTTTTACTTGAAACATACCATCTATATCTGAACATAGCGGCTTTAAACATTTTACCATGGTAGATTCGTCATTGTCTTGATACTCATGAAACACTCAAAGCATCCTAATAAAGATATACATCTTTTGCTAGGACATGAACCGCTCGCAACTTCAGACCGAATATATTTTATGACATAATAAATTCACAACCTGCTTCGGTTACTGATTTTACGGCATCGAATTGTAAAAGGTCTTTTCGTCCGGTAAAAAAAACATATTGCCTCTTCAACGCCCTTGCTAAATCGATAAAGGAAGAGGGACGACGAGATATGTCTTGATCAGGTTAATTGATCTGATCTGGGGTTTTAAAACAAACTCTAACGAGAGTGAACTTGTACAAAAATATCAACAAAGACCTATCTACCGCGAATACCGGCGCACCGCAAGCCGCCGCAATGGCTTTGCAACCTTCCTTTCCTTCTAGCGCTTCATTCAACAGGGATTGAAGTCGATGGAGAACATTGTCCATCCCGCCAAACTACCTGGTGTTCCCGAGGAAATACTTAAAATGTTGGTTTAATAAAAAAAGAATATTGAGATCGGCATTCGAAAAAATAAAACAAATTCATACTGCGCCTAAAAGCTGGAGACAGCTGCTTATAAAACAAGCTAATTAAAGTTTTGTTATGAGTGAAAAATCAATTCATTATGCAGTTGGATCAAATCAAAGCACGTTTTTGAACAACATACTTGCTGCCACCATATAGAGTTTTGGAGAATTTACTTTTACATTTTGCCGCGCGAGTACTCGGAAACGTATGTTGTCAGTGTCGCGAATATCCTCTAGTAAAAATTTTCTACACGTCCTAGCAATCTGTATGATTCGAAATCTCGTTTAAGATTTCCTTTCAGTACCCATCACTGTGGTCACGTCAAAAACGAGAACCCCATCATTATATTGGTACTTGTCACGCCTTCTGATGACTTCTAGATCCTTGTTTAAATAATGCCACCAATATTTCTTGAATTCTCTACCTTTTGATAGTACCGCTGCAGTTCGTTATTAGAGGGTCGTGCTTTAGTTGTTGTAGGGGGGTCATATACACTGTAGCTGCTTCTCTCAAAATGCTTCTCCTTCAGATACCTTCATCCACACACGGAAGCTGCTTTTAGAGGTATTGTGAGAGCTTCTGCTACCTGCGTAGACGCTTTAATCAGGTTGCAGGTGCATCGTTCGATAAATATTCACACGTACTTCGGACCTGGCACATTAAATTACGACCAAGATTACCTTTTCCACGTTCGATCACAGCTACGTCGGTGCCTGTGATGCCGATTAAAAATTACTCATTCTTACCCCGAGCAGCACTCATCAGGCCTTTTGTTTTTGTGTTGACTGTACATCTAAGCAAGATACCCCAATAGTTCAAGTACCGGCTTCCTCACATTCAAGACGTCCTCGACTGTGTGTATGGGGCGGAGTTTTGTCATTTGAATTCATCATCATCATCACCGGCCTGTCTACGCCCACTGCAGGGCAAAGGCCTCTCCGATTATTCTCCAATTACCTCGGTCCTGTGCCAACTGTGACCAATTTATCCCCGCAAACTTCTTGATCTCATCTGCTCATCTAACTTTCTGCCGCCCCCTGCAGCGCTTGCCTTATCTAGGGATCCACTCTGTTACCCTTAATGGCCAGCGGTTATCTCGCCTTCGCATTACAGGCCCTGCCCAAGTCCATTTCTTCTTCTTAATTTCTACTAATATGTCTTTAACACCAGTTTGCTCCCTGACCCATTCCGCTCTCTTCTTGTCCCTTAATGTTACACCTATCATTTTCCGCTACATTGCCCGCTGAGTCGTTCTCAATTTAAGTTGAACCCTCTTAGTGAGCCTCCAAGTTTCTGCCCCGTAGGTGAGTACCGGTGAGATGCTGCTGTCATACACTTTCTTCTTCAACGACAATGGTAGGCTGCTATTCATTATCTGATAATGTCTACCATATGCACCCCACCCAATTCTGATCCTTCTAATATATCTGACTCATGGTTGGGATCTGGGGTCACAACTTGGCCTAAGTATATATATTCGCTTACCACTTCCACTGCCTCGCCATCTATCTCAAACTGCTGTGCTGTCCCGAGGTTATTGATCATTACTTTAGTTTTCTGCATATTAATTTTCAGGCCCACGGTTCTACTCTGTTCGCCCAGTGCGAAAAGCATGCTTTGCAATTCGTCCCCCGAGTTACTTAGCAAGGCAACGTCATCAGCAAATCTGAGGTTACTGAGGTATTCTCCATTAACCCTTACTCCCACCTGTTCCCAATCCAACGTTCTGAATACTTCTTGTAAGTATGCTGTGAATAACATTGGAGAAATTGTGTACACCCTTCCTTATAGGTATTTTAATGCTCTCCTTATGGAGGATGATGGTAGCTTTAGACCCATTATAGATATCCTCTAGTATTCTTACATAATGCTCATCTACCCCCTGGTTTCGTAATGCCTGAATGACTGCTAGGGTTTCGACCGAGTCAAATGCTTTCTCATAATCTATGAAGGCTATACATAGGGGTTCAGTATACTCAGCGCACTTCTCTATCGCCTGATTGATCGTGTGAATATGGTCCATTGTTGAATACCCTTTACGGAACCCTTCTTGTTCTTTAGGTTGACAGAAATCTAAGGTTGCAGAGATTCGGTTAGCGATTACCTTGGTAAATACCTTGTAGATGACTGACAGTAAGCTGATCGGCCTGTAGTTTTTCAAGTCCTTCATGTCGCCTTTCTTATGGATTAGGATGATGTTCGCGTTCTTCCAAGATTCGGTACCATTGCGGTCATTACGCATTGAGCATACAGGTTTGCCAGTTTTTCAAGTACAATTTCTCCGCCATCCTTCAAGAGGTCTGCTGTTATCTGATCCTCACCAGGTGCTTTGCCCCCTTTCATTTCTTTCAAAGCCTTCCTTACTTCTTCGGTCATTACTGGTGGGATGTCTATCTCCTCTGATAAACTGTCTCGTTCGGCATTATCCTGTATGTCGCGGCTACTGTACAGATCCCTCCTCGGCCACTATGACTATTTTATCCCTATTTGTGATGACATTGCCTTGCTTATCCTTACGTGCATACATCTGATTTTTCCCCACGCCAAGACGTCTCTTTACTGCTTTCAGGCTACCTCCGTTCTTTACAGCGTATTCGATCCTCTCCATATTATACTTCCGTATGTCAGCTGTCTTGCGCTTATTGATTAACTTCGAGAGCTCTGCTAGTTCTATTCTATCAGCTGCGGTAGAGATTCTCATGGTTTGCCGTTTCCTGATTAGATCTTTTGTCTCCTGTGAATGTTTACCAGTATCCTGTCTAGCCATAGCGTCCCCGACTTATACTGCACACTCCGTGAGAATGCGTGTAAGGTTGTCGCTGGCTTCCTGTGTCGTAAGCTCGGCTTCCTGGTTAAGGGCGGAATATCGGTTCTGCAGCGCGATCCTGAATTCTTCTACTTTACGTCTTACTGTTTGCTCATTTAACGGCTTCTTTCGTACTTGCTCGTTGCGGTCTCTCCTCAGCTCTAGCCTAATTCGAGATCTTACCACACGGTGGTCAATACACCTTACCCTTCCGAGCACTTCCACATCCTGCACGACGCCAGGGTTATCGCATAATATGAAGTCTATTTCATTTTTGTGCCCCCCTTCGGGCTCCTCCAGGTCCACTTCCCACTCTCCCGTTTAGAGAAGAAGGTATTCATTATGCGTAGGTTATTCCGTTCTGCAAGCTAAACTACTAGGTCTCCCCTGCTATTTCTACAGCCCAGACCATAGTTCCCAACTGCCTTGTCTCCAGCCTGATTCTTGCCTAATTTAGCATTGAAGTGCCCCATAACTACAGTATACTGCGTTTTTACTTTAGCCATTGCCGATTCCACATCTTCATAGAAGCGTTCCACTACTTGGTCGTCGTGGCTGGATGTGGGCGCGTACCCCTGCACCACCTTGAGCTTGTACCTCTTATTGAGCCTAATTACAAGAGCTGCTATCCTTTCTTTAATTGTGTAGTATTCGTCTATGTTGCCAGCTATGCTTTTATTGACTAGAAATCCCACTCCCAGTTCTCTTCTGTCCTCTAGACCACGGTAACATAGGACGTGTCCATTTTTCAGCACCGTAAAGGCTTCGCCTGCCCTCCTAACCTGCCCTCCTGTCTAAGCCGATCCTATTACATCACATTTAATGCCCTATAATTCCTCGAACAACACCTCGAGACTTGCTTCGCTAGATAAGGTTCGCACGTTAAACGTCGCCAGGTTCAGATTCCATTGGCGGCCTGTCCGGATCCAGTGATTCTTAGCACCCTCTGCTGCGTCACAGGTCTGACCGCCGCCGTGGTCAGTTGCTTCGCAGCCGCTGGGGACTGAGGGCCGAGGGTTAGTTGGCGTATTCATGGGAGGTTGTGGCCGGTACTACAGCAGGGTGGCCAATCCTGCTCTGGTGAGGGAGTGCATTACCGGCAATGGTCGACGGGGTCAGGACGCAACCCAAGTCCCTTTGTGCAATTCCATCAATACGCGGATTTTTTTTTAATCCAGTGGGAATTGTCTGGCACCGGGATTCGGACCACGGTCCTTCTGCACGTGAGGCGGGTGTTCTACCTTTACGCCATTGCTGCATCCACTGAATTACACTCAAGTTACTTGTTATAGAATATAGCTGAACGTTATCATGCTAACACTTCTCTCCGTCACCTTATGTGCTCTTAAACCTCTGTGTCGGCTCTTTTACGGCTGTGTAAAAGCGTGTTACAAGTCCCCCGCATAACGGGAATTTTTTATGCCACGTAGATTGTAACACGAATGTCACACTTTTAGACGCAATATATAATTGTTAGGGAACTGCCGATGCACGTTGGACCTATCGTAGATGAACTGTACAGATCCCAACAATGAACTCATTATTGGAGGAATTTTGAGCGGGTGACTTTGCAATTGAGTGTTGATGTTGAATCAAAAAGTGCTGTTCGGCGTTCTAAGCTTGTCCCGCGTCTGATCATGGCGTTTGCGTCAAGTTCGCTAATAAACATATCTCATTCTATCCCGTGCTCAGTTTGCTTCCGTCTTAGTAGTTGGTGAAATCTGTAGGCTCACTTCACCCTAAGTGTTTCGGGGACAGTCTGTTACTACGATGCTATATACACCGTTCTCTTCGTGTTTTCGTGGAAAGCACAAACAGGGTGTTACCACAGCTACGTTAAAAATTCTTGCTGGTTTTGCCCAAACCTAACGTTATGGAATAAATCTTTTCCGCTGAATGCCCCCTTCCAGTGCTTGACGCAACTATTTCTAGCCGAGCCACCTGGGTTTCAGAAGGTCGCAATAATTCTTCCTTTGCAGCCGTCATTCCTTTCCACTTGTCATTCCAACTATTCGCTTCATCTATGAAGCTTTTTATCTCAATTCCGAAGAGAACATCCCACTATCTTTGGAAATACCAGCAACAGAGAGAAAAATGCAAACTACTCCTGACCAAACACGAAGACGCCGCCTGTTTTCATTGAAAATGTTGTATCCAAGCTTTTGTGATAATGGTAGGTAAATTTCGGTTACTGACGCCAACTTGGGCTGTGGAACACGCATTGCGACAACAAACAATGGAGGTCCTTCTGTGCACGGTGCCCAAAGTGTCATCTTTAGGCATTTCTCACAGCTATGAATTGGCTGACATTCGTGTGTCAGTTCCCAGTATGAGCACAAATAACGACACGATTTGTTTTTAACGGGATATAGCAGTAAACAACAGGCAGGCTAGCGGAAACGATATAAAAAATCATGGTTACAAAAAGAAGGGTAAGGAATCTGAACATGTAAAAAAGAACTTGTGTCGTATATGGTGTACTAAGAGACAAAAAAAGAGGAGGGTGCTGTACTAAAATTCTCATTATTAAACCCCTTGAAAACATATTTTATTGCTTTTGGCGCACACTGATGTGGTGTAGTACCTGCCTGTGGTGTAGTGCCTGACTTGTACACTATTTAAAATAACAGGCAAAATATTGCAATCCGCAGAATTTCTTATCAACTGTCGTTGGGATGCTCAACTGCCACTCAACTGGAGAACAGTTCAACGTAGTTACACGGCACGTACGTCGTTTGGTTCCGTAGAACCATTTGGTCACGTGATTCAATAGGTGAAAACTATTTCCGCAGAAAATGAAATGTAAGAGCGTGCATTTTTTTTTTACATTTCCTTGGCTTTTTATTATATGAACTTTTCATTTTTCACAATTTTTGTTATGTTTCGCGCTTAGAGCTGCTGGTTCCCATCCATCGCAATCCAAAGCCGGTCGTTTGATTGGTACTCGTTTGTTAGTGGTGTTGATCAGTTCGGCTCAAGCCATGCTGCTTTATTGTGTTTGTGTAAAAGTTTAGGTGTAGTGTTGTCGTACGTGTAATAAGGCACTCCTGTTTTTAGGGTGGTGTTCCTTTAAAAATCGTCTCGGTGTGTTAACGCGAGCCTCTGAATTGGCTCTAAGCAGGCCGACCCACGGCCGCAGTCGTGTGGAAGAGTTCGTGTTAGTGCTTACGCGTTACCAGACTTTACTGATGGAGAAAAAGGCCCAGCTACACACGTTGCAAATGAGGAAGTCGTCGTTGAAGAAGCAGAAACTGCCTGCGGAAAGACATTGTCGCGTTCTGGTCGCAGTAGCCCTGCAACCGTGTGCGCCTGAGACGCGAGTGTGGATTTCGCCTAGGCCCCCGCTGTGGTATGACACAACAGAGCCGACGTTATCGGATGCCGACTTTAAGGCGAACTTTCACGACACGCGGCAACCATTCGCGTACATCGTAAGTTCCTGTTCTTGGCTTTCTAGGCAAGACCCGAATGTGCGTCGCTGCATTCCGCTGCACAAGCGTGTCGCTCTTTCGCTGTACCGCCTTGCTTCGTCGGCAGAAGAGCGGACCGTCGCACACCTTTTCAGCGTCAGCCGCTCTTCGGTGAACAATATCTGCAGAGAGTTCTGTGACATTCTGTTGCATGTGTTCGAGCCCCAAAATATCTGCATGCCGTCAATAAACGACTTGAAAGACCACATGCGTCAGTTTGAGGCCACCACGGGATTTCCTCAGGGATTTGGCGCTCTCGATGGCTGCCACGTAAATGTGGCCCCGCCAAAGAGAATCCGCAAGACTGCTGTAATTACAAAGGGTGGTATAGTGTCATCCTGCTTGCGCTGGTTGACCACCTTTATAAGTTCATTTTCACAAATGTGGGCTCCCCAGGCCGGAACCATGATTCGGCCGTCTACAAAGGCTCAGTGCTGGCTCGGGTTGTGAACACACAGCTTTTATCGGAACCAGCGAAGCAAATAAAAGGGGAATCAGTGGGCGCCATTAATTTATGCGACCAGGCCTTCCCCCTAACGTCTAATTTAATGAAGCCATACCCCAACAGGAGCACGAGTGGGGAAACTTTGCGGCACTTTAACTACACTTTGTATGAAGCAAGACTTGTTGTGGAGAATGCCTTCGGTAGGCTGAAGGCCAGATTTAGAGTTCTCAAATCACTTGAGTGTAAAATCAGCAATGCCAATCGCATTACCAGTGCATGCTTTGTTCTGCACAACATTTGCGAGCACATGCATGACCACTGCGACAAGCACTCGTGTGATGGAGCTGCTCCAGGTGAACTGCCACCGCCAGTTCGCATCAGCAGCGAAACCCCCTCTTCTTGGGAACGTGTGCGCAATGCACTGGCTAAACATATTTTCGCATCGAAGATGTGAACTTCGCACGTTGCCAAGTTTTCACAGGTCTGCAAGATTGGCGTGCAGCTAGAATGCAGCTGTTGTGACAATGCGGCCGCAGGTTGTGTCGTGCAGTTTATGTGCGTGCTAGCAAGTCGAAAAGTGACATGGTAAAATGCGTGCGTCATGCAATTGCACAACACTGGTGGGGTTGACACCCTGAACTGCGAGTATCACGCATTCTCTTGCTTCGGGACCCAGCCTGAGGTGTAAAGGCAAAGGTTTTTGTGCTCAGCGTTCTACCTTCTCGTTTTTTTCTTCTGTGTCCTGTGCTGCTGTGACTAAACGGCGGCAGGTTGTGGCTTGCAGTTTGTGTGCGTGCTAGCAAGTGAAAAAGTGTCGTGTAAGAATGTGTGCGTGATGCAATTGCACAACACTGGTGCTGTTGGTGCCGTGAATGGCGAGTATCACGCATTCTCTCACTTGAGAACCTAGCCTGAGATGTGAGGGCAAACCTTCTTGGGGTAAGAGTTCCCCGTCCTGCTCTTTTTTTTTCTCTGGCCGGTGCTGGTGTGACTAAGCGGCTGCAGGTTGCGTCGTGCAGTTTGTGTGTGTGCTAGCATATCGAAAAGTGTCGTGGTAGAATGTGTGCGTGATGCATTGCCACAACACTGGTGGTGTTGACGCCATGAACGGCAGATGTGACGCATTCTCTCACTTAAGGACCCAGCGTAAGGTGTGAGGGCAAACCTTCGTGGGCTAAGAGTTCCCTGCCCTGTTCTTTTTTTTCTTCTGTGGCCTGTGTTGCTGTGACTAAGCCGCTGCAGGTTGTGTCGTGCAATTTGTGTGCGTGCTAGCAAGTAGACAATTGTTGTTGTAGAAGGTGTACGTGATGCAATGGCACGACACTTGTGGTGTTGACACCATGAAATACGAGTATCACGCATTGTCTCACTTAAGAACCCAGCCTGAGGTGTGAGAGCAAACCTTCTTGTGCTAAGAGTTCCCTGTCCCCGCTCTTTTTTTCTTCTGTGGCCTGTGCGCCTGTGACTAAACGGCTGCAGTTTATGTCGTGCAATTTGTGTGCGGGCTAGCAATTCAAAAGTGTCGTGGTAGATTGTGTGCGTGATGCAAAGGCAAAACACTGGTGGTGTTGAGGTGATATACTATGAGTATCACGCATTCCCTCAATTAAGGACCCAGCCTTAGGTGTGAGGGCAAATCTTCTTGTGCTAAGAGTTCCCCATCCGCGTTCTTTTTTTTTCTTCTGTGGCCTGTGCTGCTGTGACTAAGCGGCTGTAGGTTGTGTCGTGCAATTTGCGTGCGTGCTATCAAGTCGAAAAGTGTCGTGGTAGAATGTGTGCGTGATGCAATGACACAACACTGGTGGTGTTGACGCCATGAACTACGAGTATCACGCATTCTCTCACTTAAGGACCCAGCCTAAGGTGTGAGGGCAAACCTTCTTGTGCTAAGAATTCCCTGCCCTGTTCTTTTTTTTTTCTTCTGTGGCCTGTGTTGCTGTGACTAAGCGGCTGCAGGTTGTGCCGCGCAATTTGTGTGCGTGCTAGAAAGTCAAAAAGTGTCGTGGTAGAATCTGTGCGTCATGCAATGGCACAACACTGGTGCTGTTGATTCCATGAACTGCGAGTATCACGCATTCTCTCGCTTAGAGGAGTACTGACCCTAAATTTTTCGCTTTCAGTTTTTATGCTGTAAAGAATACCTATTGGCCCAGTAATTGCGAAAATCGAAGAGAAAGCCATTAGCCGTACAAATAGAATTAGTTATACCAAGTTTATTGCAACCAGTTCTATATTCGGTCAACACGCGGGAAAATGGCCATTCGAGGGCCGCCTGCAAGCGGGCCAATCTTACGTCATGGTCTTTCCCGGGACGGCAGGGGTGTTCACCGCGTCGTCTGTTACGATTGCACATGGGCCGCATTCGCACGCACAGTCGACATGTCGTCTGTATCATTAGACTCGGATGAGTCACTGCCACCCGACAGACAGACAGAGAGAACATTATTTCGCCAGGCGATTAGGCCGGTGATGTCTTCGCCGTCGTCTGTTTTTTAATATTGCTGCGGCTCCAACCGGCGCAGACCGTGATAGCAACAGCTTGTCGCCGCTCTTCTGATCAATCCCATCGCGTGGAAAAAGTTCCACATGCGAGAAAGTAGATGTTAGCTCGGGGAAAAATTGTGCTAGGTGTTGTTATAAGCGCTGAATTTAAAAGCGGCGTCCAGATATTTGCCGCGATGGTAAGCCTATGCTGACCAGCAGCGGATGTTCGGCGCTACGACCCAGTTCGGCCGCTCTCCGCACCGCGGTGCGGAGAGCGGCCTTAAAGATGGCGCCACCTGCGCGCTAGAATCAAAACACACCACTGCAGATGTCTTGGTCGCCTAACGTTGAAACGGCAATTATCGCCAAAATAAAGATTCATATGCGAAAAAGGGGATGATAGTGTGGTGAAAAGTTGTGTAAGGGATGGTGATTCGCAGTTTTACATATACCGGCGATCAAATATTCGCCACGATTCAAAGCCTCTAGTTCCCAACACCAAGCTGACCCGAGCAACGCCGAGCCCGCTGGCTTGGGCGACAGTTTTTCTGGCCGCCGCCGCTCACGATTTCAGTCCTCGCTTAGCGCTGCATATCTTCACGTGGTAGAAAATGCATCTTGGCGTTGTCGTGGATTTGCTCGGACAGGCTGCCACGAGGCGTACTTCACATTCCGCGAGCTTGCCATAGCACAATTTGGGTGAGCTCGGCGACATGCACCGCCGCGTCGCCGCGATGCGCATCTACATCCCGAATTGCGCGGCGCCGCCACCCCGCAGTTTTTGGCACTAGTGCAAGAGAACCCCATGCGCCAGCCACGAACTGAAGAGCAAAGACGTCGAACACGCAAAGTGCGCGAAGGTTACAAGCATTGCTCACACAGGTACACCCACGTCTCCTGCCCAAACGAATACCACTGACAGCAGCAGCGCAGGATATTGTTTCCGGTCCTGAAAATGACTATATGACGTTACGCTGAACCGGCCAGAAACGCCGGCCAATTTTTCGTCACTCCGAAAGCGATATTGCTAGTGCTGCCGATTTGTAGAAGGTCGCGGTCGGGACAATAAAAATCGATTTTAGATGTGATTGAGACCACGGACCGCTGCAAACATTTCTGTGAGGCATCTGTACAAACTACTGAATCCAGTTATATCATTTTTAGGCAGCAAAATTTGGTGTGAGTGCTCCTTTAAGGATCCAGCTTGAGGTATGATGGCAAAGCTTTTTGTGTTAAGTGTTCCCCCTCTCAGTCCTTTTTTTTTCTTCTGCGGCCTGTGCTGCTGTGACTAAGCGACTGCAGGTTGTTTCGTGCAGTTTGTGTGCGTGCTAGCAAGTCGAAAAGTGCCGTGGTAGAATGTGTGCATAATGCAATGGCACAACACTGGTGGTGTTGACGCCATGAACTACGAGTATCACGCATTCTCCCTCTTTAGGACCCAGCCTGAGGAGTGACATCAAAGCTTTTTTGTTTTAGGCGTTCCCAGCCCCCGTTCTTTTTTTTATGTGGCCTGTGGTGCTGTTGTGGAATACTGTTGTATTGGACAACAAAGTCGACGAAATACTGTTGGCGCTCTTGTCACGAAGCTTCACAGCAACTCATGCATTAACAAACACCTTGCCACGAGAAAGTTGCAAATTCCGCAAGTACACACAGCAGGTCATTTTTTCCCCGAATTACTGCGCCATAATTCCATTACTCTCCCGTTGGAGATCGATGGACTGCTTCTGAAGGCGGAGTGCTTGCCTAGGCATCTTTAGTTCTGCTTTACGCAGCTTTCCCGCGTGCTTCGACTCGTCCTCTACAAGCTGGGCGATGCGATCCAGGCCGGCGTTGTATTAGCGCTTCCTCCCGTTGGCTGGCCCTGGTGGGGGGCTCTGAGCACTTGCAGGTGCACTGCCTGCTGCCCCTGTTGCACTCTGCGATGCGGGGGGTGGTTCGCTTTCTCCAGTGCCCTGTGGCCCCGGACTGCCAGCATCGATAACACTGCTGCAGCTTCTGTGTGCCTCAGTGCCCACAGCAAGCACTTCCACATCTTTAAGTGTCTCTTCGACCACATTGAGCTGAATAAAAAAGCAGCAATACAGAACAACTCACTTTTTGCGTTTGCTCCTGTCTGCGGAAGCATTGCATTTAATGGTTTTTTCTCAACCTCAGGCAATAAACATAGTGATTGAAAGGGGCAATTAATTATTATGTGCTTTATTGGTAGTCAAGAACATACAAGTACTGTTAAGTATAAAATCTCTGCATGCCAAAAGCTTGTTCCCTAGATCATGCTGCAGCCCTTACTGTATTTGTCATTGGGGCATTTGACATACTTGCTTTTTCAAAAAAAAAAATCGTTATGCTTTTAACTTCACATGTCTGCTACCTAGGAAGTTAAACACCAAGGTAAGGCTCACGTGCTAATTTTTTGTAGCTGACTGAGCCCTTCAAATGAAATTTTTTTGTACCTGCCAACTTTCCTCAACGAGGCCAGGGTCGTTCATTCTGAGGCGGCCCAAGAACTTCGTCTGCTCTTAAAACGGGCATTCAGTAGCCGCCGACCCTGTGGGGGCCTTGCTGATAGCCCTGGAAGTGTGCAAATGCAAGACAGCACCACCACATGAGGCACACTGTCAGCAGATTTTCATTCCAGTACAATTCGCATGCACTCTGGGAAGCGAAATTTGGAATAACTGCACAGCATGCAAAAAATACAACGCAGCTGTTGTTACCTACGAAAACAATATTGCACACTTATCTTGAATTATTAACATCGCCTTATACCCCTGAGTTATCAGGGTCGCAATTTAAGTGTTTATCGCTCTCATTGAATACTACATTCAGGGAAATTCTAGCTAGCTGAAATGAAAATGGGACATTTCACAAAGTCAACAATTGTTATTTCCAGAAGTGTATATTTACGTCAACATTAAATGTCCTTTCGAATTGCAATACGCCAAACGTGCTTTCGTGGCCGACAACGGGCAGACGGAACACAAGCGCTAAAAGCTGGGTTTGCTGCGCACGCGGTTTTCAACCGCGCTAGCGTTATGTTGATACCCCTGCAGTGCGACAATTCTAGCACTTCGCGTTAGTTGTAAAGATTTGTAGCTACTACGTGAATACGTACTTGAAGAGCTGCGTCAGGTTCTCCAGCTTGTGGCAAAGCTGCTTCACCGTGAACAGTACGGCACCGTCGCCGGAGTTACTTGCAGCCTCATTACACTTCTGTGTCATGTTGAAATATAAATGGGGATCGTTGTGTTTTTCCGCATGCAAAGCGGGCAGGTTGTCTTCCGACAGGGAAATAGGCAGGCGAGTCTCTGAAATGCTCCCCACAAAGCCTTTCTTGGTCGCCTGCTGGAGCAACGGCTGGGTCGACATGCTTGTGGTGGCCGCCGTTGTAATGATCAGAGGTCCAACTAGTATCTCGCACCAGACCTACGACTCGCTCCGTTGCACGTTGGCAGCACTTGTATTTCCAACGCGAAAACAAGACTACAAAACGAAGGACTAGCGAATAGTTCCCAGGACTTAGCACACCCATCCGGGCAGATAGGCACAACACAAATCTCTGGAGCATGTCCTCGCGGCGTCTCACCAAACCCCAGTCCCGGCTCGGATGTCAGCGTCGGTGAGTGTCAGAGACTGCTGAGGGGGTGGAGTTCCTCTAGCCTACGCCGCGAGGCAAGCGGACACCACGGCTGTTTGAGCGCTCCTCCGGAACAAGGACGAGAGGTACGCTGTGTCTGCTCACGAGCCTGAGGTCCAAGACGCAGGCCAGAACCACTGATCGAGCAGCCTCGTTTTTTTTCTCTCCCGTTCTCCGTTCGCGTGCCGCTGTCTTCTTCCTCCTCGTCGGTGGTCCCTACCGTCATTTACACTTTCCCGCGCTTTCCAAACACGAAAATCCCACAATTTACCACAATCATCGCCCATTTTAGAAAGTTGTGAACACAACTATTCCAAGTTCCAGAGATGTTCGGTTTGAAGGAATTATTTAAAAGTGCCTCACTGGGGCCGCTTACAACATAATTCCAACCCCAAATGTCCATAAGAAACTATACAAAAGAAGCACAGCACACACGAGATTTTACGGTCACGACGTAAAACGCGTATTCCTTTCACCAACTCCCTGCTCATATATTTGGCACCAACGGTTTCAGCGCCTTTTGTATAATGTGCGGTGAAAGCATACTCCTGAATTGACAAGCTCTATCACAAAATCCTGTTGTTGACGTGTTTCGCAGACTGCAAGTACTGTAGAGTTTCATGGTCGCATTCAATAATGAACGGTTTACCATAAAGGTAAATGTGAAATTTTCGGACTGCCCAGACCAGCGCTAAACACTCGCGCTCGATAGTGGAATATCGCGCTTACCACGGGAGGAGGTTACGGCTTACGTAGGCAACAGAATGCAATGTATTATCCTCTTCAGCTTGTAGAAGCAGAGCCCCAAGGCTTGCATTGGAGGGGTCTGTGCGCAATACAAACTCTTTTTTGCGATCTCGGGCTTGAAGATTTGGAGCTGAGGCTAGCTTGTTTTTCCGGTCATGGAAAGGCTTCTCCTGTTCTGGTCCTCACGTGACGGTGTTCTTCACGCCTTTCCGCGTAAGGTTCGTCAAGGGCTTAGCTACTTTGGCGTAGTTGCGTATGAAGCTCGGGTAGTAGCCGATTAACCCGAGGAATGATTGGACGGCCTTTTTGGTGACTTGTGTCTTGGCGTCTTTGATTTTGTCTAGGTTTTTCTCGAGAGGCTCTACTTTGAATTCACCGATTTGATGGACGAGGAACCAAACACGGTGCTCCCCGACTTCACACTTGGATGGTTTGATCGTGAGTTTGGCCGCTTCGACCAGTTCGAAAACTTGCTGTCGGCTTCCAAGTGGTCGTGCCACGTGTCAGTGGCTATAATTACATCATCAAAGTAGTGGTATATATTATTCAAGTTCTCAAGTACAGCCCTCATGACACTTTCGAACACGACTGGCGCAGTCTTGATACCGAAGGGCATATACTTAAAGTGGTGTAAACCAGATGAGCTGGAAAATGCCGTCATTTTGCTGCTTTCAGGGGCCATGGGGACTTGCAGTACCCCTGTGTAAAATCAAACTTGGAGAAAAACTTATTCGCCACCAGGGTCAGAAGAACGTCTATCCGTGGGATGGGTTCCCGATCACAGACAAGGAGCCGGTTGAGCTCGCGGAAGTCCTTACAAAACCTGATAGTGCCATCTGGTTTGCGTACCACCAGAGCATGGGCCTGGTAGGAAGATTTTGACTTTTCGATAAGACCAAGTCTCAACATTTCTTCTACCTCTTCCTCGAGAGCCGCAATTAGTGCCAGTGGAATGGGGTACTGAGGTATGTGAACGGTCTTTGTGCTCGTAGATGTCAATGTGCACTCTACAATGTGCACTCTGCAAGGAAGATCAGAAAAAATGTTTCAGTAGCCCTGGAGCAGGGTGCGCTCTTGATTAGCACGGTTATGGTCGAGATCGCGAGAAAATGTTGATATCAGCAATGGACTGCGATGAGTGGAGCGAGGGGAACGAAATGTTTGTCTCGTCCTCCCCTTCGTCAGCGCTGGTCTGAAAGTTTGTGGTGTTGTAAACAGCTACTACTGAGGCTTGTTTAGGAGGTAAAGTTGGTCGTTCTTCGTAAAGTTTGAGCATGTTGACTTGAAACACCTTCGTCTTCCCACCTACGTCAATCATATAGTCGATGTCGCTTTTTGCTTCAACCACTTTGAATGGGCCTTTCCACTGCCTAAGCAGCTTGTTCGAGTCAGTAGGTAGAAGAATTAGGACCTTATAGCAAACACGAAGTTTTTGCGGCCGGCATTTCCGGTTGTAGTATTTCTCTGTCTCACGTGGGCGTTTTTGAGTTTGTCGTGAGCAAGTTGGCAAGTTTCTTCCAGTCGGAGATCGACGAGGTACCCGTAGGCCGTCCGAATTTCATCGTCAATTTTTTCGTTCGTCCATAGCTCCCTGAGCACAGACAGAGGGCCTCTAGCATGCCGGCCGTATCTGATCTCGAACGGGGAAAACCCGAGGCTGTCTTTTGGGACCTCTCGATATGCGAAAAGAAGACGCGCAATATAGCGGTCCCATGTTCGAGGCTTCTCATGGCACATCATCTTCAGCATTGTTTTCAGTGTGCCGTGGAACTTCTCAACGAGGCCGTTTGCCATTGCGTGGTAAGGTGTAGTACGCAACAGCTTATTAGAGAGAAGGCGGCCACCTCTAGCATTATGTTGGACGTAAAACTTGCCACCCGAGCATTTCTTCCGGGATGCCTACCGAGAACATATCTGAAGTAGTGCCTCGGCGACATCCACAGCGTCAATAGCTGACAGAGTGATGGCATTGAGATGCCGGGTGGCAAAGTCAATACGTGTGAGCACGTATCGGTTCCCCTTTTCTGACGTTGGCATAAAAGGCCCTATTAGGTCGACGGCAACACGGCGAAATGGTGTCCGAATCAGTGCCATGTTGCCCAAAGGAGCGATGCCAACCTTTCCCTTTGGTGTGGTCCGCTGGCAGGCGTCGCAGGACATGACAAACCGCTGTACGTCACTGTGTAAATCAGGCGAGAAAACCTCCTGAACAATTTTTTTTGTGCGTCGTATTCTCTGATGTCCAGCCATGATGGTCTCATGCACGATTCGCAGTATGGGCTCGCGAAGCGGATTCGAGTCAACCACTTGTCGGAACGATCGAGCTGTCGCCAGTTCCTATCGTCGGTACAGTATACCGCCTTCCTCCAGGAACCTATCGGAGTGTCCTTTCCCCGAAAAGGACAGTTTGTCGATTTTGCGGTAGCAGCGGCGTAGTGTACAATCTTTCGGTTGTTCCTGGGCTAGTTCCGTTCAAGACACCTGGAAACCGCTAATCGATTGAACCTTCAAATCGATATATAACCTTGGTTTTGTTTTCCCTGGCTACTGCAGATATCAGCGCGGGAGTGTCAAGCGGCACGGTTTGGTTACCGGGGTTGACACGTCCCTTGTTGGTGCTTGCCGAGGGTTCCCAGCGTGGGTCAGGATCGTGGGGTTCTATCACGTCAGGTAGGTTCCCGATGACTAAAACGTATAGTGGGTTATCCATGGAGGATGCAGTGACTTCCCCGACAAAGAATGGTGTATGAAAGTGAATGACAGCTTCCAGCAGTTGTTTTGCAGACCCGTCGAGAAGCAGAACTTTCTTCCTTTCTCCATTGAGTCTCTCATTTGCCACGAGTTCCCGTCTAACAGTGACTGTGTTGCTTCCCGTGTCCCTGAGGACGTGGACTCCTTTCCCGAGTAAGCATCCTTCGACGACAGGTATTCAATTCATTAAGAAACGAGGCGCCTTCCGGTCTGGTAAACTATGCGGGTGTGCGATCCCAAGTTCCTAAATAGGGAACTTGAAACTGCGAACATTATGGCGGGGCCGTGTGAGGGCACAAGCGGCCACATGTTCTTGGTCGGGTTGTTGCACCTGCAGTCTTCAGCTCATTATCCCGACTTGCCGCATTTCTTGCATTTGGGTGGGCCCCGTGAAATGACGCGGTAGTCAGGTGCAGTGTGGTCGATGCGGTTGCATAGGGAGCATTTCAGCAGCTTCTTTTGGCCGTCCCTTCCGTCTCTTGCGGTCCTCTATTTGCGGTCATTCCTAAGGTTAGTGATATTTTAGGTCTCCTGGAAGCGGTCGGCATGGTCCGCGAGAGAATTCAGCATCTAGCAGTCACGCTCGTTCAGGAATACAATGAGCTTGGCGTGGAAACATCGAGGAAACTGCTCGGAGACGACAAGGTCCCTGAGTCCTTCGAATGTTTTCGGCACACCTGACATCTCAATCCAATGGTCAAAATATCCTAAGAGCCGGGCTGACAGCTGTCGTCCAGTCTCGCCGTCCATGGCTTGCGCTTCCCTGAACTTCTCCTGGTAGCCCTGGGCAGTGAAGCAGAAGAGGTGCAATAGAGCCTTTTTGACTGCAGGGTAATCAAGCGATTCTTCTGCTGTCAGACGGCGTACGACCGTCAAAGCTTCCCCACAGAGGCACATGCTGATGGCCGTGTCCCATTTCTCTGGTGGCCATTCTTGTGCAGTAGCTACCCGCTCAAAGGGCTGTAGATATGCATTCAGGTCATCGCGGTGCTTATCAAAGACCGGGAGAAGCTTCTGAGGATTGACCATGACCCCAGGGGGTGTCGTGCCGACCGGTCCAACGCTGTTCTCGTGGCTGGCGTTCCCCTCGGTCCCTGCAGTTGCCTTCGTTTCCCGAAGTCGGAGCTGCAGCGACAGAAGCTCCTTGTGCCTTTGGTCCGCGGACTTCTGCCGTTCGTCCACTGCCTTCTTCCTTTCGTCCTCCTGGCGATTTGCTTCCTATTGAGTGACTCATTTCTCAACCCACTTGCGGAGCTCATGCTCATATGGGCTGTACTGGACGCCTAGCGCTGTAAGGTTCTCGATGTTCATGGTGGTCTTTCTGTACGGTACGAAAGTCGTATCGGTCACTTTGCTAGCTTGATCCTGGCAGACTCGCCACTTTTGTAATGATCAGAGGGACAAGTTGTATCTCGCACCAGACCTACGACTCGCTCCACTGCAGGTTGCCAGCACTTGCATTTCCAACACAAAAACAACACCACAAAACGAAGGACTGGCAAATAGTTCCGAGGACTTAGCACACCCACCAGGGCAACTAAGCAAAACACAAGTCTCTAGAGAATGTCCTCGCGGTGTCTCACCAAACTCCGGTCCCTGCACGGATGTCAGTGTTGATGACTGGCCGAGACTGCTCAGGGGGTGGAGCTCCACGGGCCTACGCTGCGAGGCAAGCGGGCACCAGTACTGTTTGAGTGCTCCTCTAGAACAAGTACGAGAGGTACGTCGTGTCTGCTCGCTGGCCTGGAGGTTCAAGACGCAGGCCCAAGCCACTGATCGAGCAGCCTCGTTTTTTTTCTCTCCCGTTGTCCCTTCGCGTGCCGCCGTCTTCTTCCTTCTCGTCGTCGGTCCCGCCCGTCATTTACACTTTCCCGCTCTTTCGCAACACTAAAATCCCACACTTTACCACAGCCATATTGCCAGTTTGCCAGCGGAACAGAGACCGGAGACCTCCGTTGAAGTCAATCGTCATAGAGATATCGATGGAGTTGCCACTTACGTCTAACTCTGCCCAACTGGCATTGACCTCAACGGAGATTGACTGAATGGCAGTTGAAACTGCCCGTGTAACAGCGGTATAAATCTCCTTCCAACGTGCCCTGCGCAGCACGCAGAGCCACGTTTTATCTGCACCACAGTAAATGCAAATTTTCCTCGATTTACTGCGGATGCGCAACGCATATTTCTGTTTCTTATTCAAGTTGTTTATTACCACATTACATTGTCAATTTTAGAAGGTTAGAGAGAGAGGAAAAAAACTTTAATGGAAGTGCTAGAGGCAATCCCCACTAAACATAAAGCTTGCTACGTCTAACATCGGATGTCATGATGGAAATTTAATTCAGAAAAACTTTCTAAGTTCGCGTCAAAATTTCATTTTGTAGCACAGTTGTGTCAGCTTATGCCTCAAGTATCGCTGTATTGTGTTTTGGGCTACTGGTCCATCTCGGATTACTAGAAATGAAAGTAATCTTTCACCGCCCAGTTTGGTCGTAGGCAAAAACGTCCGGGTCGATATTGAAAAGCCGTGAATTTAGCGCGCAGATATCGATGGGTGCGCTGTGTGCATTCTCATTATGAAAATTTGGCGGAAGAGGTTTTTGTGGCAAAACTGCGTGCCACGTGTTTTTTTTTCTAATCTTTAAAAGAGAATGTTACTCCCTTTAACGCCGTGGTTTTAATTCTGGTGAAGCAGATTTTACGTGTCATTGTCATTTAGCTTCTCCTGGCAACAGTAGACGTCACTTTAAAATTGTTCTTTATACCACCGTGGACGCCTGTTTTATAAAAATACAGGTTAATAGCTGTGTTGCATTTGTTCTGTGTGGCGAAAGCGTATCGTTCACTGAGAGGAAGAAGAGTGGCAATTGAGAGGGCGGTTATCCCCACGGCAGCTACAAGAGAAGTCGAACACTTCTAAGAGCTGCTTCTGAACAACGTGAATCCGCCAGTATTGCCGCGTGTTGTTTCACATCGTAAAGTAGTGTAGAGAACACTGGAAGAGGTGTTCGTGATAAAGTGAGCACAACCAGTTTCATTGTGATGATGATGATGATGATGATGATTAGATAGTGAGGATAAAATCGTAAAAACAAAAGGTAACATACGAAATCCTACCTTAGCTACGGCTTTTTTGTGATTGCTCCTTAAAGTGGTTGTCATACGAGGTACCGGCACCTTTCTTGCCGTATTATCGTCGCATTTCTCACCATCATTCATAAATGTATTGCTCTTTTTGGTCATTAAAGCTACACACGTTTTAGCATCGGTATTTAAGTAGAGTGCTCAAAAGCCTTCCCCAGTTTTCCTGGGAGATGATTGTGGCTATACGTAGAGAAAGGATACATATGGAAGGTAGAAAAACCGCTGCGCTTGTTGCGAGTAATCGATAAATATATTCGCCATAAAAATCCACATGTACAAAAAGGTCCCCAGCTGCAACGGTGACAGGCAAGGTCGTGCAGCTGGTTGAAGTAATGTAACTGGCCATAATCGCATACGTGGAGGTGGAGATGAAGGCCGATTTAGCTTCTCTCGAGGTTTATCCTCTGCAACAGGCCTTGGTAGCTCAACCTGATAATTGCTTATGGAGGTATGTAGCCTCCCTCAGAAGCGAAGTTACCTTTTATACTTTCCTCTAGTAAAGGAGTCCGCCTCACATTTGTTCTCTGCCCAAGTCAAATCGACAGGGTTAAATTCGCAGTAATATCATGGCCAGCTCCAACCCACTAACCCCAATTTCTTTGCCGAAACGTAAATCCTCATCTTCACAAATCTTTATTAGGTGTCTTGAGATACAAAAGTTGCTTAGTGTCGTCGTTGTATCAAATAACGAGTTGTCCTCCAAGCCAATTAGTTAGTCAGAGTAACGTGGAGACCATCGATGTAACCTCCATTCGCTTATAGTGTAGGACGTGCGGTGTATGATTACAACACTTGTACTAGCAGCATGCTGACACAAACGTCCAACCAAGATCAACAAACTCGGCTCTTGTACCGTCGTGGTAGTTGTGGAAATTGTAGTGAGGGATACGAATACTATAATTTTAAAAAGCGATATTGACGAATAATGTTAGTTACTAGTGCACTCTTTTCCCGACAGCTGACTGATTCTTGTCTTTAAACGGGGCCGCAATGCTTCCTGTCACAATTTCAGAGCCTTACTCGTCTAAACGTTTGTCATAGTATGGACTGCGTTCGCGCTGGTTTAGCCCGAGTAAAACACATTGAGTTCCTGCTATCTAAACGATCTATCTTAAGAGGGCACTTCTGCCATCAGGTCACCTCATGAGATAACTTTGTGAAAAACGCCTATTTTTACAAAAAATTTTAACAGCTTCCCGCCTGTTCTCTTCGTTTCAACTGTAGTATTCAAAACTTCCGCAATCTTCCAGCATTGTGTTGCCTTGTTTTGTGAGATTTTATTATGCCAATGCATCGTTGCAGCGCCTTACGCTTTATTTAAATGTTCCAAACAAAACGTAAATTTTTGCCGCAAAATATTCCCGCCGCATTTTATTGTGTAGCTTTGGTTCCGCTTTTTTCGCAGTTCGGGATAGGTGAACTTGTTCCCAACCGCTTGATGGTTCACCAATCTGGAGAAAAGAGACGGTACAAAATGCGGCTGTAGATATTGGTCGTAGCTGTAAGCCACGAAAAGTCATAAGCTACTTGATATTCATTTCCAAACTATTCCGAGGAAAGTCCCACGGTAAAACTCCGCTGCGCAAAAACAGCCCCAATATGTAGAAACCGGCTAATCTAAAAACTAGTTAATCTTGATGCTTTGGGCGAAATACAATTGCTGAAGAATAAAAGCATTAGGTAACTTTATCTTTCGGTTGAAAATGCAGTGTGCGGTACTTTTTGCGCAGTTTGAACTCGGAGTGGTGAGTTTATTACTGTTTCGCGTTTTATACATTTAGGTTTCAAAACTGTTTCCCAGTTCAAATTTTTCTTTCGAAACAACATTACGTTTGTTTCTCTTTGTATGTGGACGCATGGATTTCGTGTTTACAAAATACGTTTAGTACCCTACTCTATTACAACGCCGAGAAACATTCCGTTGCTGTGATTACCCGACGGGCAATCTGGCAATCACTATGTCGTTCCTGCTTTTTACACAAGTAATGCCTTCTGTTTACGCACTTGGGAAAGCCCAAAGAAAAACCGTGATTTCATCGCTAATTGTCTTTAACCAGAAAAGGCAGAACTTGACCATTCTAAGTGAAGCCGTGTAATTTATCTATGCTTGGTAGTGTCTAAATACAAGGTACGATTGCCACAATACTGATTCAGATGGGATGTAGGGGTACCATTCAATAGTCACTGATATCCTAAAACACCACTTAAATCACATTAAAAATTGTCCCGCCAGTATAAATAATTTCTCACTCGCAATTGAAAAAGCTCACGTATTAAGCATAAGATCTGGCAATGTATGGTTATTTTTGTTTTTAAGCAATTACAAAGTACACAAAATTATCACGCATACCTTAAGTTATTTTATTTGCTTGAACTAGCGTTATCTTAGAACTCCTCAAGCTATTTTTATAACTTTTTTGAGGGGCTGCGTAATGAATGTAAAGTTTTGTGATTTTGTACGGTTTAGAGTTAGTTACACGAAGTTAAAAAAACATTTCATATTAGGAATTTGTATTGATATTTGGATGGAGCAAGAAAAAAGAACAAATTTACTACTGAAGTGTTTGTTGCGGGGCCTGGACAGCCAATTCATTATATTATGTTTCGCAAGGAATAAGTATCCTTATGTGATGTTCATCACACAATAATATGGGTGTGTGTCTCAAAACAATAAGATTCCTACCAGCCTTTTGTTTCTTCTATGTGTTTGGTAGTAAAAGTCCGGGACGCCGAGCCTTAATGCATTGTATCTCGGTATGCTGATACGAAATAGGAACCCTAAAGAGATTCCTTCAAGGCCTAAAATAAGAGAGCAGAAAATTTTGATAGTGTTCGAATACACAAGTTATCAACGAAGATTTCTTCCATGCTGGTAGAACAACACGCTTCAATAGTACAGGATCACTAAATAAAAGAAACGCATACTTAAAAAAGCATAATTGACGTCTTAGCTTATCTCTACCTGCAGACACTAAAAAAGAACAAGTGGGTAAGCAAAATATCAATTCAGAGACTTATCAGGCTCCACATATAATACATTGCCTACGCTGCCATTTGGATTGCTTGCGTTGCAATACTAAGTTCTCAGATTGAGAATAGTTGGGTAGAGAAATAATAATGGCTGCGCAAAAAGAGTAAATAAAAAAACATTGAATTCGTAGGACATTTTAACACACTGTCTATATAGAACCTCAGCGCACTGTCACTATGGATGCTTCATCAATTTTAAGCAGTGAGCAAAGGTTGACCCTTTCTGTGTTGTGCATACCTTAGTGAAGTATTTGTGAAAAAAGAGGAATATTGAGGAGCTCGTCCGTACGCTTCCTTAAACTACAACTTTTTGAAGAAAAGTTTATGAAAAAAAAGAACCCGTGATGCTTTCAGAGTTCGTAAGACAAACAATCGGTGAAAACTGAAGATTGAATCAGAAAGTAATGTCATTTTTGCTGAGACAAAGTTAACTCTACAACAGCTGCTATCAACGTAGACTCTTTGTCTTGGATGTATAGGGTGCAGTGGCTGCAACTCAGTCCCTACACTTAATTCGCGCTGATGTGGCCCCCAAATAAGCAAGAACAACATTGAAAGTTTAGGTCAAAATCTTTGAATTTGAAATGCAAAGTGCGTCGTCTTAACCGACTAAAACGTGTAGGGCGTGTCGCCTGACAGTAAGCCGGAAGGTGTGTTAGTGGAAATGGAGCACCAAAGCCACGGGGAACTTTGTTTCTGTGGAATCACACCTTTTCTCTTTTCGTAGTGCACTGGTTAAAGAGGCGACAAATTGAAAGCAAAAGGATGGCAGCATGAAGGAGCACGGCAAAATGTTTTATAAATATCCTCGGGAGGTCGCCTTCAGTGCCCCTGAGCCTAATCAAACACATTGAAAAATGTTTCGACTACGGTGTTATAATGAAGAGGATACAAAAGCGTAGAAACCTTTTCGAACGCGGCGTTCAGGCAGAAATATTTGTACAGTTCTTTTCGTAAAAAAAATGTGTGGGACATAAGCAACCCATCAGCATTATTCATATGGTATGAGTAATGCATACGGGAATATAACAATTTCACTCGCGCAAACATGCGAATGCATTTTTCTGGTTCTTAAGAAGGACTTAATCTGTTTACCCGTGTAATGCAAAATATAAAATGATCTCTCGGGAAGTTTTTATAAATATGTGCAAATCACAACCGTACGTTTATTATAAAAAGTTATAGTTGTGCTATAGTGTAAGTACACGTGCGTAGTGCAAGAATTTGCATTTTGCATTCGCGTTTAATCTACAAAGTTAGAAGCAATCTCAGAGCACATTCAAGCACAACCAACAAAATCTCCGACAGTCTGTGGAAAACATGCTGTACAATTATGCTTCTATGTCTGCATAGACTATGTATAGCACGAAAAAATGCATTCTGCTTGTGCCTTCATAAAATAGGCAGAGTTACTTCCACTAGCACAGAAAAAAGGTGAGTTTCTTACCAGAGAAACAAACTGGAAAAATGACGTTACCCTTATAACAAAACTGGAGATGGGGCATCTATTTGCCTAGTTAAACAAAGCTGACAAGAAAAACCAGCGGTGGCTTCATGTCGCCAAAAGGAAAATGCTTCGGCATGTTGGTTCATAGCTACCCAGAAAACATAGCCCAATAACAGCACGGGCGGAAACGAGGGGGTACAAACGCTCGTCCCTTCCCTTCTTCGTCCTGTATTGTAATGAGCTGTTTTCTTAGTTGCTACCGGTTGACTTTAGAATTTTTGTGATCAAGACAGGTTATTCATTGAACAAGAGATATTTTTGCAATCAAAAAAAGCAACTGCGGGTCGTTAGTTTTTCAACCGTCAGGCTTTTCTAGAAGTAACGCGTCTTACTGAATATGATAAATAGTTCAGAAATAAAATGTCAGCTTGCACCAATTTTTCGTATTGCACGCGAAACTTCTGGTCACTTCGTTAGGAACACTGGTAAAAGCCTACTCGTTTGGCAGTGGCGGCAGCGGCTCCGCGCGTCGCTACAACTTTGCTTCTGTTTGACAGGTTGGTGGTGTTATTTTCGACTACCCATTTAGTGTCGGCCGCTGCTGGAAAAGCTGTGTATATCTGTACCTGGATCCATGTTGGAAATGTCGCGTTGTTTTGCATTAAGGTTGCAAGTCCCCGCTAACGGCTTTTACGAGAATTGCCGTGAGTTTAACTTGAAATTACACTTCAGTGACGGTTCAGGAGTAAGTGAAGCCTCTTATCCTGGGAAGTGCGATGGCACTAATAAGCATTAGAAGTGTGATACCTGTCAAGAAAACACTCAGAAAGAAAACGGTGTGACAGGAACGAAAAACATTGACATAGATGCTGCAAGCCAGCTTCTTGAATCGAACACTATAAAGACTCTCTCGTGACTCTGGCAAAGAAAATGGGAGGACTTGACGCGTCAGTCCCAGTTCTCTCTGATAAATTCAATAAATTTCTAGTTCGTCTTGCCTCCAAAGAAGAAGTAACAAAAGATTCAGCTAATCGAGTGCAATAATTGCAGTTTGCAGACTCGAGGAAAGAGCTGGCTCAGCTTCAATTGGATGTGAATGGCCTCGAAAACCGTAGCCGTAGCCTAAACGTTGAAAGACACGGTGTTCAATAAACGGAAAAAAAGGTCTTGCTTACAAAAGTGAGCGATATAGGAAACCAGATTAAGGTCCTTCCCCTAACCAGAAATGACGTCAATGATATTGACAGGCTTCCTGCTGCACCGGGCAAGACGAAAACTATCATCGTTCGTTTTACGTGCCAAGAACTCCGTGATTCGAGGGTTGCAAAAAAAAGAGCTAACGAAAGAAAATGATAACACTTACGTCACCAAAAACTTAATCAAACTCGCAGACACCCTTTAGACGAAGGGTAAATAATGGTTGCTGGAATCTGGCTGTCAGTTCGTGTGGCATTCCTACGGAAATGCGTGACTTAGGAAGGTGAGCGCTGATCGAGGTAAAATTATTCGGGACGAGCCAGATCAGGCGGCTTTAGAGTAAAAAGGTATAACCTGAATGCATAAGCGTGAGCAGTAAAACCGTAGACAACGGCGTTGCCGTAGTTATGTCAGTTTTGTTATGACACTCTATCGCTAAAAAAACTTTGCCCCTTTTCAGTTTTGATTTGAATGCCTGAAGCATAAGAAACAAATTTGATGAAGTTTGCTTGTTTCTGTTAGAATTAAAATACTCTTTTGCCGTGGACTGCTCCAGCGAAACGTGGTTTTTACACGATGAGTGCTATTCTATAAGTGACTGTGTTTCTTTATCTGGTCCGTAAAAGCGTGGTGGTGAAATTGTTGTTAATGCTCGTTCGAGATTATCGCACGAAACTGTTCCCGATTTGAAGAATTTTGATAGCAGCTATCAAATGTTATAACATATTGTTTTCTCTTGCGTACCGCCCGCCTTCTGCATTTAATAAATACTTCCTAAAAATTTCAGAATCGTTGTTTCAATTCGGAACCGCTCTAAATTTAGAAACAGTTTTGGAAGGAGATTATAATATAAACGCATGTTCTACAAATCTAACAGGCGATTTCCAGAAATATTTGAATTTTATGGCTTTTTGAATGTAATCGACTCACCTACGAGAAGCACGTCTTCCACGCAGACAACCCTTGATGTCTGTGGGAGGAGCATTCCTCGAAACAACATAAAAGCAGGGGTTTTAATGTGCTACCTTAGTGATCACCTCCTCATCTACTGTCTCATTCCACTTAAGAATTAATGTCAAACTAGCTATGAAGTGCAAACTAGAAACTATACCGAACAATATATAAAAATTTTATTGAACTTCTTTCTACTCATCTATGGACCAAAATGCGGAGGCAACCGATGTAAATACCGCAAACGATGCTTTTTTGTCCACTTTTACATCCTTTTATAATACATGTTTCCCACTCAAACCACTCACACAGCATAAAAAATCATGAAAACCCTGCATATCAAAACACTTTTATAAATGAATAGAAAACCGAAATAGGCCATTCCGATTTTTTTAGAAGCAGAAAAGAAATCGACTTTCAGACATTTAAAAAGCTACGAAATCAACTAAATAAGGATATCAAAAATGCGAAGATTGATTACTAATGCTAAGGTCCCTTAGGAAATGCCCGTTTTGGGTGTAAAGCGCGAACAAAATCCTAAACAATGGTGATTCGATTAAACCAGTTCACTTTCAAAAAAATGGGCTGTCTGACCTAGAGGTTGCAAATACTTTGAATTCTCACTTGATTAAGCTGCCGCAGACACCATAAAACAAACACAGTGTGAACAGATCAGGTTCATAAAATAGAGCTGATTCTCTACTGTGTTTAGGAATGCCACCGCCTAATATGAAGTATAAAATGTAACTTTTATGGTTAAAGGATAGTTGCTCCTCTTGTGTGGACGGTGTTAAATCAAAACCACTAAAAGCTGTTAGTGAGAATGTATGTTTTCTGCGGGCACATATTTGTAATTTCATTCTCTCTACAGGTGTATTTCCAGAAAAAGCGAAGTTAGCTCGGGTAGTGGTCAATTATGAGGGCGGTTCTTTTTATGATTTAAATTTTATAGACCCATATCCGTATCTCTGTTTTTTTTTCAGAAATAGCCAAGAGGGTTATCCGGAGAAAAATTACTGCGTTTTTGACCGGAGATAATATATTCGCAAAACAACAATGCTGTTTCGGTGAAACCAAATCTGCTGAAACGGCCCTCTAAGGAAAAAAAAATTGCTTCAAAATATAATGGAGAAAAAATATCACTTGGCGCGTTCCTTGATCTGAAAAAGCTTTTGATTGTCTCCAACATGACGTTCTTTTTCCAAAAACATCCTTTCGATGCGATACGTGGTGTCCCATTACACATATTAAAAGCTGTCTTACAAACCGAACCCAGTTCACGTCAGTAAATGGGGCAATTTTTAAAACACTGTACATTAAATACGGAGTTCCACAGGGATCCGTCCTTGTGCCTACCTTATTCCTGCTATATATAAAGAAGATTATACACACCAAAGGTTACACAAATATGGTATTTTAAGGAGATCACACAAAATATTTTTAGGGGCATATGTGCACGATTTGTTTGGTGAGGCCAACACCTCGTTAGCCGTTTATGCTTATGGGTAACTGCAAATGAACTACAACTGAACGTCTGCAAAAAACACATTCTTTTTAAATCAATAGCAACACAAACACCGATTAAATTACATTTGCAATTTCAAGGTGCCGAAATACAATGAACATCAAAAATTACATTTCTGGGGGTTGTATTAGAGGAAATTCTACAATGGTCACCAAGGATGTTTGTTTAACACAAGAGGTATTTTGTGAGACAGTTTTTGGTCGCCATAGTTAGTTGTGGATCTTTGCTTCGTTAATAAGGTTTTTGAGAACTCATAGGGGCTCTCTTTTCTATGGTATTTAAATAGAAACGGGCTGTTCGAGCTGCTTGTCGCAATATTTTATTGAACAATTTATACGTCGTTGTTTTCCTGATGTCAAGAATTCTATATTCGGTGTAGTACGGAGTAATACCCTCACTGAATAAATATTTCATCTTGCACGTACACTCAATTCCGAAAAGCCTGTAGGAGATCTCAACTTGTTTTTGTTGCGGTTGACCACACTAATGAACAATATTTTAAGCGGGAGTGTATAAGAGCATCTTGTATAACGTGTTTTAAAACTTGGCGGGAAATATTACCTGAGCCTACTTATTTTGCCTACGTCGCTGTACATATTGGCGTGAACTATATACGGGTTTGTTTATTTATTGTTTGTTTTAATGCCCGGACGTGCCCGGATCTGTTATCTGTGTCCCATGCGAAGCGCGTGCTCCATTCTTTATTTTTATGCCGCACGGGCTATCTCGTTCAGATAAGCAGATTGTTTCGCCCTAACGCCGCAACCCAGAATATTCTTCTGTGATCTACAATGTTCTGGATGTGAATCGACGGTTCCAGAAACTTTCGCGCCGAAAGATAACAACCTGCAGGGCAGACGCCGCGGCATTTGATTCTGCGACGCTCGCCGACGCAAGTCACTTTGTAGACCGCTGCTTCGCCGCCTCTGTATTCTTTTGAGTTGTTAGGGAAGCACAAGTTCGCTCCAATAAACTTGTTTCTCCTTCAAGACAACTGCGTCGTCCTTGGCTTCGTGACATCTGGTGGAGGTTCTCGGTACGCACCATTTATGACGACCTCTGCAAGCCGCCAGCCCAGTCCAACTAGAGCCAGCCTCCGACTGCAAGGATTGCCACCCGAGCTCGGTCTTCTGCCAGAAGGGCCCAAGAGAAGGAACGCTGCAACCAACACCATGGTGCAAGAACGAGCGTCGCCAATCGTCCTGCAGCAGCCCTGGGAACCACCATCGTTCCGCGGATCCCCCGGAAAAGATCCTGAGGACTGGTTGGAGAAAGTGGAGCGCGTCCGCATATATAACAGGTGAGATGAAGAAGAAACCTTCCGCCATGTTTTCTTCTATCTAGAAGATACCGCCCGAATGTGGTTTGAGAACCATGAAAGCTCCTCAACCAACTGGACTCTCTTTAGAGCGAATTCCTCAAAACATTCGCTACCGTCGCGCGAAAAGAACGAGCCGCCCTCTTGTTGGAAACGCGCACGCAACACCCCAACGAAAGGGTTGTGATATTCGTTGAGGAGATGAAGCAACTATTTCACCGCGCGGACCCCGATATGACGGAACAAAAGAAGCTACGTTTCGTAATGCGCTGTGTAAAGGAGGAACTGTTTGCTGGACTTGTACGAAACCCGCCCAAAGCTGTCGCCGAATTCGTGACTGAAGCCACTACAATTAAGAAGGTGCTCGAAATGCGCGCTAAGCAGTACGAGCGGAACTTTGTTGGCGCGGCTAATACGAACTATATCGACAACGTGCGGATTCCGGCTGAAAGCCTACGCGAGACCATCCGCGCAGTAGTGAGAGAGGAGCTGCAGAGATTTTTCCCCACGCCGCCACAGCCTCAAGTCGCTACCCTTACCGACGTGATTAGAGAAGAAGTGCACCAAGCGTTGGGAATTTCTACGCCTTCCGAAGTACCCCGAGAGCCACAAGCTATGACATACTCCGCGGCTGTTCGTCGTCCCCGCCCTGCTCAAACACGCCGTCAAGATACCCCGCCGTACCGCCGCCCACTGTCACCCGCCCGACCCCCGGTAGCCCAAAACCAGACGCCGAGGAAGACTGACCTATGGCGAACTCCCGATAATCATCTTCTCTGCTACCACTGTGGAGAGGCCGACCATATCTACCGTCGATGCCCATACAAGAGATTCGGACTGCACCGTTTCTCCGTCGACGCACCTCGCCCTCTCCCTGGCCAACGACCACGTGAGATCGACGAGTATCTATCTGAAACCAGCCGTGGCCCAAGCCCGTTTCAACCGTTCGCCGTCACCCTACCCATACCAATCGCCAAACCGCCGTAGCAAGGCTGACTTCGCCCGTAGAAGGTCCCCTAGCCCAAGCGGGGGAAACTAAAAGCAGCAACTTCTGGAGGTGAAGTTGCTTTACGGCGAAAAACCGGAAACCCTCCAAAAACGCAAGGACGCGCTGAAGATAGTGATTCACGACATGCCCTCATCCCGACGACCCGACCTAACCGTGACGAAACTCCCGAACACGACGACAGCTATACGGCGCGACGCGTACCCGACCTGACCGAGACGTCCGCTGAGAAGACGACCACAACGACGACGCACAGTGCCCGACCGTCAACACGCACAAGCCAATATGCGACGCCCCGACGCACCCGGAACTCGAGGAAGGCGGCATCCGACGTCAAGGTGTCCATCGACGGCTTTGATGTAGTCGCCCTAGTAGACACGGGAGCCGACTACTCCGTAATCGCGCGTCAACATAGACGGCGTGACGTACCCTGCCGTATTCGTCGTTTTGCCCAACTGCTCCCGCGGCGTAATTCTCGGAATGGACTTTTTTACAGAGAACGGTGCAATAATTGATCTGCAGACCAAGTCGATAACGTTTTATTCCCATCACTCTATGACGCCGAAACCGAGCCACGAACACCGTGCAACTGTAAGGATCGCCGATGATCATGTCACCCTGCCATCAACTGTGAAGGTGCAGCTCCTGAGGCTGACGCTATCGCGGAGAGTGACCAAAGGTTGCTTCTCGACCGCGGTGTGTTTGTCGCAAGAGGCATTGTGCGGTTTGCGCAACAGAAACCAAAGGTTCGTAACCAATTTCACCGAGGAGTACCAGCATTTAAAAAGGGCGCTGCAATTGCATTCCTCGAAGAAACGCAACAAGCAAGTGACGTGATCGCAGTCGCCGATTTTGAACGTGCACCCGAAGATACCTTTAGGTTTCCACATTCCTTCGACGTGAATCCGCCGCTACCGCAAGAACAACGTAACAAACTATTGGCTTTGCTGCGTCGCTACAGCGAGTGTTTTTCGTCGAACTCGAAACAACGTCAGACACCTCTAGCGAAGCACCGAATAATAACCGAAGATGGAGCCCGACCTACCCGACATTCACCGTACCGCGTCTCTTCCCACGAGCGGGAAGCCATCCGGACTCAAGTCGACGACATGCTCTGCGACGACATAATACAGCCATCGAAAAGTCCGTGGGCTGCGCTGGTCGTACTCTAGAAGAAAAAGGACGGCACTTTAAGGTTCTGCGTTGACTACCGGAGACTGAACAAAATCACCAAAAAGGACGTGTACCCCCTAGCACGAATCGACGACGCCCTCGACCACCTCTGCCGCGCCAAGTACTTCTCATCGATGGAACTGAAGACCGGCTACTGGCAAATTGAAGTGGACGAGAGACACCGAGAGAAGACTGCATTTATAACCCCGGACGGCCTATACGAGTTCCAGGTGATGCATTTTGGGCTGTGCCCGGCGCCAGCAACGTTTCAAAGAGCCATGGACACTGTGCTAGCTGGCCTGAAGTAGCGCACCTGCCTCGTCTACCTCGACGACATTGCGGTATTCGCCCGGACTTTCGATGAACACCTCGAGAGGCTGGAGTCTGTACTCGAGGCTATTCGCTCGTCGGGCTTAACGCTGAAGCCCGAAAAGTGCCGCTTCGCTTACGAGGAACTCAAGTTTTTGGGACACGTCATCAATGCCGCGGGGGTCCTTCCTGACCCATCGAAAACATCAGCCATAGCAAACTTCCCAAGACTGAAAGACAAAAAGAGCGTGCGAAGATTTCTCGGACTGTGCGCATACTACCGGCGCTTCGTCGCAAGCTTCGCACGCATCGCAGAGCCAATCACGCGCCTGACAAAAGATAGCATCCCTTTCCCCTGGGAAAACTTTCAACAAAAAGCATTCTGCGAGCTGAAACAATGCCTGCAAAACCCGCCCGTGCTCGCCCATTTCGACGACAACGCCGAAACGGAAATGCACACGGACGCCAGCGATATAGATTTGGGGGCCGTCCTAGTCCAAAAATAAAGCGGGTGCGAAAAGGTAATCGCCTATGCAAGCCGTGGTCTGTCGAAGGAGGAGAAAAACTACTCTGCCTCCGAAAAAGACTGCCTGGCAATCATGTGGGCCATTTCAAAATTTCGCCCTTACGTGTATGGTAGACCGTTCAAGGTTGTGACAGACCACCATGCGCTGTGTTGGGTCGCCAATTTGAAGGACCCCTCTGGCCGTCTTGGGCGGTGGAGTTTGCGCCTGCAAGAGTTTGATGTTACAATCGTCTACAAATCCGTCAGGAAACACTCCGACGCCGACCGCCTGTCCCGCGCCCTTGTCGACCCACCACCATAAGACTCTAATGAAGACAGCGCGTTCTTCGGGGTTGTTACAGAGAGCGACCTGGCCGCCCAGCAGCGTGCTGACCCCGACTTGCGCGTAATGATCGACTACCTCGAGGGACGAAACGTCGCCGTGCCTAGAACGTTCAAGCAGAAGTTACCAGCATTCAGCCTTAAAAACTCCGTCCTCGTGAAGAAGAATTTCAGCTCCAGAACGGGAACGAATTATCTACTTGTCATCCCCGCAGACCTTTTTTAAGGGTCCCACGACGACCCGTCTTCTGGACATCTCGGCACAGCTCGCACTATTGCAAAAATTAAGGCGAAGTACTTCCGGTCCCGCCTTACATCCGACGTCACCCACTACGTTCGGCGTTGCCGTCACTGCCAGCGACGAAAAACGCCGCCTACGTGACCCGCCGGATTTCTGAAACCGATCGCCGTACCGTCGAGGCCCTTTCAGCAGATTGGAACGGACCTTCTAGGCCCATTCCCTACGTCATGATCAGAGAACAAGTGGATTGTCGTAGCGACAGACTACATGACGCGCTACGCAGAGACCGCCACTCTTCCGAGGGGGACTGCTGAAGAAGTCGCCAAGTTATTTATAAACCAAGTTTTGCTGCGACATGGAGCCCCTGAAGTCCTAATCACGGACCGAGGAACGGCCTTTACCGCGGAGCTGATGCAAGTAAATCTTATGCTACAGCAACACGGATCACCGAAGTACGACGGCGTACCAACCCCAAACCAACGAACTAAAGAACGTCTGCACAAGATGATTGCGGATATGCTGTCCATGTACGTCGACGTTAAACATAAGACTTGAGACGAAGTCCTCCCGTATGTCACGTCTGCCTAAAATACAGCGACGCCGGAAACTACGCAGATGACACCGTTCGAGCTTGTTTACGGAAGACGGCCGACTACGATGCTCGACGCCATGATTCCGCACGTACAAGACGACGACCTCAACGCCGACGTCCAAGGATACCTTCAACGTGCGGAGGAGGCCCGCCAGCTCGCTCGAGTTTGTATACGAATCAGCAGCTGGTGGGTGCCGGCCGCTACAACCTCCGATGCCGAGACGCCGAGTACCAACCAGAGGGTCGTGGGTGGGTTTGGACTCCCATTCGACAACGCGGACTCAGTGAAAAGCTTCTGCGACGGTATTTCGGACCCTACCAGATTCTACGACCTGTTGGCCAATTAACCTACGAAGTGATCCCCAGTGGTGATTCCGGCACATCACCGCGACGCACGCGACCCGAAGTCGTTCACGTGGTTCGCCTCAAACCGTACTTCGCAAGATGACGAACTTTTTTGTTGTTGTTTTGTTATTGCTATTTGTTCGAACTGTCGTTTTATTTTAGCATCTGGTCGATGCACTCTTAGAGGGGGGCAATGCCGCGAACCATATAGGGGTTTGTTTATTTATTGTTTGTTTTTAATGCCCGGCCGCGCCCGGTTGTGTTATCGGTGTCCCATGCGAAGCGCGTGTTCCATTCCTTATTTTTATGCCGCACGGGCTATCTCATTCAGATAAGCAAAGTGTTCCGCCCTAACGCCGCTAGCCCAGAGTAATCTTCTTTGATCTACAATGTTCTGGATGTGAATCGACGGTTCCACAAACTCTCGCGCCGAAAGATAAAAGCCCGCACAGCAGACGCCGCGGCATTCGATTCGCCGACGCTCGCCCACGCAAGTCACTTTGTTGACCGCTGCTTCCCCGCCTCTGTATTCTTTTGAGTTGTTAGGGGAGCACAAGTTCGCCCCAATAAACTTGTTTCTTCTTCAAGATAACTGCGTCGTCCTTGGCTTCACGACAATATCTACATTAAGTGCACCAATACACATTCAATTAGCACAGGTCCAAAAAGTCACTGGCATACTCCTGGTTGGCGGAGTTGAGCAACAGGATCTCACCCCACTAGAGCCTCAGGAGCTCGGAGCGTGTCATCCCTGAGGCCCATCTGCTATTACAGACACAGCGAGTGGCTCCAACGAAAGATCAAGACGTCACGTATGCCAAGCGCATGACCGTGACACCTGACACCAAAGAAATAACCCCTGAACAATCTTTAATGTAAACCGCTGTAACATACCAGAATACATAAACACATGTTCATGAATTGCTCAGTCAAGCAATACGGACATGGAATAGTCGTGCAGGAGAATGCATTGAGCAACAGCACTCAAACAACTTTAAATTGTTTAGTATATATAATAACTGATTTAACATCTTTGGCAGCTACCTGGCTTGAACAAATTGTCTTAAGAGTCGTGTAAACCCTCTGACGGGGTTACTAAAATAAAGTTCTCGTGCGTCAATGCAGAATATTTTGAGCTAGACGTTGTTTATATTTTGGGAAATTCGCTTTGGAATGCAATTCCAAACCTACAGTGTGTTCCATGATACAGGTACGTCACGCAATTATCTTTGAAATCCCACTCCTTTAAATATGCAATCGCTGCCTGCAGCTTTGTGTAGGAAAGCTAGCTAGTTAGGCAAACGGAAATGGTTTAAAAATAAGGCCGCAAACGTGCCTCCGTTGATTTTCCCAGGGCGGTAGGAAGGGGCCAGACATGAATATTACCCGGGGGTTTAGTTCATTTTCCTTTGAATGAACAAAAAATCTTTGTGGCAGTCATCCTCATCATCGCCGGTATCAACATCATGACCCTTCTGAGGTTCACTGGAGGAAGAAGGCGTCGCCCATTGGTATCCAGTAGCTCGGTTCTTCCACTGTTCCAGTCCGGTGCTTATTGTCTAATTTGTTTATTTCATCCCTTAATCGGATAATAGCCTCAACCTTCTACAATCATCTCCTGGTATCCAATCTTAGGATGATTGTCCATCGGTTGTGGTTCGTCGCATTATATGGCGAGCCCAAGTACATTTCTTTTTTGGCTGAAGTATGTGGTAACATCTTTCTGTGTGAGCTTCTCTAGTTGGTTCTCTGATCGAGGTAGATCATTTTGAGCCCTGACTGATACCCCTAGCATTATTCCTTGCCTGGCCAGTTGAACACCGCTAAGTCGGCTATGTAGTTTTTTAGTATGGAAAGACGTTTCAGCTCTGCATGCCATCACCAGCGGTAAGCGGTGGTTGTACACGGAAACATCTTACTCTTTAATATTTGGCAGTGCTCGCCAAGTGCTCCTCAGTTTATTTCTTTTATGCACCGGATTTCTCTCTCACTGTTGGGGTCAGCAGGAGCCATCGGTACTAGGTTGTTATATTCTGGCACTCATAACGTTTGTTTTCTAAGTTTATAAGGGTGGTTTTGGCATTCCTAATCCTCTTTATTTAGGTTTTATTCATATTTACCTTAGTACCACAGTCGTGCTTTATGAGTGCAGTTTCTCAAGAATTGTCTGCTGGTGTGCTGAAGAGTCACTCAGCACAACTATATCGTTCGCAAACCAAAGATAGCTCAAATATTTTGTTTGTATACTTAGTCCAGGGTTTTCGAAGACAAGCTTTCTAAACAGCCCCTCGCGGCATGTTGTGAAAGGCATCTTTCTTTCTCAATCCATTTCCGATATGAATATCACTTTGAATGTGGAGGCTTATCCTGCCAGTGTATCCCTTACTTGTCTTCTGGAATTCTTATGTAGGTCCTCTCTATTGTTTTGCTCTTCATGCTTCTATTACGGCTGCAGTTAGGGTGGATACAAACGCATCTTATATAAACGGCATTTCTTTTGGAATATTTAAACTCTACCGATTTTTCAACAAATTGATTGATAACTTGGATTCGATTCAGGGCCGAGTACGCTTCCCTAAACCCAGCCTCCTTATGGGCTGTTGAAAAATCTAGACTGTCACCTATGCAGCTAACTATACCTTTGGCAAACAATTTGCAAACAACCGAGAGTATCCTGATCGGAGTGTAATTCAAGAGGCCCTTCGCATTTATCAGAATTTGGTTAGCGTTTTGTCCGACTATAGCTTTAGAGTTATCCTGCATTCCGTAAATAGTTTAACAGCTTTCCTTGGAGAATATCTCCTCCCTCCTTCAAAACGGTTGACGATTATGCCATTGTCATCTGTCGCTTCTCCTAGTTTAATGCAGTTGAGAGCCTTTCTGATTTCTTTTTTAGTTACTGTGAAACATTCTATGTTGAGATTGTACGGCCTCTCCCTGGTCTATTGTCGCTACCTTAGAGCATGGTGTTGAATCCTTCTGCTACCTTTATTATCATGTGAAAGCGGGGTGTACTGTTCGCTGCTCGTCTGTGTCTGTAAATCCTTTCGTTTCTTATTGCCAGCTTCTTCTTAGTTACTTTCAAGCTTCTTCGTCTGTTCTGCTTTTCCTCGTTAGCTGCAATGTTATATGGCCAAGCTTGTTTTTTTTTTATTTCTGTTACTGTGTTTGACAGCTCGGCCAACTCAATCCTATCCACCGTACTTGACACTTCGATGTTTTTACGTGTGGAGTTATTTCCTTCTTCTTAAAGTTCCACTTTGTTCCCTAGATGTTGCCTCTCCCACAGCGGCTGCTGATTATCTAAGTGCTCATGTTAGATTCCCATTTAGCCTGTCTACATTGACCTTGTTCTGCTCCTTCAAAATTGAGAATTTCTTTTGAACAGTTTTCTGCGATCTCGCTCTACCAATTCCATGGAGTTTTTTTAGTTTTCACGAGTTTTGTTCTTTCTATTCTTAGATTCAGCATTCCCTTGCTATACCCATGTTGTGATAAGTGCTCCGAACCTTACTTAGCATCTCTAAGTTTTGAAAGAGACCCGCTTTGACGCATCAAATCAATTCAATTTCGTTTTTGTCTGCACTATCGGGAGTTTTTCATGTCCGTTGATCGTGATTTTCTTAGTAGAACAATGTTACGTTTCCTGTTCCTATTACTTCCTTGCTGTTACTTTTTGCTCCCAATCGAGTAGGCATGGCGGCAATGCCAGCATGAAGATCTCAAACCCTTCTATGTCTGTCGTCCAGGTGTTGCTTGGATTGCTATTATCTGCAACGAAAAAATACAGGTGTAAATAATTTTACAGAAACGCACCAAAAACTGCCTGCGCTGTGTCTTATCCATGACACGGTCAGAACTTTCATTTGAAAGATCCCCGAACTGCAAAGGTTCGAGCGCGTAGCAACGTGTGAGGGTTGGCCCAAAGAAAATGAGCTGTTGCCATTACTATGTGCTTGTCTGGGGAGGCACTTTCACTTATCGGCCGGATGACTGCAACAGAGTCGTTGGACTTTGCGAAAGCCACGAACGCTCTGCTGCAACGGTTTAAGTTTACTGCCCAAGGGTACCAGGACAAGTTTCACAAAGCACGTGCTGAGGATGGGGAAGCAGGGAGGCAGCTAGCAGCTTGAATATCCGGTTATTTCGATCATTGGATTGAAATAACCGGGTAACCAAAAACAGTTGAGGGTCTCCGCGATCACGTCATTGCGGAGCAGTCCCTCCGCTGTTGCCATCCAAAGCTCGTAGTCTTTTTAATAGAGCGCCAGTGCAAAACTGGGGATAAATTCGCAGATTACACCAACGGGTTTCTGGAGGCGCAAAACCTCCCAAATCCTGGGAAAGGCCCAGATGATGGAGATCAACCGCAGAAGAATGCGCAATACGCGCAGAAGAAGCAACCTCCCAAGTGCTTCTTGTGCAACCGACCGGGCCACCGCACTTCGGTTTGCCGCAGCACGGAAAAGGTTCCACCGAAGTGCAGCGCCTGTGTACGTGTCGGACACAAAACAGGGGACTGCCGACCTGGGTCAGACGGTGAAGAGCAGTTTGCTGCTTCCGCACTGACCATGACCTCTCCAAATCGTCCGGTGTGCATCCAGCAGAGTGCTTCAGGCGGGAATGCGTATCCTTCCGCCCACAACCGCGGTCAAGCCGCTGGAAAGGATGCGTTCCGCGTGAACGGTATGCCTGTAGCCGAAGGCCGCGTTCAAGGGAAACCTGCTACCGTGCTTCAGGATACCGGCAGCAATACTGCTATCGTTCGGAGAGATTTGGTTGAAGACGATTGTTTAACCGGCCGAACAACCCGTGTATCGCCTATAGACGGCTCCAAGAAGCAATTAGCCCAGACGAGGATCCATGTCAACACTCCGTACTTGGTAGGTGAAATCACCGTATCCTGTATGGAGCTGCCGATTTACGATCTTGTCCTCGGGAACCGTCCAGGTGTCAGAGTGGTGGGCAACCCGCATCCTCACTGGAAGCGCCCCGGTGGACGTTCACTTAACCTGGTGAAGAATATCACCAATGAGCTTGTGTATCCTAGCAAGAATGTTTTGGTGTCGGCTGTCGCACAGGCTATCCCATCGAACATCAAGCACGGGAAAGTGCTTATGATTCCGACCACCGAGATCGAAAGAGGAAAGCTCGCCCAAGAGCAGCAAAGCGATCCTTCGCTAAAGAGCTGTTTCCGCAAGATTGGACAAACATTCTCACTAGGGAAAGGCCACGGCTACTGTGTCGCCAAAACCAGCGACGTCCTGTATCGTCTCTTCTACCTTTCAACTGGCTGAAGAGTCCGACAGATCGTCGTGACTAAGGCACAAAGAGAAGCAATCCTTCGATCTGCGCACGAAGGCTTTGGTGCAGGTCATCAGAGCATACGAAAAACGGCCTACCGTGTTTCAGACACATTTTAATGGCCTGTTCTGCGCGGAGACGTCAAACGCTTCGTCAGATCGTGCGACTACTGCCGCAGAACATGTACGCACAGGGTTGCGATACCACCATGACATACTGCTGAGATTCAGACCTCTATTGCGTTGCAGTGTGCAAGAAGAAAGAGTGCGACATCATGAAAAAGCATGTTCAATCTCTATGCCATGGCATGAGTGGCTTGAAAGGATTTCGTCGGGGGACCTTAGAGAAGATCCTGGAATTTGTGAGACCTATAACCAAGAGGGGCCTGCACTACTTTCTCAACATGACTGGGTGCTACTGGAAGTTCATTCCGAACTATGCTGCCATTGCCAGAGCTTTAACTGGCTTGATGGAAACAACAAAGAGAAAGAGTGTTGCTTGGAGTGCATCTGAGGAGGCCGCGTTCTTCACCCTGAAGCAAAAGCTCTCCCAACAGTTGACAGAATCGGCAACCGACGCATCGGACACCAACCTTGGTGCCTCTCGCATAGGCCACAGGATAAAAAATTGTTTGGAACCTGTCTCCCAGGCTCTTGCGAAAACAAAGGAGCGAGAATAACCTATTTTGACTATAGGCGCCGTGCAGTGAACAGAGGGCGACACTGAGCCGCGACACCCAGCGCCGCCATCGGGGAGAAAGAAAAATACTGAGTCGGCCGCCGCTCGCCAGCGTGCTCGTGTTTCGGTTGCGCTCCTTATTGGCGGCACCGGATGAAATGTAGAACACGCAATTTTTAACTTTTATATTAACTTAAACATACGGCAGTAATTCTACCGCACCGGGCTAGGAATCGACTGAAGGACTGAACTGTTTACTACGCGTACGGAGGAAGGGGTCAAGCAATATTGACTTCCCAGCATAGACAAAACCAGGTGGAGCATTTCGTGCGCACGTTTTTACGTTTCCACATTGTTTTTTTTCCGTGAATTTGTGTTTTAGCTAGAAAGCACAGATTAATTAGAGAGAGAGAGAAATAACTTTATTGGGAGAGGCTGGTGATCCTAGGCGTCGGCCAAGAGCCCTTGGGCTCTAGCAGCGTCTTCGGCCAGCTGGACGGCCCAGACTTGATCCGCTGGGTCGTGGCTGAGCAACACGGTCTCCCATTGCTCCGCCCGAGTGATTCTGCGCGCGGGTATAGCCGCCTGCGGGCAGGCCCATAGCATATGTGCTAGATCTGCCCTTTCTTTACATTTATGGCATTTATCCGAATGTTGCCCTGGATAGCAGTAGCTATACATAACCGGGTTTGGATATGAGTTTGTTTGCAGTAGCCGCCATACGACGGATTGCCTCTTGTTGAGTGACGGGTGAGCGGGGGGGAAACGGGCCCGTTCCAGACGATAGTGATTTTTTATGTCCCTGTAGGACACGAGCCGATCCCTGCCCGACCATCGGAGCGAATGGGCGAATGGGGTGTTAGGGTCGATGTCAGCTCGGTCGGTGAATCCTCGAGCAGCATCGTGCGCGCACTCGTTCCCGGCCAGGCCGGAGTGGGCAGGTGCCCATATCAGGTAGATTTTGCCGGTCCGCGCATCGCGACGGAAGCCAGATGTGAGAATTGCAGACGCTTCTGGGGAGATCCGCCCTCTCGAAAAATTTATAATGGCAGATTTAGAATCACTGATGACATATTTGATATTTGCGGAGGCCGTCATTGCCAGTGCTATGGCCGCCTCTTCTCCCACTTCCGGTTCCTTCGTGCGAATCGAGCCGGAAGCTATGGAATTTCCCTGCCGATCGACTACCACTAATGCCATGGCGTCGCGGCCTTCGTAATCGGCTGCGTCCACGTAAGCCACGTTCTCTGATTTTTCCTACTGTTTGTGGAGGGCTTTGGCCCGCGCGTGTCTTCGTTCCAGATTGTGCACGGGATCCATGTTTTTTGGAATGGGTGGTATGGATATGCCTTCTCTTATGGCTGGTTGAAGTGGGACCTTGGTTGGGGCAGTACTCGGGTAAGTGATGCCAGTAGAGTCGAGGATGTGCCGTCCAGTCGCGCTGTACGTAAGTCGTTCTCGTTGCGCTAAGCGTTGAGCTTCGATGAGTTCGCTTAGCGTATTGTGTAGCCCAAGTGCCTCGAAGCGTTCGGTCGATGCGGTAAGCGGTATCCCGATAGCTTGCTTGTAAGCTCGCCTAATGAGAGCGTCGATTTTGTGTTCTTCGTCCTTTTTAAGGTCTAAGAACGGAGTGACATACGTTATCCTGCTTACAACAAAAGTTTCAACTAATCGTACTAGATTGAGTTCCTTCATGCCGTGATGGCGGTTTGCAATGCGGGAGATGAGTCGGGTGATTTGAGAGACCTTCTTTTTGAGAGAGAGGATGGTTTCGGAATTGTGTCCGTTCGCCTGTATGCGAAGGCCAAGAACCCGTATGCTTGTGACTATGGGGATGCGTTGGGTTCCACCACCAGCGAAGAGATGGACTTCCGGAGGGGTCTTATCTGTGCGCCGCCCTCGACTGGTTGGTCGATATAGTAAAAGCTCCGATTTTTGCGGAGAGCAGCTGAGACCGCGAGGGCCGACGTAATCTTCGACTGCTTCGATTGCCTGTTGTAGCGTGTCCTGAATGTGGCCGTCGCTGCCTCCGGAGACCCAGAGCGTAACATCGTCTGCGTAAAGGCTATGTTGAAGGCTGTAAATTCGGTTTAAAATTTCAGGAAGACCAATCATGGCGACGTTGAAGAGAAAAGGGGACAGGACAGAGCCTTGGGGCGTCCCCCTGTTCCCTAGCTTTATCGCATCGGATTCCATTCTCCCTACAGCGAGGGTAGCTGTGCGGTCTGAAAGAAAGTTGCTGATGTACTCGTAGACTCTTGTCCCGACACCGAGTTTGCTCAGGTTCGTGAGGATAGCCGAGTGTTTGACGTTGTCAAAGGCCTTTGTGAGGTCAAGACCCAAAATTGCTCTAGTGTCAAGTGGTGAGCAGCGCGCCCCGTCTATGACGTCGTATTTTAGGCGAAGCATCACGTCTTGCGCAGAGAGTTTTGGTCGAAAGCCGATCATCGTGTGCGGAAAAAGACCGTTGTCCTCCATGTAGCTGTTGAGCCTGTTGAGTATGACGTGCTCCATTAATTTCCCTACACAAGATGTGAGCGAAATCGGTCTGAGGTTTTCGAGCTGAAGTTTCTTGCCTGGTTTGGGAATCATAATCACCTTTGCCGTTTTCCACATGTCGGGTATTTGGCCCCGCTCCCAGCACACGTTCATATAGCGGGTGAGGGCTTCAATTGATTCATCGTCCAGATTTCGGAGCATTTTATTTGTGATGCCATCTGGACCTGGCGACGACCGGGTTCGCAGGGTTACGATGGCCCCTCGTACTTCGCTGACAGTGATGGGTCGATCAAGGAGGTCATTTTCCTGTCCCGTGTAGCGAGGGAGGACCTCACGTGCGGAGTCTCCGAAGTATCTATCCTTAATTGTCTTGATCAGCTCGGTGTCGGAACCCTTAAAGTTGTGTAGAAGTATGTTGAGGTTGTTTTTCTGCGTGGTTTTACTATTGTCAGGGTCGATGAGACAGCGTAGAATATTCCAGGTCTTTGAGAGTCCAATTTCATATTCCATTCGATCACACGTGCTGTGCCAATTTTGACGTGTTAGTTGACTTGTGTAATCTTCAATGTCGCGATTGAGAGTAGCGAGGCGCCGCCTCAGGTTGCGATTTAGCTTTTGTTTCCGAAGTCTCTGGTGCAAACTGCGCTGGGCCTCCCACATGTGAAGGAGCTTCGCATCGGCTTGATAAAGACCTGCATCTGCCGGTATTTCTTTAGTAGCCTGTTTGGCATCCCTGCAGAGTTGTTCTGTCCATTCCCGAATGTCAGATATCTCCTCGATGGCAGGGCTGCCCGCAACGTCAGATGAGGTACGTTCGGCGACCCGTATTTTGCGGAAGGCGTCCCAATCAATAAGGTGGAGTTTCTTACCGTACGGGTATTTAGTGACCCTAGATTCGACCCCAATCACGACGATGTAGTGGTCACTGCCGAGGTTTTCTTGGCTGTTGAACCAAGTGGCATCTTTGCGCGTGTTCTTCGTGAAGGCGAGGTCGGGAGTAGTATCGCCACTCACGCTGTTTCCTATGCGGGTGGGCCGTGTGGGGTCAGTGATTAAGGTGAGACCCTCTCTATGCGCATCGAGCCAGAGGTTTCGCCCCTTAATCGTGTCCCGTTTATATCTCCACTCTGTGTGGTGAGCGTTGAAATCTCCGACGACTATTAGGGTATTTCCCCTGGCCAGTGCGAGGGTTTTACGAAAAAGTTGACCGAATTTGTGGGCGTTTCGAGGAGAGCTGTATATATTAAGTATAAATATGGTCTGTGTTCTGTGTTTGCTGTCTGGAATTAATTCAACAAGGATGTGAGCCGCAGACGACGCACCCACCCCGGCATCGTGACGGATCGCCGGAATGTTTCGCCTCACGAGAGTGGCTACCATGGGTTTTTGCTTCGAGTTAACACCAGCGGCGTCTTCTTCTACGTCTGCGAAAGATTTGTAATTGCTAAGCTTTGCAAAAACACCGGTCTCTTGAAGACAAACGACGTCAGGCATTTCGCTTGAATCCTTGGTCCTAATAAATTGTTCAAGGTGAGCGCGTTTTCTCCTAAATCCTCGACAGTTCCATTGCCATACGACAAGCGTACTTGGCTTTCGGGTTTTCTTCTGTGAGCGATTAGACATGGTCGTGAGGATTTTTGGAGCTTTCCGCTGAGGTTGGACGGGAGTAGGGTTTTGTTGATTTCATGGGGCCCGTTCCTCCATCCCTGCCCATCCACGTGGTGGTGCTTTCTAGGGCTGTAACCCTAGCTCTAAGTGGAGAAATTTGGGAGCCGATATTTTCGGCCAATTCCGCCAGCATGGCCTTGAATTTTGTGCTGAGATTCTCGGTTATGGCCTTACTGAGGTCTTCTCCAAATTGGCCGAGCATGTCCTCATCGACGTATGTTTTAGAGTCCGAGTGTGCGGGCTGGCTAGAACTAGTGGGGGTCGATTCTTTGGCCTTGCGTTTCGGCTGTGGATTAATTAGATGTTCACAGCATTGGAGAGAAGCCGTTTTGTTTGTATTCTTGAAATCGGACCACCGTGGTTTTGCGAGTACGGTGCTGCGTCTCACAGGATCGATTGTTTGGGTGTAGTGCGGTCTGTACGCTGCGCTACGTGCTAGAGCATTGACTTCAAAGCAAGTATAATTACCTTAAATACGCGGGCTCCAATGTGTATCAGGCGGGTGCGAAGCATCGAGAACTGCGAACGAACTGGCGGTGATTTTCGATTGATTTATTGTGCGGTTCAACCCACCGACGCCAGACAGGCTATGAGGCGCGCCGTAGTGGAGAGATAGGAATTAATTTTGAAATACCTGGGGATTCTTCACGTTTCCGGAATCTCGAACACACGGGCGTTTTCGCTTTTCGCCTTTATCGGAAAAGCGCCCGCTGGGGCAGAGAAACGAACCTGACGACAATTTTCAATTTCATGGCTTGAATTATCGCCAAACATTCTGCGTCCTGCTCCTCGCCCCTGACAGTTCGTTTCCGCTGGTGCCAGTTCGTCCCACCCCGATATCACGGAGCGAGCACTTTTTTTTGCTCCGCGTACGAGGTCAAGCAGTATCGCCTCATGAGCGAAAGGAAGACTCAACCTCTGTGCCTTCCGTCTCCTTTTCCGTGAATACATTCACAACGTAGACGGGTTTCGCTGCAAGCCCGCCAGGAAATGCCCGTGACGATTTAAGACTACCTCTTCGTTTTTACGGGGTACGCAGGGCCTGATGTTGCTGTTGTGAGCCCGTTAAAACGACTTTGTTTTAATGAACAGCATTTATTTGCAGTGCAAAAATCCCACATGCATTGCTTTTATATCTTGTACTGACGTAGGTATTTCGACTTTTTGACAGCTTATTTTTAAACAAATGGCGCTACTTTGTTTAAAAACAATCATATTTTTTTCCAAAAAAGGGGTGAGATGTTGCAGCCATCAATTAGTGCTCTTACAATTAAAATACGGCTGAGTGTTACGTGCTATATAAATTTTTATTTAAACGCCGCGGAAGACGCATGCACGATGCAGAGAATCCAACCAATTTATTGTAAGCTTACGACTATTAATAGCTGGCAAACCGATATACTTTACTTTGACAGCAGCATGTAATCTGCTTGGTAGTCATCGCTTTTGTATTTTCTAAAAATTTCACGGAGACATGTGCCGCCTGTGGGGCTGTTACCAGCCTTCCCAACTCGGACAATTCAGGGCAGCGAAGGCGGTAGCTTTCCTTCTGGGCTTCGGTTCTTTTAACGCCTCGCAGTCGATAACACTCCATCCTGTCGCCATTGCAGCGTATCCCACAAACGTAAGCCACTTATAGCGCACCTAACGACTTGATAGACGCCTCTGCAAGGGCGCGGGCACAGTGTGTAAAGCAGGCGGCTGGCCAGGACGGTGAGGCTCGGCCTACCCAGTGTTGCGCGGAGGTGCGGTAGATGGCGCTGCGCTCGCTCGGCAAACTTGACTGCACGGAGCCTATACCTACAATCGCCTAAGCATGTCCACAGTTTTGCACGGTCGCTTGCCATTGTACGAGAATATTTTGTGTTAATTCTGCCAAGAACTCTTTTACTGTATGAGCTTACCGTACTATTTGGCGTGCCTTACAAATTGCATGCTTCCGTAGCGCACAATTTTTGTGAGGACAATGTTTTTGTGTATGTTGGACTGTTTTGGACTCTGCTTTGGACTGTAGAGTAATTGTTCCCCGAACAACATTCTTAAGCGGGGGGTAATGTGATGGAACATACCCGAGAAGGGGAATGACGCCACATTCTACGCGAGAAAGCCGAAGCTCAAGGCCAAGCGCCTGCTGATGAGTTGGAAGAAGAAGAGGTGAACTAGGCACGGGCACGGAGGAGCGAGACCCCATCCAGGAAACAAGGCGGACCGAACGGGGCACGGCTCTGTGCGACATCACGGCAAGACGTCCGGCCTACGTGCCACAGTGAGGCAAGGCCGTCACCGGTCTCCGCTACGGTTCCGGGCGTCGCCGCCAAGGCCCGGGACATCGTCGCCAGCACGGGTCACCATCGACCTGGCTCCGGCGTTCCGAATGGCGTGTGACCGGGCGCGAGGCGGGAGCAAGGCCGTCAGCGGACCCGGCTGAGAGCCTTCTGGCTTCGGAACCTGGGGTGCCAACCTCAACGACGCGAACACCGCAACGATGGCGACGTCGGCACCCGCATCCCATACAACCGACTATGAGCGTTTCCTGCCCTCAGGACGTTTACGCGGGGACGGTCGCGGACTTTGTAGTTGCGTGCGCAGGAGCGGGCCGCGTGAGCTGTTTTTATTAGCTGAGTTTCTCCATAACGCTTCGTGAATTCCCTTTTGTCATTGCTTAAACCATCTGTGCTGTCACGTCTGTATATATAATGTCTTTTCCTCGTCCGCCCGAAGAGCGTTCCCTTCGTTTCGCGTGATCCGGCCCAATTCATTACAGTGTGTGTCTGCCATTGCGGTTACCCAGCTGGGTGCAAAAAAAGCACCAATTTCCGCATGTGATTGCCCCAGGGTTCTCTACGCCAGACAGGATTTTGCTCTAAGCAGGCAATAATGCCAGGGATTCCGCCCATGCGTAATCTTTCTCTGGCTCTAAAGCTGGCAACCATTCTACTCATCACACTAAGGCTTAAATACAGTATTTTGAAGATTTTGCAGCCTTCAGATTCTTACAGAAAGGGTCAATTTGGCTTATAGGGTCGGTTTCTGACATCAGTGATCCCTTGAGATCCCCTCGTACTGTAGGCTCGGGCACGCAAGAAAAAAACTAAATGTAGAAAAAAAAATCGATGAAGTCAAGGGTTTGACGGACATCCGTCTGGTCGGGAGGGTACATTTGAGAGAGAAAGAGGGCACCGACCAAGTAACGAAAAAGAAAAACTTAAAAGACGTTTCGGCTCCTGCACGGGAGCCTTGTTCACAATGACTTGTGAACAAGGCTCCCGTGCGGGAACCGAAACGTCTTTTAAGTTTTTCTTTTTCGTTACTTGGTCGGTGCCCTCTTTCTCTCTAAAAAAAAAATCGGTTGAAGCGTCTACGCATACATTATTAAATGAGGGATTGTTTGGAATGTAATTGCCCGTTTCACCTTTGGGTTTCAGTCCCCTACGTTACCTAGACAATGGCAAGGTATACGGTTATAGTGAGATGCGTCTAAAGCGAAACTAGATTAGCAGTGCCATAACCCTGCTCTCGACTTTGTAGGCTTTTTGTTATATATGTCCAGTTCGTCGGCCATATTGGCCAAATAAATAAAGGGCAGCTTGATAATCTTATGACTTTTTCAGGTGGTCAAATATTGCACAATATTTTTACGTAACAAATTGGTTGTTGGTGCATCTGTGCAAAGCCACAAGATATGCAGTATGGTGACTCATCCCTTACATGATAAGGATGTAGGCAAGGATAGATAGGGCTAAAAGTGTTAAAATTAGTGCCCTTAAATACTGTGAAGATGGATCACCAGCAAATCTGGATGCAGTCAATAGAGTGCTCGATGCAGACAATATTTGTTTTGGCGATTGACCAAACTCCTTTGCATTTAGCTGAATGTAACTTGTAAAATCTCGAGTTTTATTATAGCGAACAAAGATGGGGATGGACGCTTACCTCCCGCGTGGGACGCATCTTACTGTGTATGTGACACAACCTATCTAACAGGCCATTAAAGCAACGAGACAGGTTGTATTCAGCTTTTGTAAGTCTAGGTGAAAAACATTCATACAGCATAACACACATGTAGTAAGTGAGGGCATGTAATATATAGCTTCGCGTGCATGCCCCTTGCGGGTAACGGTCTAATTAGCGTCGCATCAATGCGTGACTTTGGACTAGTTGGGTATGCATGACACCTTGAAAAACAGCGCAAAAAACCCGGACGGAGTAGAGGTCTGTGTAACCACTCTACGTCCGGGTTTTTTGCGCCGTTTTTCATAGTTTTGCATCAAGGCTGCATTGGGAGCAGTCATAATTGTTTTTACCTAACCGGCCGACCCACTTCAGCTCAGTCACTAGCCAGAGTCACTGTAATTATCTTTAATGACTCTGGCTAGTCAGTGAGGGGTAGCGGTTTGGCCGGTTGGGTAAAAATCAAGAGATACTGCTCCCATCCTGTACAGCAATTCTCATGAGACTCGTTTCGCCGCAGCAAATTCATCAGTCTGTATTGATTTTACTCAACCGGACAAACCGCTTCCGCTTACTGACCGGCCAGAGTCAGTAATATTTGTTAGCATTGACTCTGACTAGTGGGTGAGCTGAAGCGGCACGGCATTTTGGGTAAAATCAACTATAACTGTGCCGTCGCCGCCATGGTGCGACCATAATTACACCATTGCCCTCTTTGCGTCCCTCCACTACCCAGACTCCCCATTTACTTGCAAACGCCTAACTGCACGTGCCTAACGTAACACGCTGACAATTACAAATTTTGAAAGATGTGCCAGCGGTGCGCAAAGGAACGCAGGGCGGTGTTGAGTAAATGAGCTTCACTGGGTTAGGCACATGGTAATTCGCAATAGATACGGTGTTGGAGAAGCACTTAATTTGTAGGATACTTAGTGTGTTGGATGCATGCGCTTGGAGGAAGTAATGGGGACACAGCCATGTTGGCAGACATTCTCTGTAGTAGGAGAGGTTTAGATTTAAGTAAGGAGCTTCTATGTTTGTGCATTGGGGTTCAGCTCGGGCGCTTTCCATATGTTTGTGTTCACAAGCCAGATGGAGCGCTTTCTTGTTTTTCTAGCCTGGAGGGTGCTGTTGCTCCCATCAGAGATACCTTGTTACGGTTGTCTCTCAGCCACTTGGATGTGAGAATTTGTTTTGTCATAAAGGATTCTGTTCCCCAACGTAATGGCCGCCTGTGAATGAGACCAGATGGTTCCAATTGTTTTGTGCAGGATACGGAGGGGGCCATGGCCACTGCTTCAGCTTCTATCAAACAATGGTTATTGTCCTTGCAGTAGGTGGTTCCAACTGTGCCCGTCTCTTGCACGGCTCTGTAGCGGGCTGCGTCTGTGTACCACAGGTATAGCTTGGGTAAGAGTCTCTTTGCTTGGTCTTTCCTTCTCACTTTTCTTTCCTTTCTTCTCCCTTTTGTTTGCGTTAGATACTTTTTTTTAATGAGCACAGTGTTCTCTTGGATGTGTACTGTTTTGTGCCATATTACGTTTGTTGGCAAGTACATTAAGGCCAAGTTCCTGTGAATCTCCACCCACTTCTGGCCCCTCCACGTGGAAGCGAATAGAATTATTTGTGTCATTATTTGTTCCTCGATAATCAATTCAGCCGTGTTAGCGATTCTGAGATACGTAGTTAAGTATACCCCACCCCTTTTTGTGTTTCCGAATAAAGGTATTGATATTTCTACATTTCAACCTACAAAGCAGAAAAAGAGTTGAGTAGGCTCATCTTCTTCTAATAAAAGCTTATATGAGACTTCTTGTGTTATGTTTCGAGATCGCGTGATTACGGTTGGTGAACCTCTGTACCATACGGCCCACCTTTATGGCATGCTTCTGAACTTATTTGGACCATCTTCATGTTGAGATCATTGGCCTCAATTAGGAGTGTTCTTATTCAGACGGCCTAAACGTAGGTATAGTTAGGCTGCCTTTGGTGATGAGACGAACTGCCAGCCATCAGATGGCTGGCGTCCTGCTGGACTTATGATTAGGAGTTCAGACTTTTGGGGCAACAAGCTCAAGCATCAGGGGGCTACGTAGTTTTCCACAGTTTGTATGGCTATTTGTAGGGTATGTTAGATGCCTCCATCAATGCCATCCACAACCTATATCATGACGACGCCGTTGTGGACGCTCTATTTCTCTCCCGGTATTTTGTTAGCCCTTGCGCCAAAATTTCAGTGGCAACACTGAACAACAAAGGAACAAAACACCAATCACTGGTGCGTGCCCTGTCCACTATGCGGCTTGGGACTGGCTTTAATGTCGCCATTAATGAGGCTCTTTTTCCCAACGTGAATAAATTTTCTACCGTAGTTTTTATGTGTTGTTCTCCTCCATTTGCGTCGTGATAACTAGTATGGCCTAGATTGTTGTGCTTGCGAACACTTTAGTAAGAACCAGGCCAAGCACGGCACTGTTATCTCTTATGAGCAGCTTATTTCTGCTACGAGTTCTTGCTGTAGTTGGAGTTGTATGTCTTGCGTGACTAATCTTTAAAAAAAACATAAGTGAGGTAGCTCGTGCATGTATTGGTTGAATCGTTTGAGCAACGTATGATCCGAAGCCTACGCAGTCAGGAATTGAGTGATACCAGTATAAGGTACCCGATTTTTAATACCTCGTCTGACCTAAAAATTAGCCACAGTCTGCCGTTTTTTATTGTTTGGCAATTGTTCTTTTTTCAAACGTTTGTTATGGTACCTTGTGAATGCTCTTAAACATCGGTCATCCAGTTTTCTCAACATTTTATTGGTTATGATGTCTGGTCAATGAGCCAAACTGCTTCTATGCTGCCTCATTGCCCTTGTTGTTAGAGCATGTATGCAATGTGGAGCCAAGTTGAGTTCGGTTGTCTCTTGGTTTGAAGAGGACAAAGTATAGGTGTTTGGAGATCCTTCCAGCAAACCAGGTTACGTGCTACAGGTATCCGCAAGATGTAAGCAATCTACATTACAGATGTCCAGAAGACGTATGGTTGGGGTCGAATTTACATATATTCAATATTGCTAGAAGTACAAAAAACCATCCAAATCACGCAAAGGATAACGTAGAATCTACCTCTTATGGTACTTCTATATGCTGTTTATGGGATGTTACCTTAGTGGTACTACTTATGTATAATTGAGTGGTACGTATGCAAGACGTATATGTATGTCAAGCCTACGTTGTTTTTTTGTCTTGGGCACAAGCATTAGTTTGCTATAACCTTGTCTAGTGTACGTTAGAATGATATTGTCGAGATGAACATATATGCATTAATATTACATTCTTTTTACACTATTTGCAGCTTGGCCATCCCCTTTTGTTAGGTTGCCAAAATGTTGTCGACAATTTTACTTCAGATATATGCCTTGCCAGCTATTAAGAGCACTGTATTCTCTTGGAACCTCGTTTCTGGAGTAATGTGTTCCCTTTTTTGTATTGCATGACGTCTCGTATGTGAAAGGTCAAACTGTCGAAACACTTGCAGAAGCACACAAAGCCCAGCTCCACACAACAAATGTCACATCGAAAACAAGAGGCAGTAAGTAACAGAAAACCAGTTCTGATCAGCACAATTGCCCTTTCCACGAAAACAATCACACTAGTGTCATCGAATTGGACCACACAAAATGGCTGTACAGGCCTTTTGACAATATTCTATGAAAAAACATCTCAAAATTAAACTAATCAAAATGACAGTCTTGCCAAGCTAGCTCAAAATAAGTGCAGCTGGGCAGAAAGAAAATTTTCAAAGTACCCACAAAACACAAAAGAGTTCACGTGAAACGGTTTATAGTGACTTCAGAATTATGTAATACGTTTTTGCAACACAACCACATAAATTTTATGCCTATCTGCTCTGGCGTAAAAGGTGCAGATTGCAGTTTTACAAGAATAACACAAATTTCAATGACTATAATAATGTCACACACCGCCGAAAGATTGGCAAAAATATGACAGGATTGAAACGTGTACACACGCTGCAAGAGCAAGGTAAATATGCAGCTTGACATATATCCCCCCTAATGAAATGGTTGGAAAACAATGCAAGAAAAGTTTGGAAACAGGAATGATGGAATGGTGCTTACAAGTACAAGGTAAATTTACGAAACATTAAATAATTCACACATAGTGAAAACATTGGCGAAATATAAAACATAAGCACCTTGGAAACACACAAGTGGTGTTGAGTGGTGGTTTCGAGTGCCATAAGCTACTGAAATGAACCCGCATCTACTAAAATGGTTATGAACACTCGAAAAGAAAGAGTGTATATAGAAATGACTATAGAATGTAGAAACATAGAAACGACCAGAATACCTGCACGCAGTGTTACGCTACCAGAGTGGCACAGCGAATGCACGCGAAAAAACTTAAGGAAAAGTAGCGTGCGCGAGCAATACCAGGCACGCGTAGTGAAACGGTCAGTTGAGCCCTCTTCTTCACCCCCTTAAACCACGATGGGCACTGTCCAATATTCACTTAAGCTTCCTACGCGTACTGTGGTGAGTCACATCTCCGCGAAGCGCAGATGTTGGACACTAAACTTACTTGAAGACCATAATATCGACGTCGCCATTCCATAGGAAATCAAATCCGAAAATCTCGCCCCCGTAAAGAAGTTTGACCAGTTATTCGGAACCAAATATTGGTGTTTTCGTTGCATGGCGGGCGGCCGAGTGGGGGTTCTCTCATAAAGGAGCAACAACTTCCCAAATTGTCGAATGCAAACTGGCGAGAGATGGACGCTTTAGTATCGTCGGTGTGATCATGGGCAGAGAGCTCACCCGTTGCCTGTGCACGTACGCCCCCGAAGATTTCCACCCGCGGACTGAGTTGTTTCTTGTATTCCGCTCTCTCCTGCTATCCGCTGCAAACGTGGTATTTTGGGGAGAATAACTGCATCCTAAATGCGGGGATCGGTCTGAGCGGAGAGGCAGGGCTAGGCCATTGGTGGGAATTTTTAAATCCGCACTACAAAGCTGCGTCTTGGTGGATGCTGCCTTCAAGCAGGAATGGAATACGGTGCATTATACGCGTTGGCGCAGCCAGTTGCAGGCCTTAATAAAAAGTTCAAACATAGAGGAATTCACATTGGAAGAATGGAGGCTGCTGAAATAGAGCCAAGGAGCGCAGCCTTTAAGAACCCTTTGTAACAGCATCGAGGTTGAAGAGGAACAACCAGGAGAATTCCACAACGACATCCAATTTGTAAAACCAGAATTAAGGAACAAGATGGAGCGACGCTACTGGGGAGCACTTGTCACGGAACCGAACAACCAGTAGAATTCCAGAAGGACATACAATACGTAAAACCAGAAATAAGGAACGAGACGGAGTGACTCTACTGGGGAGCAATTGTCACTGACCACGCATCTTTACGATTTATGTTAGCTCAATAAACAAACTTTACCGGTTATGGGTGCCTACCTCTGGCATTCAACGTATGAACCCATGTGTCGTCCCAACCTGTTTTGGAGTCTATAAAGAAGAGAGAGGAGTTGGCCCCGTGAATTTCGAGCTCAAGCTGATCGTACAGCGCTTCTTGTACTTCCGCGACCAGCCCCGCTCTTTCATCACGCGGCTTTACAGTGCCTCGGCTCCGCCCATCTAAGCAGCTGGCTCACCACGTCAGACGGACTTAACCATATTCTGAGTCACACTGGTTCCTACAAAGTGTTTGCAACTGTCCCCGTAACATTGGAGGGGCCGTTTTCAAGGGATTACCTCATCACCGCTAAGCCACGAATGCTTAACTGGGCTCTTCCACCGCCTCTGTATCCGCAACCTGCCGAGAGCACGCCAGGCCCGAATGTATTGAGGCGTGTGTGAGCCCTGCCTGTGGCCACCGGTTATAAAGATTTCTTCTTTCCTTTTCACGCCAAATTGCTTCCAGTTATGCCACGGCAGGAGTCTTGGGGCTTCTTTATGACCTGTGGCGCGAGCTGAAACCTGTGCAGTAAAACGGAGGCGACTGAGAACGTCTTCCTGGTATCCCACACTGCCCACTTATTTTGGGATGAATTACAGACTTGGTTTGGTGCTAGATGGCAAATAACCGGGTCGAGCCTCAGATACCTAAGTGCGGAAGCGGAATGTTCCTTCCTTCGTGACTGTGATCTCGTCCTAGGCTTTGACTACATCAGGAGGGCACAGGTACACGCGGTTCAGGGCCCTGGGACGATGAAACCTGCCTGGTGTCCCTTCGTTAATAAACTGAACTGGACCAGAACTGCGCTATGGGAACTGAATCTGACGAATTGCGGGAGGCGTTCGAGCACGGTTGGCTCGAACGGCTCGAAAGGTGATCTTCTCCACGACCAAGGAGGCCATTCGCCGATGCAGCCATGCTATGCAAAAGGGCTTAGCGTTAAAAGAGTAAATGCCAAATATAGCTTCCGGTAATTTGTACCATCGCCATATGTTATTTTTTGTGCTTTCCCGTTACTATTGATTGTTTTTGTTAGGTGTATTCTAGGCTAAGAATATCTCAGGATCTTCGGCTTGTTACTTCCTATTCTTTTCCAGATGCACTGCGAGACATGTCTTCGTGCTGCAACTTTTCTTGTTTTTTGTCTGTAATCGAAGTCATTTTTATCATATATTTATGTGCGACGATGTTTATGTATGAATGTTTAATGTACTCACCCGGCCGTGCTCTTATGCCTTTGCATATCATATCATGCCTTGTCATTTCACTCGTAACCATATTGCCGCGAACCATACATTTGGTTTGTTTATTTGTGTTTTGCTTTCACCGCCGGCTGCGCCGGTCTGTGTTATCTCTGCGCCAAGGGAAGCGCGTGTTCCATTTTTTTTTCTCTGCCGCATGTGTTATCTGTTGTGATAGGGAGAGCATTCCGATCTAACGTGAACAGCCAAGAATAATCTTCTTGGATCTACGGATCTACTATGATCTCGATGCGAATCGACGTTTCGAGAACCACGCGCGCCAAAAGATAAAAAGCCTGCAGTGCGGACGCCGGGGCATTCGATTCGACGACACTCGCCCGTGCAAGTCACTTTGTTGACCGCTGCTTCGCCGGATCTGTATTCTTTTGAGTTGTTAGGGGAGCACAAGTTCGCTCCAATAAACGTGTTTCTCATTCAAGACAACTGCATCGTTTTTGTCTTCGTGACATCTGGTGGAGGTGCTGGGTACGCACCCTTCATGCCCACTACAACCTCGGGAAGCCGCCAAGCCAGTCCAACAAGAGCCAGCCCCCACCTGCAAGATTTACCACCCAAGTTCGGTTTGATGCCAGAAGGGCCCAAGAAAAGGATCGCTGCAACCAACACCATGGTGCAAGAAACAACGTCGCCAATCTTCCTGCAGCAGCCCCGGGAACCGCCATCGTTCCGGGGAGCCCCCGCTGAAGACCCCGAAGAATGGTTGGAGAAACTGGAGCGCGTCCGCATTTTCAACAGGTGGGACGACGAAGAAACTTTCCGGCATGTCTTCTTTTACTTAGAAGATGCTGCTCGAACTTGCTTCGAGAACCATGAGAGTTCTTTGACCGACTGGAATCACTTCAAAAGGGAGTTCCTGAAGACATTCACTACCGTTGTGAGAAAAGAGCGAGCTCCGCTTTTGCTTGAAACTCGGACACAACACCCCAACGAAGGGGTCGTGATCTTCGTTGAGGAGATGAAGCAACTATTTCGCCGCGCGGTCACCGAAATGACGGAAGAAAAGAAGTTACGGTTCTTGATGCGCGGTGGGAAGCAGGAGCTGTTTGCTGGACTTGTCCGCAACCCGCCCAAAACCATCGCTGAATTCGTGTCCGAAGCCAGCACGATTGAGAAGGCTCTCGAAATGCGTGCTAAGCAGTATGACCGGAACTTTGTTGGCGTGGCCAGTGCGAACTACATCGACAACATGCGGATTCCGGCTGATAGCCTACGCGAGACCATCCGCGCAGTAGTGAGGGAGAAGGTGCGAAACTTTTCCCGACGACGCCGCAACCCCAAGTCGCTTGCCTAACTGACGTGATCCGGGAAGAAGTTCAAAACGCTTTGGGAACTTCTGTGGCATCCGAAGTACACTGCGAGCCCCAAGCTATGGCGTACTCCGCGGCTGTTCACCGACCCCGCCCTGCTCCAATACGCCGTCAAGAGGTACGTCGTCAAGAGGCCCCGCCCTACCGCCGCCCACTGTCTCCCGGCCGACCCCCGGTAGCACAAACCCAGACGCCAAGGAAGACTGACGTTTGGCGAACACCGGATAATCCAACTCTGTGCTACCACTGCGGAGAGGCCGACCACATCAACCGTCGCTGCCCATACAAGAGACTCGGACTACGTGGTTTCTCCGTCGACGCACCACGCCCCCGACCCGGCCAGCACCCATCTGAGATTGAAGAATACCTGTCGAACACCAGCCGTGGACCAGCCCGTTTCAACCGTTCGCCGTCGCCCTACCCGTAAAAGTCGCCGGACCGCCGTAGCAGTGCTGACTTCGCACGTGGAAGGTCTCCCAGCCCACGCGGGGGAAACTAAAGGCGGAAACTTCGGCAGGTGTAGTTGCTCTACGGCGAAAAACCTGGAAACCCTCCAACGACGCAAGGACGCGCTGAAGACAGTGATTCACGACATGCCCTCATCGCGACGACCCGACCTAACCCTGACGAGACTCCCGAACACGACGACAGCTACACGGCGCGACGCGTACCCGACCTGACCGAGAGGTCCGTTGAGAAGACGACGACAACGACGATGCACAGTGCCCGTCCATCAACACGTACAAGAAGAGATACGACGCCCCGACGAACCCGGAACACGAGGAAGACTGCATCTGACGTCAAGGTGTCCATCGACGGCTTTGAGGTAGTCACCCTCGTAGACACGGGAGCTGACTATTCGGTAGTGAGCGGACCATTTGCGTCTTAACTGAAGAAAGTTATGACCAGATGGGGCGGTCCGCAAATACGCACAGCAGGAGGCCACCTCGTGACGCCAAGTGGAACGTGCACATCGCGCGTCCCCATAGACGGCACAACGTACCCTGCGGCGTTCGTCGTTCTGCCTAACTGCTCCCGCGACGTGATTCTCGGAATGGACTTCTTGACGGACAACGGCGCAATAATTGACCTGCAGACCAAGTCGATAACATTTTCCTCCGATCACTCCACGACGCCGCAGCCGAACCCCGATCACCGTGCTGCTGTCAGGATCGCCGACGATCACATCACCCTGCCACCCCGCGCAAGCTTGATGATCGCCGTCTACTGTGAGCATGCTGCTTCTGACATCGACGAAGCAGCATCCTCACCTTCGAAGTGATCGAAGGTTGCTTCTCGACCGCAGTGTCTCCGTCGCAAGAGGCATTGCGCACTTTAAGCAACGCCAATCTCACGTGTTGGTCACTAATTTCACCGAAGAGTCCCAGCATATAAACAAGGGAGCTGCAATTGCGTTCCTCGAAGAAACGCAAGAAGCAAGTGATGTGATCCCGGTCGCCGACTTTGAACGCACACCCGTAGAACCTTCAAGCTCCCGCAGCCATTCGAGGTGAATCCGGCGCTACACAAGAACAACGGAAAAAAAATATTGGCTTTGCTGCGTCGCTATAGCGAATGTTTTTCGTCGAGCGCAAAACTACGTCAGACCCCTCTAGCGAAGCATCGAATAATAATCAAAGACGGAGCCCGACCTACCCGACAGTCACCGTACTGCGTCTCTTCACACGAACGGGAAGCCATCCGGACTCAAGTTGACGACATGCTCAGCGACGACATTATACAGCCATCGAAAAGCCCCTGGGCTGCGCTGGTCGTACTCGTAAAGAAAAAAGACGGCACAATAAGGTTTTGCGTTGCCTACCGGCGACTGAACAAAATGACGAAAAAGGACGTGTACCCCCTCCCCCGAATCGACGACGCCCTCGACCACCTCTGCCACGCGAAGTACTTCTCATCGATGGACCTGAAGACCGGCTACTGGTAAATTGAAGTGGTCGAGAGAGACCGAGAGAAGACTGCATTTATAACCCGAGACGGCTTATACGAGTTCAAGGTGATGCCGTTTGGGCTGTGCACAGCACCAGCGACGTTTCAAAGAGTTATGGACACCGTGCTAGCTGGCCTTAAGTGGCGCCCCTGCCTCGTATACCTCGACGACGTAGTGGTATTCGCCAGGACTTTCGACGAACACCTTGCAAGGCTGGAGTCTGTACTCGAAGCCATTCGTACGTCGGAGTGGACGCTGAAGCCTGAAAAGTGCCGTTTCGCATACGTGGAACTCAGGTTCTTGGGCCACGTCGTCAACGCCGCGGGAGTCCTACCTGACCCGGCAAAAACTTCAGCCATTGCGAACTTCCCAAGGCCGATAAACAAGAAGGGCGTGCGAATATTTCTCGGGCTGTGCGTATACTACCGGCGCTTCGTCGAAAACTTCGCACGAATTGCAGAGCCACTCACGCGCTTGACGAAAGATAGCACCCCTTTCAGCTGGGAAAACGACCAAGAAAAAGCATTCGGCGAGCTGCAAAAACGCCTGCAAAGCCCGCCCATTCTCGCTCATTTCGACGAAAATGCCGAAACGAAAATGCACACGGACGCCAGTGATATAGGCTTGGGTGCCGTCCTTGTCCAAAAGCAAAGCGGCTGCGAAAGGGTAATCACCTATGCCAGCCGTGGTCTGTTGAAGGAGGAGAAAAACTATTCTGCCTCTGAGAAAGAGTGCCTCGCTATTATATGGGCGATTTCAAAATTTTGCCCATACGTGTATGGAAGGCCATTCAAGGTTGTAACAGACCACCATGCGCTGTGTTGGCTCGCCAATTTGAAGGACCCCTCTGGCCGTCTTGGTCGGTGGAGCTTGCGCCTGCAGGAGTTCGACGTTACAGTCGTTTGTAAATCCGGCATGAAACACTCCGACGCCGACTGCCTGTCCTGCGCCCCCGTCGACCCACCACCACAAGACTCTGATGAAGACAGCGCGTTCTTCGGGATCGTGACGGAGAGCGACCTAGCCGCCCAGCAGCGTGCCGACCCCGACTTACGCGTCATAATCAAATACCTCGAGGGATGCAACGTTGCCGTTCCTAGGACCTTCAAACGCAGCTTACCAGCATTCAGCCTGAGAAACTCCATCCTTGTGAAGAAGAATTTCAGCCCCGGAACAAGAGCGAATTACCTTCTCGTCATCCCCGCGGACCTTCGTGACGAAATTTTGGAAGCGTGCCACGACGACCCGTCTTCCGGACATCTGGACACAGCCCGCACTATTGGAAAAATCAAGGCGAGGTACTAGTGGCCCGGCCTTACCTCTGACGTCACCCATTACGTCCGGAGCTGCCGTGACTGCCAGCGACGAAAAACGCCGCCGACAAGACCCGCCGGGCTTCTGCAACCGATCGCTGTCCCATCGAGACCATTTCAACAGATTGGAATGGACCTTCTAGGCCCCTTCCCTACGTCACGATCACAGAACAAGTGGATTGTCGTAGCGACAGACTACATGACGCGCTACGCAAAGACCGCCGCTCTTCAGAGGGGGACTGCACAAGAAGTGGCGAAGTTCTTTATAAGCCAAGTTGTGCTTTGACATGGAGCCCCGGAAGTCCTAATCACAGACCGCGGAACGGCATATACTGCGGAGCTGATGCAAGGAGTATTACGCTACAGCAACATGGATCACCGAGGAACGACGGCGTACCACCCCCAAACGAACGGACTAACAGAACGTCTGAACAAGACAATCGCAGAAATGCTGTCAATGAACGTTGACGTTGAACATACGACTTGGGACGAAGTGTTCCCGTATGTCACGTTTCCGTACAGGAGACGACGCAGGAGACTATCCAGGAGACGACGCAGCTGACGCCGTTCGAGCTTGTCTACGGTAGAAGGCCGACTACGATGCTCGACGCCATACTTCAGCACGTAGAAGACGACGACCTCAACGCCGACGTCCACGGATATCTTCAACGTGCGGAGGAGGCCCGCCAGCTAGCTCGAGTTCGTATAACGGACCAGCAGCTGGTGGATGCGGGCCGCTACAACCTCCGACGCCGAGACGCCGAGTACCAACCAGGGGATCGTGTTTGCGTTTGGTCTCCCATCCGACGACGCGGACTCAGTGAGAAGCTCCTGCGACGGTATATCGGACCCTACCAGATTCTACGACGTTTTGGCCAACTTACCTACGAAGTGATCCCCGATGGTGACTCCGGCACATCACGACAACGCACGCGGCCTGAAGTCGTCCACGTGGTTCGCTAAAAACATTTCTACTACGATGACGAACTTTTATTTTCATTTGTTCGGACTGTCGCTTATGTTAGCATCGGGTCGATGCACTCTTGGAGGGGGGGTAATGCCGCGAACCATACATTGGGTTTGTTTATTTGTGTTTTGCTTTTACCACCGGCTTCGCCGGTCTGTGTTATCTCTGCGCCAAGGGAAGCGCGTGTTTCATTCTTTCTTTCTGTGCCGCATGTGTTATCTGTTGTGATAGGGAGAGCATTCCGATCTAACGTGAACAGCCCAGAATAATCTTCTTGGATCTACTATGTTCTCGATGCGAATCGACGTTTCGAGAACCACGCGCGCCAAAAGATAAAAAGCCTGCAGTGCGGACGCCAAGGCATTCGATTCGACGACACTCGCCTGTGCAAGTTACTTTGTTGACCGCTGCTTCGCCGCCTCTGTATTCTTTTGAGTTGTTAGGGGAGCACAAGTTCGCTCCAATAAACGTGTTTCTCATTCAAGACAACTGCATCGTTTTTGTCTTCGTGACAATATAATTCGTGTGAAGAAAGTACTATTCGTAACATAGGTATAATAATGAAAAAAGTCCATATCATGACACCAGGGTGTGCAGGAAGCACATGGTCGCTTACTTCAAAACGCACACAGCAAAAGTCAAAAGGGAAAATATCTGAACCGAAACGGTGGAGCAAATGAGTGGATAGAACGGGAAGTCGCAGAAGCAACCCCACCGGTTGTAGTCAAAGGTGAAGGCAAGATGTGGGCACCAGGAGAGAGCGGAGAGCAATAATCGAGCCAATAAAAAACCCAAACACCAGTAAAAGGCTAACCGCATGCCTCAGCCTGCGAGGCCCGTATAAATTTGGTAGAGAAAAAAATCTCTATTTTCTGAAATCTAGCATCAGAAGCAGGCTACCATTCCATACACAGTTTTTATATAAAAAAATAAAGTACTCTAAAAGGCCTTTCAGAATGTGAAACAGTGCGAACGCAGTTCGCACACATTATATTTTATTGCAGAGAACAAAGGAAAGGGCTTTCATTTATTGCACTCAGTTTCGTTCAACAAGACGAAGTTGTGAAGATTGCACCTAATGTTTCATTTGACTAGAATAAATTCTGAAGCTCAGGGCAAATCTTTTTTTCTTTTCATTTTTATTTTTCTCAGACACTGCCTAAGAGGGCACCGAGGCTAAAGGCAAGAAATGCCTGACGGGGCCTCGGTGCCTTTACACCATTCAATACATAATTCAGAACATAATGAACCGTTCAGCTTTGCGGTTCTTTACATCAAAAGTAACCTCATAAAAAAAATGCAATAATAGACAAATACAATGCATATACAGTACAGATTCTACATGAACTGAGAAATCATAAACTCAGAACTCTGAACATGAACTCAGAACTCAGAAATCAATAAAGAAACATGTATTCAGAAGCAGCATTTTTACGATTAGAGAACATAGCCCACTCATCAAATTGGGACATATAGCATAAGTGTAGAAAGTGGCAGATATTGTAATTATTGCATAGTAGTTAGTTGGAGCTTGTGATCAGATTATCCAGGAGAGGCCTGAATTGATGAGAAATGTTCTGGATTTCATTTTAAAGCAAGGGAAGGATTGGTCAAAATTTAAGTTCCCATTTAAGGTATTTAGCAGTTTATTGGTTTGATACGGTATAGTTTGTCGCCCATAGTTTGTTCGTATTGAGGGTAGCTTTCTTTTTTGATGACGAATTGCGTATGTACTTACATTTCCAGTTGGCATTTTGTGAGTCTTATTATTGTGTATCCATTGCATGAGTTTAAAAAAATAGACTTGGTCGGCTTTCAATAAAAGGTGTTTCTTAAAAAGTGGTCCCGTTCTTAGATTACGTCTGTCCCCTTTGTAATTCTCAAGTATACGCAGCATTTTCTTTTGCAGGATAACAAGGTTGTTATAATTATAAGCTGTAGTAGTGCCCCAAACCAACATTCCATAACTTAATTTTGAATAAAAAAGGGAGTAATATAGTATCCGTTTAAGCCAGGTAGGTACCAGGTTCTGTATTTTATAAATACACCCAATTACACGGGATAAATCCGATTTAAGCTTGTTAACGTGAACAGTCCATGATAGGTCTGAAGAAAACCACACGCCTAAAAATTTTAACTGCTTAACCTGTGTAAGTAAAACACCTTCATATTTTACATCAATATCCGTGCAGTCTCGTTTATTTACTGGTTTAAAAATGATATAGTTGGTTTTGGTTGTATTAAGGCTCAAGTGATTTTGCTGCAGCCAATACGATAATTTCAGAAGATATTCGTTAGCTGTTTTTTCCAAGCAATCTTTTGTTTGTCCCGAGAAAAAAACGTTTGTGTCGTCAGCATACATTATTACATTAGAACAACCTGTTATTGTCGCAACATCATTAATATAAACGAGAAATAACAGTGGTCCCACAATGGAGCCCTGCGGAACGCCGTATTGTATTGTCATTTTGGAGGAGGTTTGATTGCCTATCTGAACATACTGGTATCGGTTTGTGATGTAATTTCTAAGTAAGGTTATAGCTATTCCTCGTACGCCTATTGCCTGAAGTTTTCTTATTAGAATGTCATGTTGTACAGTATCAAAGGCTTTTCGTAAATCCAGAAAAATTCCGAGCGTGAGTAATTTATTTTCAATATTTTCGATTATTTTTTCCTTAATGTGCACGAGAGCTAGTTCAGTAGACTTATTTTTCTGGAAGCCGTATTGAGATTGGCTTATTATTTGATGTTTTTCGAAGAAGTGACTCAACCTATCATTAATAATCCTTTCAAATATTTTTGACAAAATGGGAAGAACTGAAATAGGCCTATAATTATTAATGTCGGCTTCTCCGCCTCCTTTGTAAACGGGGGTGACTTTGGCTATCTTTAATTCATCAGGGAAGTCGCCTGTGTCCAGCATCCTGTTTATTATGTGTGTTAATACTGGGCTAATGATATTGGAGGTATACTTTAATGGTAGGCATTTTATTCCGTCATCTCCAGCGGCTGCATTATTATCAAGGCTGTCAATTATACTATCAATTTCAACAAATGTAGCTGGTGAAAGAAAAATTGAGTCTTGGAGTTTATTGCATTCGATATGGTAATCTGGGCTTTGAATTTGTCCATTGTATTTCCCAACGCTTATAAAATGCCTATTCATTGTTTCAGCGAGTTCTTCCCCAGTGACATGCCGGGAATTTATATTTATTTCTTGCACAGAGCCATGCTGTTGCTTTCTGTTCAATAAGTCGTTAACATTATCCCACAATTTCTTATGATCCCCTCGTACGTTAAGAAATTTGCCCTGATAGTAATCGCTCTTAGCCTTTCGTAAATCAGAATTTAACTTATTCCGTATTTTTCTAAACTCAGAGAATAATTCAGAATCACGCTTCTGAAGAAAATTATGAAACATCCTATCTTTTTCTTTGATTCTTTTATACAGTTCTGATGTTATCCATGGCTTTTTAATCTTTTTGTGTTGTGTTTTGCATTCTTTAAGAGGAAAAGCACAGTTATAACATTCCTCAAACTTCGTAAAAAATGATTTGTATGCGCGTTTTGGGCAGTCCTCTGCATATACATAACTCCAATTTACTTGTTCTATGAGGCAAAGGAAATGCCTTAATGATTCCTCGTTTATACTTAGTACCCAAAACTTAGCACGTTTTTTTTGAGGAATTATTTTTGATTGTCAAGTACCCGAGGCGAAAAATTCGTAGGTGGTCGCTAATATCATTTATCAGAACACCTGCTGAGACATTCTCAATATCTATGTTAGTAATACAAATATCAAGACATGTGGCAGTGTTAGGGGTGATTCTAGTTGGTATGTTGATCACGTTATTACAGGCATGTGCGTTGATAATATCTCTAAAATCCCTTGCAGAACGGCTGTCCGACATGACATCAATGTTTACATCTCCAAGGATCATGAACAGTACATTCATAGGATGAAGACAATAAAATGCGCTTTCAAGAAATGTAATAAATTCACACACATTGCCCGAGGGTGGCCTATACAAGGCGCCAACAACAACATTAGATGTTATAATAAATAGACTTTCCACGTTTTCATTGCTTTTGGTTACATCATCAATAACGCGGAATTGTAGATAACGTTTGAGATATATCATTACACCGCCACCTCTTCTTTTTAATCTGTTCAGGGTTACACTCCTATAGCCTTTGAGGTGGGGCGTGAGGTCTGCATCTGTCAGCCAAGTCTCCGTAAGCACGATTGCATCAAACTCAGTAGTGAAAGAACTCAAGCACATTCCTAGATCATCCTTCTTATTTTTTATACTTCGCATGTTTAAATGCAGTGCCTGGAAACGTCCTCTTTTGTCATCAAATTTTTCGTTGAAAGCCTCGTAATCATAATAGCAACAACCTGTCTCTATAGCGGCCATTTCTGGGGGGGAACGCTATCGGGGTATTTATTCTTGCTCAGTTTGTCATCTTTTCAATGTCGCTCACGCGTGCGATCCTGAGAGCACGTGAGTCCTCATCCTTTCTAGCAAAGACCTTCCCCCCTGCGGTCCAGACAAACTTCCAGCCGACAGTTTTTTTTTTCGAGCAACCGTTGCGCCGAGCAGTTTCTTATTCGATGGCGTAAGGTGCTCGTTCACGTACACTGCCGTGCTGTTACCGCCGTAGTCAAGGTCGGTTGTTGTGGTTGCCTGCTTCCTACATTTCTGAAGGAAGCTATCTCGCTTCGATCGTTGAACAAAGCGCACGATTATATTCTTTTCATTCGGTCGAAAAGTTGGGACACGGTGGCATACGTCGATATCTGAGTCTGCTATCGGCTCGTTTACGTGGCTTCCAATTCTTTTGAGCACGTCTATTACGTCACCATTGTCCGGCACTCCCTTTATTTCCAAGTTGTTAGATCGCGAGTGCTGCTCGAGTTCTTCGATTCTTACACTGAGCCTGCCGTTTTCTGCGCGAAGTTCTTCATTTTGCCGCGAGAGCGCTAGCAGTTCTTTTCGAATATCCTTCAATTCAGTCCTAATGTCGTGTATACCATCACAGCTGTCACTACAATGTTTTACACTGTCCTTTAGGGTTCGAAAGTCAGCCCTTAACTCTCGTTTGGGGTCTTCAAGGGCCTTTTGCATTTCCTTCATTTCTTTGCTCATTGCATCAAGAATACCGCAGTTCCGAATACGCAAGCACAACCTTATCTACCCGTCAATACATCAGCTCATCAATACATCAAGATCAATGCTGCGTTCGGCAGCAATGCGCTCAAAATTGGCACCGTCACTACACAATGAGGACTCTCACCTGCAAAGAGCGCAGGAATCAGTGCCGCGTCCAAAGCGCACCGCTGCCGAACAGAGGGCTGGGCCGTCGTACGTCCTCCTTTTATGGTGGAATCCCGTCGTCCAGTGGCGCCTGTGTCCTGTCCTGCGCAGTCCTGGTTGTGGCGTGCCGGTGCTTCCCGAGTCCGTTGATAAGGCGATGTTGAAACAGGCGTTAGCCCGGTCTTGCCAGCAGCCGGTGGAAGGGCAGCGTTTCTTGCGGAAAGAGGCCACGTGTTGCAGGAACTGCAAAGAGCGCAGGAATAAGTGCCACGTCTAAAGCGCACCGCTGCCGAACAGAGGGCTGGGCCGTCGTACGTCCTCCTTTTATGGTGGAATCCCGTCGTCCAGTGGCGCCTGTGTCCTGTCCTGCGCAGTCCTGCTTGTGGCGTGCCGGTGCTTCCCGAGTCCGTTGATAAGGCGATGTTGAAACAGGCGTTAGCCCGGTCTTGCCAGCAGCCGGTGGAAGGGCAGCGTTTCTTGCGGAAAGAGGCCACGTGTTGCAGGAACTGCAAAGAGCGCAGGAATCAGTGCCGCGTCCAAAGCGCACCGCTGCCGAACAGAGTTGTAATTGTGCCCTAATGCTGTTGAGGTCTACCTTACATTTTGCGGTCTTTCTCCAACTGTCTGTGTTCATGACACGTGTGATGCCTCCTTGTGTTTCTGCATTTCTGGAAATTCCACCTTCAGAAACCATTTGGTAGGCACTGGCAGACCTGCATGTGCTGTACAAATCACCTGATCACAACTGCACACCAACGGACACACAGGGAAAAAAAGCAAACAAAGCATGAACACCACAGGGTGGGCACAGGCCTCATAGAAATCAATCATGATAGTTTGGCGCTGGCCCCTTTGCAGTGATGGGGGTGGGGCTCTCGGATGGGTATATATTTAAGGGTGTCCTAGAGGTAGTTTGTTGTTGTCACCTTTTTTTCATTCTATCCTGCTCATTTTCACCATTCATGCAGTCAGAACTACGTAATGTAATCTGAATTAGGTCGGTTTATACCGCCTGCCCATCATGTTGGCACTGCACTTCTATCCCAGCATGCCCTTTTGAGGAGCTCTTCATGCACACAACACTCGCATAAAACAAAAAAGGGATATAGACAAAGCACCGAAACAGCGCTCTGTCAACCTCTCGTTTTTGTCTTGTTGCTATGGGATGCGCATGAAGAATGAAAATAATAAATAACCAACTGTCCAAATGTTGCGCAACAGCACCTAGAGCCTCTTATTTAATGTAACCACTGTGGGGGGGGGGGTTCAGTTGTTTGGACAGCAAGACTTTGTTTGGCCAGGTACTGTTCCTCCCCACACACTGCACACAGTTCCTACTCCACCTTGACCAACTTCTGTCTAGACATCAGTTCTCAACAATGGCCAACATGTACATGTAGTGAGGTGTACGTAAAAGACTAGCCAAATCCTTCGAAAGGATGCTGCAGCACCTGTTCACACAGGCCTGGACCAAGCATAAAAGAAAAAAAGCAATTCAACCAAGGCGTTAGCAAGACGGTGCCCCTCGCTACGAAGTATAAACAAAGCTGGATGTGACAAACAGTTAATGCTCAGGCTTCCAGAGTTGACCTCAATTTTAATGTGTACTAAATAGATCCGATTGAACACGAAGCCAGCAATCTAAAGTAAAACACAACTAAACACAAACGTTCAGATTCATGTTCAATGCATGTATCTGCATTTTCGTTAAAGTAGGCAGATATTGCAATATGTGCTTGGAGCAGGTGGTGGTGTGCTAGCCTTACTGTGGCCAGCAACTTAAGGCTTTTCGCCAACCTCGAAGTTCTGGCCAGCCCGACGAAAAAAAAACACTTGGTGGATGCGTGCTCCCTGCTCCTTGCGCAGGAAGTTTGACTAAGCTTTGCCGGTGTTGCACTAAGCGATAAGAACCACACTCAATGACCACCTATATTATACGATTGACACAACGAGGTGGCGTGGAAACCCCAAAATGTCAACGTCTTTTAAGGACGAAAAATGTTAAAGTACCTGGGTGCACTCTGATCCATGTTGATGGACATCAGCAGCATCGCAATAACCTCTACTTCTTCTTGTGATGTGCTCCGTAAATAGACTTAATCATTTGCTGACAGCTGGCTTAGCTGAATACTATTCATGATACTTAGCCAACGCATAAAGTGAATAGAAAGGGTAGAATTTAAAACATTACTTTTCAATGGGCACTACATTAAGTCTTGAATGCGTATTCACTACTCAAAGTTACTTGGAATGGCTAGAGCCGCTGTCTCCAGCAGCAGGAAATTGTCACTGGTCTATACAGCGTTAGATGAAGGACCACAAGCTTGTGGAACTGAGTATGCTCAAAAGGAAGCATCAAAGTTTGTTAACAAACCTGCCTTTCAGGTATTGTGAGCCATCCATGCAATGCGCGTTTAAGTTGTGTTGCACCTTTTAGACAGAGGCTCTTCAACTGTAAACCATGCATGAAAAAAGGCTTATAAAATTAGCCCACGAAAAAGAAAACAATTCCATCACGAGAGATAATTTCACCAGAAATATTTCGTCATGCACTTTCACATTTTCCACAACATAATGATATTTGTTAGCTGACACATATTAACAATTAGCTACACAATATACAGACAGGTTTTCTTGCTTTTGTGCATTTCTACATAGTCCAATGCTGAGGAGATACTATTCTTCAACATTCGGCAGCATAGTCTCACAAATGCCATCCCATTAACATTTGTACTCTAAAAAACCACAACATACTCAGCTATTCCAATAGACTGTTCTGGTATTAAGAGATGAAAAGGTTCCCCTGACCTTCTCTTTCATGGACACCAACATCCTGCAATAGTCAACTTAAGCCTATTGGTAATGCGTACTTGTGCATTCCCACTAAACTTGAAAGTGATCACGGGAGCACCAATCAAGAGACTTTCAAGCTGCACGGAAGCCGTTTTCTGATTTTTTTTTGTTAAAAACAGTGTACACAGAGGGCAAACGTAGTGACCCTTTGTGCCACAGTATCAGTACAGATGCCTGAAAAGCAGCATGTGCGATTGTTTTTATCAGTGAAGCATTCCTCAGATCAAGCCTTGTTTCTTATCTTTTGTAGCAGGCGAGCAAGTCCATCAAATATAATCGAAAACTGCAGCCTATAGGCTAACAACCAATATTTATGCTCTATCCTTATACATTTTTGTATTTTTGAACACCAGTCTCTTTCTCCTGTTTAGCTGCTACTGTAGTGCACTGCAGCTTCTATTCATTAAACAGATAAGTATAAGAAATGGTGGTGCACACACTGTACTGGAATATTTGCTGTACGCTTAAAATATAAATCGTTAATAGCAAAGTACGATGGGTGTTGAGATGTAGAATCAAGTGTGGTTAATTCGTAATGTCTATTTATTCAAACTTGTGCTTTTATCTTGCTAGCATTTTGTGCATTTTAATTAGCAAGAATGCACTGTTTTCAAAGGAGCACAAATACACGAGTAATCCAAAATACTGCCAAACTAAACATCCTATCAGCAGAACAAACCTAACATGGTGCAGCCTTTAACTGAGAAATGCAGCCAGCGTATGCCATGGACCTGCTCCTGTGCTATGTTCCACCCTGTACTGGACACATTTTCGGACCTTTTGGCAATGAACTGTGAAAATTTTGATGGCAGCAAAGAAAAAAAAGTCACCTCCTCTTTCCTGAGTGCAGTCAGTGTGCATTGGAGCTAGCTTGCAAGCACTGAGCAATGTTTGCTGAGTCATAACACAGGGATTGAACACAGGGACGCATGACTAATTCCTTAAGTTCCTAACAGGCCTAACTATTCTAACCCAACACTATCGTCGGATCCAACGTTTACCCTGAAACAGCACAGCCCATTATGGTTCCAATTTATCGTTCAATTTTGAATTTAAATTTTAGGTTTGGAGATATACGTCATAACAAACCACCAAAAGATGTATTAGCGTCATCAAAGCTACCAAAGAATAACACAAAAAGCTCCAGAAGCACTAAGGCCCAATATGAAGATATCGTAATGTGAGGGCTCATGTGAAAACGAAATGAAAAAAGAAAAAAAACCAGCAGTGTTTTCTTCTGGAACAAACCCCCCCTTGCTCGGACCCTTGCTAGGGCCTACCGAAACCTCAGGCTGCGATTTTGGAGATATATCCCCTGGCAACGCTCCGCGAGCGTGAGACATCGCAACGATAACCCGCTGGCTTACCGGGGAAAGATGCTTGGGCTTTCAATCCACGGCCGTTCTGAAACGCACCAGAGGCTATATGGCCCCTGGTTTCTGGCAGCAACAGCTGTGCTCGCTACAACAAAGATTTAACCATACGATAAATGCCCGCATTGGCTCTACTAAGGCCACCATAAAACTAACTATGACTGCCAATGTTAGGTTCCGCTATTTATAAGAACTATATTTCGTGACTATAGACTTTGTGGACCATTTAGCCCAGCATACAGCCCCCGTTTGAACTTGCAGGCATAGCAAAAGGATAACAAAACTACAAGGTCTCGTATGTCCCGGGGTCACAATGCCTCAATGGTTATGCAGCATACAAATTACAGTCATCGTTCCAGGACACTCATTAAGACCCCCTTCAGGTTATTAAAGTTAGAGATCAAGTAGACTCACATCGTTCTCGCTTCCTACTTCTAGAAAAACTGCTCGGTATAGGTGTGACTTAAATGTAATCGAAATAATGATTTCGCCTCGCCAGGTGTCTGGGCAACGGAAGGGTGGGGAGTGTTTTGTTGTGAGAGCGGTGATTGGTAAACCGCATTAAAAGGTGCATCAGCCTGTCCTATGTACTGCATATTACATCCGACAAACTGTAATAGGTAAACCAAATTGGACGAGTCCCAATCAAATGAATCACGTACAGAATATCAGAATTCTTAATGTGTGCTGATAGCCACCCTCGCAGCTGCATGTGTTTAAATACCAAACATCTGTTTTTGCCTCATAGCCTGCAGCCTAATTGTTTGTTTGGTTTGTTTGTTTATTGGGGTCTTTTTTGCTTGCCTTTAGCAGAAGGAGCTATGTATATCGTGTGTCGTTGTTTGTGGGTTTGTTTCCCATGTGGCTTCAGTTCCAAGGCTCCGCCCCCACCCTGAGTCTGCACGATTTTTTCTTAAAACTTTCATTCATGAAGACCTGTAATATATATATGTATATATATATATATATTTATATATATATATATATATATATATTTATGTATATATATATATATATATATGTATATATATATATATAGTGAATCAGAAATGGGAAATGAGGGGCTGGGTGAAATAAGACAGAAAATAAGGTTTGGTAGTCATGAAAACCTCGGAAAGCAAAGGGGAGGTTATGGTGGGTCATAAAAACAGATGAAGAGTTTTCGAGTCAAAAAGAAAGTGGTGAAAAAATTACCGCCGGGTAGGACCTCAAACAACGACCTCCAGAATAGCCGCCTGTTGCGATAACCAGTGCGCTACTGGGGGGGGCTGTTTCCCCACCACTTTCTCGGGTATTTATGATACAACCGGTGTACAATGCCCGATGTCCCACCATCGACGACAAGGGAGTGGCAGGCGTGCAGCCTTTGCGAGCTCTGGGAAAGCCGCAATGTAAATAGCTTAAAATACATTGTCCGGTTCTCATGGTTCATTTCCTGTCCCCCGTAAAATGTTTAGTGGTGTTTGTGGATTTCGGTTCGTCTTGGCCCCTGCATCGCCCCGAGTAGGCATCGGCGAAAACATCAAAGGTACGCTGGCCATGTTTGGCAGCTCCAGCCCCGCCATGAGCAGCAGATAAATGTGGCCCCGCTTTATCTCTTCAGCCCGTGAGAAGCCCATCATTGAGAACCGAGACCCAAGGAGATTTGACCAGCCAAGACGTTTTCCCATGTCGTCACCCCACCCGTTTCTTCCGGCCGGTTCCCAGCACCCTCGTCGTTTATAGTGGCCTTGGGGGCATCGATATACAGGGACTAGGCCTTATCGGAGCCGCCATCATCCTTCCGGGCAAAAATACATTCGTGTTTATATTCATCGCATCTCATCCAAACGCACCCTCCCGCTCACGGTGACTGAGCTCGACTGGGATGATGGTCTTTTGCCGGGGGTGATGCTACGGAACAGGTGGGCAATGCCCCTATGTCCCACAATGTAGGACGACGAGGGCGAGGCTGGCGTGCAGCGTTTGTGAGCTATGGGGTAGCCGCAATGTTTCTTCTGTTAAATTCATCGTCCACTTCTCATGTTTCTTATCCTGTGCCCCATGACACGTTAACTGTAAGATGGGTTTATTTCCGAAGAAAATGCAGCAGGACGCTCAGCGAAGGCAGTCTAAAGCAAGGGAGACACGCAGCTGTCTTTCATGCGCTCTTCTTGTGGCCCACGGTGATGATTGTCCCTGTGCGGTTCACTGGTACTTCGTATTCCTTTGCCGTTATCGTACAATGGCCAATCTGTCACCACGAGCGTCACTACGAACAAATGGCTGGTGCGGTGGCTTCAATGTACTTCTATCTCTTCTGCACTACAACAATCCGCCGCGGCGAAGGGAGCCTCTTTGGTTACTTAAAAGCACGCCACGGCAACCAGGTCGCAATAATGTTGAGGCGTTGCACGTGGACAGTCTCGCAGCCTCGGCGACCGAGGTCTGTGGACGGAGGCGGTTCGACAACGTAATTGACAGTTGACGTGTGTTCGACGACGCGGTAGGGGCGTGGTACTGGGATAGGAAGCTTGCTGGAGAGACCAGGAGTAGTAATTCGTATCAAAAGCCATACCAGGAAGCGCGTAGAAAAAGCCGCTTATAGGCGGTAACCATTACGACAATGTTACTTGATGTGACTGGTCCTCAGAAGAGAAAGTGCGGGCAATCTGGCGGAATTCTTCGGCGTTGCTGAAAGTCGACAAATGGTCGTTTGCTCAGAAACATCAGCATCATAGGGGTAAATTGTGTCGAGAGTGCAGAATACTTTACCACCATGGAGGAGGGAAAAGAGCAAAGAATTTCTGGGTGGATTGCACCATGGTAATATATATGTACCTCACAAAAGGTACAATCGTGTACAGGTTAGAGTGGTCAGAAGATATGTACTCGGCGAACATATCACCAACAGTGCACTGAAAACTCTCCATCAGTCCATTCATCTGCGAGTGGTAGTCTGTAGTGGTATGGTGAGTCACGCTGCATTTTTCCAGGAGAGTTTCTATCACACTTGATAAAAAAACCCCCTCTGTGAGTGAGTCGTTGCCGTGGTACTCGATGACAGAGGATGAAACGATGCAGTAGGAAAGAAGCAACTTTGTTTGCCGTGGCTGCCGGTAGTGCAGCGGTCTCAGTGTAGCGCTTAGGCTGGTCGATAGCAACAACGGCCCAACGGTTGCCGGCAGCAGGACCTCAAAGCGGCCGATATAAGTCAACGCCGATCCGTCCGAAAGAGTTGCTGACCGGGTAAAGGCTGCAAGTCACCGGTCCGTTGCTGCAGCAAGGAGTTCAGACGCTGAAAGTCTTCGCAGGCCGCAATATACTTCATCTCAAAGGTGCACATTTTTATGCAAATATTATGTCTTCCCAGTCGTTCCTACATTGTCAGGCCTGTATGTGCCCAATGCACATACGATGAAAGCTAGCACCAATGGCAGTCCGCAATTTATGAGGGATCACGAGCAAGCACCTGCGTCTTCATGGAACATAATTGCGGCGATAGAGAAATATATCAAGGATGGCGAAGTGCGGAGCCTCACGTCGCAACGCCCGGGGAGCGGTATGCAGTGTAATATTAGAAAGGAGGTCGCAGAGGGATGATGTCCAAGTATCCTTCCGCTGTGGTCCGCCATGTCCTCAAATGGTTGGAACGTCGGTTTAGAGTAAATGGCCGTAAGCTCTCTCGTATTCGTCTTAGAGGCTTGAGTCAGTATTGTTGTGTTTTTAACCATACCGATATATCATGCCGATTTCATATTCCTGGAGGCGTAGAGCCCAGCTGGCAAGGCGACAAGAGGGACTCTTCCGTGGTGTCAGCCAGCAAAGGGCATGATAGTCTGTGACGACATCGAAGGCACGGCCGTGAACTCGGGGCGATATTTGACAATAGCACACACGATGGCAAAACACTCTTTCTTTGTACGGCTCGGATACGACTCGCGTACAGCTCGTATAGGCAACGGCATAGTCGTCAAATACTGGCTTCTTTTGGGCAAGTACGCCTCCCAGGCTGACGCCACTTGCGTCTGTATGGATTTTGGTGGGTGCAGGAGTATCGAAGTGGCGCAGTGTAGGGGGTTAAATAATCAACTGACGTAAAATAAAAAAGGCTGGATCGCATGTAGGAGACCACGTGGACAAGTGGTGGCTACCGCCAAGGAGGTTTCTCACAGGTGCAATAGCAGATGCAAAATTTGGAACGAATTGTCGGAAATATTAAGAAAGTCCCATTAAACTGCGCTGGGCTTTCCGTGTGGTCAGTTTTGGGAAGTCGCCAACAGCTTGTAGTTTAGAAGGGTCAGGGAGAACACTGTAATTTGAAACCACATGACCAAAAATTGTCAGCTTACGGCCCACTAAATGGCACTTCTTTAAGTTAAGCGTAACACCAGTATTCTTTAGGCACCACAAAACTTGCTCTAGACGAGTTCAATGGGTGTCCAAATCGGGAGAAGCTATAACGATTTCGACCAAGTAACAAACATTTTTTCCGCTTGAGACCAGGCAAAATATCGTGAACCTTGCACTCAAAGTGACTGCCGCATTACATACCCGTACGGCATCACGTTAAATTTCTATAATTCGTTAGGGTTCACAAGCACGGTTTTTTTACTGTCGTCGTCCGCCATCGGCACCTGGCAATAACCGGAGCGCAAGTCCAGCGATGTAAGAACTCAGGTACTTGCGGATAGTTTAAGGCATCGTCGATTCGGGGCAGGGGGTAAACGTGTTTCCAAATGATCTTTCTAAAACATCGGTACTGCACACAAAATGGAGTAGGTCCATCCTTCTTCGTAATAAGTACGACTGGAGAAGCTCAAGGGCTATTAAATGGCCGTATGTCGCCACGCTTTAGTATCTCATCAACATGGCTTTCAATTAGAGAACGTTCATTGCCTGAAACGTGGTACGGTCGCTGGTGCAAAGGCCGTTGGGAGGCAGTGACTATTCGCTCCGCGACTTGACAGTGCGGCAGTGTGGCAGTGCGACCGAAAAAGTCTTCTGACAGTCGAAGCTATTTTGCATACGCTGAAGAAGGGTCAGAAGCCGGTCGCGCTGAAGAGGATCGAGACTGCCGTGTACGGCGGTAACGATGGCCGCACAGCCAAAAGTAAGACGTCGGCTTATTGATTTAATACACAGAGCTGGTGCCACAACCGCGAAGTCGACAAGGTAACTGTAAATAGCTTCCGCCTGCCGAAGGGACTTACAACGAAGCACAGTTAAGGCGGAAGCAGACGCGTTGCAGGCAGCCATTGTGCCAGCCGCATTCTTGATAGCAAGGACGGCACGAGGAAGACGGGTACCTTTGCGAAAGTAAAAAGATTAGAGGGCGAGAACACGACTGTTGTCCGGAAAATTGTGTAACAGGTCACTGTATCCGAATGGTAGAAGCCTGCGAAATTGCGAAATCGTCGGCGGAGCATAGCTTAGAAGAAAGCGGAATACTGCCTCTTTCGGCGTCAAACAGAGAAAGTCAAGCAATCTCGGCACTGGCGCAGTCAATAATGGTGCTATAACGCGGGAAGGAGACCTACCCTAAAATGGTGCGATGGGAACAAGAGGGCAGGACGAGAACCTCGATGATGTATAGCTCATTTTTACAAGCATCCAGGCGGTACCAACTGCAAAGAGATCGACGTGTTGCGCTATTGCAGTGCGGAGATGAAAACCGGAAATTGGCGTCCTGACTTTTCTAAATTTGCGGCAAATTTCTTCGTCTATAACTGATAACGAAGCTTCAGTGCAAAGCCCGGTGTAAGTAGGGATTCTTCCACGTCCACTTCAATCGTGCTGGCAGGGGACACACAGGGCTCCGGTATTTCGACGGCACCGCAGTTCTTACCTCCAGAACTTCGACGGTGAGAATCCTCCAGGACATTCGGACGACGCCGCATCGGGGCAGTGGAACGACGTCGAGGAGAGAAGGACCTACTGGTAGCTGAACAGAGTTCGCCTTGAGAAGATGGGGAAAAGCGTGGCTCCGCATGTGCGTCGTTGTAAGGGTGGTGAGCAATATACGCGTTATCAGCATAGGCTTTTGGTCGGTAAACGTCTCCTGGTTGCGACAATAACGTGCGACATTGCCAGGAATTCGAGAGGAGAAACACGTCGAGCCGTTATGAGGCGTTCTCCAGGGGTTGGGTGTATAGCAGGGGCGAGCGAATCGGACGAAAATGTTGTCGTCGGCTGTGCACAGCGTCGAGGAACGTAAGCGTTAGGTAGGGTTCGTACGGCAACTTTAGCGTAGAAATGTAGAGCCGCAACAGGCCAGGGCTCGAGAGAAGCTATAATGGCTTCAGCGCCTTGCTCTACAATCGTTTGGGGTGGGGATGACTGGGCTGGATTCTGTGCCGGGGCGACTGCAGGGTTAGAGGCACGAGATAGATCTGCCATGCGACCTTCTCGCGAATCAGATCCTTGATGCGGAGCAGCAGGAACGGGTTTTCGTCGGCTTCCAGTGCAAGGAGAGGATAGTCATGCTCTGACGGTCGGCAGTGATTTAAGGTGCGCGGCCTGCACAACTTGAAGTAACTTTGGCACAGGCGTATGACTTCGCTTACGTTTTCGGGATTCTTCACAAGCACCATCTAGAACGGGTCCTGGTCTATACTATTGAAGTACAGGTGCTTCGCTTTGAACACAGATGACGCAGCCGGTTTCGGCCGGGCAGTAAAAAAAACATAAACAAACAAACTAATACATAGTTCGCTGAATTACTCCCCTCTAAGAGTGCATCGACCCGATGCATTTTACCACCAGAGTCCTAACAAACAACAAAAAAAGTTCGGCATCTTGCCGAGCAAAGTTTGAGGTGCACTACGTAGACGACGTTGGGTTGCGTGCGTCGTCGTGATGTGCCTGAATCACCATCGGGGATTACTTCATTGGTAAGTTGGCGAACACGTCACAGAATCCCTTAGTGTCCAAAATACTGTTGAAGAAGTTTCTCACTGAGTCCACTTCGTCTGATGGTACTCCAAATTCAAAGACGATCCCCTGGGTGGTACTCGGGGTCTCAGTGTCGAAAGTTGTAGCGTCCCGCATCCACCTGCTGCTGGTCCGTCGTACGAACACGAACCAGCTGACGGGCCACCTACGCATGCTGAGGGTATCCTTGGACGTCGGCGTTGAGGTAGTCATCTTTCACGTGCGAAAGCATGGCGTCGAGTGTAGTAGTCAGTCGTCTCCCGTATTCAAGCTTGAATGGTGTCATCTGCGTAGATTCCTGGATCGCTTTAGTGTACGCTAGCGTGACATACGGGAGGACTTCGTACCAAGTGTTATGTTCAACGACGACGTACATAGACAGCATGTCCGCGATCGTTTTGTTAAGACATTCCGTTAGTCATTTGTTGCAGGGCTGTACGCCATCAATCTTCGGTGATCTTTGTTGCTGTAGCGTAAAAAACCTTGCATAACTCCATAATGAAGGCAGTTCCACGGTCCGTGATTGGGATGCAAGAGACTCCATATTCCTCAATTCGGTTTATCAAGAACTTCGCAACTTCTTGCGCAGTCCCATTCGGAAGAGTGGTGGTGTCTGCGTATTGGACCATGTATTCTGTTTCTACGACAATCCACTTGTTCTGGGATCGTGACGAAGAGAACAGGTGCAGCTAATCCATTCCAAACAGTTGAAAGGGCATGGATGGGGATCGGCTGCAGAACTCCGGCGGGTATTGTCGGCGGCGTTTTTCCGCGATGTGAGTAAAGGCCCTGTGGACGTATTAGGTTACATCAGTTGTAAGACGGGGCTTGTAGTAATTCGCCATGAGTTTTACCATAGTGCGTGCTGTGCCGAGATGTCTGGAAAACGGGTCGTCGTGGCACGCTTCCAAAATTTCGTCACAAAAGCCTGCAGGGATGACAAGAAGATAGCCTTGTCTCGTTCTAGGGTTTAAAATTTTCTTCATGAGGACAGTTTTTGAGGCTTAACGAAGGTAAGTTGTGTTTGGCCTTTGGCATTGCACGTGGTGTCCTTCGAGATAGTTGATTATGACGCGTAACTCGGGGTCGGCATGCTGATGGGCGGCTAGGTCGCTTTTCGTCACGAGTGGGAAGAATGCGTCGTGTTCGTCTGAATCGTTTGGCTGGTGGGTCAACCGGGCTGCTAGACAGGCAGTCGGCATCCGAGTGTTTCCTCCCCGATTTATAGATTAATAAAACGTCGAATTCTTGCAGCGCAAGTTCCACCTACTAAGACGGCCAGATGGGTTCTTCAAATTGCCGAGCCAACACAGCGCATGCTGGTTTGTCACAACCTTGAAAGGTCTTTCATACACGTATGGCCAAAATTTTGAAATGGCCTTATAATAGCCAGGCACTTTTAGAGGGTAAGTAGACTATTTTTTGTCAAACATGGCTCGCATAGGCAATTACTTTTTTGCAACCACTTTGCTCTTGGACGACGACGGCCAACAAGCCTGTATCACTGAGTACGCCCAGGCGCGCTTTGCAGGCGTTGTTGTAGCTCGCAGAATGCTTCTTTCTGGGCGCTTTCTCACCTGAAAATAGCGCTGTCTTTCTTCAAGCACGTGAGTGGCTCTGCAATGCTGGCGAAATTTGCAACGAAGCGCCGGTAGTATGCGAGTTGTCCGAGAATTCTTCTCACGCCCTTCTTACCTTTCGGTCATTGGGAACTTACCTGCGAGATGACCCCGTACGGTGATTGCGAAACATCACGTCAGCGCACGTGCCGCAGAGTCGTGCGCATGGTTCGGCTAAAACTTTACTACGCCTGATTACATACATTATTTTTGGTTTGTTGAGACTGTCGTTTATTTTTAGCATCTGTTCGACGCACTCTTAGAGGCGGTAATGCCGCGAACTTAGCCCTGAATTTTTTTATGCTTTTGCGCTTAGCGCCCGTGATCTGGCGGGCGCTGTTATGTGTGTCTCATGTGAAGGGCTTGTCCCATTCTTTCTGATGCTGCACGAGTTATCTCATTTGAGAGGCAGAATGTTCGGTCCTAACGCCACTAGCCGTGTATAGTAGTCTTTTATCCACAATGTTTTCATCTAACTCCATGGGTTGAGAAACACCCGTGCCGGAAGATAAATGCCCGCAGAGAAGACGTCGCGGTATTTTATCCCCAACACTAGCCGGCGCACGTCACTTTGTTGACCGATGCTTCGCCGCTTGCGCATTTTTTTACTTCTTACGAGCGCACGCGTTAGCTGCTATAAACTTGTTTTTTTTTTCTTTAAAAAAATACGTCATTTTTGGTTTCGTGAAGCTATTGCAGGGCATTAAATAAAAACGTCGAAATCTTCCCTCAGATGGAGGGCTCACACAAAATGTCAAAGCCGAGATGACCATACAAAAATTTTCTTGGTATTTGGCAATACGCTTCAGGAAGTTTAAACTGCGAGCGTACAGTATACATATTTTTGGTGGGTTTTGATATTGCCATGCTCGAGAAAGCTTAGACCGCATTCTTTTTCAAAATTGGAATCTGCATGATGCCATGCGCGCCTCTCCCCAAACTGCCGAAATCCGGCCACCCGTCATGTTGCACATCCAGTTTTCTATGGTGTGCCGTGCTCTTCTATTACACAGAGTACGTTAGTTTTGGGATTTAAGTCATGCTACCCATACAAGGGCAATAATGAACTTCCTGCTGTGCACGCGAGCTTACGGACCTGCCATAGTGCTAAAATGGCCGTGACATCAAGTGTCACGTGAACGGATGGTGGGTGGTCTTTACCAGCTCGGAGTAATGGACACAGAGAAGCCATTGACTTGTTTAACAACTTACATTTATTGCACACACAAAAAACCCTCAGGCAAGGCACTTAATATTTAAACTACACACAACCGATGAACACTCAAACCTCTACAATCCCAAAAAATACAACTCACATACAAATCCCTAACTTAACAGCTCACTATACAATTCAACTCCACATCCTAACGGCTCTACAATAAAGTCCTACACTAAGTACCCTCTCAATACACTCTTACCGTTCTAGGTAATCTCTCTCGAACCAAAACTCCGTAGTTGTGTCCTTGACAACAGCGTCCCTACTGGACTGGCCTACCCCACTATCGTCGGCGCTGACGAGTCGGACCCGTTGCGTGGCCGCGACCCGGTGGTAGCCTTCCTCCTATCGCTTCGGTGCGGGCGTTCGCTGCGCGCGGTCACTACGTGGACGGCGTGGGCTCCGCGCGTCCTGACGTGTTCTCTGCGGCTACTTCCTGGTAGCCGCTCCCGCTGGATGTCCTTGATGCCGGCGTTCGATGCGCGCGGTCATCCCTTCGGCGGCGCGCTTCCTCGGTGGCTACCCCCTGGTAGCCGCGACCGCTGGAGCTCTCAGGTAGGCTTGGCACGAACGTCGCCTTTCCGGGCCGTCGAGACGAACGTCGACGGAGCGTGGACGCTGGCCGCTGGTGCCCGACCGATGCCGCTGGGGCCACGAAGACACAGGTTCGTGGTGCACCTAGGATGACGGTGCCGATGCGAAGTCGGCCCGCTCCTGCCCAGGCTCGGATGGCGTGGTCGATGGCCTGGCCGCGTCCCCCTGGCTAGTTCGTTGAAGCGCACGTGTCCGGCCGCCTACTGGTTTCTTCGGTTTCTTGCCTCCCCCCTTCTCTTTGTGCGCCCCGCTTTAATATCTTCTGGGCTCTCTCGTGGCGCACTCCCATTGGCTCTTCGCCTCCTCCGTGTCCTTATATGGCCATCTCGCCACTTGTCACCTGCGTGGCCTTCCCTGATTGGCCGACCAGTGTGCTGCCACCTTTTCCCATGATTCCTTGGTGCGTCGGCGCTGGCGCTTGCTGATTTGCGCGCTCCTGGCGCGCACTTCAAATGGCCGTTCCTTTGTTCTTTTCTTGGGGGTTTGTTGCGCCCCCTCTCAGGGGGTGCCCTGACACATGACATCAAGAACGCCCCCCTGTCATGGTGACAGCCTCGGTGTTTCCTTCATCGGAACCAATGCTTACAAATACGTTCGAGGCCATACTTATGTTCTCCGCAATAGACCATGTCATGCGCAATTGGTTGTTATGGCCCTCATTCTCATTGGGCACTCATTGCAGTGCAAAAGGGTGTAGCATAGCGTTACGGGTGACTTCTAATTCAAACACTGCTACTTGAGCGTTATCTATAAGCGGAAATGTCGAGAGGCATGAGGTACTCTGTCTTGTAACAAAAAGTGTTTGTTGCCTTATAGGTTAAAGGAACGAAAATGTCCAAAGTAGGCAATACACAAAACAAAGAAATATTTACTAACTCCTTGACTCCTGGTTTTTTTTATTTCTACTTTTTTTTTATTCAGATACCCTAAAGGCCCCGAAGGGCATTACATAGGGGGCGGGGTGAACAATCTGTCGGATACATTTCAATTCAAGAGCAAACAGTCAAGAGCGGGGATGTAACAGGAAAAGGTAGAAAAGCAAAAAAACAGAACAGTAAATAGAAAATACATACAAAGCAAACGCATATAATACATGGTTCATGGCTCTTATATATTTATTTATCTATACATAAAACGCGCTTCAAACGGCTTACAAATAAATCGTGATTGTGAATTGTGGCAATATCTTCTGGTAATCGATTCCAATGATAGATGGCCAAGAACAACGGGGATGTACGAAAAAGGTTAGTACGGGCAAACAAGGGGAGGACTTTGAAAGGGGGATCTAGACGTGGAAAAATGCGATGGGCAGGTTTGATATGCGATGCAGCAAATGACGACGCACTATAATAAAGCCGGTGGAACTGAGATAGTAATGCTAGTATTCTTCGTTTTTCGAGGGAGGGCAGCAGTAGAGATTCTTTAATGATAGTTATGCTAGATGTACGGGAATAGTTCTTGGTAATGAAACGTGCCGCTTTATTTTGCAAGGCCTGCAGTCAGTCTCTTAAGTATGCCTGGTTTGGGTTCCAAATATTGGACGCGTACTCAAGTTTGGATTGAACTAATATAGTATAAGCTGAAAGTTTAGTTGATTGTCTAGCTAAATACAAATTTCGTTTGATGAAACCGAGTGTTTTACTTGCCTTGGAAATTATAGCATCAATATGTTCATTCCACGTAAGGTTGGACGACATATAGACACCCAGATATTTTTGCGTAGAAACGTTTTCTATCACTGCGTTAATTATAGAATACGAATTTAGGTGCATCTTAGTAGACCTGGTAAATGTCATAGACCTGGTAAATGTCATAGACCTGGTAAATGTTTTGGAAGCATTTATTTGCATTTGCCAATCCTCGCACCAGTTAACAAAATTACCCAGGTCCGTAAGTAAAGCTTTAGAATCGTCATGGCTGCTAATGTTTCTGTAAATTACGCAATCGTCGGCGAATAACCGAACATTAGAACTTAAGTTATTGCTTACGTATTAATGTAAACCAACAATAAAATATGTCCCAGTACAGAGCCCTGAGGCACTCCTGATTTGACTTCTGTTAAGGGGGAATTGTGGTCATTTACTGAAACGTATTGAAAGCGCTTGGTTAAAAATGCTGTAATCCAATTGAGAACGCTGCTGTTTATGTTAAGCAGGGCAAGTTTCATTATCAGGCGTTGATGTGATACTTATCAAATGCTTTTGAAAAGTCGATGAATATGGCATCAATTTTGGATGAGTCATGAACGGCCTGATGTAGGTCGGTTACAAGCTCAAATAATTGGGTTTCGCACGAGCGCCCTCGAAGAAATCCATGCTGATGAATATAAAGTAGTTTCAATTTTTTAGAAGTCTGAGAGAAAGTCATTGGTATCCTTAATTAAGGAGGGAAAGCTGGGCGGAATGTCGCAAATGAGATTATCAACATAGCGCGAGAGGTTTTCGGTAACAATGCCAATGCCAGAAACAAAGGGGCGCCCTGGGTTGTTCAACTTGGGAATCTTTGGGAGAAGATAGAATTTACCGGCTACTGGGCTCAAGGGGATCAGGGTACGAGCCGTGGTTTCATTTATTGTTTTATTTTCAACAAGTTCAGCAAGTTTATCTTTGACAATTTGCTTATAGTCTTGTGTGGGATCATTGGGTAGTGCTTTATAAAACGTCGATACTCATAGTTGTTTATTGGCCTCGTTAACATTGGCCTCGTTTATTGGTCTCGTTTATTGGCCTAACGTGCCTATCTAACTAACGTGCTTATTCCTCGATTAAAATTTGCGGCTTCATAATTTTTATAACTATGTTCATTATTCCTACCCTTGAGTTTGCCATCAGAATTGCTCTTTTGTGCCCCCTATCTATTCTCTTCATCTGCGGAGGGCACACCCATCTTCGCTTCCGCCCAACTAGTCTCCCCAGCCACTGAATACCTTACTGTATACTCTTCCCTTTCTTTTGAAACCGCGGTTGTCCAGTTTCCCGCATTGTCTGAACGTGCAGCCCGCGCGGCATACGTTGACCCGTCATGGTGCAACCTTGAACGCTGCTTTCTTAACAGGACCCCTATCTCTCTGTCTCTCCCCCCAGCCCTTTTTTCTGTAAGCCCGACTGTATGCGTACTCTCCTTTTCCAAAACGTTTTCTGCTCGTTCTCACAGTTTTCTGCAAACCTATAGAAGAAATGTGTTCCAAATGTTTGCGACAGCACAATCATGTAACTTTACTCTGATGAAGGCAAGTCCCGTTGCCGCTACGTAAGTAAACCTTGTTTGTTATTGTTCTTGCTGTGTATCCGAATCTTTACTTATACTATATATATATATATATATATATATATATATATATATATATATATATATATATATATATACATTGCAAGGCCGATAGTAGGCGAAGGCAGACCAGTACATGCAAACCGCTTTATTCGCAGGCCGAGCTACAAGGCGGCTCGATGGCGGCCGAACCAGGTTACCGATGATGATAGTTCGAGAAGGTAGAAGAATCGATGATGATGAGTATATACAGAGATGAAGAAGCCGTGGCCGCAACCGGGCGCCAGTGATGATTGCAATCCACTGGCACATTGCATTCAGCGCTCCGAACTTCCACAAACGAGGCTACCACTGGTCTCACACTGTTCCCCCCCTCCCGGGCGGGAGCGGCGCCTGGTCGCGTTTTACTGCGGATTACTCCTGTGGAAAGCCTTGAGGCGGGAAACGTGGACAATCTTTTTGGTCCACGTTTTGGAAACAACGTGGACAAATTTTTCGCAGACGCCTGGAGAGCGAACCGGTGTCCAGACCAAGACTTCGTCACCAGGTCGGAAAGAAACGTACCGGTGAACAGCGTCGTAGCGTTCTTTGCGGTCTTGTTGGCTTGCTTCTGTGCGCAGGCGAGCCAGTCGCCGACAGTGGTCGATCCGAGGCACAAATTGTTCAGGAACGATGCAGAAACGGACACAGGAGCGGTAAAGAAACAGCTATCAAGCACGTGCGATGGATGACAGCTGTAGACAAGGTAGAAAGGCGAGTACCCTGTAGTGCTTTGAACTGCCGTGTTATAGGCAAAGGTAACTGAAGGTAATATAGTGTACCAATTTCAGTGGTCAGGGCGTATGTACATTGATATCATGTGAGACAGCGTGTGGTGAAAACGTTCGGTGAGCCCGTTCGTTTGTGGATGGTAGCTTGATGTCATTTTGTGGGAGGTATTAGAGGCACGAAGCACTTCGGCAAGGATCTCAGATAGAAATATCTTGCCGCGGTCACTTAACAGTACGCGAGGGGCTCCATGTCGTAGCAGTATGTGTCGCAAAAAGAAGGCAGCGACGTCGCCAGCGTTAGACGAGGGAAGGGGGGCTGTCTCCGCGTAGCGAGTTAAGTGATCAACAGCCGTGGCGATCCAGCGGTGACCAGTGGATGTCGTCGGTAAGGGCCCATACAAATCAATGCCGACCACTTCAAACGGCGTAGTTGGACACAGAACAGGCTGGAGGAGACCGACAGGGGGTGCCGTAGAGCGTTTTCGGTGCTGACAGGGTGAACAGGATGCGACGTATTTCACCACACTGGACGAGAGTCCCGGCCAAAAGAAGCGACTTCGAATGCGGTCGTACGTCTTTTGAAAGCCAAGGTGGCCGGCGGTGGCGTCATCATGAAAACCTTGCAAGACGCGACTCCGGAGAAAACGAGGCACAACTGGGACCCATGTGGCGCCATTTGGGTGGTGGTTTCTGCGATACAGTGCACCGTCGATGAGCTGGAACTGCCGCAGTTGGCGACGTAGGCGGCTATTCCGTGGACGTGTCGAACCAGGGAGTTGATTCATTGTTTTCCGGCAGTAACTGTCTGCTCGTTGATGATCGAGCAAGTTGCGGCTGTAGTCAGCCGGTGCATAGTCGACAGGTGCAACTGATGATGGCGGTTTATGAGAAAGTAACGCCATGTCGTTTCAAGACGGCATCAGCGGGCACAGCGAGAGTACGTCTGCGTCTACATCCTTGAATGCGGACTTGTAGGTAACCGTAAAGTCGTACTCTTGCAATCGCAGAATCCAGCGTCCCAGGCGTCCCAACAAGTTTTTCAATGAAGACAGCCAGCACATAGCGTGATGGTCTGTGACGACAATGAAATGTCGGCCGCCGAGATATAGGCGAAACTTTTGCACAGACCACACAACGGGCAGACACTCCTGTTTCGTTATCGTATCATTCTTCTCCGCTCGTGTTAGAGAGCGGCTGGCGTGAGCAACAACCCTCTCACGGTGGTGAACATCGCGCTGCAACAGAACAGCACCAATGCCATGCCCACTAGCGTCGGTGTGGAGGATCGCCGGTCTCGAGTCATCAACGTGGCATAATACAGGTGCGGAAGTAAGCGCCTGCTTGAGGTCTTGGAAGGCCTTTTCTCAGCCATCACTCCAGCGGAAGGGGGTATCAGAATTTAAAAGGTGGTTCAGAGGTGCAGCGAGAGTAGCGAAATTGCGTACAAAACGGGAAAAATAGGACGCCAGGCCGAGAAAACTAGGCAGCGCTTTTTGCTGCTGAGGTCGAGGAAAATTGGCTACAGCAGAAATTGTGTCTGCGTCGGGGCGTATGCCATCTGTACTGACGGCGTGACCAAGAACCTTTATCGATTTGGTAGCAAAACGACATTTCTTGGTGTTCCGAGTCAGACCAGCCTTTGCCAGGCAAGTCAACACCTCGTCCAGACGCTCCAGATGTTCCGCAAAACTTGACGAAATGATGACGATGTCGTCAAGGTAACACAGGCATGTTTTCCATTTAAGGCCGCGAAGGACCGTATCTATCATGCGCTCAAATGTGGCTGGGGCGTTGCATAAGCCAAAAGGCATTACGTTAAATTCGTACAAGCCGCCTGGTGTCGCACATTCTGTTTTCTCTTTGTCAGACTCGCGCATGGGGATCTGCCAGTAGCCAGATCGCAGGTCCAGACTAGAGAAGTATTCAGCCCCCTGTAGACGGTACCGCGCGTCATCTATGCGTGGCATCGGATATACATCCTTCCGGGTTTTCATATTCAAAGCCCGATAGTTCACGCAAAAGCGTACGGAATGGTCTTTTTTCTCACCAGAACAACAGGAGAAGACCACGGGCTCGAGGAAGGTCGAATAACGTTTCGCTGAAGCATGTCCGCGACGTTTTCTTCGATGACTCCGTTCCGACGGCCACACACGGTACGGGCGACGGCGAACAATGTGAGTCCCATCTGTCTTAATACGATGCTCTGCCACAGACGTCTGTCCAAGGTTGGCGGAAATGCAGTCAAATGAGTTTTTGTGTTTTTCGAGCAGCTCAAGTAGGAGTCTCGTTTCGAACACCGTGAGGTCTTCGCTAATCGCGGCTGCCAGGGTTGGACGTGAGGGGCCACAATCTGAAGACAGGGGAACGGAAGACACAGAGCAGAGGGGAACCAGAGACAGACTGTCATCAGCCACAACGGAAGCGAGTATGGTGCCTTCAGGGAGGAATATCGTCTCAGAAGTGGAATTTGTAGCGACGAGCGGCACAGACCCACGTGCAAAACGGACAAAGCCGGTCGCGATATTGATTCTTTGGGGAATCAAACGCGCAGACGGAAGGATTAACGCATCTCCATCACGTATTTGGGTTGAGTGAAATAAAAGGATTTTATCGTGGCCCGGGTAAAAAACGTAATCGGCACTTGCTGTAAAATTCACTTGTAGCTTGTGGGGTTCTGAGCAAGCTTCAGCTTGTTCAACCCTCGTCTACCGTCTCACGAATCGCCCTATTCTGGCGCACTTTGACGGTTCCGCTACGAAAGAAGTCCACACAGACGCGAGTGGCCACGGCATAGGTGCTGTACTGTGGCAGAAGCGCGCCGGCCTTGAACGAGCAATAGCGTTCGCAAGCCGCCTTTTATCACCTTTCGAGCGAACCAATTCAATCACCGAACGCGAATTCCTGGCGCTTTCATTGGCTCGGAACACCTTCCGCTCATATTTATAAAGGCGTCCCTTTTCCGTAATGACTGACCACCATTCTCTATCCTGGCTGGCTTCCTTGAAAGATCCTACAGGCCGTCTTGGTCGCTGGGCTTTGCGCCTTCAGGAATATGACTATTCCGTGGCCTACAAGCCTGGCAGGCTCAACAGCGACGCCGACTGCCAGACACGTCAACCAGTCGACCAACCTGACACAGCTGACCACGACATCGATTCTTGCGTCCTTGGACTATCTGACTTTATCAACATCGCCAACCACTAGCGCCGCGACCAACAATTTCGATCGATCATTGACCGTCTCACCAACATGACGTCAGACCCTGGAATTTTCGCGCAGATGGCACTACCGAGCTTCTCACTGTTCCTGAGCACCTCCGGCCTGACATACTTCACCATCCGCATGACGAGCCGACCGCCGGCCACCTTGCCATCGCTCGAACTTATGGCAGTGTGCGTAAGCGCTTTTATTGGCCTGGACTATACCGATCAGTCCGCAGCTACGTCATGGCGTGTGACCTGTGCCAGAGCCGGAAAACCCATTCCTTGTGCCCTGCTGGACCACTCCATCCAATAGAGATTCCTTCCAAACCTTTCTTTTGTGTAGGTTTGGACCTACTCGGTCCTTTTTCTCTGTCCCGTTCAGGAAAATCCCTGGATTGCTGTCGCGACTGATTACGCGACCCGCTACGCTATTACGCGTGCCCTTCCCGCCAGCTGGGCCACAGACGTTGCTTAATTCATGCTTCACAACGTTATCCTACACCACGGTGCTCCACGTCAACTCCTCTCCGACCGTTGCCGGTACTTCCTGTATCGGGTTGTTGACAACCTCCTCCGATCTTGTCGCGCAAAGCACAAGGTAACCACGGTTTACCATCCTCAGACTAATTGGTTGACTGAAAGATTGAACAAGACCATCACCGACGGGCTCGCAATGTACGTTTCCGCAGATCATTTGGATTTGGACGTCACTTTGCCATGACAACGCCGGATATTCTCCATTCTTCCTTCTCTACGGCCATGAACCCACTCTTCTATTGGATACCCTACTTCCTGACGCGACTACTCTGGCTACAGAATATGCTCGTGATGCTGTCCCTCACACTGATGTGACCCACCAGGTTGCCCGTGACCAGCTCTCGGCTTCCAGTCCCCTCAGAAGCACCGCTATGACCAGCAACATCGCTCCACCCACTTTACCCCCGGCTCCTTGGTCCTTGTCAGTACCCCATGCCGCCGAATTGGACTCTCCGAAAAACTTCTGCTTCGCTTCAAAGGCCCCTATTGCATCAAGCGCATGGTAACCCCGGTCACCTACGACATCGTTTCCATTGCTTCCTCCTCCCTGTCCCTACCCTGCAGCTCAACTAGTCCACGTCACCCGCCTCAAGCCGTATTTATCAAAGGCCCCACCTGCGTCCGGAGCATAATTTCAAATATGCCCCGAGAGGGTGCTTACCCCGCCGGATGGCGGTAATGCCACGTAACTCCCGGAACATTTCACGTACCATTTGAACGGACCACGTGGTGGTCAATCCATCGTACACTTCATCTATGGGTACGTGACTAACCAGTTGGCGCGCACGGCAAGCCAAAGTGACGAGAACAAGGTCACTCAGGACCGGACTGGCACGAGCTGCATTGTATGCCTTGGCTTTAGTCTCTTGGCCTTCAGCTGTAACTATCTATAAATATATTGCTAATTCACATCTCCCTCGTAACAATATATATATATCTATATATTTGTGTGTCGGTGTGTGTGTGTTTGTGTGTGCTGTCACTCCATTTTATATACAGGTATCTCGGCACAGTCTTTACGTCACGTATATATGGCCGCTGCCTTAAATTTGGTGTTATAAACAATGTTACCTTACAAGGCCAAGTGCAAGATACACTTAAATATCACATAAAAGCCAGTGTAACGAAGTTCTCGCTTTCATATTTTTATATGGCCTCATCATAACTCGCCACATCTACCCGCATAAGTTCATCTGTCTGATATTATAGAATATAAAGATCAACAATACGCCATGTCTAGTAAACATTCGCCATTTTAGCCGTATGTGCAGTGTTTTTTCCATACCATTTGTTATATTCTAGCATATTGGCTCAGGCTATACAACATGTTAAGTATAATACCACATACAGCATTTCATTCTAATCACTCCGTACATCTGGTCTTCACAGAAGAATATTGGAGCAAATGAAACTTACAAAGTTTATATCCTGCAATATTAAAAATTTCAGATACAACATAATTTGTATCTGAATTTGTATTGTAGATACAAAAGCTTTCAAGGTACGCTCATGCCCATTGATTTTATCATTTTTACGATTACGTTGTGCTGTGCAGGGGCAATGTCGCAATGTGTTGATATGTGAATGATAAGATCAATAATTGTGGCCGCTGGAACCTCGGTGAAGCGCCGGCTGGTGGGCTTCCTGTCTATCTATCAGGGCAGTGAGCCCCGTGTCCTCATTCACTACCAGGGCGGGGAAATGATAAATGAATCTCTTCGTATCCTTTATACAATGGCTCACAGTATTGGGAAAAACATTTTCTTCACAAGATCGGTTCCAAAAAATTGGGTCCAATTCATGCTGTTAAATTGGTTGGAAATCAAACATTTCAATGACGCCCACAACAGTTGCCGACTTGACGTCAATTGAATTCACACATATAAGCGAGAAGAACTACACGGTGCAGTACGGTTTCATCATATAGTTCTCATTTAAAACTGGGCCAAATGTAATATTCCAGACGGAGGCAAGGTAGTATTGAATATCCGTGTGGGAAATACGGAATGAATGAAAAAAATCTTGTATACCACGGGATTAAAAACCTTTTGGGAAAGGCAAATAGAGCTACGCAATCAAAGCTTAGCGACGAAAAGGTTAATACCGTTTAAAGAATTTTTATTCAAGATGTGAACCCCGAATATTTTGTTGCTTATCCTTATCGCAAAAACCAGTTCCTTTTCAGCGCTGGGAGGCCCTAGGTAAACTGGTAATGCAACTAGAAGCACTGCAACTAGGCTCAAGTGCGTTGGTAGGAGCCCTAGTAAGGCCGACGCTAGGCTGAGAGCCACTTATCGAAGCACTAGGTAAGCACCACTATGGTAAGCACCACTCATGGTAAGCACTCATGGTAAGTGGTAACTATGGTAAGCACCACTCAAGGTGGCACCTGAAACGCTCGTATCACCAGGGACACTGAGTCGTTAGAAAAATTCACCACAAGCTATGCCCAGTGACGAATTGCCACTGGGTATTTCGAGTGGAACTGCGACTAGCGAGTAGCTCAGTCTTTTTAGAGTGGGAAGGCACTTAAACGAGTGTCCGCAGGAACGAGTAATTAACTTCTCTTTTATCTCTGCCGCCTGAACGCTCGCTTACTAACGTACACATCCTGCTATGCTAGGCAGAATGCTTTGTATGGGGCGCGACGCTGCAACCCGTGCGGACATCGCGAGTAGGCCTAAAAAGCTATTTTATCTTGTGTCTTCTGGACCACATGTCGGCCGAGGGATATACGTAACAGCGTTTGAATGCATGAATTAAATTAATACATGTCCCGCACCACGACCTACAGCTGGGAGAGCTGTAGCTTGTGAAAAATTAGAAGCCGTTCCACGCAATGTGAAAGCTCTCGGAAATGCAGAGCAGTGATTCGCCATAGTGGCCTGTACCGCCGTTATCCGCTTACTGCTACTACCCCATGCAATTCAACTTTCCCACCTTCGCAGTGCTCGCGCGCCCCCTGCCTGAAACTGCGCCAGCGGTAGTTCTGTTCTCTTTGTTCTTTTCTCCCCGCACGCGCCGGCTTTGCACTGCCATCGTTATTGGGCCCATCTCCCCGCGAGGGGGACTCGAGTAAATGCGTCGCATAGGGGGTGGGTGTATTGCGTTAACGTTTAGTGTTTGGGGAGTTTGTGGTAGTGAATGCGCTGTATCAGCAGCTTCGTGACATAGTTTGAATGAGTCAAGGATATAAGGCGTGTTCGTCGCCTCCCATTCTGTGTCGGCTTTTTGGCGCAGTGGGTAGAGCACCATGTGCATTGCGTTCCACCCGTGGGGTGAAGGGATCAAAACCAGGCGCCGGATAGTATTTTTTTTATATAGTGTAGGGGGAGGGGTGCGGACAACGACGGTGCGGACTACGACGGATGTTAACGCGGGTGACATCGTGACTTACTGAAATGCTCTGCATTTAACAGGAATGTGTGTACACAAGAAATATTTCTTTTGTTCTGGCAGTGTGAACTTCCTATTTGGTGGCCTAAAGTTCAAGAACATTTCACCACACGGGACATTGCAGCAGTATTTATACGTCCAGCCAGAACACCCCCCGAAAAATTTCGACACCCGAATGCCGAATATCCGAAGAAACCCATGCCGGCGAGGAACGGCAACAGCGCGCGACTTTCTGTACTCAGAAAAGGCCAGTAACATTACGGGTTTTTTTTCTGCTGTATTTCATTAAAAGAGTCGAAAGTTGGGCAAGTTGGTATTGACGCAAGTTTAAAATCAAACTGCGCGCAAATTAATTTGCGCGCAGTTTGATTTTTAAGATGTATTTCATTAGGCGTTTTGAACACTCACTCAACACCTCCTACAACCCCCGTTTGTTTCTGTGCTACTTGAAAGGTTTTTGAATCAAGAGCAACTGCGTGGTGATCACGATTACGCAAGCCTTAATTAATACATACCATAGCGGTGCTTTCAATGACGCTTTGAAAAATAATTCCTAAAGCGCCCGACGTCCTCGTAGTCAAAGTCCGACTGCTGCGAATGGATGCACGAGTGTAAGCTTTTAGGGAACTTAATCAATTCCCGCGAAAATACTGCCGAATACGCAGCGTTCCATTAAGAACGCAAAATATTTGCGCAGAGTAAAGAGAAAGTGCGAAATATTGAAATCACAATGTCCAATTTCTGTGTAAAACCTATGGTTGCAGACGGTATAGCTAATGCTGCATAGTGCTAACGTCGCGAATACAAATAACGGTGCTTTATCTCCGCGTTAGATTGTATTGATCTTATTTGTTAGCGGAGATATGTTCTAGGTCTTCGAATCTTCTGCCATCCGTCTCTTGTGGATCTGGAAAAGGATCTGGAGAAGAATGGATCTGGAGATTAGAAATGGATCTTGAGAAGAGAATTGCTTTGTAATCCGAAACACATTTCCAAATCTTCGGAGCGCTCGCTGGGTGATGACCGTAATATGAGGAGAAAAAGAGAGGGTACTGTCGAAAAGCACCCCTAGGGCCCTAATTTCCTCAACCCTTTGCAGAGGCGCTCCCTCAATACTGTAGGAAAACAGCAGACGGTTGATATTCCGGCTGTAGGTGACAACCTTTGTTTTAGCGGGGTTTAAAATTAGGCTGTTTTTCCTGCACCAGACCGATAATTCCAACACATCCTTCTGCAAGGCACAGCAGTCCCGAACACCGCTAATGTGCGTAAATAGTTTGACATCATCAGCATAGAGAAGAAAAGAAGAGTTTATTAACACTGTTGACACATCAATGATAAACATAGACCCAGCACGGAACCCTGAGGTACACCACTTGTTGCAGGGTAAACACTAGACTTTTTGTAGTTAACATCTACATAAAAGAACCGGTCAAGGAGATAGTTAAACAACAAGGCAACAAGGCTTGCGTCTACACCGGACTTAGCAAGCTTGTTAATTAAGAACTGATCGTTCACCACATCAAACGCCTTAATGAGGTCAAAATAAATAACGCCCAACTGGCCGTTTTCGCAAACTGCAGCCGAAGCCTGTGTCATAAAGCTTGCAAAATATGTGACCGTCGATCGACCCGAGAAAAAGCCATGCTGATTTCGTATCACAACGTTCTTGACGCAGGCAGCAAGAACTTTGTACAGAGCTGACTCAAAGAGTTTTGAGGCGACACACAGGAGTGAGATAGGGCGATAGTTAGAAACAGCTGACTTATCACCAGACCTAAATATTGGAAAAATTCGAGCGATCTTCCATGCACAAGAAAATTTACCTAAAAGTAAGCAGTTAATATAAATGGAAGTTAGGACAGGCACAAAAATGTTGCCGTAAGCATTCATGAGGGCTGCTGGAATTCCATCTGCACCACAAGAAAATGATGGTTTGATCCGTTGACGGCTATCATTAACAACTTTTTCATCGAACATAAGTGTGTTAAAATTATAGTTTTTAGACGATAGGCGTTCGTCGTTGCCAACTGGCAGTTGAAAGACAGAATAAAAGTACTGAGCAAAACTGGTGGCAACATCCTCAAACTCTTCACAATCGGAATTAAGCAGGCTAACGTGTTCTTTGGACGCCTTAGAACGGCCGCGTACATACCTCTAGAATTCAGCCGGTTTCTGAGACGCAGCAGCCTCTAACGATTCTATATTGAGCTGGTGGTCACGCCGGTTGAGGATTTTACAAAGTGAGCGATACCGACTAAACTCCGCTTTCCACTTGTCAAGCCCCGAACGCTTGACCTTTTTGTGGGCGCTGTGTTTAAGTTTAAGCGAACTTCGAAGTTCTTTAGAAAACCAGTGGGGAAATTTGTAAGGAACAGGCTTATAACAAGGGATGTACTTTTCCATGCCACTTCTGACGATTTCGGTAAAACGTCGAACCTGTTCGTCAACATAATTACTTGAAAACCACTAGACCATTCAGCAGATGAATAAAAGGTATACAGCCCAGATTAATCTCCACGCTTGAAAGCATATCGCGGGACTGCCCAATAGTCAACACCGCCAGAGCGATGGTGCGTCGCTACCGAGACAGAGACAATACGAGGGGGGTGAAACTTGTCGGGGTGCACAAGCGATATTTCGGAGGCACATACTTGTACGTTTTTTAAGTTTGAGAAGGACACATCTAGAACATTATCACAAGGATTTTCTATGCGGCGAAACTGCTGCATGGAGGTGAACGCTTGAAAATCTAATAGCATGCGGCATTTCTGGGCTGCATAATGGTTTTTCTGCGCAAAGAAAAGACTGTTCCAGCGAATACCTGGGGTGTTGAAGTCCCCAAGTATAATGAGCTTATGGTTGCAGTGTGCATGTCAGACGTTTTCTATTGATGTTAGTGTACGAATAAATTCAGAGGGTAGTAATAATGATATTATTATTAATAATGATAATAATAACTAATATTTATATATTACTAATATTACATTATTATTATAACGATTACAATAACTATAATATTATTAATATTGACTTAAATACTTTATTACTAATATAATATCATAATAACGAAAATAATATTACTGATATTCTATATTATCACCAAAGATACGCTACAGCGAAACGGGACCCTCTAAGCCAATAGCGGCTTGTGTGATGTGGCCCTTTAGCGTGAAGAAGCCATGTGGTTTCTGCCTAAATGTACAATATTCAAAGGCATTGAAACAGAAAAGTAATTAGTAAAACTGAATATATTACAGAGAATCTGAGTAAAGAAGTAGCACACTTCATACGGAGTAGTAAAACATCAGAATACGAATACAAATTACGAGAATTACATAGTTACACGTGGCTCTTGCAGTAGAAATAATAAACACTCCAACATTGCAAGCAGGAAAGTGATAAGAAAATAGAACGCAGATTTACCGTGAATCGAAGCAGAGCAACCGTATAATCTAAACAGTAGTGAAAACAGACCGCAATCCAAGGAAACGAGAATTATATACGTAAATTTGACTTTTGTGACAGACGCAATTAGAATTTCAACTGAGATAGCGATTTCACTGCGAAAACTTCATCGAGTGAGTTGTTAAACAATATTTTGGATGTACACACATCTTCTCACTGCTACGGATTTAATTAAGAAGCGCGGAGCAACAAAGAGTGTTTCTTTGCACAGCTGACGAGGGGTGATATGAGGAATCTCTAAGTCATTCGGCAAGTAATGGCGCAGTACTACAGTAAAACTGAATGAGGATGTAAATGAATGAAAAATAAGTTCTGAAATAGGTCTTTGTCAAAAACGCGGTTCGATTGTAAGCCAAAATCCTAATATATTTTTTAACAGGTCATCAATTCGGTCTGGACGACCTATGGATCAGAAACCGAAGACTGTTATTCCACATCTTAAAACACTATATGGAAGGTAATGGACTATCATATTTTTAATTTGGGAAGGCACCAAGCTTCTTACGTTGAAGATTAAACACGCCACAGATTTAAGCTTTGAGCAGACATAAGCACTATAATTTTTCAACGACGAATCACTGTCGAAACGAATTCCGAGATATATAATTGTATCTGTGTATTCCATGGGAGTGCATTGAGAGGATGTGCAGTCATGGTGATGAAGAAACACTGGCAAGTCCGCCTCACAAAGTTTCAGGGAAATATGAAACACAGGACTATAGTGTTGCGTTGCTTGCCGGTGAGGTTGTTGTACGACAAAAAAGAGAGATTTATACACCGATTGCTGTAGTTGCCTAACTGCTGATTTATATTTAACACGTTTTGTTAGGAGGAAAATGTCATCCGCGTACAGAAACTTTAACCCGTTTGGGATTTTTTACACAAAATAATTTACAAATAGGTTGAAGAGAAGAGGAGATAAAATTGGTCTTTGTGAGACACCCGCACCGAGGGACAGTATGGTGCGGGAGTGTGTATTACCTATAACAACCATTTGTGACCTGTTACAAAGTAGTTCTTAAGTACCGCATGAAACGTGCCCCCAAAGCCGATAGGCTATAATTTGCGGTGTAATATGTCGTGACAAACTGTATCAAAGGCTTTGGATACGTCGAGAAACAAGGAGCAGCAAAATAGATTATGGTAAAAAGACGTACACAACTCATTTGCAAATTCCTACGAAAGCGCAATTGTGCACCGGCCCTGCACAAAGCCAAATGCCTGTCAGATAGAATTGAGAACTTTTGAATAAACAAATTCATCGCCTCAAGCAAAAGGTTTTCTGGAACCTGGGATAATTCCGGCAGAATGGAAAGAGTGTGGTAGTTTTCAAAATTTGATTTCTTACCGGCCTTGTGTAATGGTTTAACTAAAGCAGTTTTTGATTTTTACGAATAACTGCCGTGTCGAGGAACCCATTCAGCATAAAAAGCACAATGTCTTCTAGCGCCTCACAATACCATGTCAGTATGCCCACAGATATTCCATCCATTCCAGATGCTTTATTTTTTTTAAAGTAAAAATAATCTGGACAAGGTGCCAGTGAGAACCGACGCAAACAAGCGGGTGCGGTGAAGGACTCCCTAAGCGCCAAGTCTTGCTGAAACTTGGAGGACGCAGCTCTGAGGCCTGCCAGACGAAATGGTAGAAAAACTGTCTGTTTCAACGTAAATTCCAGGGAAAAATTCGGTCGCAGAGTTTTCCGGTCTAGATTTTTTGGGGAGAGGTTCACTAACCAGCATGTTATGGCAGGATGTTTCGACGATTCATTAAATTTGTTAGGAAGAAAACGACGTTTTGCAGCACGGAAAAAAGTAACAACCTTGTTTCTTGTGATTCGATATTCTAAGTGGAGATGTTCATACTGAGGGGCTCGTTTGCATTTTCGCCCAATCTATCTGTATGAGCTATAGCCTTGATACTATCAGATATATTCGAAGTGTAGTTTTTACACCGCTATTTATTCAGGTAAATGTACAGGATCGCTCGAAGTCTGCCAACCGTTCACAAAACCTATCGTAAACTTCTTGTGGTTACCTTCCTTCCATCAGAGAAGGCCATCCAATGTTTGCCATAAGGCCATCTATCATTCCTTTATCTACAAATGTGACGCCTATTTCTCTGACGCTGTTGGAACGTTATTAGAATGCCGCCAGACTGGACGTTGTGTGTTTAGATCTGCACCGCAGTCTACAAAATAATGCTCAGACAATTTCTTGGTAACAACACATGAAGTACAAGAATCATTAGGCACTCTAACTGCAATGTGATCTGAACACGACGTCCCGACACTGCCATTCAAAATTTCATTTTTTGTGGGGGCGGCAAGCGTTGACGTGAAACAGCACGACTCCAAAAATAAATAATCAGATACTATGGCCTTTGTTGGACATAAGATGTTAATATTTTATTCTCCTGTCAGGAATACTTCAGCGACGGACGACCAACGCTTCAAAGCATCACCCAGTTCCAATAAAAATGAACAGCACTGTTACATGAAGGTCGTTAGATAGCGAAAAACAAGAACTCGTGATTTACAGAATGAAGTTTTATGTAAACGCTATCAGCATGAACGAAAGTGACATCCACTGGAGGTGTATCAAATTTCGAACTTACAAACACAGCAATGCCACCCCCTCTGTGGTTTTGAGGTGAGGCCAATGGCGTCAACTTTAACGAAGAACTTCCACTGCGATGATGATGAGTAGGGTGAGATGCAAGCGACCAGGCACAGACCGGGGGCTGTACCACCCAACATGTAGCATGCGATGCCTTCGTGGAAATCGATGGGTGCGAGATGATTGTGTTGGTCGACACTGGAGCGGACCATTCCGTCATAAGCAAGTCTTTCGCCACCGCATTGAAGAAGGTGCTGACGCCTTGTACTGGCCTTCAGATTTGCACAGCCAGAGGTAATGTGATTATTCATGTGGGCATGCGCTCTGCTTGAATTAAAATGAAATGGTTCATATACATCGGCACCTTCGTCGTCCTACCGAATGCTCAAAGGGACCTAATCCTTGGGAAGGACTTTTTACAAGTAAATTCTGTAGCTATTAACTTGCAGAAATTGACGATCAGATTTGGAACGAACGATCCGTCAAAAAAACATTGAACACCGACGCGACACGGCGTTGCGCCTCATTGACGATGACGGTGTAACACTCCCCGCTCACACAAGTGTATTCGTCAACGTCATGAACGATACATTTGAGGACTATAGGTGGTTAGCAAAAGGCAACATGCGGTTACTTGTCAACATAGATATCTGCATCGCGAGAGGATTTGTAAAGCTTGAAAATGGGGCACGCCAGTCTTGCTTACTAATTTCTCCAACGAGCACCGACATCTCGCGAAACATACCGCCATTGCAGTCATTGAAGAGGTCGCCGACGCAACGCATCTGACTACACTATGCACGACATCGACAGATTCGCATACGCAAGACGTCAGTGTACCTGTCGAAGTCCACAAGAACCTCTCCGCCACCAGGAAGAAGGCTTTAGTGAGTCTAGTGGAGGAATTTTCTGACTGCTTAGCCACGACGTCCAAAGTCCGCCGGACTCATGTGACGAAGCACGGCATCCTAACAAACGAATCCGCCCGACGTGTTCCCCAGTACCATTACAGAGTGTCAGCGAAGGAGCAAGAAGCAAAAAAACGGCTAGTCAAAGAAATGCTAAGCGATGATGTCATCCAGCTTTCGAAGAGCACATGGGCCTCTCCCTTCGTACTTGTGGGGAAGAAAGACAACACGCTACGCTTCTGCGTTGACTACCGCCGATGGAATAGTTTATCTACTCCCAAGGATTGAGGACACGTTGTAATGGTTGCGCGGTGGCACATTCCTCTCGTCCCTGGATTTGAATTCGGTATATTGCCAGATCAAATTTGATGAGTGCTGCCGCGACCGCAAGAAGACGACATACGTGACACCGAATGGTCTCTATGAATTCAAGGTGCTATTCTTTGGCCTATGCTCTGCACCGGCTACATTCCAGCGCATGAACGATACTGTCCTCGCTTGGCTGAAATGGCAGACCGGTCTGGTGTACCTGGACGACGTGGCCGTTTTCACCAGTTCATTTGACGAGCACTTGTCATGGGTCAGAAATGTTCTGGAGGCCATTCGCTCTCAGACTTGACCATTAGACCAGAAAAGTGTCATCAGGGTAACCGAATAACTCAAATTTCTCGGTCATATTGTAAGTGTTGCTGGGGTTAGTCCGGGTCCCGAGAAAACGACAGCCGTCGCGGCAATCCCAAGCCCCAACAATGAGAAAGCTGTGCTACGCTTTTTGGGCCTCTGGGCCTATTATAGACGATATGTGGAATGATGTTTCAATATCGCCGAGCCGCTGACACGACCTAATAAAGACGTGCCGCTCTCCTGGGGCACCGACAAACAACACGCCTTCGAAACATTGCGAAGACGTCTACAAAGTGCTCCAGTTCTAGCCCACTCGATGACGCCGCCGACACAGAAATCTGCACTCATGCCAGCAATGTGGGAATCGGCGCTGTTCTTGTACAATGGCAGGCTGGGGTAAAAAGGGTTCTAGGCTACGCTAGTCGCACCCTTTCTAAAGCGTAAAGGAAATATTCGGTGACAAAAAGAATGCCTTGCCGTCATCTGGGCTATCATCAAATTCTGTCCATACATTAAGATAGGCCATTCAGAGCGGTGAGCGACCACCATGCCCTCTGCTGGCTCCCAAACCTCAAGGGCCCTTCTAGACGGCTTGCTCGATGGAGTTTAAGGCTACAAGAGTATGGTGGTGCGGTAGTGTACAAGTCGGAAAGCAAGCACAGCGATGCTGATTGTTTGTCACGGGCATCGATTTCAACCGATTCCCCTGAAGCCGGGTAGGAGGACTTCCCGTTTGTCGGGATGATACAAACGGCTTATATGGCTGTCCACCAACTGGCCGACGTGGAGCTCAGACCACTCAGACCCGTGCTTTTTTTACAGGAATCAGCGCTTTCTGACTACACGACAACGTACTCTACAAGCCAAATTACGATCAGAGTAAAGAGAAATTTCTTGTTGTAACGGCGGAATTACGCACGGACATTTTACAAGCATGCCATGACGAGCCTGCAGCGTGGCATCTAGAGGCCACTCGCACGTTCGCATGAATTCATAAGAATTAATACTGGCCAAATCTCTTAGCCTCGGTGCAACAGTACGTGAAGACCTGTCGGAACTGCCAGCGCCGGAAGACGCCACTCGTCAGACCTGCAGGAAAACTTCACCCAGTAGACCTTCTTGACGCAACGTTTAAGCAAATCGGAATTGATTTACTTGGCCCCTTCCTAAACTCAGCTTCAGGGAACGAGTCCATCATTGTGGGAACACATTATTTCACGCGATATGCAGAGACGCACGCTCTTCCTTGTGGAACCGCTGCCGAGGTTGCGAAGTTCTTTCTTCTCAAACTTGTCCTCAGACATAGAGGGCCCGCTGTTGTAGTGACTGACCGGGGGACGGCTTTCACGTCAGACTTCCTGCGCGAAGTATTGAGCATAAAGAACAGTACTTACCGCAAGACTACTGTTTATCACCCCCAAGGAAACGGCCGCAGGGAAAGAGTTAATAGAACCTTGGCTGTTTGTGTTTGCACACCTATCCGCCGCCGTGAACTGTTGGAGAAGCTTTTTCGCCCCTACTTTGGTCCCTACAAGGCTATCCAACGTTTCTCCGACCTGAACGGCAACGTTTCTTCTCGACGTCGACCGAGTTCTGAAGTTGTGTACCTGGTGCGCCTAAAGCCTTATTTCGACCGGCCATTGGACACTCCCGTTTGACCTACTGTGCATGTAATATTTTCTCGGTTAGAGCTGCACTCTTGCTGGCTTGTGTTTTGTCTGTAGTTTGTCTTCTGTATTCCTTTTTTTTTCGGTTGCCCTTTCGCGTACGTGTTCTAGTGGCATCGGGTGCATGCCAAACTGAAGGGGGAGCAATTAAACACCGCCCGTAGTAGTATGAACGTACCGCCAGGTTCATTGAAGTGTACCTTCCCGTTTGGCCGTTGGGTGGTGCTGAAAGCAAGGAAGAGGACGAGGAGCACGCTCCGAATGAAGAGAGAGAGAGAGAGAGAAAGAAGACCATGGAACAGTTGAGGCTAGCAAAAGCTCGTTGCTCGTTGGCACCAGCTCTCCTTGTTTAATACACACAGTTTACCGTTTATTGTAACCATCGTTACACTATGTAAAGGCTGCTAATAGGTGATTTCCTGTACGCTCACCAAGAGGTACGTGGAAAATATGTAAACCGGGTCCGATCGTTTGAACTAGACCTGTCTGTCTGAGGCATACACAATGCAAGAACATTGTAGCCAGGAGCGCCCAACGGAGTCAAAGTATTTCTAAAACACGCGCCGTTGGCACCCCGGAGATGGCGTGACAGTACTTTATTCGTGTTGAGAGCAGAATATAATTTTTTTTTGCCATCAGTAGTTACGTTACAGAACGCTTGCGGATGCATTTGGATAATGTGGCGAAGTGGTAGAATGCTTGCACGTTGGTTAGACGGGAGTTAGGTCGATGTTGAAGAGAATTATGCGGTTCGATCCGGTTTTTCGCTAACTACTGTTCACTGCCACGATCTTCTCTTTATCGTATAGCACCATAAAAAGGGCGAACTTATACTGATTTTAACATACAAATGTTTTTTTTTGGAAAACGGAAGATGGCCTATATTGAAATTCAAAACTTCCACAATTGAGTTTTACTGTACTAACAGGAGTTTCATTTTCGCTTTTGCTTCATGAGTCAAGATGCCTAACCCAATAAGGAACATATTAAATATACGAGATTTAAAACACTATTCTGCAACTGCACAACTAGAAGTCATCGGTAGGTAATATTTTAGAGACTCATCGTATGCTATCTAAGAATGAAATTGATTATAAACTGAAAATTCACTACAATTGGAATGAAAGGTACGTTCTTACTACTACAAGTACGTTCTACTAGTAGTTAGTACGTTCTTAGTACGTTAGTACTGTAGTTAGTACGTTAGTACTGTAGTAGTTAGTACGTTCTACTACTACACAATATGGGGATTTTGTTTTCAAGCGTTGGAGATCTGAAACGAGTGCGTAGTATTGTTTGAATGGTTATGATATTTCAGGTATTTACTGAATGGTGTGTTTCTTCTGAACTCGGTATGTGCTACAACTTGCTTCTTATTTGACCCAAAGCGGTGTCTATTAAAACGAAGAAAGCCAAAACCTTTCAGATAGAAAGCCATAGGAAGATATTCACTACGTTGTTAACAAGCAAGGACCCCACTTTGAAGCAGTGGTTTACATGGTCATGCCTTATTAGCTGCCCCGAAGAATTGTGTTAGGAAGACTGTGCATTGTTGACAAGTACGATCTTCGAAGATGGGTGGACCTTCAATAAAAATTTCCAATGGTGCGCACTGGAATTGCGCTGTCTACATTGCACAGTGATTGGATGGGCCTCCATGTGGATCTATTCCTACTTCAGAAGAGGTTCCACGGGTCCATGCGAGGAGTTGTGGACGTATGACACCTTCCTACTTTAAAACTTTGATGCCTTTACGGTAGGACCAAGAGTAAAAAAGCGGAATCAGAAGCTAATCCTATGAATAACGCGTGGCCGGAGAAGTCCAGACGCGGTCTTCATAAGAGATCCCCAGCGTGGCGCGCACCATTATGTATATTGCCTGGGTAACAGCACTGTTGAGCTCCCGCGCGATCGCTAAGTGAATACCGAGCATGTGTATTCGTAAAAATATGGGCCCGATCACACTTCGCACTTGTGATTATAAATGGCACGCGTGCCTTAACAAATTAGCGCAAACGAGGCTAAATTGCGATGTTTCTTTGTTACGTAAGGTAACGAAAAAATTCACTACGGCTACGCAAGCTTCGCCACATTGAAAATGGTGAAACAATGAAAATGCCTACCATTTGTGCATGTGTTGCCGATCCTTGATCTTCGGAAATTTGGACGGAGGGGCTCTTTTTATTATTTGCACTTGAAGTACGGTGATTTTTTTTTAGTCTCACATCGCCGGCCAAATAACTGAAAGGTTCCAAACGTTTTGTACGAGCTGCGTTACATACATTACAGCTGAATCTTCTGTTTATTTGTATTAAAACACAACTTCTTTCTTTCTTGGACTTACGTTCGAAAAAAGTATGAACTACAACAGAAAAACCTGTCCTGCGATTGGGTACAGTCGCGTACAAGCAAAAGAAACTCCGTTATAGCAGTGTGTAGACAAATCTCTCTAGATATTAATTTTAACCTCTCAGTACGCGAGATGTTGTTTCTATGGTATTTGCATCATACTGATTGAACACTACTGCACTTGAATGAACCATCGCCCGCCCAAAATGTTTTCTTGAACTTCAGTATGGTTGAATTTTTTTTTGTTAGCCACATTTTAACAGGACATGCAAAGAGAAAAACAGTTTCACAGTCCTTAAACTTAAAAAAATGAGTAATTGCTACATCTTTATTACAAATGTCTTCGGAAAAACTGTCCGACTAAACCAAGAAATACCGCCTTTAATTCACTGTTAGTGCAATGTTTACTTGCTTTTTAACCGAGCGATGTCTGTCGCCGTTACAGAACTACGTCGGCATGTAATGCCAACTTGCTTGTTTAAAGGTGTGAACAAAGAACTTACGTAACGGTATATCTGCAACATTTCACAACAAAATTTTATATAGAAACACATCTGCGGTGTTCTTTTCCCCGGCGATTAAGACAAGCGTATATTGTTGCAGCTTTTGCTTTTTTTTGTCAATAAAATACTAGGTTGCTGTAAAACGGCCATTAGTTTGCAACTGCACAGAAGACAACACTCATGCAAAAACCCAAAAAAATTTTGATACGCCTCTCACTTTTTAATGATTCAGGTCCAATGAGAGTCAGTTTGTTTTTACAAACAATCGGCTCAGTGCCATCACCCCCAGAAGGCTCCGTCCTACATGAATAAAATGTGCAACAGAGATATACGAAACGCAATAAAGCGTGATGTTTTTCTGCTACGATGTGTTGAATGCCTTGCGGTGAATTGTACGCATGTGTTTTGATATCAGGCTCATAATCAGTGCGAGAAAACGGGTTTTTACCAACATATGTCGCTGAAACAATTGTGTGATTGTGGGGGCTTGCGGGAGCTGACGCATATTTTTAAAAAGAAGACAGCCTCTTTCAATTACCTTAATAACCAACTTCACAAACCTGGTTAAAACAGAAACTTTGTATTCAACAGTGGCCGATAGAAAATAACAATGGGTAAAATTAAAGGTGTTTGTTTTGAAAACAAGCCTGATTGACAAGCAGTGTCAGGAAATTCAGGGAAACCTACCCTTATAGCATATTAAAGAGTTTTCTCTGGAACTTGAAAATGCGCCCTTTTATGAGGTTGCGAATAGCATTGCTGTGTATATTTTCTTCGATATACCCAAAATATTACTTGCGCTTCCTGCTAGCCAAAATGGTTGTTTATGGCACGTGGCAAAGAGAGGAATAAGTGTTAATACTAAAGGGCTCCAGCATAGAATAGTCCGCCGGATCATGCCTCTTCTTCAGCTGAGACACAGTTAGGAGGTTTTGCGGCATTTGAAATGTTCCTTACGTTTTCCCATTTTTATTCTTTTTTAATTTTTATTCTATGACATATTTTTATTTGTAAATACGGTAGCATCAACAATTTATACAGTAGAAGGGGCGGCATTACAGGAAATAAAACATATTGTTAGATTTAATAATGAAATCTACAAAGCACAGTACAAACGAATCAACAATACAGCACAAATTGTAGAACCAGTCACAAATAAAATATAAAACACACAATATGGTATTGCATGTGTTCATAAAACGGGTTAGGGCATCAGACATCACATTGGTGGGTGTTGTTTTGTGAATATTACTCCCGCTAGCCATTATCACCGTTACAACATCGTCAGCACCACCGGATACGGAATGCGCCATATCTGATCGTCAGCAACATGTAACCGAGGTAGTCGACGGAGAGCACGCTAGCAGTTTAGGTTTTGGAGAGCTTGGTAGCCATTTTCCTCACTTTTGCTCTTGTGCTTCTCAGCAAATAAATACCTTTCTTTTTATTCTCAACTTCTCTCCTGCTTTCGTCTGACTGCCATTGGTGACATTTTATGGTTGAGTAGCCACGTATGTGTATAACGTGTTCTAGTAGCAATAACAGCCCCACTAACACAGGCCAAGACCAGCCTGGTCTGCCGAAATAAAGTTTGAGATTTCTGAGCTCGTGGTACCCGACGACTACAAAGACGCGCCCCTAATTTTACAGCGGGAAAGACAAAGGCAAGCGTTGCAATAAAAGTGACGTGCAGTATCTGCAGAGCGAGGGACTCAGGTCGCATATCAAATATTGGATTACCAAACAGCAAAACAAGCGACTCGTTTGCGAATCACGAGACTGCCCCTCCAAACTTGAAATTGTGCAAGCCCAGTCTACTGTGCCGTTTTGCTAAACAGCCCTCACGACGAAGAGCTGATGATCTCCTGAATGCCAGAATTGAATGACCCCAAGAGACAGTCAACATCTTGGTCGAAGGCGCGCAGTGGCTAATGGCGCCAGCTGACACGCGGGAAACCTAGGTAAAGAGAGTGCACGCTCTGATCAGATGCTTGGAAACAGACACCTTTGGCAGGCTCGCTTGCAATATCCCAACACTGTTCAAATGGTCTATTGCAGAAGCTACAAAGAATGAGAAGTAGGTCTCCACTAGTAGCGACCACTACCAAAGTCTGGCAAAAGCAGCAGTAAACATATCGTCGTTAAACTAACCAAGGCGTGGAGTGGACGCCCTTCACAAAGGTGCAATCGCAATACTGTCTGCAACATTCTCCAGTAGTATATTTTCAAGACACCTTCAACCTTGTAGTGGCCAGCTGCTTCAGTGTAGGCGACCGATGGTGTCAAAGAGAAAGTACAACTACCGCTTCTCCCAGAAATGTCCGCCAGCAGATCTACAGAACGTTCAGTCAGGACAAGCTCCAATGCTGCCAGCGAGCCTGGCCCATCAGTCACGCGGGAGGCAGGAAGCAACCATCGGCAAGATGCCACTGTGCGGTCCCTATACCAAACACACCATCACGAGCAGCCGGTCCACGAAAACCGGTTGCCGCAGGACAGCAGACAACCTAAACCTGTGCATCTACTGTAGGAATGCTGACCGCGTGTATCGCCGCTGTCCGTCAGGAAAATTCGGGCGTCGCATATTTTTCCCCAGTGCGCTAAATCCATGCCGCGGTGAATATTCTCGCGGAATGTTGGAGAAATGCGACATCGGTAACATATGATTGCTGGAAGGTAGCCTGCACCCCCGTGAGGGAATGAGCAATCCCCCAGATCCAGCAACCGGTAAACGGGGGACTGAAGAAGAGGACACTGACAAGCCTATTCGGCAAACCCAGAAGCTATTTGTCTTCCGGTTAATCTAGTGGGTCGCTGTAATTAATCACATTTTTTTTATTTCTCATCTCTTCTCGCAATGTCTTAGGGCCATCCATGACAACATATTTTTTGTTTATTTATTTTTTATTTATTAACATACCTATGTTTTCCCCGGAGGGCGTTACAGTAGGGTGTAAGAACGCAATTTCGCACACGAAATGCTCCAAGAAAGTGAAAGGTATAAAGAATAACAACAAACAGGGAAATAAATAACAGACAGTAGGGGGTAAAAACTAATTTCGCACACACGAAATTCACCAACAAAGTGAAAGCTATAAAAAATAACAAGGAACATGAAACGAATACCAGACAGCAAGGGGGTAAAAACCTATTTTCATAGGCGAAATGCGCTAACTAAAAGAAAGATACAGCGACTAACAAGGAACAGTGAGACAATTAGGATACAAACATTAGCAAATGATCGCACGAAAAGTAGCATAAAATTAACACTTCCCAGCATTCAAAGTAACACAAGTAAGCATAAATGTATGCATTAACTAACGTAATAAAGAAAATAGGTATGCAAAAACCGAAATGCACGCTAGGAAGAATAGCGTTCATGTTTTAGTACTCAAGATGACTGTAAAGCCACCAGGAATTCATTGTCACTTGCAACTAGGATTAGGTACTGGGGAAGCTGGTTTCAGGATTTTATAGTGCGTGGGAAAAATCAATTCATTGAAGCAGTTGTACGAGCGGGTATTTCTCTTATCTTGAACGTGTGGTCAAGCCGATGAGAGATATATGCGGGCAGCACCAGGTAAGCATGTTTGTTCAGTGGTGTTCGCTTGAAGTATACGCCTCTTAGAGAAGCCATATGAAAAAGTCCGTACGCGACGCAAGCGCAGGCCAGCCAAGAGAATCTTTTATCCGAGTAATCCTGCTTGTAAATACATAACTCTGCGTAACAAAACGAGCAGCGTGGTTCTGTATGGCCTCGAGACTATCTATCGGATTTTGCGTGAAGTGGTCCTAAACCTTGCAACCGTACCGAGAATAGGACGCATATTTGTGGTATATAGAATTCCCTTACGGCCTGCGGAGCCTGCTTAAAATTTCTCCTAATGTAGTTAAGCGTGCGGGCTGCCTTTGTGGTTATTGATTCTACGTGTCGATTCCATGTGAGGTGGAAAGAAAATGTTACTCCTGAATATTTAGCGTGGGTTACCTGAGGGACAGCTTTGTTACCCAGATTATATTGTGTTGAGAATGGTTTGCGTTTCCGGAAAAATTGAATATGTTTGCATTTAGATACGTTAAGAGACATGAGTCACAGGGGTACACCAAAAACAGATTTTGTCTAAGTTAGTTCGTAACTCCAGGCTATCTTTATCAACGCACGAATAACTTTTGGAGTATATTCGCGCTTTACAGGACCGCTAACGCTCGAGTCGGAGAGCGTAATCAGGGTTTTTTGAGAGTGCCATCCTTGCTGCATGCATTACCTTCATGTTCACAGACTTTTGAGCCTTGAGGACGTGGCCAATCATGCGTATTCTTTTCAGTAGGGCTTCCTCGCAGCCTCCGAGTACGTGCGTCTGCCACCATGCGAGGTGTCCTTGGAAACCAGCTGTGCCTGGAGGGGCACGCGGACTATGATTCACGGCCCTGGACACCCACAAGGAGGTCAATGCGCTACCGTACCCACGCCTCCAAGAACGCGGGCTACGGGGCCAGAGGCCTCGGGGACACTCACGACGTGAGCTATGGGCCAGAGGCCACTCGGACCATGACGACGGGGGCTACGGGGCCAGAGGCTGCCCGGTCCCGGACGACACGGACTACGGGGCCAGGCACCACCCGGTCCTTGGCGACGCGGGCTAAGGGGCCAGGGGCCGCCCGGTCCCTGACGACGGTGACAGCCTAATCCCTGACGACGCGGGCTACCTGCCCAGGGGAACACAGTCCCTGACCACGGCTGAAAGTCACCTGGTACCAGACGACCCTACAGCTTCGTCGCTATTGCCGATTCCTCATCAAGCAAACCTGGATGGTGAGCCACCTGTGACTGTTAATAATAGTGAGACCACACTGATACCCTGTGTTTGCGGAGTCCGAATTTTGACAGGGTCGCTTGAATCAAGAATAAGGGTCAAAGTTCTCAGTACGATGGAAGGAGCACTGCTAGGGGCTAGTTCGAGTGTTTCCCTTAATGGTGACTTGCTATACGAGCACTGCAAAGCGAAGAACGTAAAATTCAGGATGCCAACGTTGAATTACACATGGCAACCAACGCTGCAGTTGTGAGCGAGAGCGCCGCCCATCAACGTCTCGTGGTGGAGGCAGATGTGACAACGGCAAAGGTTTTTACACCTCTCGGACATACCGCCTGAAATAATCGTGGGACGAGACTTGATTGCAGGTAGCAACATGTTCATGGACATGGTCACTGGTGGTTACAAGCTCGGTGCGAATGGCGACTTCATCGCCTTTGCAATGCTGCCTAAGAGCATCCAGGTTATCTGAAAAGTTTCGGCCGCTGCTCCACAACAGTCGCCGGAGATTGTACAACGCCCGCTGCAAAGCTACCAAGCAACAGCAGGTCAAAGTGGCTCGTAAAGTTTTTGATGCAGTTTACCGGCACGCATACAGAAAAGCCTTCTAAAATGCACCCTCTTGGCTATACAATCCAGGGCCGCAGAGTCACCGGAAAAGAGTGGGCGTTGACAAAGGATTAGATGAAATGTAAACCGGCACGCTCCGCCAATCTAAACGCCCAGGGGAGTTTTCAATTGTTCCCGTTGAAAAGAAGGCCGGGCGACGTTTATTTGTGTGAATTACCACAAACTAAATGCGATGACTGTGAGAGACGCCTGCCCTTGCCCGCCTATTCAGGAAATCAATTATGCAATGTCTCGTGCAAGGTACTTGACTACCCTTGACTGTTCCCGCGGATAGTTGCAAATTGAAATGCAACCGGTTTACGTGCAAAAGAGAGCGTTTACATGTCATTGAGGACTTTTTGTAATTCGTGAACAGGCCCCTTTGTTTGAGTAACAGTCCAAGTACCTATCAAAGAATGAAGGACATCGTTCTTGCCGACACAAACCATAAATTCGCCCTTTGGTATTTGCATAATGTGACTTGGTTTTCACGCTCATTTGAAGAGGATATTGAGCAGTTGCGTGTTGTACTTGAGCGCATATGAGCTCGCGGGCTCACGGTTCATCCTGTTAAAATTCAACTCGCTGCTGGCCAGATTCACCTGGTTGGCTTTGTGATCGACTAACGCCACCCCCTGCCTAATCTGTAAAAGCTGCAGGCAATTCTTCAGTACCCACCACCGCGGGATGTGAAAGGTATGCAGCGCTTTCTTGGCATGCTTGGAATTTACCGGCAGTTTATTCCACAGTGCGCAAACATTTCGCGGCCTTTTACCAAGCCGTTGCGCAAAGGCACGAAGTGGTGCTGGGGTAAGGACCAGCAGAGCACTTTCGTGAAATTGCTCCGAACGATAGCGGAGAACGCATCTTTGCACCGGCGGACCTTAAGAAACCTTTCGTGTTAGACAGATACCAGTGAGTTTGGATCGGAAGCGGTCTTGCTTCAGAAGTGCGGTAACGCTCTGAGGCCTGTGGCCTTCGCCAGCCACATGGTCACACCAGCCAAAGTATTCGTTAACTGAAAAAGAGTGCCTTGCCATCATGTTTTCACGAAACAAGTTCGACATGTTTTAGATGGAGCGGAATCACGATCACCCAGCCCTCTCCTGGCAGAAACGTCTTCATAACCCGACTGGTCGTCTGGGAAGATGGGCGCACACGTTACAGCGCTACAATTGCTAAAATGAGTAAAAGAGGAATTCTACGAACGCAGTTGCCGATGCGCTCTCACGTGCTGCTATTGGTACGCAGGCGCAGGTAGAACCGAAACAAGGACCGCTATTCACTGCTGTGCAGGAAACCATGGACAACAGCTGGGTTACCTTCGTGCGGACGAAGTACCTCTTCTTCGCCTTACAGGATGGCGGATTATCCCGTAAGTTGACCGACAAGCTCGCAGCGCAAGCATCGGGCGACACCGCAAGCGACGGGGCATGCGACTGCTAAGTTCTGGGAGACGGCGGGTTGTTGTACGGCTACATCGCCCAGGCTGACGCAAACATAGTGGCACCATCCTCGGTGATTGTTGCCCGCAAATTGCGTAAGTCGTTCGTGCGCTACTGCCATGCTTTTGACCTTGCTGGTCGTCACCGACCACTTGACTAAGTGGGTACAGCATTTTCCATTGCGCAAATTGACATCTCAGAACGTATAGGAGTGTTTGCTTGAATTCTTCACGACGTTCGTCTTCCCTACCCGCCTGATCGCAGACAATACGAAGTATTCACCAACGAGGTGCTTGTAGACTGCTGTGATGCCTTGGGAATTGGTCGTGCCAGAACGTCAATCTAGCATCCACAGGCGAACATGAACTAAAGGATAGACCCAACTTTGAAATCAGGGCTCGTTCCTCCCGGTGTCCGTCACAAGGACTGATATTTAAAGCTTCCTTAAACGGGGCTTGCGGCACGCACGACTGTTAAGAGATCAAATTGGTTTTCTCGTGCACAACAAAATTTCGGGAAGGAATTACAATAACCCTAGGAAAATGTATTACAGCCGGCTTCGGTTGGCGTTTGGTCACCCCACACAAAGTTTGCAGGTGACATCCGACAGTGCTTGACAGACGCCGTGCGAGAGTCTCGTGAACAACTGGCCGCTTCCAAACTAGAACAAACCGAATGGTAAGACAAGCGCCAACAAGACGTTCAATTCAAATTTGGCGATTTTAGATGCAGAGCATCTGATTCACTCGCCTTGTCCCTCCGGCGTCGTCGTCGGCGGCGGCGTTTTACGCCCCTCCCCTATTCTTCTCGCCGCGCCAGCTGCGCTCTCCGCCGCTCACCCCCTCTCCTCTCCGATAGCGAACACTCTCTCGCGAAGGGCATTGGATCGAATTCGATTGGATTGGAATAAATTAGATTGAATTGGCTTCGCTTAGCTTGGATTAGATAGGATCGGATTTCGATTGGATTGGATTAAATTGGATTAGGTTGGATTGTGTTGGGTCATAGCCGTGGCAGACGCGCTGGGGCCGGCGCATGTGCTGTACTCTCTCTTCCGCGGTTTCCTCTCCTTAGGGCGCGCTGCGCATATGACCCGTGTGCCCTTCTCTGGCGAAGCAACATCCACGCTTGGCTCAAACACCTACAGTCCACACCGCTTTACAAGTACGCCAACGTCGTCATCGACTAGGACCGGCTTACGCAGTCCCCTCAACGTTATGCGCGCTATAAAACGCGGTACCTTCGCCGCTCCGCCTATGTGTCGCATCTACAAAGGGGTTCCCGCATGGGGAAGTGGGAGTTTTTGTACTCAAGCGTACACATCCCCTCAGTGACGCCGCACGAGAATTCACGGCATCACATGCGAACAGGTGGAATGGAGCGTACAGAGTGAGTACTCGGTCACGGTTGTAGTACATGTTGACTAGCTGCACTACCGGGGAACAGTGTTGCCCCATTCATATTTCCGATCTAAAGCAGTTCCAGCAGGCAGAAGAACAAGACCAAGGTTGCCAAGGAGACCAAGACGGAGTCTGATAACCGGCACCCGTTCCTTTCCGTGCTCCGCTTTCGGCTTGACCGAACCCTCTCGGGGTAATTATGCGCCACCGCCTTCGAGCGCCAGAACTGCAACCGCAATGGCAAGACAGACCTGTCGCTGCGGTTTTGTTTTGAGGCGGGGAGTTTAGGAACCCACAGTGCCAATCAACGCTTGGAGACGTGCCGACGTTCACGTGCGCGCGTCGAAGCAGCGCGACCGGCGTATCTTGTGGATCTCGCGCGCCATGAAGACGTCGCAAAATTTAACCTGCGCAAAACTATGCTCAGTGGCACAGACAATTCTTTATAACCGGCGTTTGCACCGGTCCGAGGGGTTTTGTTTGCTTTCAGAGACAGCGGCTGAAGACTGCGCCGGACACAGACCCCCCTCAGAGAGCGAGCCACAGATAGGACCCTGCCACGCTTGGGCTTTCCGCAAGGACTCTCCAGTTTTAGGAGGCTATCTGTGGCACCGATAAACCTCCACAAGAGTCGATCCGCGTGAGCCGCTGTGGACTGCGCCCGCATTCACACATATTTACTGACGAGAGCACCAGTGACTGCAGCTGAGTGCAGCCAGCGCCGACCGTGAACGCGCCGATACCGATAATGTAGGAAGGACCACCCCGTTTTCGAAGAGCGTCCCAGGCGCCTTACGGCAACCGTAAAGTATCAAGCGTTGTGAGCGGCATCGAACGTGGAAGCGCTGCTTCAGTGTATGAACGTTGCCGGTAGCAGCCCGGCCGAATCGCTGCGATGTTTAACCGGTTTTGCGAGGAAGAAAATGAGAGCTTTGATAAAATAATTAACGGGATCCCTACTGACCTCGCGCTTCTAAGGAAATAGACTTTGCAACTTTTTACGGAAATGCGTTAAACATTTCATCGTTTGTCTATTCAGATATTTTTCGAGCTAGCGCTAGTTACAAGATTTTGCATGGTAGCTGCACATTGAACACAACCTAGCTGGGGGCAATGTATCCCGAAGAACATTTTTCTTCTCTATCAAAATTTGCTACTAAAACCTCCATCTTGACGCATGCTTACACAAAATATTCCTTTAACGAATTCACAGAAAACTTCCTAATCGTGTAACCTGCAAAACCAAACGATTTTATGTTCTAAAGAAGGCATTACCGCCGCTTGGTAATATGGGCCCTTCAATACAAATATCCCGGCATGTAACACGGGTGATGGACGTCTGCATGTTTAATATAAAATTCTAAAGCAAGAAGGTAATACACTGCGGAAACCTGCCCTTATGCCTGTTGCAGATCTGCAGAAGGCGATCGCATTTTCAAAGTCCACAAACGTCTTGTTTCACATTTTATGGAGATGCTCGCTGGCCCAAATTAAAAATGCAATGTGTGGCTAGCTTGCGCGTGAAGAAGGGTTATTTCCTAACGAAAATGACCCTTCTTCTCCCTCAAGCTTTCTTGAAGTGAAGGCCACAACAATGGCCTCGAAACAATGTTTAAGAGTACGCTTTGTTTCGTAAATGGTGAAGTGCTTGGAATGTGTATGTATCAGTGTGGCATTACAATATAATAATTTGGTTTATGGCAGAAACTGAAAGCTTGAATGTGCATGCAGTGACCCTCACGTAATATGCATGAATTCCGAGCTCTAAGGGAAGTTTGCGTCGTTGCCGTGTAGGGTTTTTTTAAACACAATTCGTGCTACGTGAGCGCGTCCGCGTACGAAAATGAACTGGACATGAGTAAAGGCTTTTCCGCAGTGTATTAGCCTGCTCTTGAAGTGTGTCGCGTGTTGTATTTTAAGGGTCTGGGTGTGCATTGGTTGTCATTTAACCTTAGATATATGCGTTTCTATTCTCTGCTCGTTTAGCACAAATGAGGTGATTTTACCTGTTAAGTACGACGTACAGAGCAGATGTTGTTTTGGAATTCTCGCGCAGCCGTATAGTCTTCGTTCTCCCAAGACCTCCTTGGTTGTGATTTCACAGCATGTCGCTGGCATTGTTTTTTAGTAGGCGTCGATAATGTGCACCGTTACAAGTTGTCTGACGTCTTTACCGCGTGTGTGTTTAGTGGTGTAGCGAAACCAATGGCATCGCCGGGATCAGCGCTCTCAACATCATCAGCGGAATCGACTGCTGCGATTGCCACGGATCAGACCTAACACGAATACAAGCCTGGATGCTCACAGTTATGACCAAGCCTATGCTCTACAATTTTAGCAAGTCGCATCTACTCCACCTAGCCCACGTTTCGTTTCTACATGGGTTGACAAGGACATTGGTCTTCTGCGCCCCACATGTGGCACACCGGTATGGTGACCTGGGACCTCGTTATGTCATGGTTCTAGCCATGCTATTCCAAGGGCTGGTTTCCCCAGCTGGAGAGAATCTTCTTGCTCAGCTGCGGCACAATACAGGCGCTGAAAATTTCTATCCTTTGGAAAACGTTCCCGATAGGGCAGCGCGGTAACATCACCATAACACCGACCAGCGCAACCACCTAATATAAATTTGTGCTTCCATGCTCGCGCACTACGGTGAGGGACGACCAGCCCCCGCCTTCAGCACACGAGGTATCCACATGGCGTGCGCACGATACGCCGAATGACATGGTACCCTCCGTCCCACCCAGCGCGGCGACGTCCTCTCCCACCGACGCCAACACCTGGTCACCATCTCCAGCGCGGCAGCCGCGCCTTCACTGACAGCCATTACTGCCGACGACATCGAGGACTGTACTGACCGCACCGTTTCACGCCCGCTTCTACAATGCTACGTAAGCGCACCGGCTGCCCAAGCCATATCGAAGTCGCAACTTCGCTTCCTCTGTGGTTGGCAACACCACCGCCAGCTATACCCACAGAGTGCCTTTCCCCAACACCACACTCCGACATAAATCTCGCAACGCTGCCCCCTCAATGCCAGCCAACACGGCAGGCACAACGCGTCACCGATGAAACACACATCAGCGAACCGACAATCTGCCGCCATGAAATTTTTTCTCCCGTCTTTGTAGAAATGCATAGCCACATGACTTTGGAGAAAGACGCCCACAGCTGCAACTACAATAAACACTCTCTCCCGAGTGACCTTCTCACCCACTAGAGAAGATGTAGGCTGGTAAATTCTTAAAGGAGAAGGTCGATGTCCCCAAATTATCTTCCCCTAATATCCTTACACGTACGGGAATACAGAACCTGCAAAACTCCCTTCGTTCTTCTGCAACTCATGGAGATTGGCTAGGACCATTGCCAAACAGTGGGGCGTCATTTTTCCGGCCCATCGCAGGTGTAAGTGACCACACAAATGCTGTGCGCCGCGCACCCAACCAGTCGGTCTACATCAACCCCAACCTTCCACGATAGTGCAGGCATCAGAAGCTACGCGGGGGTCTATTTTCACTCGTCCCCATCAGCAACCATTTCTTTGAGTTTAGACGCTATTCAAAATCCTGCCACGTGACTCGCGGACCTTCGCACGTCATCAGAAGCGTAACTTGAAGCCACCGGAACGGTTCATGGCAACAAATTGCCCACCCTAAGATGAACACGGGGTCGACTCCATCGCGGATGCCGTACACATTGGCGCGCCACGCCACAAGACAACTGGTTGCATGGCACAGCCTCCAAACACTTTCAAGCCTTCTTCACCTGGCTCCTTGGATCACCTCGTAGCCCAGACAATGCATTCGGCCATTCTGGCAAATCTGGTTCCGTGCCTCAAGCCGCTTGTTGCTGCCTAGCAGTGGCGCACCGGTGGCCGGCAACGCCACCTGAATGCTACCTACCCCCGGCGTTCTCCCCAGACTGACCAGAACAGCTTTCTGTCATAACTTGAATCCGCACAAACGCTGCTGATTGACTCTGCTGTAAATACCTGTCTGCAGCTTCTTTTCGCTCATTGTTCTGTACATTTGTTAATTTAACGCGCTACACGTTAGTGTTAAAATACCACACGAAAGGCGAAGCTGGAATATAAGCCTGGGTTGAGCCTTCTTAGTCTAGTTGCAGTCGATCAGCTGAAGCTGTTGCATTCAGACTCAATAGGTTTGCAGCCTGCTGTGAATTACCAAAGACTATTAGTATGCTTACTTTAAATCAGATGACACATTGTTGTTTTATAACATATGCGACCCCAATATCTGTGTCTCACTTCTAGCAATACAGTCCCAGCAAAGCCAAGCATTTATAAAAAGGTAACTTCCTGCACACTTGTATAGAACATAAGCAGAGATTAAATTGGCAGAACCAAGAGGGGTACCCGAATTTAGTTGAAACTTGGAAACACTTCTCTTTATTTTTTTTTTATCTTCACTTTAATTAAGTGGTCATAAAGAAGATATCACGCTTTGCGAAATTTGAAATGCGCAAACCCGAATTCACTACTCAAATTTCTTCAAGCAGCGAAAGTAGTTTTTTAACTAACGAAAACTCCCGTCTTAACTTTGCCCAACACTACTTACCTAATTGAATGCTAACTGCACGGCACGATCACATCAAACCGAAATGGAGGCTCCAATAGAATGACCCTGTCATAATTCTTGCCGGTGGCTTTGGTCAGCGTCCGCCAGTCGCACATAGAATGCTCTGTATCATAATAAAGAACTGACCATCAATGGCTTGGAAAATTGCATGTCTCTCCATATGTCCGTGAATATCCAGAATAATTGCTTGGACTTTATTATAATTTGTGCTACAGTTTTTTGAAAAAAAAACCAGATTTTAATATTGAAATTTGTATGCTGTATTTTTGATATCAATAAGGTACAGCAAACGATATTTGAGCGTCATGGCCTTTACAACTGGCCTCTACATATTCGAGCATCATGGCCTGCGACATAGAATATTCTAATCACCCCGTTTTAAACTACTTACAGAAGTGCAGGAGTACTATTTCGGACGAGGTGGAACCCATCCTTTGCGCGAACTTACCATAATTTATGCGGCTGGTTCATAAGCAGGGGTGTCGGAAGAATTTTATTTTGAGTGGTGAAAACGCCTTGTATCGTGGGGAACGCGGATAGGATGGGGTAAGACCAATTAGGGTTGTGGCGTTGGCGGGGCAGTGTCCCCGCCTGTACGACCCCGCCGACTCCCAATACGCCAAAGGAGAAGCCTCGATTTTTTATTTTTGACAACGGAAGGCGATATGAACACTGACTTTTTTTAGAAGAAAGTAAAAAGAATAATATAATGAGGGATGACAAAAAAAAGAAGAAAGTAGAAAAATGTATAAGATGGCACTACTACTTTACTACTTGATACTACAAGATACTACGCGTTGATAATACTCACCCACAGGGCAAAACTACCACTAACAAACTTTATACACTCGTTCTAGTTCCGGCATCACCGCTTAGCGTGTTTAAAGCAATTTGCGTATTTGTATACATTTTTGGAATTTTGTTTTAACCTAATGGTTGTACACCTGATTGTTAATGCTCTAAAGAACGACAACAATGTGCTCCTGCTAGCGTGAACTGCGAGTTGCCGCATAAGGTTGGATCAAGGGCCAATGCAGGCTTGTGTCCTAGAGTGGCAAATTTTGATTAACGTATTTGTATGTTTTTGCACACATTTCTTGATACCTTTTCTGCATGAGAAACCAAAAATAATGTTCACTTGTCTTAATTCGTCTGTCCTGGGATGATCTTGAGTGATCCACATGCAGGGGTCACGCACAAACATTTCTTTAAACAACACATAATACTGAGATTGTTTTGGAGTGAATCAGACATCCCGGAATTTTATTTCGTCTCTATTATCAAAAAAACCAAAGCATTAACAATGCATCATCATTTCATTTCGTCCCACAGAATATTGTATTGGAGCCAAACATTGTGATTTCTCCAAGGGTGCTACCTTTCCTGACAACTTAACTACAAAGCCTACTTCCTGTAGCTTAGCTGAATAATCTCAAAGGATGGAATTACACGCAGGTAAATGCTGGTGCACTGCAGTGTTCTCTGTCCAATGGGAAACACTATATAGCATGTAGTATTACACTGGAAACAGAAATTTTCCCTTACATTGTATTAGTAGGATGGCACCATTTTAAGACCTGCGCAGGCAAGACCACCAGGGCAGCATTAGGGAAAATGGTTTTCAGCTACTTCCATAATGTAGAGCTATTTATAACCCACTGCTACTAGTTTGTTCACGGCAATGAAATTGAATGCCATTTCTGCAGCAGTCTGGCAGAAGTAGCCCGTTGACCACAGCATGTGAACGTCACGTGTTCCTTTTTTTCTATTTTTACCTCAAGAAACATTTTCTCCTCCTACTAAGGGAATTAACTTACGGAGCTCGGTAGGCGGGTTTCTTCTTTCAAGGCACGCGCTTTTTAAATCAACGAGCAGATTCCAGATTACGTAGTTTATTGCCTTAGGTGTTTTTCAGATGTCTGTGGTCGGAAATCCCTTCTGCACAACTTTTTTCTTGTTTCACTGATTTACGGCACCTTTTGGGAATTTGGTCTTTGCTACAAGGCAAATGCCAGCTGCTAACAGAGTTGTTGCCTATATGGGGCTATAGCAACATTATATGGGGTTATAACAATGGCTACATGGTTGGCGACTAAGTGGATTTTATAGCACACTGTGAGTGAGTGCAAGGGCTGTCTGTTTAATATAACACATTCAGAAACATTCCAAATTCAGTGTAGCGCATGCTTCTGCTATCAGCGCCATATTCCTGTTGATGTGTCTTGGAAGAAGTATTGGTATGAATATTGGTTCAGGTAAGGGGTTTTTGATATCGCCAGAGCAAGCGGAACCATGTTCCTGCAACTGCGCTTTCTTGCGACGTGTGCACAATTGAACTAAGCAAGAAACTTGGTGTTTTCATACCGGATTTTGAGAGACAGTTCAGTCAGTTTTTAGAGTAATTCTCGGCTCCTTCGTAAACTGAAATTTTTATTTAAATAAATGTACGAGCAATTCCACCTCAGCAAAAAAAAGAGAAACGAAAAACTGGAAATGCAACAAAAACGTGTGAAACAGACCATCGGATGGACAATCACCGCTTTAACTGTGTATTTTGTTCCATTCACCAATAAAACTGGGCATAAAGAACCCTTTTTAAACATAAGTACGGCTGCTAATTTTCCAAATGTTTCAATCATAGTCGCGCCGCTTAAATACAACGTGAGGTGAAAGTAAAAAAAATGTTAGGAATAATGTGAATCTGTTAAAAGAGTACGGTAAAGTAGGTAAACTTTGTGATTCAACGGAAATTTACTTTGTGGTTCCCAGCATGACTCTGCTTTAAGTTGTATGATGCTGGTGTTAAAACTACAATTTCTGTTGCCATCGCGCGGCGCGGTTCGGGTCGCGTTCTAGCAGGGCCCATAAATTATCGAATTTAGACTCTAAAACGGCCCAGGCGTGCTTCACAAGAATCCTACATTGCTGAAATATAACAGTTTCTTAAATTTTAAAGGTGCACCACTGAAGTGCGTTTTAGAAAAACTTCCCAAGCGGGAGGCTCAAAATGACACGTGTTCAACGTGACGTTTCCAGGTTGGTTTGCATAAAAAATAGACGTAACTGATACGTACAATGCAACAGTGTTTGAATATCTATACTTCTGAGAGTATAGTTTGCTAAAATAGGGGCGCCGCTATTTGTAAAGGATACGTGCTTAAATTTTGCCATATTTAAAGTCATTTTCGATTTTGCACACCACGTTCGAATATGGTTCAGATCAGGTTGCAATTAGCCCTTGTAAACTGGGATTTTCCTACCCAAATAAAACCGGTGCCATCTGCGTAAAGCCGCACTTTGCAGGTCAAGTTACATACAATACCCTGAATATATATGAGGAAAAGCAGGAAACCCAAAACCTACGCCTGCAGAACAGCGTAACTAACACTTGGATCCCCTTATTTACAGCCGTTTATAAGGACACATTCAGTGCAATTAAGCAAATAATGGTAATCTTGTGGACAACACCAAGACGTACTAGGCCAAGACTTATTAAGTAGCAACGCGTGCAGGCTGGAATTAAGTGCCTTTGTGGAATCAAAAATATGTGTAGGCTCCCTTCTTTGCGGTCAGATGATAAGAAAAGACAATGGCGGATTTATGTCAATTGCATTCTGCAGAAAAAACCTTACGGAAAATTGGGGTGGCAATCCGTAAAATAATATTTTGATTCCGCGAGGTTTATTATGGCAAAATAATTTATGCGTTCCAGAGTTTTACAACAGAAACTTGTGATTGACATGGTCCTATAGTTCTCCGGCTTTCTTTTAGGGCAATTTTTTGAATGAGCGAAAAGTTCGGGAATTTCTAATGTTAAGGCAAATGAACTGCAGCAATTGATTTGAAAAGCAAACTTACAAGAAAGTGGTCAATGGTGTCAGAACAGGCATGAAGGCCATACGTTGGTGTGCCATAAGGACCACCAGCAGAAATAATTTTAACGTTCTGTGGTAGCCTCAGCACACCATTATAGATGACGATGACTGGATCCAACGTTCGTTTATTTGTTCTCTGGCACTCGGAGCGTCTGCACGATAAGTAGGATGAAAAACAGCCTAAATATAATAATAAAACAAGCAGCCTTCTCTTGATCATAAAAAATAATTGTGCCGTTTAGGTGAAGAGTGGGTATACCTGTACGTTCTTTGTCATTGGATTTCACACCTTTCTACATTTCCATCAGAATTTTCTATAACTTAGTTCGTGAAGAGTAGAAATATTGGTCTTTAGCAATTTTGTTCGGGGTTTTTACGTCTTTGCCGAGAAGCCATACGTAATAATTTCGCTTTTTATTTTTGTATGCGTTTGCAAAAGACGTCGTTTTTGTTAATAAGCAAACGTATGACATGGGAAACCCATGGCATGTCGCCATGCCTTATGCGGGAGAATATTTTGCTAGAAGCTATGTTTTCTCGAAACTTCACATGAAGTGTTGCAATCAAAGGATTGGCTCATTTAAAACACCAGCGGTACAAAGCAGGCTGGTTCCGTAAATAAGAAGACATAGTCTTACAAAAGAAATCTTTTTTTTAGTTATTGTGCGCAGTTTTGTTTTGCAGTGACGGTAAATATGCAAAGACGCTGTCACCGTCACTTATTCAAGGGACGACTACAGTATTAGGAACACTGAAAGCGCATTTGTGAAGAGCAAGTCCAAAACGGGAGCGCGGTCTTTCTCTTTTCTTGTAGCTTCCGTCAAAAAAATAAAAACAATTATTTGCTTGAATCAACTCGTGGAAACTAGCAGAAAGCGCACACGAGCCAGTGGGCATGAATATTTGAACCAACAACTTAACGTACGGCATGTTAAAACCGCCTTCAAATATGCCATCGTGTTTCATTGTTGACAGGAAATCTGACAAAGTCCTGAATGCATCCCAATTAGTGCATTCTGGTGAACAATATTAAGAGCTGATGGTATGACTTCACCGCTGTTTACCTCTCTATTACACCAGACAGATTCTGAATAACAAAAGTAAACGGTTACTGAACAAGACTTGTAAGCTGGCATCGACAAGCAGGAAAATTCCTCTACCTTGTGTAATCCTGTCACGCGGCATACGTCACAGATAGACGGGGGAACTTCTGAATCCCGTATCGATCTATGAAGCAAAGACTCTATGCCAATGATAGTGTGGGGTTTAACAGTTAAAGTGATCGTAGCAAAATCTGTCAACATTATTTTTACGCTACAGCAGTTAACCAACGAGGGCAGTAAAGTTTGGTGTTTGTAATGCCATACGCCCAGCGCGACTACCACGTGCACCATGTTGCGCAGATGACTGCGTCCCGTTTAGGCTCCTTTTCTGGCGAGTAGTCGCTCGAGCTCAGGAACGTAGAATTTTTTTTCTTGTGGCTGACAACTAGCTTGTAAGTTTGTACGCCAAATCTAAGCGTATGCGCATATTGTGAACGTTTCAAATGTGGTAATCTTGCAGCAGGGGTAAAATAATTGTGCATTTGAACTTCAGCCCCTATTAGCTTACGCCCACCCAATAGTCTTGGTTCTCTAATTTCACAGTAAAAAACTGCACTTTCGTACGGTTGGTATTTTGGCTGTGTTCGGAATTCAATGCGCTCACTCAGTACGGTAACGAGTAACCCATTCCCGCAATTGTATTTCAAAGAAAGTACGTTTTTTTTTATTTAGACCAGTTTGTGTCGCTGGCCCAAAAAAATCTGCATTTTTCCTGCCTCACCTTTTCGTAGGGCTGATTACCCAGGCTAGCCGGGTGAACTTCGCAAGCGTTGTAGTCCCACACAGGGGCGGAGCTCCAATCTGGGGAGTTGTTGTACCCATTGTTTCACACGTTCCTCTAAAACAGGAATGAAAGCTCGTTCATCGTTCCTTCCCAATTTTGAAACGAGTTCCCGTTACAAGTTTTTTTTTTTGCGAAAAAAACGCGTTCCAGTTCCACTTCGAACGTTGGAACGAGTCATTTCATTAACGTTAAAGTTCATTTTCTAAAATAAACAATGGTTTCGGTCAAACCTGAGGCGGAATAAAGTGAGAAAAGTAAAGCTCACATCGAACTACGTATGATATACGAATATGAACCCCGCCAGAAGCAGAATATCTGCAGAGAAACAAAATACAATGAAACGCTCCTACAGGAATTTTTCAGGGAGCACCGCACGACCTCCAGACATATCTAACTGCGACTTTGCAGCTCGTCTACAATAGGTGCAACACGTATGGCACTTTCTACTTCGGTCTCACAAATGCCCTGTAATGTTACTGCGCTTCAAATATGCGAATAAAAAGTTACTCCCATGCAGGAACATAATGAATTTCTTGCATAAGAAACCGCTTCGAAAGCAAATATACATAGGGCTTTAGTGCCATTCAACGCGAACGACATTACTAAAAATAACATTCGATGTGGCCATACGGGTCTACATGGCGAAGTATTAACGTTCGATATTGATAGTAATGGTGAATAAAAAACTCGGATAATTGCGAGATAACGTAAATGCCCCCAGAATATCTTTAACATTTTACTGTTGTAAAACAAAACCAAAGTACCCTTTAAAAAAAGTGTAGCTCAATTTAGGTAACATTTACAGCAGAAGCAGATGCAGGTAATTACTTTGGACAGACTTGTTGTTGGGCAAGTCGGTGCACATTATCAAAAGATGTATGCTGCGCTAAAAAAGTTACCAAACACATTGAAGTCCACAAGAGCCGGTGCAGACTAGCAAATATCTATTATTCCACGCAAGAACATACATAAAGACAGACGAGCATATTATTGCACTCGCGCGAAAATGAAAAAAAAAAACATAGCAACTCTACCAAACCTTGTGAAGAGTGTCACAAACGCTCATCGACAGGCAACTCTGAACGCTGGCCGTCGACATTTGGGTGGCCTCTCTCAAGTATTGTCCTTACGTCGCGAGACGAAATTAGGCCCAACAATGAAGAAGTTGCTATTCTTTGTCGACACGTCGCGTGCAATACGCAAAGGACTGGGCCCTCCCGTCGACCGATTCCCTCCAGAACGGCGATTTACCACGCCGTGACGAACTGCACGCGTACTCTGTAACTTCGAGCAATACAGCATCCCGAGACAGTGTGGCGCGCCCAGCTCTATTGATAGCCGGTGACCCTTCGGAGGACCTCAGAGTGAGCGCAACTTTCCTGACAACAACGCCACCAAGCCTCGCAAGCACTGATGCGGTAATTACCGCTGACAATATACAAATACGCTGGTTTCACAACATATCTGCCGCGCCGCTCGGACTTAGGCAACAGTTCTTCCGCAGGGAACAATTCTATCGGCCAGACCCGCATCCTGGCCTCCCCAGAAAAAAAACTATTAAGGGTGAAAAGCATTCTCGGGGCTGTGCTCTTCACCCGTCGAACGCCGCCTAAGCTCAATCTCCATAAAACCAGGCACAGGATGCGGCCCCATGCGAGGTTATTCCGGCTTCGACCTTCGAGGGAGCACGTTCCGCTGAAGGGTGGGCAAATTGGCCAGCTTACAGAAGGTGAAACACAATAGCGACTTGTGGATTTTTGTATTCTAGCCTTGGCGTCACAAAAGCCAAATTCTATTGATGTAACGTATGCAAAAAACGTAGTTCCTGACGTTACTTTAAAAGCCTAACGAGTTACCGTTACAGTTCTACCAACCCTTAATGGAAGGTGGCATTACCCATTTCCTCCAAATAGGAACTAGTTCCAGGAACGCCGTTTCGTACAACACTGCTTGTAACTATTTTAACGGTACGTGCCTGGCGTCAATGAGGCACACGGACGCACATGGTGCCTTCCGCAGCCACGGTGGACGCTCAACTCGAAACCACCTGTGGCAGGATATGCCGTCAGATTCTTTCACCCCCGGCAATGAGGCTGCGCGGTATGATGGCCGGGGCCCCGCCAAATGTACAAAAGGCATGGCCCCTCGCAAGTGTGGAAGGCAGCTTTCAGATGTGTAGTCCCCTCTCAAGGGTTCGAAATCGACCGGGGACCCCCTGTACCCATTAAATAATATGCTTGGTAACCGGCCGTACTAGGATTCCAACCAAGTACCTCCCGGAAACGACGCGAGTGCTGCACCTCTGAGCTATGGCTGGGGTAAATGTCCATGCGTTTTTACAGCCGGCGGTTTCCGTCCCTTGTAGTGGGCGATTTCATGTGCAAGCCAGGTGAACTTCCCAAGCGTTGTAGTTTCACACAAGGTCCAAGCGCCAGGCCGGGGAGTCCATGTGCTTATGTTACCGGTAGGTACCCGGCACCACCAAGGCATGCGAATGCAGCACGTTGCCTTCCACATCCGCGGTGAACGCTGAACTCGCAACCTCCTGTGGCAGGCATGCCGCCAGAATTTTCACCCCCGGCAACGACGCAACGTGGCTTAGTGTCCGGGGACCCCGACAGAGGGACAAGGGTCAGGGTCAGGCACCCGTCGCAAGGCTAAAGGCAGCTTTACCCTTGCGCCAGACAAAAACTTCCCCTTTCACAGGTCCACACTCGGCCGGGCACGCCTGTACCCATTAGAGAAACTGGTGGGTTCATGGCAGCACACGGATTCGAACCCGGTACCTCCCGCTTACGAGCGATAGTTAAACCCCTTTTACTGGTTGGTACTCAGGGTTACCGATGCACCTCTCACATTCTCCTGCCTCATGGTACAAACCGACGCGCTGTTATGGTTTCCAGTACACTGGATCCCTAGAACGAAGGGCGCCTTTGCCTATTTTTGTTTCGGTGGGTGACCATTGCCGCGAGAGGGACATGCCACGTCTGCCGCAGTTTTAGCGTGTGTCTTAGCCCTTCATTCCCCTCCGATACAGGGGCGCTTGTACCCTGTGGACTAGTGGGTGCCGAATGGTCCCAGACCCCGCCCCAATAGGTTCAAGGGACCTACCACATGGCCTCCATGCTTGTGGTCAAGCTGCAAGCGTAGGTTCCACTGTCGAGACGAGCTCCGCTACGGGGAAGCTTGGACCATTTAAAGAAACCGGTGGGTATCCGGCCGCCCAGGATATTACCTGCGCTGCCGGTGGGTGTCCTGAAAGAGCGGGCTTTTTGTTTCCATTTTGAGGAGATTTTGTTTAGTCTAAGTTATTTCATTGTATGGATAAAATATTCTTGCTGGTTCTTTTATTGCCCACTTCTAGTTGTACTTTTAGGTGGGCGATATCTTGGGCTACAGAACAAACAAGATTTTTTTTAGATAGTGTTCAGGTTTTGCAATGTGTTAAGGTCACTTTCAATTGGTTACCCTGAATAGCGAAGCTTCTATAAATCTGTGCAGTGCAACTCGTTGGTCTTCCATTTCTTTTATTATGCGTAAAGCAGTCCTTGTTGTTTTTCCAACCGCTTTGCTATTTTATTGATAATATGACTACTGATCTAAAAAGTTTGGACTTCATAGCGCCGGAAGGGCTAGTGGTGTCAACAAAACCACTGAGGCCAGAGTTTCTTTTAACATACCCCGGGACCAATAATACCATACGTGCCAAACAATAACACATGCACTCAACACCACAAAAACATCGTCTTCTCATAACAGCTGTACACTCAAAAACAGTATCAGGGCATGAAACCGCTTTAAAATATCCATTCGATGTGGGGTAACGTAATGCAAAGTGTACCAAACCAAGCTGTACAAAAAAGGGGGTTAGCCCACGGTGATAGTGACATCTTGCCCCGTGTGTCCGGTGTAGCAGTGGCGGTGAAATACACGTGTCACAAGAGGGGTGTGGATTGCTCTACCAGGTCTGCCGGTTTGAAACGCCGTCGGAGCAAACTTGGAGGTGTGCGACACGGATCTTCGATGAGATGAAAGAGCAGCAGTGCTTGCGTGACATTCTCCCACTCTTGCTCTAAATCCGTCCACTGGATCCACTGCCTTGGACGAAATGGCGGTGAATAGCTGCTTATTGTAGTCATGTAGGAAATAATACTTTTCAGAAGCCCCTAGCCCCAAAATTCCTCACAAAAAAGGTAGAGGAAGTGGCGGGTGAGTGTGGCTAAATGCCACGAATTATTTTTTAGGGTGATTTTAATGTGGCTGTCTCGCTACCCTCGCAACACAGCGCAGATGTTACGGCGTCGTTTTTCTAGTCTGAAATCTGTGCACTACCGCTGATTTGACAGAGTTCCTTTTACTGCCTTTTCTGTGTAGCGTTATGTTTCTATGAAGTCAATATCCGATGATTAATAATTGACGTTGTCTGTGAGCATAGTTGACCTTCTCTTGCAGCGATATCTCGTCAATTTCGCGGAGTGGTTTCCTTCTTTTCCGGTCTGCTATTGAGAAGCTTCGGCAACATGAGACGCTTCGGCTATTGAGAAGCTCCGGCAGTCAGCAGTCAGGCATTTGCATACCAATGAAGCCGGGTATCCACGTGAAGGGAAATTCAAGGCAGCGGAAACAGCGCACAGAGACCGCCGTGTTCTACAGACGCAAAAACTGCTCCCGTCACCTGCTTTATCTTTCGCCAGCAGGCCATACCACGAAGCGGTAAATAAACCCGAAACAGCACAGGAGAATGTGAAAGCGCTTGGTTTGAACGGCTCATTGACATGGTGGTTGCGGCTTCAGAAATATGACGTCAGGACCTCTCCGAACCCTTTCTTCCCTCTATGTTCATCGTGCTGTATATCGAACAGGTGATTGCACCCAGAAAGAACGAGACCTGTACAAGAAAGGGTGTGACCCTATATTGATAGCGGTGTCGCGCCTGTCTGTACTGCCGAGTTGTTGCGGGTATGTACTCGTGCCACGTGAAGGTAGTCGTTCGGTCTACCAGGTTGCCAGATGGAATACGCCATCTCCGCAAAACCTGGCGATGTGCGACACGGATCCGGGATGGAATGAAAGGGTAGGAGCCCTTGCGGGGGACATCCATCCACCCCCGCTCGACATGTGTCTGTTCGATTCGCTGGCTTGCATTAAATGGCGTTGGTATCTGGTTATGCGTTGATGGTAGCTGGTTATACATCGGCGGGTGATTTTATACGGGCAAACTAACACCTGAATAAAAAAAGGTGTGTGAGCCCAAGATGATAACGATGTGGAGGGATTAAGAAGAGGACATTCAACCAATGGCCCGATGAGTTTATATATAGAGGTCAAACAGGCTCTAGTGTCAAACCAATAACAATTTTCTTTCCAGCACTAGCTGGTTTACCAAGGTTAAGCAGCGCAAGGTATTTTCCTTGGCAATTGGTGGCTCAAAATAATTGTCGTTCGCTCCGTACATCGTGTCACATGTTTTAAATCTGCAAGTTAAAATTGTCTTCAAATAGTTGTTTGGAAGCTTCCCAAGTAACCATATCTGCAAGGTAGAAGGAGGAGCACATTAGTATTGTGCAAATACGGTATCATGCACTTTATAGTACGTTGACACCATAGCATGACATCTATGATATTCAAATCAATACTCGAAGGGTACCGAGTCTTTTGCATGGTAGCTAGGTCGAGAAAAGTAGTAGGCATACATGCGGAACAACAATCCGAGAAGCGGGGTCACATTATCACAACAAAAAACAGGATATGTACGGTGTTCTGCACTAGGCCGCTATTCGGGATATTTCGTGGTGTGATGCAAGAACATTCACTATTGCTGATTACCTTAGATTACAGCGGTTATTATTAACCTTACTCCTCGCATTTCCTAGTGGAATGAAATACTCAGCTAATAGGTGGAGTTATGCACCTGGGCTGGAGCATACCATGAAGCGCCGGATAAGAACACACCCACAAAATGATCCACCATGGCCAATGCAGACTTTTGTAAGATCGGACGACCCCAACTCTAAACAAGGAAAAGTATTGTTATGTTTAGTGGCTCTGCATTGATGACACAATCCTACCAAATTGTTTTTTTACAAAATAACACTTGCTGAATATCTTACCGTGTTGTACCGGCAAAATATTTTCCTAAACGGGTCAGTGCGTTGCCGTATGGTCTAAATGAACCAAAGAGAGCATTGTATTCCTCTGTAAGAACAGACACGGGTGTCCACAACAGGACACCGGTCAAGTGCAGTATTGTCCGGTGTTGTGACACAGCGCATTGTTTTTGACTGATTAGTCTCAAAATTTGCCCCATAATGCATTTGAGTTCCCCAAAAATGCCTTCCAGCTAAGTCAACAACGTTGCTAGGTTGAGGCGTTGGTGCAACTACGCTACCAGCCAGATAACCAAGAGGACTAAGCAACAGCCGCTTTTCTACTTTTCGGCAGCCGGTATCTACCACTTGAGTACAGATGCCAAACGAACGCTAGCCGTCATACAACTATAAGACATTCTTGCTATGCATGAAGCCTGCAAATCTAAGCTATAGGCATTGTGCACACTTCATGTAGGTAATAGGGTGACACTGATAACTCACTTGTCTCATTTCTATTCGCCATATTATCACAAGAGAGACGCCGACATCCCTTATGGGGAACATAAACGAAGTGCATGAGCAATGAAATGATATCCAAGAATCAGGAACTTGGTGTTTCAGCTTACTCTAGTGTCTTAGTAAGAAGTGCTGTCGGCATGCGCACGCAAAAACAAAATAATAACTTTCATATCAGCAACTCATTAGGGTGTTGTTTTGGCATTCGTTCACATTCCTTCTGCATAGTGGGGAATGCGAATTTGAGCACAAATTATAAGAACACGAAGAGCTGGGTCAGTTCCGTTACAAAAAGCGGGTGACATTTCTCCCTGGAGGCCACCATAGGGTCAGGGTTATGGCCTGGAGGTTCCTGCGGATAAGTTACCCGCGACGGCTATTCGCCTGATCCCGTTACTGATTAAATTCGATGATGACGCACTTGTTTTGCCTGGTTATGAGCCTCATCCTTCTTCTTGATGTCTAGGTCATCAGCATGGGCACTGCGTCTGAATGGTAAGTCATTTTGCTCTAAACCTGTGCCGATTTCTGGCCAGACTTTGAATAGTGAGACGCTTCCGGTGGGCCCGCTCGAGCCTGAAAAGGGCAGCCTCCGAATCTCAGAATATGTCTACTCTCCAGTTAACGAGTACCTGCTTGCTCTCCCTAATGATATCTGCAGCTAAGCGAACACCCGTGGTTTCGCCTTTTGTGCAGCTACTAAGTACTGGCAACCGGCATTGTCAGTTTCAGCCGTGGTTTCATTTTCTCTAAGCACGGGTCCATCGGGTAATATCAGCACATGCTCTCAAGGTTCTTCAAACCAGCCGCTATTTCTGCCTTAATTCCCATATTACAGTGATTAGCGTTTAGCAGTGGGCGGAGTAGTGCGGCGGAGTGGCACTTAGAGTCATAGTTGTCAGGTGGAATTGAGTAGGTATAATTTGATTCATTTTGGTAGTGCTATTACATTTTAAAGGTGCTAAGCACTTTGGCAGTGCTGTTTCACCATTTGCTGGGAAGTACTCTGACCTAAATTTACCCATCAGGCCAAACTTATTCCACTCGCTTACCAGCAATACTTACTACCGATAATGAACAGTGGCTCTGTCTAGTCAGTGAGAAGAAGCTCATTATTTCTTTGTTAAAATGAAGCCTACGTGGAAATACAAGTTTTTGGCATAAATTCTATGCCCAAACAAGATGGTTGCCATGACTTATTTAGAAACCGCCAGCGCAGGGCATCTTGGCAGCATTAGGATCGCTCTAGTCATGGTCGTAAACTATTATGGTGCTCATTGCTGCGCTCAAAAACCAAACTTTTACTGGAAAATTTAGAATTCTTACATACTACGCGTCCATCACTTATGATTCTTAGCACGCTCTCTCGTAACCAGGATTTAGGCGAGCATTACGTGGATATACTAGCGGATGTCTACAATCGGCCAAAAGGCACCACAGGCCTCCATAAGGAGCGCACTTATATGCCTAAAAAAAAGGGTGTCAGACAAGGAGACACAATCTCTCCCATGTTATTCGCAGCATGTTTACTATAGATATAAAGAACATTTGATTGGGAATAGGTTGGCCCAAAATTTGATTGAGAACACTTCAGTAACCGCAGATTTACTGATGACGTTGCCTTTCTAAGTACTACGGGGAACGAACAGCTAACCAGGATTACGGCACTGGATAAGCGGAGTAGAATTGTGGACTTGGAAATTAATATGCAGAAAACCTAAGCAATCCTTAATAGTCTTTGAGGAGCACCGCGGTTGGAGATAGCTTAGGTTGCCTGACACTGGAAGTGGTAGGCGTATATATTCACTGAGGCCAAATTGTGACCAGAAAGCAGCCATAATTAGAAGGATAAGAATTGAGAGGAGTGCATTAACCGGGCAATCTAACATAATGAATGGCAGCCTACAATTGTCACGGAATATGAAAGTGTATAACAGCTGCATTTTACAGGTAGTCAACTACGGGGCAGAACCTTAAAGGCTCACTGAAAGGGTTCCACTTAAAGTTTGAACGACTTTGTTAGCAACAAAACGGAAGGTGAGAGGTATAACGTTAAGGGACAAGAACACAGCGAAGTAGGCCAGAGAACAAAGGTGTGTTGGCGATATATAAGTTTAAATTAAGAGGGAAACGGCGCGGCCAGGGCATTTAGTGCAAAGTCCAGACAACCTTTGGTCATTATGGGCACCAGAGTGGATTCCCAAACAAGGAAAGCGTGGCAGGGGTGGAAGATGTTTGGGTGGGAGATGAGATTAACAAGTTTTCGGGGCGGAATTGGTCGCAGTTAACGCAGGACGATTATATTTCGAGTGCTATGGGCGAGGCCTTTCCCCTGCAGGGGGTGTAGACAGATTATTATTGTTAATAATAATAATATATTTCTATAATATAATATTATTATAATTAATATTATTATTATTGTGATTTGGGTTCCCTATTGCCTCCGTCTCTACTGTCCGACACTGCGAGTAATGGCCTGCCGGTGAACTTAGTGAAGAAAAGAAGCCCTCCTCGCGTTGGTGCATCAGAAGTTTCTGAGTTGGTTGTGGTGCGCCGACCGCCGAGATCCAGGGCCATCTTTGTTTCGAAGTTGTCGGCTAACATAACATCTGGGCAACTGTTGGCCAACTTTTCAAATGTGCAAGTCACGTTATTGTCGTGCAAACACCTTAAAACCAAGTATGACTCGTATTCTTCTTTTTGCGTAACTGTTGACGCAGAGTGTTTCAGGCGTCTGTGCGACCCGTCTATGTGGCAAAAGGGCTGCCTCTTCAAGCCGTTCTAAGGCAAGCTCCACCCTGGCATGGTGCACAGCTGTGAAACTTCTGAGAATGACCAGTAAGAACGACACTCTCGACATCTATTATCAAAATTCTCGGGGTCTACATACTAAGTCCTCCAAATTTCTTACAAATGTTGTGTGCTCCAAATTTTCTTCTATTATCATTACTGAAACTTGTCTTTGCGATGATATCTCATCTTCCGACTATTTTCTCCGTCCTATAAATTTTTTTAGATACGACAGAAAGTTAAACTGGCCTAAGCAAAAGGGTGGCGGTGTTCTCATTGCCATTGATCGCTCAGCGCAATGCGTGCGGCGTGCAGACCTCGAGACCGAGAAATCAGTCTGGCTTGAGGTATACCTCAAGAGGAGCGAAAAGCTGCTCATCATTGTATCCTATATATCCCGGGATATTTTACCTGCTGAATATATTAGCAAGCTCACATCTATTGAAAATGTTTCCAATTCACACTCCAACCATAAGCTAATTATACTTCTGGACTTCAAAACCCCTGGTATTTACTGGAACAGTCTATATCACTATATCGCAGGCATCCGTGTGCATTTCCGTTGCGGCATTTTCGTCGAAATGAGCGAGCACTGGGGGGCTTTGCAGGCGTTTTTGCAGCTTGCAGAATGCTTTTTCTTGGTCGTTCTCCCAGCTGAAAGGGGTGCTATCTTTTGTCAAGCGTGTGAATGGCTCTGCAATGCGTGCGAAGTTTGCGACGAAGCGCCGGTAGTATGGGCACAGCCCGAGAAATCTTCGCACGCCCTTCTTGTCTTTAGGCCTAGGGAAGTTCGCAATAGCTGAAGTTTTTGCCGGGTCAGGTAGCACTCCCGCGGGGTTGACGGCGTGGCCCAAGAACTTGAGTTCCCGGTATGCCAAACGGCACTTTTCAGGCTTCAGCGTCAACCCCGACGTACGAATGGCCTCGAGTACAGACTCCAACCTTGCAAGGTATTCGTCGAAAGTCCGGGTGAATACCACTACGTCGTCGAGGTATACGAGGCAGGTGTCCACTTAAGGCCAGCTAGCACAGTGTCCATGACTCTTTGAAACGTCGCTGGTGCTGTGCACAGCCCAAAGGACATCACCTTGAACTCCTATAGGCCGTCTGGGGTTATAAATGCAGTCTTCTCTCGGTCTCTCTCGTCCACTTCAATTTGCCAGTAGCCGGTCTTCAGGTCCATCGATGAGAAGTACTTCGCGTGGCAGAGGTGGTCGAGGGCGTCGTCGATTCGGGGGAGGGGGTACACGTCCTTTTTCGTGATTTTGTTCAGTCGCCGGTAGTCAACACAAAACCTTAATGTGCCGTATTTTTTCTTTACGAGTACGACGGGCGCAGCCCAGGGGCTTTTCGATGGCTGTATAATGTCGTCGCTGAGCATGTCGTCGACTTGAGTCCGGATGGCTTCCCGTTCGTGTGAAGAGACGCGGTACGGTGACTGTCGGGTAGGTCGGGCTCCATCTTCGGTTATTCTTCGGTACATCGCTAGAGGGGTCTGACGTAGTTTTGCGCTAGACGAAAAACATTCGCTATAGCGACGCAGCAAAGCCAATAATTTGTTCCGTTGTTCTTCCGGTAGCGCCGGATTCACGTCGAAGGTCTGCGGAAGCTTGAAGGTTTCTACGGGGGTGCGTTCAAAGTCGGCGATCGCAATCACGTCACTTGCTTCTTGCGTTTCTTCGAGGAATGCAATTGCCACGCCCTTGTTCAAATGCTGGTACTCCTCGGTAAAATTAGTAACCTAAATGTGGGATTGGTGTTCCTTGAAGCGCGCAATGCATCTTGCGACAGACACACCGCTGTCGAGAAGCAACCTTTGGTCACTCTTCACGATAGCGTCAACGTCAGGAGCACCACCTTCACAGTAGACGGTGATCACCAAGCTGGCGCGGGGTGGCAGGGTGACGTGATCATCGGCGATCCTTACAGCTGCACGGTGTTCGGGGTTCGATTCCGACGTCATGGAGTGGTCGGAGGAAAAAGTTATCGACTCCGTCTGGAGATCGATTATTGCGCCGTGGTCTGTCAAAAAGTCCATTCCGAGAATTACGTCGCGGGAGCAGTTGGGCAAATCGAACAATGCAGGGTACGTCGTGCCGTCTATGGTTACGCGTGATGTGCACGTTCCACTTGGCGTCACGAGGTGGCCTCCTGCTATGCGTATGTTCGGACCGTCCCATCTGGTCATAACTTTCTTCAGGTTAGACGCAAATGGTCCGCTCATTACGGAGTAGTCGGCTCCCGTGTCTACGAGGGCGACTACATCAAAACTGTCGATGGACACCTTAACGCCGGATGCCGCTTTCCTCGAGTTCCGGGTGCGTCGGGGCGTCGCATCTCGGCTTGTGCGTGTTGACGGTCGGGCACTTTGCGTCGTCGTTGTCCCCGTCTTCTCAGCGGACGTCTCGATCAGGTCGGGTAAGCGTCGCGCCGTATAGCTGTCGTCGTGTTCGGGAGTCTCGTTAGGGTTAGGTCGGGTCGTCGGGATGAGGGCATGTCGTGAATCACTGTCTTCGGCGTGTCCTTGCGTCATTGGAGGGTTTCCGGTTTTTCGCCGTAGAGCAACTTCACCTCCAGAAGTTGCTGCTTTTAGTTTCCCCCGCGTGGGCTGGGGGACCTTCCACGGGCGAAGTCAGCGTCGCTACGGCGGTTCGGCGATTGGTATGGGTTGGGCGACGGCGAACGGTTGAAACGCGCTGGGCCACGGCTGGTTTCAGATAGATATTCGTCGATCTCACGTGGTCGTTGGCCAGGGAGAGAGCGAGGTGCGTCGACGGAGAATCCACGCAGTCCGAGTCTCTTGTATGGGCAGCGACGGTATTGTGGTCGGCCTTTCCGCAGTGGTAGCACAGAGGACGGTTATCGGGAGTTCGCCATACGTCCGTCTTCCTCGGCGTCTGGTTTCGGGCTACGGGGGGTCGGGCGGGTGACAGTGGGCGGCGGTACGGCGGGGCCTCTTGACGGCGTGTTGGAGCAGGGCGGGGTCGACGAACAGCCGCGGAGTATGTCATAGCGTGCGGCTCTCGGGGTACCTCAGATGGCGTAGACGTTCCCAACGTTTGTTGCACTTCTCTAATCACGTCGGTGAGGGAAGCGCCTTGGGGCTGCGGCGGCGTTGAGAGAAGTTTCCGCAGCTCCTCTATCACTATTGCGTGGATAGTCTCGCGTAGGCTGTCGGCCGGGATCTGCGTGCTGCCAAAGTCGTTCGCATTGGCCGCGCCAACAAAGTTGCGGTCATTCTGCTTAGCACACATTTCGAGGGCTTTCTCAATGGTGCTGGCTTCGGTCACGAATTCGGCGACGGTTTCGGGCGGATTTCGGACAAGTCCAGCGAACAGTTCCTCCTTCACTCCGCGCATTAGGAAGCGCAACTTCTTTTCTTCCGTCCTTTCGGGGTCCGCGCGGCCAAATAGCTGCTTCATCTCCTCAACGAAGATCACGACACCTTCGTTGGGGTGTTGTGTGCGCGTTTCCAACAAAAGGGTGGCTCTTTCTTTCCGCACGACAGTAGTAAAGGTCTTAGTGAACTCGCTTTTGAACTGAGCCCAGCTTGTCAAGGAGCTCTCGTGGTTCTCGAACCAAGTGCGAGCCGAATCTTCCAAGTAAAAGAAAACGTGCCGGAACGTTTCTGCGTCGTCCCACCTGTTGAATTTCCGGACGCGCTCCAGTTTCTCCAACCATTCTTCTGGGTCTTCTGCGGGGGCTCCTCGGAATGATTGCGGTTCCCGTGGCTGCTGCAGAACGACAGGAGGATTGGCTTGGTTGAGCGTGGTGCTGGTTGCGACGTCTTTCTTCTTCGTCTTCTCTGGTAGTAGGCCGAACTCGGGTGGTAAATCTTGCACGCGGAGGCTGGCTCTTGCTGGACTGGCTTGGCGGCTTCCAGAGGTTGTAATGGGCATGACGTGTGCGTACCCAGCACCTCCACTAGATGTCACGTAGCCAAGGACGAAGCAGCTGTTTGGAAAGGAAACACGTTTATTGGAGCGAACTTGTGCTCCCCTAACAACTGAAAAGAATACAGAGGCGGCGAAGCAGTGGTCAACAAAGTGACGTACGTGCGTCGGCGAGCGTCGCAGAATCGAATGCCCCGGCGTCCGCACTGCAGGCTTTTTATCTTTCGGCGCGCGTGGTTCTCGAAACGTCGATTCGCAACGAGAACATAGTAGATCCAAGAAGATTATTCTGGGCTGTTCACGTTAGATCGGAATGCTCTCCCTATCACAAGAGATAACACATGCGGCACAGAAAGAAAGAATGGAACATGCGCTTCCCTTGGCGCAGAGATAACTCAGACCGGCGCAGCCGGGCGGTAAAAGCAAAACACAAATAAACAAACCCAATGTATGGTTCGCGGCAATAGCAGCATAAAAACCATTAGGGAGCGCCAAAATGCAGCATGTTATTAGATTTTCAATCATTCACCTCCTTGCAGCAGTTCTTCCACATAGAAAACTTCTGTGGTAATGTCCTACATGTGTGTGTCTCGAACTTGAAAAGCGTACAAGTGTGTGCCTCCGAAATATATCTTGTACACCCCGACAAGCTTCACCCCCCTCTTACAGTCTCTATCTCTGTCGCTGCCCAGTATTGCTATGGTGGTGTAGACGATTGTGCAGTGCCGCGATATGCTTTCAAGCGTGGAGATTATTTTGGGCTCTATCGCTTTTATTCATCTGCTGAATGGTCTAGTGTTTTTGATGTCAATGATGTCGACGAACAGGTTCGACGTTTTACCGAAATTGTCATGAGTGTCATGGAAGAGTACATCCCTTGTTATAAGCCTGTTCATTCCAAATTTCCCCACTGGTTCTCTAAAGAACTTCGAACTTCGCTTAAACTTAAGAACAGCGCCCACATAAAGTCCAAGCATTCTGGGCTTGACAATTGGAAAGCGGAGTTTAGTCGGTATCGCTCACTTTGTAAAAGCCTCTACCGGCGTGACCACCAGCTCTATATAGAGTCGTTAGAGGCTTCTGCGTCACAGAAACCGGCTTAATTCTGTAGGTATGTACAGAGCTATTCTAAGGCGTTTAACGAACACATTAGGCTGCCTAATTCCGATGAGGAACACGGTTGGGGATGTTGCCACGAGCTTTGCTCAGTACTTTGATTCTGTCTTTACACTGCCAGATGGTCACGACGAACGCCTATCGTTTCATAATATGTCTAATTTTAGTAGTCTTATGTTCGATGAAAAACTCGTCAATGATAGCCTTAAACAGATGAAACCATCATTTTCCTGTGGTGCAGAATAAATTCCAGCAGCCCTCATGAAGGCTTACGGCAACATTTTTGTGCCTGTCTTAACTTCCATTTATAATAACAGTTTTCTCTTCGACAAATTTTCTCGTGCATGGAAGATCGCTCGAATGTTGCCAAATATTTAAGTCTGGTGATAAGTCAGCCGTTACTAACTATCGCCCAATCTCACTCCTTTGTGTCGCCTCAAAACTCTTTGAGTCAGCTCTGCACAACGTTCTTGCTGCCTGCGTCAAGAACATTCTGATACCAAAACAGCACTGGCTTTTTTGGGTCGATCGACCGTTACAAATCTTGCAAGCTTTATTACACAGGCTTCGGCTGCAGTTTGTGAAAACGGCCAGTTGGATGTTATTTATTTTGACCTCAGTAAGGTGTTTGATGTAGTGAGCCATCAATTATTAATTAACAAGCTTACTACGTCCGGTGTTGACGCAAGCTTTGTTGCCTTGTTGTCCAACTATCTCCTTGACCGGTCCTTCTAGGTAGATGGAAACTTCAAAAGGTCTAGTCTTTACACTGCAACGAGTGGTGCACCTCAGTGCTCTTTGCTGGGTCAACTATTGTTTTCTATCTTTATCAATGATGTGTCAACAGTGTTAAAAAATCTTCATTTCTTCTGTATGCTGATGATGTCAAACTATTTAGGCACATTAGCAGTTTTCAGGACTGCTGTGCCTTGCAGAGGGGTGTGTCGGAATTATCGGTCTAGTGCCGCAAAAACTGTCTAATTTTAAATCAGCTAAAACATATGTTGTCACGTACAGCCGGAAAACCCATTGTCTACTGTTTTCCTACAGTGTAGAGGGAGCTCCTTTGCAAAGGGTGGAGGAGATTAGGGACCTCTGGGTTTTTGTCGACAGTACCCGCACTTTTTCTTCTCATATGAGGCTCATCAGCCGGCGAGCGCTCCGAAGTCTTGGAAATGTGTTTGGGATTACAAAGGAATTCTCTTCTCCAGATCCATTTCTAATGGTATACAATGCAATATGTATTCCCCAGTTATTATATGCTTTGGTTGCCTGTTACGGCATCTCCAAATCTAGTAGTGAAATAATAGAACGTGTGCAGAAGAAGTTTTTATCCACATTTAAGCACCGTCCTCACAATCACAGTTTTCATCCTGATTCTGACTTACCCATAGTTCTTTCAATCCCTTCGTTGACTTGCACACGTATGCGTGCACCCCTTTCATAGGTCGCATCGCCCTTTCTTGACCGCTGCGCGCCACTCCAATCATTACCCTGTGCGCAGAATACAAAATTCCTACAACCGCTTCTCTGAACGCCTGGACATCTTTTAATGTTCCTTTAGAATTTACCGTACTGCGCTGTTGAATACAGTATGTTAAACATCTATGATATGTCTGTCGTTGTTTTTCTTTTTTTTTTTCATTGCTAAAATTTGGTTTCTCTGCGGTTCTGGTATAACCAATATAGTTGCCTATTTTAAACGGTTTACTTATCATGCTTCTTATGATTTGTCTCAATACTCTTGTCATTGTTTGTATCATCTTACTGTCAAACTTTGTTCTCTGCTTGTTGTGTATTCATTACAATTAGCGAAGCCACAAAGGCATCTTCTTTTTTTTTACCTGTACCCAGGCTCCGCCTGTGCTTTTATTTCTGTAATTTTCGCTACTTCAATTTGTGCGTGTCTTGTCGCTTGCTTGTTTCTTGCAATATGTTTCCTGTATTTTCTTTTTATGTAACTATCCGTGCGCCAGCACGCAGGCCTCTATTTGATCCTGGGCACGTAAATAAACATATTTGATTAATTGATTGATTGATTGATTGATTGATTGATTGATTGATTGATTGATTGATTGATTGATTGATTATTCGTTAGTGTGCAAACGGCTGAAAACGAAGTATGAATCCTATGCCTCATTTTACGTTGCAGTTGACGACGAATCTTTTCAGAAACTGCAGGACCAGGGCCTATGGTCGACAAACTGCCTTTTTAAACCTTTCCAGGAAATTCTTCATGATCGCCATCTGCACGCATGTGAATTAGAAAATGTACAGGTCACTTATGAATAGGTCCCTTAACGTTTTGTACCAAAATGTTCTTTGTAACGACTAAAGCAAACGAGTTTTTTTGTAATTTATCTTCCTCAATGTTTTCTGTGATTGTTCTTACGGAGACCTGGCTCTTACCCAGTATCTTGTCAAAAGAATATTTTCCGCCTTTTTACAATGTGTTACGCAGTGACCGTGCCACATCTGGCCTTAAACGCACCGGAGGGGGAGCTTTGATAGCCGTCAATAGCTCATTCAGATGCGTGAGGCGCGCAGAACTGGAGACAGAGGATGAGTCTGTCTGGGTTGATTTGTGTTGCATCAGTGGCGAACGCGTCCTGCTTGGTGCATTTTACTTAGCTCCTAACATAGCTCCGATTTCTTTTCAAACTTCTTTAAGATCGATTGAAAATGTAATTTCCTCTCATCCTAGACACCGTATCGTGATTCTCGGTGACGTTAACTCGCAGAGAATAGAATGGGGTGACCTTAGTATGGCTTATTACAATCTCTACGTTCTTCAGAAGGCCTCAGCCTTCCTGGACTTCATTTCATTTATTGGTCTTGAGCAGTGCAACTTTGTTGTGAACTCTGCTGGGAGCTTATTTGACCTTTGTTTCTGAAACAACGAAAACTTCTGTGTCAACATAAGCCCTACTGGTTTGGTTACCCCGGACAATTACCATCCACCCTTATCCATAGTACTACCTATTCAAAGTGTTGTGCAAAAGGACAAGCCACGTGTTTCCGAATTCCCCCGCCATATTTTTGCTACAGCTGGCTACATCAGTTTTTACCAGTACTTGTCGAATTTTGATTGGTCGGCAATCCTCGCGTCAAATGACCCAAATTTTCAGGCCAGCGAATAACCAAAGTACCTAAAGAAGGTATACGCAGATATATACCACTAAAGATATCTAAATCTTTGAATAATTCTTTCTGGTTCTGGAGTGAACTCCGGTCGGCACTAGAAGGCAAACAGCGTGCCCAGAGGAAAGCTCGAAAGAGCGGGGAGACAAAATGGAAGTTAGAGTTTAAAGAATCCCGGTCACTCTGTAAAAAACTGTATGATCGTAATCGGGCGGCATACATTACTTCCATAGAAAGCAATCTAAAAGGAGCCCCAAATATTTATGGAAATATATGCGCAGTAGGTCACCCCAGCATAACACTGAATCCATTATACTCCTTAACCCCGATACCTGCGGCGTTCTGTCAGCTCCGATGTCCAATTGTCGCGGTACGGCACCGAGCCCGGCATTTGTATGGGAGGAAATCGTGGTGAAAATCCCACGGGTCACAAAGCCCTCCCTAGCCGGTGGCCCAGATGGCATTTCCATGGCTCTACTCAAGGCTTTCAGTCCTATCCTTGCTCCACTACTTGTATATGTGTTTAACAAGTGTATTAGTACTGGCACGTTTCCTAACTGTTCGGAAATTGTTAAGTTGTACCTTTACACAAATACTGGTCAAAAACAGATGCAAAAAATTATAGACTGGTTTCCCTCCTGTGCAGTGATTCTAAAATTTTTGAATCTATATGTCATTCGCTCAGTTTATCCAGAGTAAGATATGAATATATTTCAAATCAACATGGTTTTATACGTGGCCGCTCGACCACTACAAACTTAGTTTCTTTTATGGAACATGCATCAAAGGCAGTGGAACGCCGAGGCCAACTTGACGTGGTATACTGTGACCTTAGCAAGGCGTTCGATGTGGTTTCCCTTTCATTGTTGTGTAAAAAACTTTCCCACCTTGACATTCCTGATCCGTTGCTAGATCTGCTGCGTGACTACCTTACCAGTCGTCACCGCTACGTTTACTGTAACGGGCTACACTCCGGAATGTACTCAGCCACAAGCGGGCTGCCTCAAGGCTCTGTCCTTGGACCTCTTTTGTTGTCACTCTTTTTCAACGACGTTTCGACAGCAATTCAGTACTCATCGTTCTTGCTATACGCAGACGATATTAAAATATTCAAATCGACTGGCAACATCTCAGACTGTGCACAACTGCAATGTGATATCGACGCGTTTTTGGACTGGTGCAAAAGAAATAAGTTGATACTGAACAGTGCAAAAATCAAAGTTGTGTCGTATACCCGTAAAACAGACGATATCAATTTCACCTATCGTATAAGTAAAGAAGAGCTGAATCGGGTATGTCAAATCAGAGACTTGAGAGTTTTGTTTGACTCTAAGCTCACATTTACAGCCCATAATAATGACATTACCCGTCGTGCTTTGCGAACACTGGGTGCAACATGTCGTGTCTCAAGAGGATTTAACTATCCAGACACATTTCTTCAGCGCTATTTCTCTATGTGTCGCCGTCTATTGGAATACGCATCCGTGGTCTAAAATGCAACATGTCGGTCTAACGCGGCGGCCATTGAGAGAGTGCAAACTAAATTTCCCTCAATACTAAAACATAGGTACGCTACTGCGAAGGCTAAAGCTTACCCTGGTGTTGATGCCGCCCGCTTGCTTGTAATAGACCCACTACACAGCCGGAGGGCCAAGGCTGACCTTTTATTCCTGTACAAACTGGTACCCAGCCTCATTGATTTTACAGAGTTGTTGGGTGCCATAAATTTGAGAACCCCGACAAACAACACTAGGGCACCTAGACCGTTTCATGTCCCCGTCCGTGTCAAGAGTCCCGTGGGACGCATTCAGCACCTATACAATATGCACGCAGAAAGTTTGGACGTATTCCATTGTCCATTTCCAGCTTTTTGTAAGGAACTGCGTAGCTTGAGAAACCAGGAGTAGTTTGCTTGCCCTGGTATGTAACTTCAACTCCCACACTTTTTGCTGCCGGGGTTAAGTTTATCTGTGTATGTATGCTAATTTTTTCGATGATTCACTTGTGTATGTAAGTATTATGCCTTCATTGTGGCGTGATTTTTAGCTAATATATTTTGTGTACATGTTTCAGTGTACAGAGTTTTAATCATGTCTGGTTGTCTTACACTTGCCTTTTTTGCATATGTGCGCCGGTCATGTGCGTGTGTCGGCGTGTGTGTATCTCAAAGTGTCTCATTCTCGTTCAGACTAAACAATGCTTGTTTCTTTATTTTTCTGAGATATGCACTTTTCTTTCCGCACCAGCACATCGTTCCTGACAAACTATTAAACAAATATTTGTTTGATTCATTCGTCATTTCTATTATGTCTGCGATCTGTTGGTCTGATCAGTCAGACTGTTCCAGTCAGACTGTTCGCAGATGACTGCGTATTGTACAACCGTATTGAAAGGCCTGCTGACCAGATCGAATTAAATGACAATCTGCTAAAAAATAAAAAAAACTGGTGTGACAGCTGGCAAATGGTTTTGAACATCCAAAAAACTGTATACATGTCTATTACTAGAAAACGAAGTGTTATTGATTATGTTTATTGCATTGAAGGTGTGCCGTTGAGAAAAGTATCAACAATTACGTACTTGGGTTTGAACCTTACATCTGATATGCGTTGGAATGAACATGTAGATTATGTATGCAATAAGGCCAGAAAAGCATTGTGGTCACTTCGAAGAAATGTGTTTAATGCCACCCCTGAAGTTAAATCTTTAGCGTACAAAACCTTAATACGACCAATTATCGAATATGCTAAAATTGTGTGGGACCCGTACACTTCCGGATGTCATTCGAAACTGGACAAGATTCAGCGGCTTGCGGCAAGATTTATTTTCAACGAATATAGGCGCTGCCACTCCCCCACCGAATTATGTGAACTTGCTGAACTTCCTTCTTTAGAATTGAGAACTGAATATGACCGATTGAAGTTTCTTTTTCTTATTATTCATGGCCATGTTAAAATTGATAAAAATGAGTACTTTCGCATAACTCCGGACGAATATTTTCGCAGTCGTCACAGCATGTATATCCCGCCTCCGACTAATCGTAATGACTGTTTTAAATACAGTTTCTTTCCTAGAGCAATAAAGCAATGGAATATGTTAACAGACGCCGCAGTAAGGACGTCATCTCTAAATGAATTTCTCAAAATTGTGAAAGGCACACACGTTCGCGCTAAAGGACCTAACCAAAAGTGAACCATGTCATCATCTGTGTTTGTAACGCTTGTTATTGCTGCCTCAATGTTGCATTTCCAAAGTATTTTGTGTTTGCATTTCCTGAGATGTACTTTGTTTCTTCCTGTATTCAAGTGTATTGTACCCTTCCACTCCTGTAATACCCCAACAATGGGCTGACAGTATCGATAAATAAAATAAATAAATAAATAAATGGGCATGGTACATTGTTTTTTCTTTCTTTTTTCTTTGTGCGCCAGCACAAAGGCCCTCCGGCTGTTCCTGGGCAGGTTAATAAACGATTGATTGATTGATTGATTGATTGATTAATTGATTATTACTTACAACACCGGCCCGTCGGCCACCAGGAGATCTTTCCCCTCTTCCCTCCGAAGAAGGCCGCCGGGCGAAGAGGCCCCAGTTTCGCAGTCCCAAACGGTTGGCCTTAGGCCAATGCTGATGTCCTCCGTGTGCTCATCACCGTCGCATTGGAGGGCATTTATTTTTTGAGTGACCAAGTGGCCTGACTGTGTGACGACAATGTTCAGCTGCGCCCGGAGAATATGCTGGGTTTTGACAGCCTTCGTCGGGTAATTGAGCGGGAGCGGGCCAACCACACAGCCTTCGTCGTTTCACTTTGGCAGGTGTACGCACTCCAGTATAAGAGCTCACCGCGCGACAACCGGTTTTCCTGCGGGCCTCCCCCAGGGCCCTCTCTTCTCCCGGCGTTATGCCTTAAACAGTGGCATCTGGTCTGGCTGGGTCTGGGTCACCTGTAGTCCCCCTGACGTCGTCGTTCACCGCTCCCGTCGCAGCCACTCCTGCTGTTACTGTGGGTGGCACGCCTAAATACGTTGTCCACCGTCACCAGCTGGTGGCTGAACATAGATAACAACGTCACTGGTGCCGATGCGTGTTTCGCATCGAAACCGTCAGCTGGAGGTGGAGGATTCACCGTGCGCCATACCCGCATTGGTGAGGTCAACGGCAAGGCTCGTCAACCCGCATCTTTTGGATCATCAGACTCGTCTGGGCTCGCGGTGGTGCAGCCGTGGCGGCTGCCGAAGGCCCTGGTCGTCACGAAACTTTCGCACAAAACCACGGAATTTCAGATGTGCTCTTACCTAACGCCAGAGATGGTGCTCCTCTTGCTTGCAAGTGGATAAAAACTAGGTACAACACCTATGCCTCCTTCTAGGTTGCCGTAAGCAACATGTGGTATGAATAATTGCACGATCCAGCTCTGTGGACAAATGTCTTTTTAAGCACTTCCGGGAACTACGCCGTGAGACCATGCTCACCCTGTCTGAACTTTCTTATCCCGCATGATCAGTGTTTGTTTCCAAGATGTCCGTGGTTTGAGGACCAAATTCCCTGACTTCTTTTTCTCTATAGCTTCGTCCTCATATAAATTAATCGTCCTTAACTTGGCTAGACTCAGAAATTCCGTCTAGCAAATATTTTACCGATAATTATGTTGTTTTCCGAAGTGACCGCACTGAGTGGCCCCACTTTTAAAAATTGCGGTGGTGGTGTGCTCATTGCGGTAGACAAGTCGTTTAACTACCGTCGTCGCCCAGACCTGGAAACTGCTGCAGAATCAGTGTGGGTCCAGATTCTCGGCGGTAGCAAAAATGGTATCCCAATTTTCAACTTTTATATACCTCCATTCATAACCTGCGCCGAAATTGAGCGCTGTGTCGCTTCAATTGAGGATGCTGGTAATTCCTTCCCAGACACTAATTTTTTATATTGGGAGTTTAATGTTCCCGGCATAGACTGGGAGGTTCGCACTGTCAGACACGATCATCACTATATTTCCCAGAAGGGCTACGGTCTGTTAGACTTTATTTCTTTCAGTGGTCTGGAACAAAGTAATACATGTAAGAAACGTTTGTGGTAATGTTTTAGATCTTTTCTTTAGCAACGAGGCAGGCCTTACCATTTCTCTGTCGCATACCTTGCTGGTCCGTCCCGACAAATTTCATCTGGTCCTTCTTATATAACTGCCGTATGTGTCGGGGCAATCGAGTAGCTCCGGCTATTCCGCACATCCGACGTACAAATATGCTGCGGGACATTATGTTGCTTTTTATAACTACCTATGTAACACTGACTGGTCTCTCTTCGTCCAACTTCCCCCTGTTGATGACCAAGTCGAGAAACTTTCTACAGATATTCAGCAAGGAATGCACATGTTTATACCAAGAACGTCCGGAAAAAAAATCGAAATTTCAGAACTGGTTTTCTCTGAAACTGCGACAGGCTTTAAAAGGTAACGCCCCTGCTCACAAGAAAATACGCGGACCACAATCCGAAGCCCGGAAAAAGGAGTTTAAGTATTTGAGAGCACTGTGTAAAGAGCTGTATGATGGCGATTGGTCCGACTATTTAGCCAAGGTAGAAATCAGCGCTTCGCGCGAAAAGAAACGTTTCTGGTTGTAAGTTCGCTCTTGATCTGCTGGCAAGGTTGCCGAAATTCTTAACCTTCCAGTCGACCATGGAAACTGAATGGGAGACGTTGCTAATCCCTTTGCGGATAAATTCAGCTCTGTATTTACCAAGGGTGAGGTTAAGAATTTGTCCAGCTGTTCCTCTGAGTCGTCTAAATTATGTGTTTCCATGATCAGCGAGGACGACGTTCGGAAAGCAGTCATTTTCCTGTGGCCCTGTAGGCAGTGCTCCCGCAACATTGAAAACCTCTGGGAAGCTTTTGATTCCTATACTAACCGCTATATTTATTATTTCAATTCAATCTGTTACTTTTTCAGCCACCTGGAAGTTAGCACACGTGGCCCTGTCTTCAAAACTGGTGCTAACGATAGTGATAGAAAATATCGGCCTCTCTTGCTTCTGTGTGCGGCGTTTAAGCTTTATGAGTCTGTGTGACACGATGTTTTAGTTTCCAGTGTTAAGGGCATACTGATCTCCGAACAGCACTGGTTTATATCCGGACGTTCCACAACCACTAACCTAGTTTCTTTCATGCAGCCAGTGTCCGAAGCGGTTCATCATATTAGGCTCCTCGCTACTGTGTACTCTGACCTGAGCAAGACTTTTGATGTGGTCAGTCACCCATTGTTAATAACTAAACTGTCAATCCTGAACATAGATAATTCGTTTCTTTACCTCGTAATTTGTCACTTGCGTGGGCGGACCTGCTAGGTAAATGTTACCGGCCTGCAATCCTATTGTTACAGCGTTTCAAGTGGTGTGCCACATAGGTCTGTTCTATGCCCTCTTTTGTTTCCTTTATTTATCAATGATGTTTCAGCTGCTATAAGGCATTCTTCTTTTTCACTTTATGCTCATGACATCCAGATTTTTAAGGAAGTTTCGTGCCTTAGCGACTTCGGGCATTAGCCAAGAGACGTGGTTGCAGTTGCACTCTCGTGTTAAGAGAACGAACTGATAGTGAACGCAGCGAAAACCAGTGTTGTCGTACACAGGTAAAACAGACTGCCTGCTTTATCACTACTCAGTTCATGATGATACTTTGCCTGGAATTTCGATGACAACTAATCTTGGCGTGCTCTTTGATAACCAGGTGACTTTGAGACCGCACATTAGATCTATCAAACAGCGAGCTCTCTGCCGCTTGGGCATGGATTGTTGGATGTCTAGAGAATTCCGTAGTGCAAAGTCCTTCTTGAAAGTGTACTCCACTGTCTGTCGTCCCGTGCTGGAATATGCCTCGGTTGTATGGAATGGCACATGCAAATCTAACAGCGGGGACATTGATAAAGTACAAAATAAGCTGTTGTTCATACTTAGTGTTATACAGTTATTCAGTACTCGTGTTATTCAGTTATTTTCCTCATGTGTGCGTTGTTTCCACAGAGTTTGTTCTCCTTTGTTTGTTTATGATGTTGGTGCTATTGCTTAATCGTTGTATTTACTATGACAAACTTCTGTAGTCAGCTCTTATTACATATTTTTAAGCGGCTTGGCAAGGCCACAGTAACAAATGTTTCTATAACCTATCACTTTCTGTGTATAGTTCAAAATATTTTCTGTACTTTGTTTCATACATGTTTGTGTAAGTGATGCTTTATCCTATTGCTAGGATCATTTTACGATGTTGTTTTGCAATTTACCATAATTTACAGTCTCTGTTAGTCATGTAATGTAGTTTGGATACCTCTTTTAATCTCACTGTCTGTAGTATTCCAGTTTTTTTTGTTCTGAACCCACCCACCTTTTTTACGGGCTGTTTATGTGTCGGCCGGTGATGTATTTCAATGCGCCCTTTTTTCCCCTCTCAGTGCGCCAGCACGAAGGCTTTGGCTATTCTTGGGCACTTGAATAAACGGTGATTGAATAATATAATTATTTTTAATATTAAAACAAACATTTAATAATATCATCATTATTAATAATATTTTGAATATGACAGTAACGAATCCTTGCAGCCAAAAGAGCACACAAAGTCTAACAAGTGAATGAATGCAAGTTTCTGCTAACTGGAAGTCGCACCTAACCGGAACCACTTGTAGAAAGCAGGCGCCGTGACCGCCAAGCTCAATGCCACAACATTGCTTTAAACTCTTAGTCCTTCGTTACTTATTGTGACATCATAACGCGGCATGCATTCACCGGAAGCTGTCGAGGATTTAGAAGAACGTCTCAAGCAACTCGTGCCGATTGGGCTTAGTAACCGCTAGGACCACAATAAATTAGTAACTAAGTTGCTATTTTATGTTGAAATGAAACCTGCAAAAAGCAACTGTGTTTGAGAACAATGGGCATTCACTGATTCTGTAGACGTAAGTAAAAAGCGAGAAATTTGAACTGTTCCCTATTTTCGAAACAAATGCACAGGCTGATATGATGCTTTTACCACGAACACAGAGCGTGATTTTCGCTAAATATCGCTGCTTGGTGGTTTGGGTCCGGGTCGCTATTTAGCATCAGTAAATATATTCGCCTACCACTTCCAATGTCGTGCCACCTAACCCATCTCCAACCGCTGTGCGCCTCATGGTTGTTGAGGCTTACTTAGGTTTTCTGCATATTATTTCCAGCTGCCCAATTCAACTCCGCATGTCCAGTGCCATAATCATGTTTCGCAATTCGTCCCCCGTTTTTCTTGGAAAGGCAAAGTCACCAGCAAATGTGAGGGTAATAAAGTGTTCTCCATCAAAATTTACGCCAGCCTATTCCCAATATAATGTTCTTTATACCACTTGTAAACATCCTGCGAATAACATTGGAGAGATTGTCCATCATCGTCCCATACTAGAGAAAGAACATTTTTTTCGGATTTTACATTTAATGTACAAATTCAGGGGTGCTTAGCTGTAGATTTGCGTAATACACGAGGAGCCTTCTGAAGCTGTCGCGATTTAGAAGCTTGTGTCTTTGATTTCATGGCCGCTTGACCCGCGATATCAAACCCTGAAATGTTGTTGCACTCTCACTTGTCACCACATCTGTATCTTCAGGAGAACTAATGAAACCTGCTTTGATGACGTCGCAGCTCCATGTTGGCTTCCGAAAGAGCTTGATCTTGGACGGAGCGCAACAAGGAAAAGGAATTTCTACACCACCAGAAGAAACATGTTGTACGCAAGTATTGGCTTAGGCCACTTGTGATTACCCTCCTTGACCCCACGTAACTCCTCTATAAACTGCTCAGCACACAAAATATTTGTCGCCCCTCCAGTAGATTGTTGGAAAGCACTACACTAAGAAGATTCCCTCCTTTGGGAAACCCCTTTTCGTTATCTACTTTAATAGCGTGGGTAAAACCGGTTGCACATGTTGTCGCTAGATTGACGTGGAAAATGCCTCACATGCAAAGTTTCGGCGACCCTCCAAAAATACAACTAAGACCCAAAAGAACAATAATTACGACGCCCTTAAGCCGAGTGATACGCTGGTTTTGACTAACGTAGTGTTCGGTAGAGACAAGAACTAATGACGAGAGAAGGAGATAAAATACTTTTCGTGGTTAGAAAGAAAAGGCAGAGGTGTTACAACCTGAAGATCAAAAGCCGTCTTTTTCCGTGCAGCGCCATTTTTCTTCCTAGTGAATCCCGCCATACTAATTGGGTCTTCCAGGTTGGTTGCTTTAGTCAGCCATTTTCTAGTGTGCTGTACCCTAAACCTTACGAGCCCTAGTTTAACGTTGAACAAAATGACAACACTCTTGGCAACTGGACCCAGAACCACGTATGCCCCAATAAACCTCCGAAATTCAAGGATAACTGTGTCCTTAACCGTCCTATACATGTCTGGAGAATAGGTAGTTAGCTGTAATAATGGGGCGGTGACTAATTGAAAATCAGTGGATCAATCTCATATAGCAGAAAAAGTGGCGTCAATGTCAACTTCCAACACAGTCGCTCAACAAGATTATATTGCATAGCGCCAAATGGAACTTTTTGTTTCTTAAGCCGTCTCAACGCTGACTGTCAATAACCGTGATTCAATTGGAATACTCCTTGTCTTGGAAAATACAGGATTGATTTATAAAGTTGTATTTTGGTTTTGGCTGCTTGGCGGAAAATTTCTTGAACAGGCAAAATCTCACCCCACGCGGACTGTTATCTTTAGCCGGTTCTGTGCCTGATGTAGCAGACTTTAAAGAATCCGAGAAGGCATTTGTGCGCGTTTATGTTTGTTTCGCTTTTATATCCCAGCGAACAATTTGTACAGGTGATTTAGGTTCTCAGGCAAGAAACTAAATTTAGGGGGCCGCCATCACGGTATCAAATTTCAAACGTTTCTCCACTGGTCAGGATTTGTCTCATTATCCTCTAAATGCAAAAATAATGGTGTTTACTCAGAAAGGGACAACCAAAAGTCAGAGCTGCCTTTATCTGAAAAAAAAACTGTTCATTTACTGGTTCTTTCACCTAGTGGAACCTGCGAGTACCATCGCAGTGATTCGAGAGTTGAAATGTACTTTGCTCAACATGTCAAGGCAGTCCTGCACGGGCGCTGTCAGGTTGTGGGAGACAGTGCAGTACTCGAGACAGAGTATAAGATTAAAAAGCATTGCGAACCAAAGGTCGGTGCTATGCTGGCGCACCAACCACGCACTCCTCACATCTCTGTTTTCTTCATCTGACGTACCCATAGCGGCGGCACCAGCTGAGAGCACCCCTGAATTGCCGCTCCAACGTATCCTTTTGTCGCAATCACAGCGATAACCTTGATGTATTGGCACCATTACGCGGTTCTTTACTTTTACCTTGCATAATTATTACAATACCCAAAATTTTCTTCAACCGTTTTGGTTATCCTAAGCTTCAACATCGGATCGACGTCACTCCGGATTAGTCTTTTTGTGGTAAACATTTTCAGCAGTACACCTTGTGCTGCCTTGATATTAACTCTATATAATGCATCATCAATTCAATACAATTTAGTTCGATCTGATGCTTACCATCATTATATTTGATGTTTGACGGTGGAAAGCCAGGTAAAGACAATAGGCACCCCAAAAGAGTTTTTAAAACAGTTGTAGCAACTGTCGCATCATCATCGGTACCGATGATTACCTGGAGGGCTCGCGAGAGCTGCTTCATCCTTCTTATAATCGCCATTGAAGCTAGCGATCTCCACGGTCGCCCCTCTCTGTATGGAGGTCATTGTCATTTGAGTTAGGATTCCCACAGTTACTGCGGATATCGGAATGATTGCCCCTCCAGGGATTCGGAATCTTCCAAACTTCGCCCTTTTGAAGGAAAACCCCTCGTTGCCGGAGACGTACCGTTGTAATAAGCAAAATGATGGTGGTGATGCCCAAATTCTAACGACACGATGGGAGGGCTGACGAGGATGCAAGCTCAACTCCGACGATTGGCGAAAGGGTCCAGGCAGAGACACCATAAATGGTGAGTGGAATGCGCATAGCATCGCACAACCAAAGACGAGCTACTTTTTCAGCACCAACAGAATGTCAATCCGTGTTAGAAGAACCCTGGTGAACTGATGACCAAAAGAGAACAAGTGAAGGTAGGCGCTCCAAGATTGTGCACAGACGCAGGAGCAATATTAGTCTTGTCAATGACGAGCAGTGATGGTAGCGAGGTGTTAGCAAACCTTCTGCACAAGTTACGAAGAACTAAAGTTACATAGCGATTGCAGAAATATAAAAACGAACCGTTTATTGATATTAAGCATATATACCAGAAATTTTCTAAGAACATCGAATGCGAAGGTGAAATTAGTCACGTTAAGTACCGAAAATATTACCAATTCAAAGGCAGAAAATGTGACGCCCTAAGGCAAATCTAACCCTACGACTCATTCAATTTATCAACAAACTTCAAAGAGCTTTGACAATGACAAAACAATTCTATGACATATGATTTGAAGAACTCCCAAGAAGTCTTTATGACAGAAACTCCGCACGCATCGGAGCTACTAACGTAAGGACAGCGTGAGAATGCGACAGCTTTGGTGGCTGCGCGTGATCTTCAGATAGAAGACGCCTTGCTACCGTGTGCCTTCCAAGAGTCTGCCGGCATGGCCACGATCCCGTCGGCCATCTCATCTACTGTGTAGACGTCCACACATGCTACATATCCGAATTGTTTCGATACTGAGATCACGGACGTACCACCTTGAGAACTAAAAAGGCGGAAAGAGGCACAAGTGTTGGCAACAAAAAGGCAATTGATAGACTACGCTGAAGAGCGTGGTACCGACCTTTTTAGGAGACATTCCAAAAGGATTGCCTTTGCACACATCCTGTAACCGAGCCGAAGATTTTGCGGAGAGCGCCTTAATAAGAAACAGAGGGCATCTCGCAATTACAGTCCAATTAGGAAAGGGCAAACGCCCAGAAAGAAGCATGAAGGAGCTAAGAGTGTTTTTAGGCCGAGATGTATACAACTTGGTTGAATAAACATCTGAGTTTAGACGTGTCGAAGACCGACTTGAAATTTCCTTCCACGTGGCTGCATCGTTTGTACCGCACGATCGGCATATGCTTGGAAGACGGCCCCTGCAGCAGCTTCGCCTACCGATTGCTTCAGAGTATCCTACAAGAACGCAGTTAAAGAACATACTGGAGGCCGACTAACCACGAACTATTTGCGGTTCGGGAAAATGTAGAAACTTTAAAATCTTCATCGCGCCACCAATGCGATTATTATTATTGGTGCCCGTCATCACTCGAGAACAGCTCTATCGATCTGTGTCGTCCGTGTCTCATCGCAATCTTTGGAAAATGAAGCACCACCATATCACCGGCACGTCGCAGGACATGGAGTTTTTAGATATATAATAACAGTGATACATCATCGCTGTCCATGTGCACGAGCTCTATAATTTTCGTTTAAGTAATAAAGTTAGAGAACTTGTCCAAAACAACGAACTGTCAGCTGCCTATATCACTCAAAAGAAAAATATACAGGCGGTGCATATTGAAAGTGATGACAGAAGGAGCCGAAACCTGGGGCCTTTCTAAGCAACTAGAAAACAAACCTAGGTCGTCTCAACGGGTCACCAGACCGATAGCATTAGTTGCAGTTCTGTGCGTGTCGTCTCCTTCTCGTGTCTGTCAAATTTTGCGCTGTTCCCCTCCTTCCTTCATGTACAAGCCAGGGACAGGAAATAAGATTGGTAGATCATAGAAAAAACTCGAGTTGATGCTGTAGCTATAGTCAAGTAAAGAAAAAAATGACCTTACACTGTGTATGTAGTGAGATTAACCAACAACCGGTAGACAGTTCGGGAGACAGAGTGGACAACTAGAAATTGGTCAAGGAGAAGAGGAAGGCTATACCCCGATGAAGACCTGAAGTGCGGGAACCATATCGCCAACACTGAACTGGAGCGGCATGGCAGAGGAGCTGTTAGCAATCAGTAAGAGATTCTCTTGCCCTGCAGTGGGCCTGTGTGAGCTGTTGAGGGTGATGTTTGTGGATGCAAAATATACAATTAAAATTGTGAGTGAATATAAATGTGAGATGATCTTAAAAATCACACCATCTTCCCGTGGGGAACCCTGATGAGGATGCGAGCATCGTGGCGGTTCCGTGTGGTTCCATTGTGTTGCCGTTATGTTGAGTGATCTGGTTTTTACTAGCGCCAGAGGGAATTCTGCGTCCGGGTCCACACCGGTGGCCGAGGCACGCAAGTGCTGTTGTGTTACGGTGAGTAGGCGGTGGTTCTCGAGGTGCCGAAACTCGTCCATCATGTTCTTGTCGATGTTGTCTCTGTTGTAGAATCGGTAGTCTCCGTCAGCTTTGGTGAGGTAAAGGTTGTTGACATTGGTAGACCGGCTGAGAGCAACGTACACGCCCTTTTTTTCGCAGCTTTGTCTTCTCGTTCTTCTTCTTCTTCGGCGGTTCCCCTGCGGGAAGATGACGACGGTGGTTGAATGCGAAGCTATGTCGTGATGAATTCTTTGGTTGGCCAATCCCTAGGGGCATCCTGCCACAATCAGCATCGGAGGCGCTGCTGACGGGGCTGGTTGAGCTGCAAGGCGCGTGGCGCTTCCCGCCACAGCTTTCCCACGGGAAATTCAGCATCGCACTCTAAAGGTTTCAGTTCGTCGTTTTCGTTGACGTTCAGCTTCGCGTGCCTTCGTTGTATCAGTAGCTTCTTCACGTAGTTTGAATGAGTCAAGGACATAAGGCGCATTCATAGCACTTGCTCCTGTCCCGGATTTGTAGCGTAGCGGGAAGAGCACCCCGTACCTCCCGTTGCGGCCAGAGAGTCGTGGGATCGGAACCGGGCACCGCTGACTATTTCTTTTTTTTAAAATGTAGTATCGTGGAGCTGTGGGTTGTAAGGAGGAGAGTTACGCATGCGAAGTGAGCGTGTGCGTCATCAACGACGGAGGACTAGGCGAGCCTAAGAAACGCTCCGCATTTAAAACAAGACGGCTGGTGTAAATGGTTTGCTTTTAAATCATAGATTAGGAAAGCAGCTGGGAATAGATTGGCGCAGTAAAGAAACAGCAGAACAGGATGCCCCTCCTGTTCGGCGCAAACCCGACAGTTGAATCTAACATGAACTTACCAGGTTGCGGTTTAAATGTCTCTCTGAGTGGCAGGAAAGGGTGGTGTTGTTTGCCCGATTGAAAACTCTCCCAATGGGAACTTTGTTATGCGGCATTAGAACGCTTGCCAACCGGCTTCGGTAACAGGGTGACTGTTCCTCGAACTAGCCATCTTTTTTATATTTCATACTTGGACTGGTGAGCACAAGAGTAAGCAAGAAATCCCGCATTTACGCTAGGCACAGTGTTGTCGAATGCCGATCTGGCCAATGCTGAGCGCTCCTTTTCAGGTTCATTTTGACGTGCGCTCGGTATTTCGCGCACGGGAGTTTTTTGATGGAACCCCTGCGTAACAACGAGGCGTCGCGCCTTTCTCCTAACCCTCGCCTTCAAAATGAGCGCGCACACCAGGCCTGGAAGGTTCGTGTACCCTCTGTTACTTCCTCTAGATACATGAATCTGGCTCTTCCGATGCCTACCTATACGGAAATCTTCATAAACATAGACATTTCCAACGCAGCTATCACATTCCACATCACGAGAAAATGAAACCACCCGGCTAAATCTCCAGCTCCTTAGTGCTCGTATTGTTAAACGTCTATGTTCGCCACACTCAACCACTTAATCTCGCAGTGCACCCCATTTTTTTGCCGCCCTATTCTGATCAACGATATGCCACGTGATGCCACTCAAGATGGTACTCTCTCAAAGACCACAAATTTAATTTATCACATTCCCTGGGGCATTCTGCCTAGGCAGTGGTCTATCAAGGGTAGTGCCAACCGTGGTCTACCCCAGTAGAACTAGTTTTTTGGGTTAACTAAAATAATGGCAACTCTGGCCTGGCTCTTTCGATTACAGTGATATCTTCAAAGACCTTAAAGAACCCATCATATGTGAAACTTGGCTGCTCATTCCTGCCTCATCCCCTCTTTGCCTATTTTGGTCGCATGGCCTTCTCTTTGAAGTAACTATTTACAACACAAAAAACAACAATTACCTCACGTGGCCAAGCCCACCCGCCAGCCTGGCTACCGCGTATTGCTCCTGATGGTGCAAATGCTCACGTGCAGTCGGTATTTTCTATGTTCATGCTTTTGTAACTTTCGACGGCGTAACTTAACGCGTAAACTGGTATGCCGTGTAAACTCATTCTATACTAAATATTTCAGGAGGCAGTTAACGAAACTTGTAAGAAGGTTTGACGAAAATAACCACTGTGGGAGTGGTTTGTATTGTCTGTAGAGGTAGAGGAAATGTTTGTGTCATGTTGTGTTTAGCGCCGTACCTTTAATTAGCATGTGAATCAGTTTTAGGAGTTGCATAGTGATCTTGGTGTCCCGGTAGGGAAGCGTAATTGTTATGCATGTCCGATCTATTCAGAACCTATATATGGCAATTTCAGGTACACTGTAGAGTAAGCCAGTTGTTCATGGTTGCAAGTGTGAGTTTATAGCCGGTGATTTTGTATGACTTTGGACTCCAATGTGCCGCCCGTTGTAACAACGTTGTCAGGCGTGTGGCTTGATGTCAACTTATGGTAGTGTTGTTATATAAATTGTGTATATGTGGTGATTGGCCATACGCCAGAAGGCGGAAGAAGACGATGATGGCGACTTGGATATTTGCTTAGGGGGTGAACAAATAGGAGCAAAAAGTGGACGTGAAAGTGGTAGGTGACGCCGGGATGCGTCCTGCTTGCGTATCTGGAAGGCCCGTCATTACACGGCGAGGCCTAGGACAAACGAGGACCCGCTGGTTTCGGGAGGACACCTAAACCGACCATCGCTTATGGTTCCAGCCTTCTGGGGAACCATCATGCACCATCACAAGTGGAAGGCCCGCCGTTGCTAGGCGTGCCCTAGCCACATCGCACTGCAATTACCTGAAGGGCGCATGGACACGCCACTTCGTGCTTGTCCAGACGCTACTACGAAGAACCATCTTAGTTTCAATTGTAGTCGCTTCGGGGACAGCAAGGCAACTCTCCTGCATGAGCGGTACGCTCGTACGTCACCAAAGTCTGCTCCTGCTCCTTTCCGTGCACATGCGACGGTCACTACACCAGGACCACCCATGAGAACGTTCCCTTTTCTTTCTGCGGCACTGTGAAGCTCTATGGATAGGTGTATGCAAGTGTATGCATCGAGAGCTGCGTTAGGTTTGTGAAACGATGCCATTGACAGGTTTGGTACTCCATGGCGCGTTGTTGTAAATACTTTTCTAGTTGCCATTTCGCTTCTTTTTCCTTTTAGTGTAAATATACTCTCGTTGTTTTCTCTATGAGCCGTGAATATTGTGCAGTGTCCTTTATATGGTCGTATCCACTCTGTGCCTTTTCCTGTTCACACGGCAGCAACAACAACCCTATAATCTTCACAGTATAAAATAGGAGCAGCAGCCACCCTTTTGTGTAGTTCCTCGTTACCAATTGCGGCTGCATCGCCCCGAAACCAATGAACGCCAAGTTCAAATTTTGGATTCTACGAAGACGTAATGGTGTTAAAAGAAGTGGTTTTCTGGGTGAGTTGGTGAATCATCGTGTAAGTAAGCCCGCATGGCATAAGGACGAATGAAGTGGACGTGACACAGCGCCGTGTCCCGTCCACTTCCCGTCCACTTTGTTCGCCATGGTTCCTTTCGCGCTCGCTTACACGAAGGTTACAAATTAGATTTAATATGGGTTTTTAGGGCTTCTGTGACCACAGTTAATCAAGAATTCTCAACAAACTAATTTAGAATATATTGTGATATATGTGTTGCCCAACGAGCAATGTTCTACACGCTTCTGAAGAGAAATTGTGGTGTGTAAGAAAGACCGTGAAAGACCTCCACAAAAATATAGTTCTGGGATGAGCAGGCAAAGAACGATGGTGAAATTTTTTTAGCATCAACATATCGTCCCACATTTATATTTTCCAGAAGTTACAACAATCGCGGCAAAATCTGCATTCTTGTTACACAGTTTTTGTATTTTCTCTGGAAGGTGAGTCAAATACGCAGCCAGAAGTTGCCATGGCGGTTAAGTATCAGTAAAGAAGATGCGTATGTGTCTAAGCAGGAGTTGAGAGCCGAAGTTTCCTTTTCAAGCCTATGCAAAAATATACAGAAACAGGTTGGCAAATTCCGAGTATCTGGGATGAGGTTTTGTCTTCACGGTCAGTGTTCAAGGGGTGAGTCCTCATTGTTAAAATTTTTGAAGGGTAAACTGAGTCTATCTACGTTCGTTGATCAACTAGGCAGCTCTATTTTAAATGCTAAATTAAGGCTTTGGACCGCTTGGCAGGAAATAACCGAACATAAGGAGAAGCGCCACGTGTAACCCTTTCTCGAGTACTCGAGACCCTGCCATGAAAGTATAAAGGTGCAGAAGTTGCCATTGGTTTGGTGTGAGTGAACATTAGGGCATTTTATTGTATATTGCTTTATTCAGGTTGCTTCCGTTCAGAAATAAATTTAAATTTCGTGTGTTCCTTTTGACGGGAAATTAAAATTTCAGCTCGCGCCTCCTGCAGAAGGCAATCCTAAAAAAGTTTTGGCGGTTGGGTGTAAAACCATTTTTCTCTGCCCAGCCTGAAAGTTTATTGCCACGATGTTACGCTTGATATGGAGAGATTGACATTCTGCATGAATTGAAAACATTTAAACGTTGCCTACATTCAAACAATAAGAAATTACACGTGGTAATACTCTCCTCAAAAAAATTACATCATCTTCGCATGGGGAACCCTGATGAGGATGCGAAGCATCGTGGAGGTTCCGTGTGGTTCCATTGTGTTGCCGTTATGTTGAGTGCTCTGGTGTTTACTAGCTCCAGAGGGAATTCATGTCCGGGTCCACACCAGTGGCAAAGGGACGCAAGTGGTGTTGTGTTACGGTGAGTAGGCGGTGATTTGTCGAGGCGCCGAAAATCATCCATCATGTTCTTGTCGATGTTGTCTCTGTGGTAGAATCGGTAGTCTCCATCAGCTTTGGTGAGGTAAAGGTAGTTGACATTGGTCCACCGGCTGAGAGCAATGTACATGCCCTCCTCTTCGCAGCTTTGTCTTCTCGTTCTTCTTCTTCGGCGGTTCTCCTTCGGGAAAATGACGACTGTGGTGGAACGCGAACCTATCTCGTGATGGATTCTTTGGTTGGCCAATCCTTAGGGGAATCCTGCCACAATCAGCATCAGAGGCGCTGCGGACGGGGCTGGTTGAGCTGCAAGGCGCATGGTGCTTCTCGCCACAGCTTTCCCACGGGAAATTCAGCATACCCCTCTAAAGTTTTCAGTTCATCGTTTCCGTTGACGTTCAGCTTCGCGTGCCTTCGTTGTATCAATAGCTTCTTGACGTAGTTTGAATGAGTAAATGACATAAGGCGCTTTCACAGCACTTGCTCCTGTCCCGGATTTGTAGCGTAGTGCGAAGAGCACCGCGTACCTCCCGTTGCGGCCAGAGAGTCGTGGGATCAAAACCGGGCGCCGCTGACTATTTATTTGTTTAAAGTGTAGTATCGCGGAGCTGTGGGATTAAGGAGGAGAGTTGCGCATGCGCAGTGAGTGTGTGGACGGCGCCGCCATCAACGACGGAGGACCAGGCGAGCCTAAGAAATGCTCCGCATTTAAAAAGTTTATCTTAATTACAAAAAGTGTACAAAATAAAACTAAACCTCCTTGCATACCGTTTTCCCGCGCGTGAACCTCTGAGAAGCCACTAAAAACTCTCACACGAGAATTTCACTCAGACACCTTACATCTTACCCCTATACGTTTGCTCCACCGCGCACGGGCGTGACACTTGCCGCCACCTGTCTCGTGTCGCCAGTGATTTTCAAGGGGGGATTTTGGGATGTCGTTACCACGAACGGTTTGTAGCCAAGTCGCGCTATACAAATACGGTTAGAATTTTTTTCAGGTACTAATGACTTAACAGTGTGGAATGCCGTACCTTTCGCTCGTTGTATAAAAGCGCCACCTTCAGAAATTTACTCATCGCTTTACAAACGATCGGGCGCGGTCTCCGCTTAGAAACATTACACAATTTAGTGTAGAAACCGCTAGGTTAATATTTTGGCAACGTCATTTCGGAACAAGCAGTGAAATGTTATTCGAGTTGTGGAACGTGTTGACGAATCACTACGGGCTGCTGCCAGGTAAAGGTTTCCAACATAGCGACACTGCTCTTAAACTGAAGGCTCTATTTTTGAGTGTATCAGTACTTTGGAGGCCTTGAATTAAGACGGTGAGTTTTGCACACTGGTGTTTTGCATTCAATATACTACACTTGTCTCACATCTGACGCATTTTCTTATACTGGGATCGTTTCGGGGAGTGGATGCGAGAGTACGCAGCCCGATAATTGGACGTTCGCGTACGTCCTCCCCCGAAGTAATGGCCATTAAATATGGCTGGTTCACGTTACCACGCATTTGAAAAATCAAGGTCAACTCAAGCTGCAAAAGGTTGATGTGTTGGTCTGATGCGTCTTTTACGCTCTATTTTCATTTTTTCGAAAGCCGTAAAATTTGAAGCCTTTTCTGGAATTATTTCTGCGCTGCAATACACAGTACCCGAGTACAGTGATAGAAGTGCACGCATAAATGTGGAGTGGAAGAAGTACCCACCTAACAAAAACCTGCCCGACAGGCGCGGATTAGTGGTCACCGCCGTTGAAATGGCGGCCACGCTGCCTCTCATGCAGAGGAGGTAGTACTGTCCTTCAAAAAGCAGACATAAATCCACTAGGATGCGAATCCCTAGGAAGCCCAGTAAGTTCGCTTCTTCGCCGGCCAACGTACGGCTGTTCTAAGGAAAGCTAGTCAATCGGCAAATACTTGGCCTGAGTTCAATTCAAGTTTAACGATTTCAATGCAGCCGTGTACTTCTCCGCGCCTTTTTGGCAAACAATATTCTTAAGTTGGGCCGCTCTCAGTCGTTGACTGTAAACACGGTATTTCCCGAGAAAAAGGTGTTCCTAAGTTACCGTGTACATCAACCACAGCCGATGAACGGCCCTTGGTCCACATTTGCTGGAGTAAGGGCCGTTTCCTGCAGCAAATCACTGGAATATTTCATGGTAGCTGGTACTGAAAACATGATCAGAACGAAGTATCCACTAACCAACCGCTTTCTTTCCGCTTATCGGAGAAAACTTGATAACTGGCTATTGTGTGTTTCCACATTACTGGTGTTTTGATGGGAGCATTTGCTGAAAGGTTGTCTTGAAAAAAGAAATCTCTCTGGTCCGCTGATGAATGTGCAGGTTCCTAACCATCCAACGGTAAAGGACTAATATATGCCATCCTTAAGTCTCGAAACCAATAGTTAAGGTGTTTTTTTGTGCTAAAACAACAGGTTAGGTAAGGCAAGTCACGCTTTGAGAACCTGTATTGACACCACCCGGCTACCTTTAAACATCCCCATGGTTTGACCTTGCTTGCATTCTAACATTATGGCAAAAAAATTAAGTAGGTAAGCTTTTATAACCAAAAGTGATGCCAAAGTGCGTAACGATCACCTCCCCGGGTGCCCTACGCCAAGCACCTATAGCGAAAATCCAGTCCTTTTTGCCATTTTTTAGGGGCGAAGCACCTGAGGGGCTCGGGCAATCGGTGTTACTTGTCATTCTCTCCTGTAGACACGGCAATACGATACCAGTACACTTGTGTTCTAAAGCCTCGCGCTAGAACATTCCGCCTCGTTGGGCGAAAACGCGTAATAAAGGAACACACCGAGACACTTGGTTTCAAACTCCTCGTGAAAAACGTTTCAGGCGCCAGAGACGAGTGTTCTACAGAAAAGCTGCACAAGTGCACCCATGACCCCCCCCCCAAAATAAATTCAACTCCGTGTGCTAAAACGCCGTGGCGCCAAGACCTAAGACGCCGAGAGCTCGGTAGCCTCATCAAGAGCAGGAACATTTGGATGAAGAAGAACCTAGGGAATACATAATGCATGATGACTGTTTTAGCTACGTGATTGCTGAGGGTATCAAACAAATGTACATAAGCATATATTTGAAATGAAGTCATTAGCAGCAATTTTACTGTTGGAAAGAAGGGTGCATTCCCCATGGTTCGCTCCGCCCTCCATGTTCCAGGTTAGTAAAGACGGCACGGGATTTCTGTGCGCTGCACAAACACCACTGGACGGAGGGTGTTGTGCTTCCAAAGTCATTGTTCGTAGAATGACATATCATATTACCAGGTCAGAGTATGCATATCACATGGGTAATGTATGCAAGTGGCTGGATTTTCGCTAATTAATTGCAAAAGCACTACTGTGAAGTAGCTTGTCATAGTACTTCCTTCAGGCAGCCTTTTTTGTTAGCCCTTCTTGTTGCCGAACAGAAGCACGCAGCGCCTTTGCTATTCGGCTCGCTTCTTATTTTGGATTCAAAACGAAAAAAAAGTAACTCGCCCACATAGGTCCGAGCAGCGGAGAAAGCTCGTGGCTTTCCGTGCTGAGGAAAGGCCACGAACGGTTCAGTTTTCCGCAGGGAAGTGTTGAGCAAATCGTTAGTGTATTAGCGCGTTCCTCGAGGCGGCCGCAAGGGAATAATAAACCAAGACAATACTGGGCGCTTGTGTAAGCGGGGCTAGCGGCGACCGCAAGAGTGTCCAGATCACGTTGACAAGTTTAGCATAGACACTTAAGGAGATATTAAGATTGCGAGGACTGCCAGGGGTGCAAAAAAGGCAAGAAAATAACATCCGCTAGGGAGTCCTTGCCTAACGGTGAGGCCCCGCGTACGCGGCGCATGTTTGTCAAGCAAGCACAGGAACTTAGGAATATTACCAAGCTTGGCGCAAAACACAAAGCGTTGACCATAATCGTGGCAACACGGGTTCTGTACAAGGAAGACACGTCATACCGCTCGCCCGTTAAAAGTGATATTGAATGATTATGATTTCCAAAGAATGAACTGGGGGGGGGGGGGAGTTAACGTCTCTGCAGCAGCGAAGATGAAGCAAATAGGCTGCAGTCTTGCACCTAAACCGTCGTGATGGCCGTGAAGGTGGCGTACAGCTTCGCTACTTTTGTGTTAGGCATTTGTGCGAGCTTCCTTCATTTATACATTAGAAGCTGTTTAAGTATAAATTACCACCGTGTAGCGCTACCTGTAAAAAGGGCATGAAAGTTCAGAGCCATTATCATTGCGCGACACGTGAAAAGCTCCGGCGTAGGCCATCTCGGCTTTCGAAAATACTCTGCCCAGCGTTCATTGGGGATTTGTTGCGTGCTTTTTTTTACTCGCCAGTTCACGTACGTTTGGGGCTACATTGGAAAGCAGCGAAAAATTCGCGCTAAGAATGCGGTGTGCGAAAAGCAGCTCGCCAGACATCTGGGGGATGATAAAGAGGTTTATTTTGTTGGAGAGGTGAAACCGTGCAGACAAAGCAATCCGTGCCAACCAGTCGTCGAGAATTTCCCGCTGCAAATTTGGAAAGTTAATTCAAACTCTGTACTTTAACACGCCGACGCCCCACAGGCCATGAGGCGCGCCTCAGTGCACAGCTGCAGATGTATTTTGACCACCCAGGCACATTTAGAATCCGCTAAAATCCCAAACACACGGGCCTTTTCGCTTTTCGTTTCCACCCAAAACAAACCAAGAAATAAACCCACATTCTTGAATTCAGCAGCAGAAAAAAATTTTGGGAACCATGTAAGGTACAGTAGGGGGTATCACACGAAGGGAAGGGAGGGGGCCGCCATTGTGCTGTTTCTCCAGGCTTCCATCACTGTTGCAAAAAGCGGATTTTTTTCTCCATTTATTTTTATTCGGCTTCAATAAAAATTTACTAATTCGCTCACTCGCACGAGAAAGATATTGCAGCAAATATTAGGAGTATATATTAGCAATGTGCTTTAGCATTTTGAATGCTGCTCAAAATGCAGCTATATTGCTCGTAGCAGCCGCTCCTGGTAGCATCCCTCCCCGTTTCCTGTGCCTGTGAAATAGTAAATCAGAACCTTTTGTGCATACGAGAAAGGCGGACGAAGTGCAATAACTGTGCTTACCAGTTTATGTTCGGGAAGGTAGTAATTGCGAGTTAATATTTGGCACAGGCATCTTTTTGTCGCTCTCTCTTAAGAAATATAAAATGTATTGAAGTCTGTCGTCTCTATTTAGCAGTTCCGAAATCACGAAAGCAGCAAAGGTAAATCAATCGGAGAGTTATGTTGAGTATGCCCATTGCATCTCGAAATTATTCTTTAAACCGAAATAAAAATTGAGCTCTTTAAACATTTGTTTGGCTTTCCCGCCCAACAACCTCATCTCTGTAATCCCACCCTGCGTATGCCAACGAGGTCAAACCTTTTACCACCTGTAATGGAACATTTGTACTTAATGTTAGTTCTGTAAGATGTGTACATGTCACGTACTTTCTTTTTAAAAAAAACGAAAACAAACGCAGAATGACGAATTCATGTTTGGCGTTCATAGGAACTGATAACTGTTTTTTTCAGTCTACTAAATTTTCTCGAATATTCATGGGCTGGTTATTCTTGTAGGGCATCATTAACACTGTCATCTCAGTGAGCTTAACTTTCAGTAGATAGTGTACAATCGAAAAAAATGACTCATAAGAAAATAGCTGGAAGTGGAAGAACTACAAATGTTGAATATCTGCACATTGATCAAATGTTAGCCCTTAATTAGGCCGCATTGATTGTATACGCAAGCTTGTGACACTGCTAGCATAAAGTGTGGTGGTGGTGGTTCAGCGGTTGTGCTGCTCAGCTCAGAAGCTTGGACATGACCTCAGCAGCGGTGGCTGCTTTTCTGATGTTGCCTGAAAGCGACAACTCCGATATTCGAACTGTTGTCGCAGGTAAAATAATCAAGTCGTCGAAATTATTTTTCAGCTGTCCACTATGGGGCGTCTGATTGTCTATTTGGTGCATTGTCGTGTTAAACCCATTAATCAACAATCTCGCGGAGTAACGTAAGCACACAGCTTTTAGAAATAAGAAATAAAAGAATATCTCTCAGATCAAAAGGCTGGCGATTACAATACTCCTTAATTAGATATTTGAGCGGAGCTCTTTCGCTGCTTTGACTGTACAAATTATGTTGAGGCAAAGAATTTTACATGGTCATACTGGTATGGTAACAGAAAACGTGTATTTGCAGCAGCTGACAAAGCACATGCACCGATTGCCTCGCTCATTCTTCACACTTAACTCGGAGTTCTGGCGTCTGCGGTGCAGAGCCTCGGCCCTGGCCGCTCGTTTAGCGGAAGTGGCTGACAAAGCACACGAACAGTTCAGCACTCACTGCTGATGGTTGCAGTGCGCTGAGGCAGCACCACCTCGTGGGTTCTCTCCACGGGGAGCTTCTGCGGAGGCGGCGCGAAGCACCTCTCACGAAGAGAGCGTGAACTGCGTCGTAGGTGAACCCACATCGAACTCATGTGCACGCCAACGCCCCCTCGCGTTTGCGCCAAATGTTCACGCCTTCGAGCACCCCGTGCGGGCACAGCATACTGCCCGTTCCCCTCCATCACCGCACACTTTAGAAGAGCGCTAGCTCGCCCCGCCACAGTGAACCACCTACCCCTCCCAATTTCGGGAGACTACTCCTTTGCTTCGTTTCACTAGTCGCAATTGCTAACTTTCGCTCGGTTACGACGATGCCCACGCGGCTTAGCTCAGGGCCGGGCGTCGAAAGTCAGCACCGTAAAATTTTGAGGGGAAAGGTTCTTGCTCAATACACTGTCGAATGTCGTATATCCATAAAATGTGGGCTCACGGGGCGTGTGAACGCACTTCCAGATTTTTGTCTTCAACAAGATAGTTCTGTGGGACAAGGTAGCGAATGTAGCTCAATGCCCTCGTAAAATATGAGATAGAGGTAGAGGCGGGCAGTCACTCCCTCCGTGCGCTCTAGCGTGGTCTACTCTACATAAAACTTGGGCCTCGAGATAGAGCTCTCTAATCATTTTGCTGTAACACCCCAGTGTACCAATCAGTTCGAGTGTGAATGTGCACTCTTCAGAGTCCACTTAATTTGTGCCCAGCATGTTGTGCATAGGGCGCCCAGAATATTGCTTAGTCCGTTTGAGCTCACTCAAAACTTACCAACTGTTACAGAAAACCTTCATACTGACATGTCTCTTCGAAGAGGTCTAGCCCTGTTGCTCGAAAATCTGACGTAAATTCGGTGAGGTTGCCGTGACCCCAAGTAGTGTCATAGGCCTCTCTAACTCCACAAACATCAATAAAGCAAGACTGCTCTTGAAGAAAGGTGTTCTAATGCAGGAATATAGGTCCAATAGCGATCGTTTTTCGGCTGCCCCGCTCTGCAGCCAAACTTGCAGCGGTCGAGAAGATCACTGTTCCCTAAGAATACCCAACACGATTATTATTCATCTTTTGCAGAAGCGGGCCCAAGCAGCTTGCCAGGGCAATGGGAGCATAACTCAAGGAGGGGAAGTTAAATCTTCCTTCACAAAAGCTACAACGGCGGCATCTCTAGAAGACTTTCCAAGGAGGACCAAAGCTTCATGTTTGTTATACAGGCAACGAACGCTTGAATAATAAATTTTATTGTAATAGCGTGAACAAGAAACCTGAATTGGTCAAGCATGGCGAAGTAGTAAAGTGTAAACCACAGGAGGGAGCATGGTGATAATAGTTAAAAAAAATTATTAGCAAGAAACATCCGAAAACATGGAACCCTCCCTTTACCACTCAGCATAAAAATAGAAACATGGATACAAGAACCAAAGGAATCATATTACGCTAAGAAACACGAACGCTATAATATACAGTGGATGCTACGCCAATGTATTTACAACGTATATAGTAATGCTTTACACTAAAAAGCGCACATATTCTGCAGTTACACTTTAGCAGAACGAAAGTGTCTATAAAAAAACTTTCGACATTACACTAAAAAAACGCTTGGTAAATTACGAGATTTATTATTAGGGGTTAGTGATTTTTAGAGTGATACAGCGGAGAATTTAATCACTAGGCCTCCAGAGTGCGTGCTAAATGTCTACGCCACCAATACGACGACAAAGAAAAGCACTTACCACGGTCGCGTGGAGGAGTTCCCACAAGCGGCACGATCTGGAGGATAATTATTCTGCTAAGTGGCAGTTCGCAACCGGCTACTGTTTAGTATTTCTCTTCCTTTAGTAGTAGAGATTCGAGTTGGCCTAATAGGCCCCTGTTGTTCTCACCGTGGCCAAAAGTCCCGCGCAACACTGGAGCAGATGTGGCGTAAGTTGTTTAGGGCATCTGGCAGCCATGCGTTGAACCTAAGGGGGCATCCGCTTATCGACACCCTATTCATCGCAGCAGCCGTCGGGTAATGGCCCTAACACCGCAGTTCGGCCCCCTCACAAGGAAGACACCGCCCGTGAAGTTAACCAGATGCAATGTTTGGAACACGGGCCTGCACCCTATGTGGCGTTTCAACAATATCAGATAAAAGACAGCTTCCAAGGAAAGTTTTGCGAAGATATTGACGACTCGTTTCAATACGAACGGGGCTCGGTTCAATCTGTTGATCCCACAACAAAAAAGAACGAATGCCTACTTTCCTTCAGAGGACGGTGGAGGACATCGATCGAAACCTTGAAACGATGCCGGAAATATGGGACGAGCTCTGTCACCACATTCCTGAAACATCTGCGTGTACGGATGGCAGAGACCAGCTGTTGCGACTTTTCTAATCACGAGTAAAGGAGCCAATTAAAAGTATGGCAATGTTTTGTGATGATATAACACAATTTTTTCGAGAGCTCATCCTTGCATTTTTCATACGAAGAAACTACAGTACCTTATGAACGGCGTGAAAGAAAATCTTTTCACGGCACTTGTGCAAAACACACCACATCCTGCAGAAAAATTCAGTAGGGAAGCTACAGCCATCTACCATTTACAAAATGATAGCTGCCGCTAGTACAACAAATTATGCAGAATGTTTGATCACAGGCCCTCCTCCGGTATACGGGCCATTGTGTTGGTGGGTTGTATCAAGTGACTTGCATGTTATTAGGATGTGGGCTACGGATAGGCCATCCCAACACCTGCTATTCAAGGGTTTTTTAAATCTAGTTTGCCGGTGTTAGGGTGCCCCACGTGTGAGGCACAGCCGTAGCATATTCCAGATGACTTTGGTGTATCTGTGGGGTGTGTCCGTGGTGTATGTTTTTAACTTTGCTTTTTTAAGTGATGTTTCTTGTGTGTCTGTGTACTCCAGTCTGCCTCGCATGTCTAGCCAAATTACAGTCTAAAGTTGGCTCGATACCAGAATAGAGTGGCGTTGTCATGTCAACTGTGCTTTCAACAGCAGCAACATCACCCAGTTCATCCGCTGCCTCATTCCCGACAACACCACAGTGGATTGGAACCCAACATATAGGTAGTTTTTCTTTGAGAAATATGTGGATCCATTAGCTTGAAAAACAAGATGGACTGCATAGATTTTAGACCATGCTGTAGATAACCGTGCACATACAACGATTAGGGCGTACATGTACTTGATATACCTGTGAACTTGATCTTTAACATTGTGATGGAAACTAGTAAGAAGGCCGTATGCTTCTGCCGTAAAATACCGTTATGGACACATACGAAAATTGTCTGCACGTGAAGCGCAAGACGCAAGACACAGTGGTAGCAGTCTTGAATGTGGTTCTCTAAAATTCTGAACACCGGTTGCTGTCCTGAAGAAACAGAAACTGCGGAAGATACCCGATTCTTGGTGTTGTTTGTATCATGTTCCGTAAAAGCTATGTCGCAAGGCGCGGGGTTAAGATCTACGTTTGATCGCAGGCAGTGATGGGTGATTTCTGTATGTCTAAAAGGGGTACCTTAAGCTCGGAACCTTCCTCTATCTCCATAAGAGCGAACGGCAGGGAAATGAGTGGATGATTGAAAAAAAAATGGTGGTGAGTATCTACTTTATTTGGTAAAATTATAGGGATTCTCATCGATAGCCTTAATTGTTGAAGCATACAACAAATAAATGTATATTTTCTCGTGATGTAAAAACCATTCTTCCCACTCGAAGTGAAGGCCCTAGACTGAGGTATGTATCGGCTCTTGAATTGACTCTTGGCTGCGGTTTTTTCACCTTCTCTTTTGACATGGACACGGCAGCAACTTCTTTCTTTGCGATGCGAGCACGAATGACTCGACGTCCACGTTGTCGTCCGACGTCCTGGGCGTGCCTTTAAAACCGGCCCACCGGGACTTGGCACACTTTCGGGGGTTGTTGGCCGGCGCTGCCTGCAGCGAGACCATTGGGAGAGCCACACGCGGAAGAGTCAGTGCGTCGGGTGTGGGAGCGGCTGTGGCCCCTCCGCGTCTATCCTCGCAGCACCCTCCGGTGTACAGGGACCTGGGTAAGCGAGAGTGAAGGCGCGGCATCGCTCCCTACATTGTCAGTGGCAACCACAACCGTTACCTGTTTACCTTGCGGTGTGGCGGATGGTTGGGCTGCTAGAAGCAACACAAAGGTGCGGCGGCGGGACAAAGACCGACTCGCGATACTCACTCCCTGTGGAAGTGGGCGCTACTCCGTCCCTCGGTGAGCTGCGTCAGTGTACCTGCCCAGAGAAAAAAGCGAACATCTTTAGTGCCTCTGGGAAGGTGTGTTGTCTTGAACCTAACATTATCTTTTTTTTTTTCAAGATGACAAATTTCGCACTTCCGAGAATATGCACCGTGTGGTTGCTGGCATTATGGACAGATGAAATTTTGTGAAGGACGTTTATGTGAAGGATGGTAAATTTGAGCAGAATTTTGCACAATATAATTGACCATGAAACGAGTTGGGGCTGTGGGTGAAGAGTTGGCATTTGAAACAACGGCAGGGTTTAGGGTGTATGCTCTGACAGCGCAATGAAAGAAGCATTCATGTACTGTTCCAGGAACTGTGTAATGGATAAAATGCAAAAATACACGTTTTGTGCGAATCATATGGTTATCGCGACAAACCATGGTCCGCCTCAGTGCGGTCACACCTTGGACTATAACACATTTAAAAAAATCGGTTTTGATGTCATTCATCAGATCTGGCTCGCAGATCATACCCTGGCAACTATTAGGGGTGTGACACTGACATGAAGATCTCCAAGGCTAGCTAGAGCCATATGAATACTAGATTGTTGTTTGTTGACTTCTAGAAATGCTTTACGGGTTGTAAGTTTTTCGGCTGTATAGGATTGACCCACAATGCCCCCAAAAATTTGGAGATGATAAGGTCAGACTTACCAACAAGGGGGTTCGATGTGTAAACAAATTTATTTAACGAAAATACAGAATAATTAGCTGGCTTTGGGAAGCGTATAGTTGGCAACGGTGAAAAGGTATTTAGGTGCGCTTTTTAAGTGATGGTCAGCTTATTGGGGGTTTTGAATTTACCATAGGCCGTAAGGAAAAAAATTACCCCCGTATCTGCTCCTTTCGTTGCTAATGTCGTCAAAAGACGATAGTCTTTGTAGACATTTGCTAAGGAAATGCCCCCATTTGCTTTCCCGCTCACCTCTCATGCTCTTCCGGTACCGCCGTGGCCGACTGAAGTCAGCCGAATTGAGCCGGCCGACTTCACGGTTTAGAGAACCTCGTGGTCGTGCTATGGTGGCTAGCCATCCGTGCTCCACGTGCGTTCGAAGTAGAAAGTGGGACCTAGATACGTGAAAAGACTATTTAGCTGCAGCCAATCCCCCTTGTGCGTCCGTGCCTGTGGGTGCATGGGTGCGTGGCAAGAGCAGGCGGTGATTTTCTGCAGTAAATGTACAATATCATTTGCTATCAAAAAACCAAGCATCCATAATACTTTAAATAAAGAAACATTGTAAATATTCCTTGTGTACTAAGTTGCTGTCCTATATTTGCGTAATGTCTTGGTTTTGTTCAACAAAGTTGAGAATTACAAACATAAAAACACGGCTTAGACGTTTACCTTTCGCTGTGCGTATATAAGACTATTGTGTAATATCGACTTTGCTTTTGCCGGGAGGCTGAATTGAGTCGCAGACACAGGAGTCCCAGAAGTCACAGGATGCCAAAAACATCCAGTGGCAAAACGTGTGGGGAATTCTTACCAAAAAGACAGATTATTTCGCTGCGGAGTAAAGCAAAACTCTTCTGTCCCAAATGCTGTCCACTAGAATCAACGGCTCACACTTTCCCAAGCTGCAGTGGTGCGTCTTGCTTTTGGCGCATCATACACCGTGCCACTCCAAGTTTGGGGCTTGCATGGTATCAACTGAGAGTACAGTGCCTTGGCACACCGCTGGGCAAACTATTCGTAGTAATTGGCGATTATATAATATGGCGTAATCGCTGCATGGATGTAGCACCCAATGGCAGGTTACGTATGCAGTGGCCCATGCTTTCCTTTTTCAGACAACACCTAGTGACCTTTTTAAAAGGCGAGTTGGCACATTTGGTGAGGAAGAGTTTCTGCGACATTGGTCTACCCGGTTTATTGAGGTTTCAAACAAAAGGGTTAATATTCATGCCAGCTTTAAAGACCTGTGTCCTTAGGGGTTTCCGTTGTAACAAGTGATTTTGGTGTTGGAATTGTGTGTTAGTGCGGTACAGTACCCGTTGCGACATACAACCAAACCTATTGTATATATTGCTGCATTTTTGAAACGAATGTTTTTGTATCATTATTTTCCCCGCATGTTATTCTTTTGGCTGTAAGTGACTCTAAATTGTTTGTACATTATTATTTTGTCTAAAATCAACTTGAAGCTGTTTATGTGTTTCTCTAAGTGTCTGTTACTTGAAGCCTTCGCGCTCTATTAGTTTTGTAGCAAGCGGCTGTTTACTTATTTAATTGTTTGTGGTTCTTACGTTGTATCATTGATACCAGATTATTTTGATAATAAATTTACCCTTTCAAGACAGACAGACAGAGAGACAGACAGACATACATATAGACAGACCAAAATTTCTGGGTTTAAGTAACGCAAGAAAGACTATCGTCCTTAAAAGCAGGTGATGGGTAGTTCTTTCTTCGTTATCTTTTTCGACGGCTTGGGAGTGCTCGATGCTGCCGGCATACTAAACGTAAAACGAGATAATCGGCCGGAGCTGGGCGAAGGGTCCCACGGCCACTGTTTGAAGCTTCTGTGACTGCTACTTCCATATCATTGCGATGATTCGGCACAGGGGGTTTTTGGGGCCTCCGGGTCTGCGGCATAGCCACCACCTTCACTTTTATTGATTGATGTATTGATTGATGGATAGCTGGTTTAATATTTTTGTAACGCGCTAATGACGTGTCATCTTACAGAAAACAGAAATTGTCTAATTTTTATAGTCTTCGTTGAGTACTGCCGCTTCTCTTAAGTCAGGCACAAAACACCTTTTTCTCTTAGAGGTGGTAGCTGTCGAAGGCAATATTCCCCTGTCTACTTTTCGATACTTTGACAGCGTTCAAGTTAACTCCTTATGTGCTACGCTTGGATTGTATGGCTTTGAGACGCCCAATATTTCCCTCATCTAGATTGGGATGGATAGCACTCCCATTTTAACGCTATGGGCGACATAGTTTGTTTCTTTTTCTCATACGACACATTACAAAATGTTTTGTGTATACTTCCCCACAAATCTCTCGGTTCGCAAGCAACCTGTTCTTCCCTAAAAAAACAAAAATATTCCCTTGGAGTTAGTGTAGGGTTTTTTCTTTCTAATAGCCAATCTCTAAGGCCTGCAAATCTGTAACAGCGTTTTAGCGTCCAGTTTTTTTGTGCATTTATTATATTTATATCTACCTTTCTTCCTTTTTGGTTACCTTGGCAGTCTTTGATTGCCCAGTGTTCTGACCGTATTTTAATGTTGGCCTTCTACTCTTCCTTCTGTTCTAGCCGACCTAGTCTAGTTACTTTTCATCTAGCCGCCCTAAAACATTTGCGTTAGGTAGAACCGAAATTGGCTCTCTGCTAGTTTCTTTTGTAACCCTGGCATATAAAGCATAAACTGTGTTGTGCTCAAAGAAATCCTTGCTTCAGTTCTACTAGGGTGTGGACCTGCTGTGCACATTTAGTACTCGCAATATAAGGTGCACTACATTATATATATAGATAGCTATAAGGAACTTAACTAGTCGTCTTCTAAGCCATGGAGTTTCAACATTTTTAGAGCAGTTCTCTATTCACGTTTTAATACTCCCGTAATGTTGAAGAACGTAATGCCTAAACCCTATTCTGAGCTTTGCTGTTTTCAATGCACTGAGGTATCACTAAGAAATTATATTCCAAGCGCCTGAGTTGCCTAATTCATTCTGTTGTACCCGTACCCCAGAAATGTAAATTTCGTCGGTCCAATCTTCAATTTCTCATTTTATTGCTTGCAATTTGAATATTTATAACCGCGATCTTACTGCGAGTGGATTGTAAGAATCAATGCTGTCTTCGTTGCTTCTGCCTCTTTAGGGGAAATTTATCCTTCTTTCTCGTTAATTCCTCCTGTATTTGCTTGTTTTGGATCCCCTTATGGATTGCCCTCATAAATGATGCCTTACGTATTGGTTCAAGCCGGTTTATTAGCGGCAATATTATTCCAGTCGGGCCCAATGCTGTTTGGTGTAACCTCACGCCATGCTTTTTACTGTGAAGCAGTATATGTCTAACCCCCCGCCCAACCGCCCCTAGTTTTCATTCCGGCGTTGCCACTTTCTTAGCGCCTCTGCGGGGTTACTCCTCGCCACCACCGACACTTTTATCACAACAGTTATTCCAACGCCAGCACCACCTCTTCCACAAGTGGCGGAATCGGCAAATAACGGCGGTTTTGTGCCGTTATCAGATAACCGCGGAAAATACAGCGAAGTGCTATTTGGCATCAGAGTGGCCGAAAGCCTCCGGTAACTCTGACGCCGCCTCATATTTCACCTAGCAGTGTATGTACAAATTACTACCGGCTTTAAAGGCAATTGCCCGGTTAGAATGAATGTGTATGACCATATTTCGTCAAGCTTTAAATGCTTTGCGAGGGCTATTTTCCCCTGTGTGTTTCATGCCGAAGAATGGCCCATCGAAGGCTGCCGGTTTAAGCACGCACTTGTCGGGAGTAGAAAGAGGAGGGCGTGCAGGCACAGCTGGGCTACATGTCGCTACCGATGACACGGCGGTTGTGCTGGTGGAAGGTTTAAAACCGGTAGACCCATGACTAAATGCTCCCTGTTTGCTCTCCTCAATATTCGAGTTATTTGGGCCTCACTTGATATAAACCCAGTACAATAACTACTACGAGCGATGACAATGAACGTTGACATGATGGTCTGCTAGAATAAAGATAACGGCTTTCATGGTTGACCTCGCCATGGGACGGACGCATTTTATTCGTTTAGAGGAAGAGCGGGGATTGAAAAAGCGTCGGCCCGTACAGTAGCGCAAAATGCGCGCGAAAACGTCGGAAAGCCTCAAGTTTCAGCTCAAGTTCCAGTTCATCGCGTAGCTCCGAATCCCTCCCGGATTAATGCAACTTGCTTGCTTGGAAGGCCGACGTAGGCCAATATTCCGTGTTCAGCCTAAAGGGCCTTGACAACGATATTTGGAGGTTTTTTTTTACGTATACCAGAGTGCATTACCGGTTGCACCGGTTGGGGGGGGGATTGTTTCATGCACTTGTGTTTCATGCACTTACTGGAGGGTTTAACTTGGACGCCAACGACCCCAATGAGGCCTGTCCGGTGTTCTCTGATTGGTCGAGAGGATTGGGTGGTGTGTTGCACACACGATCAGATAGCTACATTGCGTGGGTAAGGCAGACACATCATGCTTGTCTAGGAGACAAAAGCTTGGGTCCTTTGAAGTTTTGTGCCGGTAATTTTCTAAGACATATGATTGATCGCAAATGGCAAGCGAACGTGTTTGCTTCGTGCATTCCGTGGATTGCGTCTGGCTTTACAGGTAACCCTCTTCACAGGTGGAAGGGCAGACGTTTTATGCAGAAATGCATTATAGTCGGGGGTCGTCGTGCGTCCCTTGGCCGGCGTGCGCAGCGCGTCTTATGATAATTGTGGCATGATCCCCCTAGGGATTGGCCAACCAAACAATCCATCACGAGATAGCTTCGCGTGCAACCACCATCGTCATCTTCCCGTAGGGGAACCGCTGAAGAAGGAGAAGGAGAAGAAGACAAAGCTGCGAAGAGGAGGGCTGCGTGAGTTTTGGCTACCATTATCCTCCTCGGCCGGCGCATCTTCCCGATCTGAACCCGGTCAAAGAGCGGCTCATCGCGCCTCGACTCCCCTTCATGAGCATCAGGTGGCTGACTCGAGGCAACGGGCAGTTTGGAATCAAGGGACAGGTGGTGAACGTACCCATCGACGTATCGAAGGTTGTGCGGTGCCTTCCTCGCATGGTACCCGATGACGTTGCTTTCGACGTTCGCATTTCTGCATCCTCACAATCCCCCTCGGGGAGGTGCGGGGGAATTTTTTTAATCAAAGTTGCCCAAACTAATTTTTTTTCCACAGTCTTTCCACAGAAGCCAGGCGAGACCCATAACGTGGTTACCTTTGTCCGAAGGAATAGGCGCCACGCACTTCATGCTAATGCTGGGAACAGAAGACCGTAACTAAGCAGGTCGGCTTATTTCAGACCAACGCAGAGCATGTCAACGAGCATCTTACTTAGGCCAACAAACAGCTGCCTGGTGCCGCTATTGCCGAAAAAAAGAAGTGGCATGAAAATTTGTCTGTCCGGTCAGAGGGAAGGTTTTTGCGAGGAAAGACGAACACATGAACGTTGTGAGGATACCGTGGTTGTCTGATAAGACCTAGGTGACTAAATAGTGAAGACGTGTTCCCGGCATGCTCGTCACCCCTGATTTGTCACCACGCATGTTTACCCTGCCCGTACGAAATCGACCACAATTCTAGCGTTATCCGTGTCAACAAAAAACTGTTTTCACCCTTCTATGTTACTTTCAGTAGAACGAAAAACAAGCGAGACGAGCTTGGTTGATTTATTGGGTCACTGTCTGCTGAGTTCGACGTTATTGTTCTCTCAGAAACGTGGTTTAGCACTAGAAGCGATGTGTTTTCCTTCGATAGCTATGTTCGCAATGGTTTATCACGGCCCCATAGGTAAGAGGGTGGGCTTGCTGCTAATGTTAAAAAATGTCACCTATATTCCGTGAATGATGATGTTATAATCATAAATCCCAATGTTGAATATTTCGATATATCTCTTAAGAGCCTAATAGTTGTTCCTATGCACCCACCCTATCAGGATAACAAATCCGAATCTTCCAATTTGATTGAAAGCCTTTCTCCTTTCCTCCACTGCACTAAGCTACCCTTTATTTTAATGGCCATACGCCATGTCAATGTGTAAAATGCACACCATGATTATTGAAGTCATTTTGCTATTTTACATTATTATTGTGCGTTGTATTGCTATGCTTTTAGTACTATTATCAAATTCTGCAATGTTTTTGTTCACTACAATGTACTTTTTTGCACACCTGTCGGGATCTCTCCCGACATTGGCAGTATTTATAAAAAAAGAAATAAATAAATAAAATGAGCGACATAAACATGGACCAATTATCGGACGCCACTCAAACAAGTGAATATCAGTGCCTCATTTCCTCTAATGCCTGTTTTATTTATACCACTCCATTGGCTAGAATAACTTACAACACGGATATATTAAAAACATTTGTATCTCCATTGTTCAGCTTCTCGCGTAATATCTTCCGGAATTAGTGACCTTTTGTCGATACTTTGCTTCACACCACCAATAGACCGCGTGTATGTTTACTCGTCTAAAATAGGTATTACTTTCAACATGATTTGAATTGTGACAATCTAAGTGTTCGGTTCAACTGCAGTGTGGATATTATTGCTGTGTTCCATGATATATCATAGTCGATTGTCGCCTACATGGCTTCTTATGCCCTCTCGGGCCTCGTCGAGCTGCATAATCCATTTTTAAGCTCTGGAATCTTGTCCAGTTTGCATCTGTATTAAAGATTTTTTGATTGATTGTTTGAAATTTGATTACATAACAAACCCTGTTACCCATATAAACACATATTTCAATGATCTTGCTTTGAAGGACTGTCATAAACGAATCCTATTCCATTTCTGCGTGAAGATATCGGAAGTCAATGCAGCATATTCTGCTTTAATTGATATGTTCCTAACCCAATATTACACCGCCTTCCTACACAAAGAAACAAACATTATTCCTAAGAAGTTTAAGAAGCCTTGGATGAAGCATTCAATTTACTGAAGCATAAAAGAGAAAAATTTAATGTATAACGAGTTTCTCAGCAGGAGAAATGTAACTATATTTGCTGAATTAAAAAATATAGAATCATCAAACTCATCAAAGACCTTAAAAATTCAAAATTTGACTACTATTTAGGAAGTTTTTCCGGCGTTCAAAATCATAGTCATCAAATTTGGCTGGAGGTATGACACTTCACCAATAAAACCAAATATAGGCAACGTGATGAAGCAATCAGAGCAAATTTTAAATTAACTGCTCATGAGCTATCAAATGCTCTGAACCACTACTTTATTAATGTCGCTTCTCGAAATTCTGTCACGCAAATTCTAGTAAATAGCTCTCTGTGCCTCACCACGCCCTTCTCAATTCTATAGTTTTCACGCCCAGAACACGTCAAAAATTAGCTACATTGACCCTTTCTTCAAAAACTGACTTATCTCCTGGGTCCGATTATATAAAAGAGATTCCGTTAAACTACATCTGCACCTTTATATGCGACGTATTGTCACAAATTCCAAATCTGATGCGGTCCACCGGTGTCTTTCCACACAGCCTCAAATTTGTCCTAGTCATTCCAGTACATAAAGAAGGCGACATACATGTGCTGTCGAATTAATGACCCATTTTTGTTCTGCCTGTGTTGTGAAATTTTTTTTTGGTACTATCAATTCTACGATAGCCGATTTTCTACGCAAATACAATGTCGTTGTTGATTCACAGATTGTCCGCACCAAAATAAGGTCCACAGAGGGAGCACTGTAAGTTGCTGAAGACAAAATATTAGATAATATTGCAGCCAAAAAGATACCCTTGGCCCATTTTTATCTTTTCGCAAGGCATTTGATTGCGTACAGTAGAGACCCTTGTTAAAGAACTTTGTAACTATGGGGTTTGGGGAATTGCGTTGAACCTATGGCAGACATACCGAGCAATAGATCTCGATATGTTCGAACAAGTAACACATTCTCCCATGCTCAGGCATTTAGGCGTGGTGTCCGGCAGGGATTACCTTGCCGTCATACTTAACTCTCCCAATCTGGTAATGTACGTGTAGTATGCGGGGTTTTTAGTTTTGGTTTCGATTTTGATGTCAACTCATTCAACAAGCAGGGGGCTAACCCCAGGATATATATTTCACATGACTGAATAAATTATTCTCTTTGGCTTCACTCTTCGACTCGAGCGTACGTCTCCTGCTTCGCCCTTCGGCGCCATCGCCGACGCGACACCACAGTACGCTGATGCACTAATCTTTTATTCTCTTCTCGTTTATTATCAGCCCTTGAAAATATGGCCAATGCTCATTTAATCAACCTTCGTGATTGGTTACACGTGAATAAGCTAAGATCAGATAAACATAAACGAAGTATATTATTTTCAAGCCCATCAACACCGTCGCAACTAAGTGCGTACATACACATTATGAGAGTATAACGATCAATCAACTTTCCTAGTAAAAATGTTTCGGTAGATGGTTTAATCAAAATCTTTCATGGCACGTTCATACTTCCACACTTGCTTCTGAACTTAGTAAAAATGTAGGCCTATGTTATAGTATTTCTAATCCACTGCCTGTTTGGTCAAAAGCGTCTATATTTTTCTTTTCAAGTGTCTTCTCAAGACTTTCTCATTGTAATGTGGTTTGGGGTACGACCACCTAAAATAGCTTGTCCTGCAAGAAAGTGCCTTGCGTACCGTTGAGAAATATTATGGTTACGCACACAGTCATTGTTTGTAAAACGTTCCATATTAAAAGGAGACCAAGCAGATCTGCGGCTGCTTTAATGCATTCACAGATGCACTCGTACTCTGTTCCTGATAACAAAATAGGTTACAATCATTGCGTGGTAAAATTTTGAGATCTGCGAACGCATACAAAATATGGTGAATAAAAACTGAGTTTTCAAGTACCGAACGCCCTAAATAAATTCCTCTTTGGTGAGGCCTAAAATGCGTGCGTAGGCCTCACCATACCAAAATATGGCTCAGGCGCCGAGACTATCCTTGCCTTGCAACTAACTCTTAACCAGCTCATTCACCTCGTCCGCAGGGTCTCCCATCAGCGATTTGGGCTACAAGAGGCTGTCATCCTGCGCATCCTTCACGCCCTCCTTATTAGCCTGGTTACGTACGGGTCACCGTATTTGGCTCTCAAACCCGCTTAGAAAGAAAAGCTAAACAACGCCATACGCCAAGCCTACATGGCCGCCCTCAGACTGCCTCCAAAAACCGCAACTACAAAAGTTCTACGGCTCGGCGTTCATATAAAATGGGATGAACTAGAAGAAGCTCATCGCATCTCCCAATTCACGTGACTGAAGATCACGCCAACTGGCAGGGCTACACTGACCCGGCTCGGCTACAGGACTCCCCCAAAATGCTAACAGAGGCAACGCATCCCTCTAACTAACCGGCAGAACATCAAAGCCCCACCCATTCCTAGAAATATACACCCCATCTGTAACAAGGCACTCCAAGAAGCCCGGATCCGAGTCCTTAGAAAACGCTTCCCCTATTCTCCCAGTACTCCTTACACGGATGCCCCTCCATACCACCAACAAGCCGCCCATGCCGTGAGTGTCACCGACGCCAACAGTGCAGAACTGACTGCCGCTACAGTGCCCGCGACATCTATTTAAATACCGCAAAAACTTCCCGTCGCTCTAGCCGCCACCACTGGAAACGACTACCTCACTATATTGACAGAGTCACAAGCCACCTGCCGCAACTTCCTGCTAGGTCGCATAACACCCACAGCCTATAAAAGTTTTTGAAGTGTGCGCTAGCTCCAGGAAATGCAAATCATCTGGACCTCCGTACACGAGTCATTCGACGTAAACGAGGCGGCCAACGCCGCTTCCCGCGTTCATACACACCGCGCTGTTACTCAAGAAGGCGAAGTCACGCCGAACCTTCGCTATCCCTCGCTCGCTACTTTTAATTCATACGCGGACATAGTGGCTCTTTAACGCCATAAACAATGACGCTTTTCGCCACCACATCCCCATTTATCCACAGCAGAGGCGACTGCCTTTCGGCGACTGCAGACAAATTTCTATCCTCACCCTACTATCTCCCATGCCATGTATCCCACCCTCTACTAATCTACGTGTATTTTCTATCCCCAACCCGGCACCCTGTACCACATGGTATGGGAGTGTCAGAAAACCTCATCTCTTACCCCAAATCATCACCCAACGTACGAGCAGTTGGTGGGCCAGCTGGCAAGCTCCGACCTCTCAGTCCAGCATAGCCTGGTGGAGAGTGCTAAAGCAGCCACCGCGGAGCAGGGCTTCCAGGACTAGAGGAGGCCCTCACAGTAGGGGCGTCCAACCATCAGCGCCTGAAGCTCGTCTACAAACATTTTATCCACTTCACTCCCTTTGGTGATGAGTTTTTTTATCTCGAAACATGATCAAGAAAAAGGTCAAGCAACATCTGGTTGAAGGGTTCATTGTAATGTAAGATAGAAATTTGCCTTCTTTGAGTTTTATGCGTCTGTCTATGTATGTGTGTACGCTGATGTAAGTGATTGTATATATTGCAACATGGCAATGAAGGCACTGCTCGTAATAAAATATATTGACAGGCAAAATATAAGCCGGTAGGTAACGCAGCTAAAATGTCCAAGGACAGCGCGCGCGTCCGCACGGCTTTCAGCGTCGTCGTAGTCTCTCTCTCAAGGCTGCGTACCAGCCTGGGAGTGGCCCATGTTGGTGGAGGGGAGGTTGGCCATAACTGAACACCTGGATTTTAAAAGTACAAAAGCCAATGACTTAACCTCCGGCGGCGAGAGCGCCGACCCGGTGCAAACGACGGAACAAGGTTAGATGCAGCTTGGATCACGGGAATGGTAAAGCTTGAGCCGGGAGACGTGCACATGTTGCAACCTGGAATAAGATGTCGCCGAAGGCGTGAGGGGTCGATGGTCTTGTAAAGCGACGGATCACGGCGGTGATGGTCAGCACTGTTGAGCATGTCCAGCAGAGTGAATGCGCCGCGGTCGTCGTCATTGCGTAGAGGGTCAGGGGGGTGAATAGGTTCACGAGGGAGACAGTCCGCATCCCTGCGCATGCGACCAGACTTGCAGACGACCGAATAATCGTATTCCTGTTCCCGTAATGCCCCATGACCAAGTCGTCCGTTGGGGTCCTTCAGAGTGGAAAGCCAGCATAAAGCATGGTGATCCGTAACTACAACAAATGTTTTGCAGTACAAGTACGGACGGAACATGCTGACAACCCATACAAGTGCGAGGCATTCAAGCTCAGTGATAAAATAGTTGCGTTCAGCAGGGCTCAAAATTTGACTGGCATAAGCTATCACTCTGGTACGACGGGCCTGTTGGTGGACCAATACAGCTCCTATGCCATTCCCACTTGCATAAGTATGAACTTCTGTAGGAGGCGTATCATCAAAATGGGCCAAAATCGGACAACGGGTCAGACTGTCAATGAGAGAGGAAAAAGCCGTGGCTTGCCCGGAGTCCCACCAGAACGAGGTGTCGGTCTTTAGAAGATCCGTGAGCGTGCGGGCTATGTCAGCGAAGTTCTCGATGAAGCGGCGGAAGTAAGAACTCAGGACAACAAAGCTGCGAACATCCTTCGCAGATCCAGGGACAGGACGCTCTTTGACGGCGTGTACCTTGTCAGTGTCAGGTCCCACACCATCAGCGTCCACTACATGTCCCATGATCCTAAGTTTTTGGCCGCCGAAATGGCATTTGGACGCGTTGAGCTCAAGCCCGGCACGGCGGAAGACCGCAAGGATGTCCGAAAGACGTTGGAGGTGTGTCTCGATTGTTGGAGCAAGCACGATGACGTCATCCTAGTAGCAGATGCACGTCGACCACTTGAAACCGCGCAAAAGCCAGTCGATCATCCCTTCGAATGTCGCAGGTGCATTACAAAGACCAAATGACATCATCTTAAATTGGTACAAGCAGTCTGGCGTAACGAAAGTAGTCTTTTCGTTGTCCATGGCGTCAACAGTATTCTGCCAATAGGCAGATTATAGCTCGATAGACGAGAAATAGGACGCACCGAGAACGCAATCGAGGGCATCATCTATACGAGGGAGCGGGTAAACGTCCTTCTGGGAGATTTTCTTCAAAAGCCGGTAATCAACAAAGAAGCGCTACGACCCATCTTTCTTTTCCAGCAAGACGAGTGGTGACGCCCACGGACTTGAAGGAGGTTCAATGACATCTCTGTTCAGCCTTTTCTCTACCTCGATTAAAAAGATTGCTGCTTCAGTGTGAGACACCCGATATATGGTCGCCGGTGTATAGGGCCTGCATCGCCGGTGTAGAGGCGATGCGTTAGTTACGAAGTCTTCTTTAACGGACGGTCATCCAAATCAAAGATGTCAGGGTAGGATGCCAGTAGCTCATGCACTTGGCAAGATTGTGGGGCGGAAAGGACTAACGGCATCATCATGTTTAAGTCATCGGAGGTCGGCGGATAATCATTCGCACCGTCGGGGTCATTTTAAGACACATCAGAGGATACAGAAGAGAGGTGGCTCACATCGAGGGGACAAACAGTGCCCGTTTAAATTCCCTGTGGAAGCACTTTGTAGGAAGGACCAATATTCAAGAGCGGCAAGCTTATTCTTTGGTGCGATCGTGGCAACTGTATGTGGAAGCTCCACGTTGTGCTGTAGGAGAACGTCAGTAAGAAGGGAAACAATGTACTCGCCGTCTGGAAAAGGTGGGCACGGGGAAAAGGGAACGTAAGTTAAGACTTTTGGGGCTAATCTGACGTGCTCGACTGAGTATAGATGGTGATACGGTTCAGTGTCGCCAACAGGACCAATCGGCAGGTGAAGATGAAGGATGCCGGAAGCGCAGTGTATGAGGGCGGCGTGGTCAGTAAGAAAGTCGAGACCCATATTTATGTCATGCGGGCATGCGTCCGGACGGGGAATCGGACTGGTGTTTTGTGTCCTCCGATGTAAACTCGAGCTGTGCAGAGACCTGCTACGGTGGATGTCCGGCCGTTGGCGACTCGTAAAACGTTGGAGGGAGCAGGCGTCATAACTTTGTGCGGGCGGCTCTGAAGGTGCGAGCTCATGACTGAATATTCGCACCTGTGTCTATCAGGGCGTCCACACAAATACCGTCAATATAATTTTCTAAGAGGTTGTGTTTCGTCGTATTAGTGAAGAGAGAATTTTCGGGCCTTGTCGGAAATGCAGCATCACCTCCGTACAGCTGCATTACCTATTTTCCCGGTGATGTAGCGGCGAAAGAAGAAGGTGGGGAAAGACGGCGGGATTGGGGTGAACGAGACTGGTGACGTCGTGGGGACGGGCAGCGGCCAAAACGGGCGGTCAAAGAACTTCCAAAAACGTCACGCTGCTGGTAACCAGGCATAAAATAAAGGGTCCGGTCGCTGGAGCAACTTGGTAACCAGGCATGAATAAAAGGGTCCTGCCGCTGAAGCAACTTGTATCAAGAAACCTTGGCAGCGGCCGCGACGACCACCGGTAACGGCAGTAGCGAGACACGTGATCCGACGCACGAACAGTTGAAGCAGATCGGCCGGCTGTCAGCAGTGCGCCATTCGGCAGGGCTGCGGCAGCGGTAACGGGGTGGGGCGTCGTACCGGCTGGGCATTCCGCTCCGTGCGAATGGAGTGGCGAAGTTTGAGGGCGCGTGCGAGCGCGTCAGAGGCCAGACAGGATGAATGCCCTAGTTTTCAACTTCTTCACGCAAGACTGCCTGGATGAGTGCTACAGTGGGGGAATTTCGGGCATGGAAGTAATAAGGTGCGATAGCCTATGCCATGACTTCTGTGTCGCGGCGCAGCTCCGTCGTCAGAAGGTCGGTATGAGTCGGCAGGTCATCGGTCGGCGGTGGGCATGGTGGCGTTGCCGCATCCGCACACAGCGATGTTGCCGAGGTGTAAGGGAGGCGGGTGAACGAGTGCGCTACGCAATGACACTTTGCTTCTCTAAACCGGTGGCACTCAACAGTGGTGCACTCTGTGCAAATCAGCCAATTAAAAGCATAGTCCGCCATGCCCAACCTTGTCGGATTCCGGCATGCTGGTGTCGGCTTTTGTGCAGAGCGCCAAAACGTTCAGAATATAACCCACGCACAACTCGGTGGACGACAACTGGTTAGCCTGGCTTCGTTGGTTGGGAACAACACCAGAGTGGGTTTTTTTAGATTTAGTATACATCTGCCAACGGGAAAGTGTCAACCCATCAGTTGCGGCTACTGACGCGCTCATACATTCCCAGCCATGGCTCAATGTCCTCATCGTCAGCGCCAGAGAAAAGGCCGGGGTCTAGAGGTGGGGAGACAAAAACTATTGGGTTGGTGGATGCATGATCACGTCTTGGCACTGGTGCATATCCCTGAAGGAAAGGTTGGCCATAACTTGACACCTGGATTGCCAATGTACAATAGCCCATGAAAATATATATAAATATATATATATATATATATATATATATATATATATATATATATATATATATATATATATATATATATATATATATATATATATATATATATATATATATACATATATATATATATATATACTTATATATATTCGGTCCCCACTCTGGGCGCGTATTTTTCTTTCTTTCTTTCTCACGTAATTAATAAAAAACAATAATGTAGCGTCACTAACGGTAAAAAAATAGTCTAACCACTCCCATATGCGTTCTTTGGCATTGTAGACTGCCGGCATTTCTTTCTGTATTTTCCTAAGAGAGCCCCTCATTTCCAAACCCTATATATATATTTATATATATGAAAAAGGGGACACACGTCGAAAAATGAATGGTTTTTAACGTTTTCCCGGAGGACCGGCCTTCGTCAGGATAACAGCGGTGGCTGTTGTGAAATAGCATATAAGGGAGTTCACTGAAGCACCATAAGGGCGCGGAAATGTATATATCCAACTAACACAATGCAAATACAATGTATCAGGGCTTTGTGCGACAATCTGTTGGCTGAAGTACAACATCATTATAAGTGCGACGCGTGCAATATTGGAAGTCAGCTATAGCATGCGTGCGCAAGTGCAAGAAAAAGTGGGGGGGGGGGGGGTAAACGGCAGTAATATTGAATACGGTCAATGATACAAGCAACTCTGTTTTCCAGCGCTTTCATTGAAACCACGTGCGATTGTATTGAATTTAAATATAAGAAAAAGATTCTCGCACCTCCTTGTCGTAATGCGTTCGGAAACCGGATTCAAGAATCGTGGCTTTATAATGGTCGAATGAGTGGCCAGTGACGTTCGCATGTTTTGATAATGGAAGGTGAAGAAATACAGAGATTTGAGCTTTGTGATTGTTGAACCGTTGCGTGAAGGGTGTTTTTGTCTCGCCAATATACTGCAATTCACAAATGTTACACTCAAGGAGATAAACCACGTTGCGCGTGTCGCAGGTATAGTTTCCAATTATGTTTAAGCTAAAATTTGATGCAGTGCTGCTTGCGCTTACAGAAGTGGTCATGTGATTGCAGACCTTGCAACGCGGTTGCAAGGGTGGCAGCTAGTTGTTATTTTAGGTTTGTTTTTGGGCGAAGTGAGCAGGTCATGTAAATTGCGGGATCTTCTGTAGGTTACACGCGGTGGTTCCTGGAAAATTGATTTTAATCGTTCGCTCTGTAAGAGTATGTTGTGATGATTTTTTAATATGGCATTAACATTTTGCGCAGGGGCGGATAAGGTAAGAATTAGGTTCGTATCGGAGTACCCCGGCTGTTTCGTTTTGTTGCGTAAAAGTTTAAGGCGGTCATGGCTATCAGCACGTTTAATGGCGTCGTCAATTATCTGGGGTGGATACTTCTGTTTAACTAAAGCACTTCGAAGCCGAGCACACATGGTTTTAAAATCACCTTCTCGGAACATATTCTTTCAAATCGAGGCGCCTGACTATAAGAAATGCTAGTCTTGCAATGTTTTACATGATAGCTATTAAAATGGAGGTATTGTTGTCTGTCAGTTGGCTTCCTCTAAACTTTTTTAATGAGTTGGCCATGAAACATTGTCACATTTACGTCCAAAAAATTGATGGTTTGCTCCCAGTATGTGTGAGAAAAAGAAAGAGACGGATGAGCGTTAATAAAATCATGAATAAATGATAAAAGCTGAGCTTCCCCGTGCTGCCAAATCATGAATATGTCATCGATGAAGCGCTTGTATTACAACGGCTGCAGGGAACGGCTGGCAAGGAATTCATTTTCAAGTAGCCCCATAAAAATATTCGCGTAGTGAGGGCCGATGGGTGTCCCCATTGAAGTGCCGTTATTTTGTAGGTAATGAACGCCGTTGAATTCGAAGTTATTGTACTCTAGGACTAATTTTAAAAGTGTTGTTAAAGTGGAGCTGTCAATAGCTTTGTCGCAGAACGATTCTCTGTAGGAAAGAATTGCCGCTCTTATTCCATCTGCATGCGGGATGTTCGTGTATAGAGATGCCACATCCAAAGTAACAAGAAGCGAACCAGGGGATACAGAAAAGTCGACAATAAGGACAGGGTGTGGTTAGTACCTTAGATATGAGATGTTAAAGCTTGCGGGATCTGGATAGTAATTGTACCTAGAAATTGGGAGATTAGTTCCGTAACCGTCCCTATGCCGGACACGATAGGCCGAACGGGGTTTCCTGGCTTATGAATTTGGGCAAGTCGGTAAAAACAACCCGCGACAGGGATCAGTGAAATGAGCGATTTAAAAGCGGAAGCAGGGATTTTTTGCAAATGGATAAGGTTGGCTCGTGCACTCGTAATAACAGATTTAGAATTTTCAGCGGGGTCTCCATCCAGCTGCCGATAAAACGTTCCATCGTCAACCTGCCTCAAAGCTTTGCCATAGTAGTCCACTTTGTTTAGTAATACAATTGCGCCGCCTTTATCTGCTGCCTTAATTTCGATGTCACTACAGGATTTAGACTGCTCCATAGCCACTATTTCACAATGTGAAAAATTGCTCTTAACAAATGGAGCCTGCTTGCGATAACTTTCTAAAACGTCCCGTTGAACAGCGATGATATAAAGGTCTAGACAATTATCTCGTTGAGTAGGTGGAGTCCATTGCGTCTGGGATGGAATAATGGGAGCCGTAGAATCAGGGGTATTTCTGCCGTGAAAAAAATCACGCAATCGCAAGTTTCTGGCCAAATGGTCTAAATCTTTCAGGAGTCCAAATAACCACCCGTCGCTGGACAAAAATTCAGCCCTCGCGACAACAATTCAACCTCGCCACGGGAAAGCTGGTGAGATGATAGGTTTACTACATTATTGGATGCTAGGGTGGCGTCAGTCGATATAGCAAAATTTGGGTGCAGATGAACTTCGGCGACAAGAATATGAGGACGAGAATGATGCACAGTAACCTTGTCTCTTAATAGTTTCTTGCGTTTTTTCTCGTGTATATCGGACGAATTTTTTTGCTCGTATTAGGCCACCTGCGCAGAATCATGAACAGATAGTTTGTGGTGGGAAGTAAGTTGGCTCTCTTTGTTACGAGTAACCGTAAGTAGGACTCGTAATGGCGAATAATAATGCGAACAAGACCAAAAGAAGCATTCTATAGAACCTGTTTCCACATGACAGGGAGGTGCGATAATTTTTTCTTATATTTAAACTCAATACAGTCGCACGTGGTTTGAATGAAAGCGCTGGAAAACTGAGTTGCTTGTATCATTGACCGCATTCAATATTACTGCCGTTTACCCCCCCCCCCCCCCTTTTTTTTTGCACGTGCGCACGCATGCTATGGCGGACTTCCAATATTGCACGCGTCGCACTTATAATGATGTGTTACTTCAGCCAACAGATTGTCGCGCAAAGCCCTGATACATTGTATTTGCATTGTGTTACTTGGATGTTATCATTTCCGCCTTCTTGTGGTGTTTCAGTGAACTCCCTTTTAATATATTTTGCAACAGCCACCGCTGTTATTCTGACGAATGCCGGTCCTCCGGCCGAAACGTTAAAAACCATTCCTTTTTCGACGTGTGTCCCCCTTTTTTTTCACAAGTTTGACCGGTGTCCAAGAAACTGTTTCTGGCAATATATATATATATATATATATATATATATATATATATATATATATATATATATATATATATATATATATATATATATATACAGAAAATGTAGCAAGGGCGAGGGCAAGGTTAGAGGAGGGAGAGTTTGCACAAATGGATTATGGTTGGTGGGTAGCAAATGAATTAAGAGAGGAGAGAGAAGAACAACACAGAGAACGAATACAATTAAAAAAAATAACAAGGTAATTTTCCCTGCCGCCGTGGGCAACGGGAGCGAAAGAGGGGTCAAAACAAGATATACCCATGCACGTGTTTGACAAGGGCAAAAAGATTAGTCACGCGGAACGAAGAAGTTCCGAAGAAGATATACAAATTCTCACAAAGAGCGCACATCTGCCATTACACCCATTCTGAGAATCCGGGTAAGGTCATTGAAACAGGAGACACGTGGCTTCTGTTGGTGGGAGGCAAGGGTCGCGCCCAAAAGCAGTAGGACAGGCAGTTTCGATAGGAAATTAGTGTACATTGGTATACACAGAGCGGGGGGAAAATAACAAGGTAATTTTCCTTCCCCCGTGGCAACGGCGGTGAAAGAGGGGCCAAAACAAGATATGCCCGTCCACGTGTTTGACATGGTCAAAAAGATTAGTCACGTGGAACAAAAAAGTTGCAAAGAAGATATGATTGGCGCTGGCTACCACCCTCAAGCGTCAGATACAGTTGTAGTAAATATAAATACCCCAGAAAGTGAAGGAGAACACAGTCGCCCAGATAGCCGAATTGGTAAGGCATTCGAGATCTAATCGAAAGGCGTGGGTTCGGTCCCCACTCTGGGCGCGTGTTTTTCTTTCTTTCTTTCTCCCGTAATTGATAATATTAAAAATAATGTAACGTCACTAACGGTAAAAAATACCGTTCCCCTATGCCTTCCTTGGCGTTGTAGACTGCCGGCATTTCTTTCTGTACTTCTTAACGAGCTGCTCATTTCCAAACCCTATTATCATGCGAAAGCTTAGCGAGGGCCTCGGTTCTGGCAGCCTTGATGCCAAGGTTGCATAAGAGGGTTTACCCCCAGTTACCCGCTTATGACAGGCTGTAGACGTTCGCGTCACGCCCCGGGGGTTGAAAAGAAGGTCCCCTTCTCCCCGTGTAGTCTGAGTGGCGCTGGCTACCACCCTCAAGCGTCAAATACAGTTGTAGTAAATATGAATACCCCAGAAAGTGAAGGAGAACACAGTCGCCCAGATAGCCGAATTTGTAAGGCATTCGAGATCTAATTGAAAGGCGTGGGTTCGGTCCCCACTCTGGCAGCGTGTTTTTTTTTCTTTCTTTATCACGTAATTATTAATAAAAAATAATGTAACGTCACTAACGATAAAAAATACCGTTCCCCTATGCCTTCCTGGGCGTTGTAGACTGCCGGCATTTCTTTCTGTACGTCTTAGCGAGCTCCTCATTTCACAGAAAAACACGCACCTAGAGTGGGAACCAAACCCACGCCTTTTGATTTGATGCCGATTTCAGCTTTAGTAGCAAGGGACATTTTGCCGGTATGGAGATCTCGATGAAGAATTATTTTACCTTGTGAACGAGTGGCTGAATAACACGTTGTTACATGTCCACTTGTGAAGAGGGCATGTTTGACACAACAATATTGTGTATCTCCAGTGTGTAAACTGTGGCGTGATATGAAGTTGCAGTAATAAATTATCTTTATGACACACACAGACGAATAGACAAACAGACCAACCGACAGACAGACAGGCCAAGACTGTTGCACTTGAGCAGCCAAGTGAAGGATATCATCTTTAAAACCAGCTGAAAAGAAACTATTCATCCACTGTCCCGCATGCTGCGAACATTGCGCACACGTTCCCCCCATCAACGCCGCTGGCCTGCAAAATGTTACATACACTCAGAAAAAAAAAACTGGCTAGTGCGCGCGAACCCAAAGAGGGAGTTCCCGTTGCGAGTAAGGAACAGGACAGGTGCGAAACGCGTAGTTATGCATATTTCCGTTAAGAGCACGGGCAAAACCTAAACGTACCCGACTTTAACGACTCATTTTTGTACGCGTATGTGTTAGTGTACCACAGCGCTCCACACAAATTCGCTGTACCTGGCGATGTGCCAACGGCGGGCACGATTCGCGCCTCGGTCGAACCAGGAGGCTGTCTCTTAGCCTTCAAACCAGCGTCCGGGCTACTTCTGGTACCAGCGCCACATTCTACTCTGGTGAGCATGGGGAAACATGTTTGACTATGCAATAGTTCATACTAGCGAACATTAGGACAGGGAGAATGCTAAAGAGAAGACGAACCACACGCTTGAACTCCAACTCTGTTTATGCAACATAACCAGGAAAACACCAATGAGTACAGGATATTTGTAGGGGTGAACATAAAAAACACAAAGAAACAAACAAAACATTATCGCTCATATCAGAGACCACTTTACAGCGCCGGCCACATCACATTGCCGAAATTAAACCCGCACATGCGAACAACCTTCATCCATCGCCCATGCAATACCACCCTCCCGTTTCCAAGAATTGAATTCATTTTAGGATAGCGCCACGGATGGTGCACTGATGAAACTTTCTCTTTCTCTTCCTATGAAAAAGGCTTCTACAGTTACTCGCTCGGTTTGAGAGCACGGCCTGTAAATGACGCGTGCCACGAAAAAATCTGGTGTGCAACCAATGCACTTACGGCATTGATCAGCCATGTGGGCAGCATGCATCTGCACATTGACAGCTGCATGGTGTTCTCTCAGCCTTACATTCAGGCACCTGTACGTTTGGCGAATGTACCACTTTGTGTTCGCATATGTGGGTTCAATTTCCGCCATGTGGTATGGGGCGGCGATGTAATGTAGCCTGTGATATGAGAGAGTGCTTTGTTTGTTTTCATGGCGTTTTTAGGATAATACCTTCAAACATCATGTACTTACTGGTGTTTTGCTGTTTATGTAGAATAAATTGAGTTGAAGTTCTATCGAGTGGTTCGTCTTCTCCTTAGCTTTGTCCCTGTCCTAATGGTCGATTGTACGATAAATTTCTTAGTAACCAACTCACCCAACATAGCGCCTAAGTACACATAATTGCGTCGCTACTGGCAAAGCAATGCCGCTGCGCTGTTGGCCTTGCAGGCATTTTAGTTGCTATGACAACATTGTGAGGAGGCGCAGCTTACGTGTTGGAGAAGTGATTCTCTGCCCTCTCATGTTGGTTGGATTCTTCCATCCCAGTTCCCGCCCCGGGATTGCCACCCGACAACAATCGCGCCGCTGCTACCGGCGTGCAGCGAGTGCAGCTACGCTTCTAAGCGTTCGCTGCATGTGCAGTAACGACGCGAGGTGAAATATCACTTCAACACTTGATTAGCGTTACTTGCGGGAACGCCACGTGCGGCAAGACACACTGATACCCAACAGAACACATACAAGGTTTTCTGTCATCCAGCATAGCACACGCACGACACAAGTCCTATAGTTCAGCTCAGCTTCACGGTGTACGAATGAGGTTCTCACCTTTTGCGAACATCCTTAAAAGGCCCTTCGCGTTGCAATTCATCCTGGTGTTCTATGGCGTTGACTTTGCAGCTCCATAATGTCCGAGAGAGCACACACGAGAAATCTCCCACTACATATGTCAAGTGCGTCGGTCTCGCCACATCGCCTTGCGGCAGCAGCAGCTGCCGTGGTGACCGTTTTCGCGCAGGCGCGCCGCGAGTCGTGCCGCAGAAAAGCGGAAAGAAAAAGTTTGACATGAGGGGTGTTTCCCCAGCGCCATTACGTCTGGGTGCGCAATATTAAAACGGAAACTAGAAAATGTAACATCGGTCTTGTTAAACCTTCCGCAAATACGTTCCGCAGTTTGCCAGCACGGCGCCGCCGAGCCGTCTCTCCTTTTTCCATCGCTACGGCTGAAACGAGTCATGCCTCGACGAAGGACCAGCGGCGGACGCGCAGCGAGAGCCGCGTCCAGACGGTGCCAATGAGGAGCCTTTCCTTTCCTTGCCGTGGCGGCTCGGTTGATGAAACCGCTTCGCTTCCATTCGCCTGATTAAAACTGCGGCCAGTCATATTCCTGAATCGAGTGATTCGGGCTGCATAAGGCTGCAAACCGGGGTTTTAAAACCCGCCCGGAAGCAGCAGCGGTGCAGCGGCATCTGATTGAAGGCACTGAATTGAGAAGTGCTATCGTGTTTTACCAGCCATGTACCGCTCTTGCTACCTTTGTTTAGTATATAAATGCAGTTTCAAATCACCGTGGGCTCGACCACTTCGTCTCTCTGCCCTGCGCGGCGTCGATAGCGCACGGACCAAGGGCACATTGCAATAGTGGTGACTGAGCAGGGATGGCGCCAACTGCGTGTGTGTGTGGGGATTCGGGGGGGGCGGGGGGGTTGGTGTAGCGTGTGTCGCTCGCAGTCGAGAGCCACAGCGCACCCAGTTGCTACTGGTGCTTTGCAGCCATTAGAGCACTGTCCCACTGCTCTGCGTGCTCTGTGTACTGGAAAACATTGTTTGCAGACGCGTTTTTCGGAAGTGTGATAGACTGCAGTGACACGACTGTATTGCCCTGTTGGTGCGTATGCTGCTCAGTGGAAATCTGCAGCTGTTAGCTCGAGCAGCGCAGATGAAGTTGAGAGCGATCGATAAAAAACTGCGCTTGATTCCTCTTTCATAGGAATCAGTAAAACACTAAAGTGACATGTGCAGCAAAATCTGAAGCTTATCTTGATTTGCGGGACGACCTCTGCCATGTGGGTGCGCTCGGGGAGCGACATCTTGTTGGCGGGTCGCTTCTGCAAACATGTACTCAGTCATTTTTGTGGCCGATATGACGTCAGTGAAATCATGCTGTATTCCGGACTACAGCTTTCATTTTAAAATATAAAACCCGAAAACCAACAACCCATAGCATACTGTACTCTTTAGTACTGAAGGTTGCTTCTCCGCAAGTAGACCTGTGTGCCGTGGTGCACCCTCTTCAGAACGCTTGCTTGGCTCTACTGGCGTTGCTTCCGTGATGGATATGACGTAAAAGAAATCTTCGTGTACCGGGAATAAAACATTTTCCTGTTAAAAGTGCGGTGGCGTCGGACATGTTTTTTGAGATGTTCCAACACACGAGCCTAAGCGAAAAACCCGGCGTCTGACGTTGGAGTTCACCTTAAAAAATGGCCCCTTCACGACTCCTTCCATAGAGCGAGCTTAAACCAGACAGCAGTTCCTAGCGAGGGGTGGTCGCCCGAACGAATGTAGGGGAAGAACTACCGCCAACACCCACCGTCATTGTCAGCTTCCTCATTGCACGGTGGCATAAACGAGAAGCGGGTCGCCATTCAAAACCAAAACGCTTCTCACTCAGCCAGATCTAAGAGCTTTTTGAGAAAAAATGTGCGGGGCGAAACAACGCGTCGCAAGAGTTCAACTTGACAATATGATGTCCGATTCACAACTCACAAACGTGCTCAGGTGTACTCGGATATTTTATGTTCATTGCAGGGACAAATTACGCCACCACGCCTGCACGGTGAGGTTCCATGCTCACGTGCAAATGGCTCGCACGAACAATTGCCCAGACTACCTCAGAGAAATTTTCAAAACTCGAGCCTAATAAAACCAGATGGGCACAAACACCTTAGAAAAATTATCACTTGAATGCGCAAAGCAGATTGATGTGGCGAATTTCAAGGGCACAAACCGGGCAGTCGTTTTGACGCAATTCACGTAAATTATTCGCGACTCTTTAAATGACCAGTTCGGCTCCCAAAACGACTAAAAAACGTGACGCGCATCATCGGAAACTGCTGCTGAAGACCGAACACTAGCGATTTGAGATGGCATAGTGCATGAATTGTTAGCAGCCCCAATCACCTCTCACATGAAACAACTTGAATGGATCAATCCCAACGAAGCAGCCACACGTTCCAGGCTTTGTATTTGTAAACAAAAGTAACTGCAGCAATCCACCCTTGCCGTGGGAGCAGAGGAACAGCGGCGGCGTTGCCCGCCGGCCCGTCACTCCCTCGTTTCTTTCCCTTTTCATTGTGGCCCCTTAGCGAAGTGACCCTCGAAAAACACGACCCGTGCCAAACCGGGAGTGGAAAAAGGAGAGGCGAAGTCTTCTTTGTCTGATTTTATCTACTTGAGATTGAAGCTGCCCACCGGCAAAGCTAAATGTTTGCGACTCGTACACGCGCAGCCGGACTCCAGTTCGTGATAAAGTTGTTTGCAATACTGTTCTCACGAGCGCATGTACTCACGGGAGCAACCACTCGATAATAAAGTATTCATGAGTAATATACGTATGAGTACTGTTTTCAAAAGGACCATGCACTCATGAGTACTGTGTACTGACCAGTACTCATTCTCATGAGTGCTGTACTCATGAGTATGTGCAGAGGTCAAAACTGTTAGCAACAACACTCGAACGCATTGCTTTCAATACGTGCAGCGCAGCCTGCTGAGAGCCACCGGCATGACCAGCAAAATTAAGGGACGGCGTTGGGGGAGCTAGGCATGCGAAAGCTATTGCCGATGCTTACTTGGTTAGGGGGAGAGGTTCGACGCTGAAAGTGTCTGGCCACGACCGCCGCCAACGCCTGTATTAATATTCTCTGACGCTAATTCCCACCGCACTCTCGTTTTTTTCTTTGGTATTGTTCCGATAGAAAAAAGTTTAAAGTTGAATATTAAACATCTTGGGGCAATTTCTGAGTCAATGCTTATGTTTCCTCCGTTCCTGCACAACCTGGGTTAGAATGGCTGTGTTCGACGCACATTCCGCTTTTTCTATATCTGAACCACACAAAAGGTGAAAACAAGTTTTCACTAGTTATCAGGGTAAGATAACGTTTCTTATATGCTTTAGTGGCGTCATGGTAAGGGACTTTCAGTGTCGAACTTTGCCCCCCCCCCCCCCTAAGTACGGAAACTTCGGCAATAGCTTCCACACGCCATGGAGCCGCAGAGCCGCCTCCTAATCTAGCTGGTCATGCCGGTGGTGCTCAGCAGGCTGCGTATACGTATAGAAGTCCACGCGTTCGCCCGTTGTTAACAATTTTGACCGGTGTACTCATGAGTACTATGTAGTCATGTATAATGTGTACTCTTCAGTACTGACACTAATGAGTACTCATCCCACGAGTACTCCTACGCATGAGTACGGTATTCACGAGTAAAAAACTTAACCCTCTACCCACCCGTTATCATACTCAATCTTGGAAACAGGGTGTGTATTCACTCATCATCCTACTCACTCGTGAGATTCTATCCAAATTAGTACAAATGAGTTTACTAACGAGTGAGTATGCCGACCTATGGATATTTACAGGTGAAAGCTACACAACCAGAAACGGTTACCGTTGGATTCCTTTTCAAGCTCTGGCCGATGGGCTCTCTGTATGTTTAACATCAGGCCACGGAGGTCCTCTCTGGCCTTGGGGGTAGCGATCTCTATTCCATTCGATATTTTCAAAGAACCCCTTTGAAAATGGTCGCTACCTGAAAAATGGTGGCCCCGAAGTTTCTTTTCAACCCGTTTCAGCCATCACTATTCTAAAACATGAAAAAATCTTCATTTTGAGGTTATGGAATCTGCTCAAAAAACAGACCCTCCTTTCCTTCCAATCGAAATTCCAGACCAAAGAACTTTTTGAAGGCATATTTAGAAACCCATTCGCTTCTAAGAAACTTAGAACCGGTGAAGTAGTGACTGAAGCCAACAATCGGCAACAAGTGACTAGCCCCCTGATACAAACCCGTTTGGTGCATCTTGTCGATGAAGGCACACCCTACCATTGCATCAACAGCTCGTAAGGTGTAATTTCTAAAGCCGGTTTGATGAATGAGAGGGAAGCCGAGCTGCTGGATCGCCCGAAAGATCAAGGCATGAAGACCGTGAGCGATATTATCATGAATAGATAATAAAGAAATCCCCACAGGGTTTATTACCTCGACCTGTACCCATTCTAAACTTCCGGAACCGATTAAGGTAGGCTTAATCCGCCGCTGCGGCGTTGCGCACATGCAAAGTCTGCGCAGCTGTTTCAAGTGCCAGTGGTTCATGCACATCGCCAAAACGTGTCGGGGCCAAGTGACTTGCGCCAAGTGTGAATAATATTGCCGTGAACCATGTATGGGTTTGTTTATTTATTGCTTTTTTTTACTTCCGGGCCGCGCCCGGGGCTGTGTTATCTGTGTTCGAAACGAAGCGCGTCTTATATTCTTTACTTTTACGCCGGACAGGGTATCACATTCAGATAAGCAGACTGTTTCGCCCTAACATCACTAGCCCAGAATATTCTTCTGTGATCTACTATGTTCTGGATGTGAATCGACGGTTCCAGAAACTTTCGCACCAAAAGATAAAAGCCTGCAGTGCAGACGCCGCGGCATTCATTCGATGATACTCGCCTGTGCTAGCCCCTTTGTTGACCGCTGATTCTCCGCCTCTGTATTCTTTTGAGTTGTTAGGGGAGCACAAGTTCGCTCCAATAAACTTGTTTCTCCTTCAAGACAACTGCATCGACCTTGGCTTCGAGACATCTGGTGGATGTGCTGGGCACTATGCCTTTATGCTCTCTACGACATCTGGAAGCCAACAAGCCAGTCCAACCAGAGAAAGCCGCCGACTGCAAGGATTGCTACCGAGTTCGGTCTTCTGCCAGAAGGGCCCAAGAAAAGGAACACTGCAACCAACACCTGCTGCAGCCCCAAGAACCGCCACCGTTCCGGGGAGCCCCTGCTGAAGACCCCGAAGAATGGTTGGAGAAGCTGGAGCGCGTCCGCATCTTTAACAGGTGGGACGACGAAGAAACTTTCCGGCATGTCTTCGTTTACTTAGAAGATGCTGCTCGAAACTATGACATCTCTTTGACCGACTGGACTCAATTCAAAAGGAGTTCCTTATGATCTCCTCTACCGTGGTGAGAAAAGAGCGAGCTGCGCTTTTCCTTGAAACTCAAACGCAGCCCCCAACGAAGGAGTCGGGATATTCCATGGGGAGAGGAAGGGACTTTTCCGTCATGCGGACGCTGAAATGACAAAGGAAAAGAAGCTCAGGTTCCTAATGCGAGGAGTGAAGCAAGAGCTTTTTGCTTGTCTAGTCAGTAACCCTCCGAAGACCGTGGGGGAATTCGCGTCTGAGGCAGCCGCGATGGAGAAGACGCGAGAAATTCGAACGAGGCAGTACGACCGCCCTGTCAACGCGCTGTTCTCGGCTACCATCGCTGCCGTTAATGAAAGCTCCGTTACATTGCGAGAGACCATCCGAGCAGTGATCAGGGAGGAGCTTCGGAAGCTTTTTCCAACGGCGCCTCAACCTCAAGTGGCTTCCCTGACTGAAGTAATCGTAGAAGACGTCCAAAACGCACTGAAAACTTCTACGCCGTCGGAAGCACCCCGCGAAACACAAACCATGACCTACACCTCGGCTGTTCGTCAACCCCGCCCTGCTCCAACCCGTCGTCAAGAGGCCGAGCCATACCGCATGCCAATGCCGCCCGCCCGACGCCCTGTAGACCAATACCAGACGCCAAGGAAGGCCGACGTGTGGCGAACGCCCGATAATCGCCCGCTGTGCTACCACTGCGGAGAGGCCGACCACATCTACCGTCCGTGTAACCTTTCAAGAGGCTCGGTTTGCGTGGGTTCTGCGTTGACGCCCCACGCTCCTATACGGCCAGTGCCCTTCGAGATCGAAGAATACCTCTCCAACACCAACCGAGGATCAACCGTTCACCGTCGCCCTACCCGTATCCGTCACCGAACCGCCGCAGCACTGCTGACTTCTCACATGGAAGGTCCCCCAGCCCACGCGTGCGAAACTAAAAGCAGCAACTTCGGGAGGTAAAGTTGCACAACGTAGGAAAAATAAAAACCATCCAATGACGCAGCGACTCGCTGAAGACCATGATTCAAGACATGGCCCGACCCCGACGACCCCATCAAACCCTGACGTGATTCCCGACCACGACGATAGGAAAACGGCATGACCGAACCTGCCAATGAGAATACAACGGAGACCATGACGCAGAGTGCCCGACCGTCAACACGCAGAAGCCGAGAAACAACGCCACGACACACCCGGAACTCGAAGAAGGCTGCGTCCGAGGTTCAGCTGTCCATCGACGGCTTTGAAGTAGTCGCCCTCAGAGACACGGGCGCCGACTACGCGGTCATGAGCGGCACTTTTGCGTCTAAGCTGAAGAAAGTTATGACCACATGGGACGGTCCGCACATTCGCACAGCAGGAGGCATCCTCGTCACGCCAAGTGGAACGTGCACATCGCGCGTCACCATAGACGGCACAATGTACCCTGCGACGTTCGCCATTTTGACTAACTGCTCCCGTGACGTAATTCTTGGAATGGACTTTTTGACGGTTCACTGTGCAATAATTGATCTACAGACAAAGTCCATAACTTTTTCCACCGATCACTCCATGACGCGAGAACCGAACCCCGGACACCGTGCTGCTTTAAGGATCGCCGGTGATCATGTCACACTGCCGCCCCGCGCAAGCTTGATGACCACCGACTACTGTGAAAATCCTGTTTCTGACGTCGACGCTCTCGTGGAGAGTGACCAAAGCTTGTTCCTCGACCGCGGTGTCTCCGTTCCAAGAGGCATTGCGCGCTTTACGCAACGCCAATCCCAAGTTTTGGTCACTAATTTCAGCGAGGAATACCAGCATTTAAAAAGAGGCGCTGCAATTGCGTACCCCGAAGAAACGCAAGAAGCAAGTGACGTGATCGCGGTTGCCGACTTTGAACGTGCACCCGAAGAGACCTTCAAGCTTCCGAATCCCTTCGGCGTGAATCCGGCGTTACCACAAGAAGAATAGAAAAAAAATTATTAGATTTGCTGCATCGCTACAGAGTGTTTTTTGTCGAACTCAAAACTACGTCAGACACCTCTGGCGAAGATGGAGCCCGACCGAAGATGGAGCCCGACCTACCCGACAGTCACCGTACCGCATCTCTTCACAAGAGCGGGATGCCATCCAGTCTCAAGTCGACGACATGCTCAGCGAAGACATTATACAGCCGTCGAAAAGCCCCTGGGCTGCCCCGGTCGTACTCGTGAAGAAAAAAGGCGGCACATTATGGTTTTGCATTGACTTCCAGCGACTGAACAAAATCACCAAAAAGGACGTATACCCCCTCCCCCGATTCGACGATGCCCTCTACCACCTCTGCCACGCGAAGTACTTCTCATGAATGGATCTGAAGACCGGCTACTGGCAAATTGAAGTGGACGAGGGAGACCGAAAGAAGACTGCATTTATAACCCCGGACCACCTAGACGAGTTCAAGATGATGCCCTTCGGGTTGTGCGCGGCGCCAGCAACGTTTCAACGAGTCATGGACACGGTGCTAGCTGGCCGGAAGTGGCACACCTGCCTCGTATACCTTGACGATGTTGTGGTATTCTCCCGAACTTTCGACGAACATCTTGCAAGGTTGCAGTCTGTACTCGAGGCCGTCCGTACGTCGGGGTTAACGCAGAAGCCTGAAAAGTTCCGCTTCGCGTACGAGGAACTCAAGTTTTTGGGCCATATCGTCAATGCCGCGGGAGTCCGGCCTGGTCCGGCGAAGACTTCCACCATACCAAACTTCCCAAGACCGAAACATACGAAGGGCGTGGGGAGACTTCTCGTTTTATGCGCATACTACAGGCGCTTCGTCGCAAACTTCGCCCGTATTCCACAGCCAATCACCCGCTTGATGAAAGATAGCACCCCTTTCAGCTGGGAAAATGCCCAAGAAACAGCCTTCTGCGAGCTGCAACAATGCCTGCAAAGCCCGCCTGTGCTCGCGCATGCTGAAAAGAAAATGCACACGGGCGCCAGTGATATAGGCTTCTTTGCCGTCCTCGTAGAAAAGCAAAGCGGGTGCGAGAAAGTAATCGCCTATGCCAGCCGTGGTCTGTCCAAGGAAGAACGAAACTACTCAGCCTCTGAGAAAGAGTGCCTCGCTATTATAACGGCCATTTCAAAATTTCTCCCATACGTGTATGAAAGACCATTTAAGGTTGTGACAGACCACCATGCGCTGTGTTGGCTCGCCAATTTGAAGGACCCCTCTGGCCGTCTTCGTAGGTGGACCTTGCGCCTGCAAGAATTCGACGTTACAGTAGTTTATAAATCCGGGAGGAAACACTCCCACGCCGACAGCGTGTCCCATGCCCCCGTCGACCCACCACCACAAGACTCCGATGAAGAGAGTGCATTTTTCGGAGTCGTGACTGGGAGCGACCTGGCCACCCAGCACCGTGCCGACCCCGATCTACGCGTCATGATAGACTATTTCCAAGGATGCTGCGCCGCCGTGCCCAGGGCCGTCAACCGCAACTTTCCTGCATTCAGCCTGAAAAACTCCGTCCTCGTGAAGAAGAATTTCAGCCCCGGAAGGAGAGCAAATTATCTTCTTGTGATCCTGGCAGATCTGCATGACAAAATATTGGAAGCGTTTCACGACGACCCGTCTTCCGGACAATTAAGCACTGCTCGCAAAATTGGGAAAATGAAGGCGAAGTACTATAGACCCCTCCTTGCATCTGACGTCACCCACTACGTCCGGAGCTGCCGTGACTGCCAGCGACGAAAAACGCCACCGACGAGACCCACCGGACTTCTTCAACCGATCGCCGTCCATTCTTGGCCCTTCCGACAGATTGAAATGGACCTTCTGGGTCCGTTCCCTACATCCCGATCCGAGAACAAGTGGATTGTTGCAGCGACAGACTATATGACGCGCTATGCAGAGACCGCCGCACTTCAAAAGGGGACTGCACAAGAAGTCGCAAAGTTCTGCATAAGCCAAGTTGTGCTGCGACATGGAGCCCCAGAAGTCCTAATCACGGACCGCGGAACAGCCTTTACTGCTGAGCTGATGCAAGGGATATTACGCTACAGCAACAGAGATCACCGAAGAACGACGGCGTACCACACCCAAACGAACGGACTAATGGAACGCCTAAACAAGACAATCGCGGATATTCTTTCAATGTACGTCGACGTTCAACATAAGACTTGGGACGAAGTGCTACCGTATGTCACCGTTGCGTACAACAGGGCTATCCAGAAAACTACGCAAATGACGCCGTTCAAGCTTGTCTATGGAAGACGGCCGACTACGATGCTTGACGCCATGCTTCCGCACGTTGAACACGACATCAACGCCGACGTCCAAGGAACGTGCAGAGAAGGCCCGCCAGCTGGCTCGAGTTCGTACAACAGACCAGCAGCAGGTGGATGCCGGGCGCTACAACCTCCGACACCAAAACATCGAGTACCACCCTGGGGATCGTGTGTGGGTTTGGACTCCAATCTGTCCACGCGGACTAAGTGAGAAGCTTCTGCGACGGTATTTCGGACCCTACCAGATTCTACGACGTGTCGGCCAACATATCCTACGAGGTGATCCCCAATGGTGATTCGGGAATATCACGGCTACGCACGCCGCCCGAAGTCGTCCACGTAGTTCGCTTGAAAGCTTACTATGAAACCTTTCTTTTTTTGTTGTTCATTTGAACTGTGTTTTATTTTAGCATCGGGTCGATGCACTCTTATAAGGGGGGTACCGCGAACCATGTATGGGTTTGTTTATTTATTGTTTGTTTTTACGGCCGGGCCACGCACGGGGCTGTGTTACCTGCGTTCCAAATGAAGCGCGTCTTCCATTCTTTACTTTTATGCCGCACGGGCTATCACATTCAGATAAGCAGACTGTTTCGCCCTAACGTCCCTAGCTCAGAATAATCTTCTGTGATCTACAACTTTCTGCATGTGAATCGACGTTTCCAGAAACACTTGCGCCGAGAGATAAAAGCCTGCAGAGCAGACGCCGCGGCATTCGTTCGACGACACTCGCCTGTGCTTGTCACTTTATTGACCGTTGATTCGCCGCTCGCCTCCTCTGTATTCTTTTGAGTGGTTAGGAGAGCACAAGTTAGCTCCAATAAACTTGTTTCTCCTTCAAGACAACTGCGTCGTCCTTGACGTCGGGAAAAATATCGACACCCCACCGATAATTGCTGCTCAGAATAATTCCTCTGCATCAACTTCTAGGGTCTACACACAGCCTACATCAGAAATTGTGAAAGTTTAAAAATATACAAATAATAAACACCCAGTTCACAGAAAAAAAACTTTCCGGGAGGTGCGGAAGAGGTTCGCCTCTTTCCTCCGGATTGTCGGCCTTCGACATTCGTCTGTTTACGGCGGCTTCTGAGATCAGCGAGACTGATCTGGTCCGGCCCCGCACCGTGCTGGATTTGGACTTATCAGCGTAACAGCTACTGCGCCGCCTTTAGTGCCAGGCGTGATGGCGGTGGCCGCAAATGCCTTTGGGAGCAATGCCGCTCTTTCCGTTGCGAATTCACCAACCCCAGTAAAGATGAGAGCACTGACGAGATAGGCACGCGGCAGCCCACAGAAGCTTCCATTCTCTCCCAACTGCCTGCGCCGCCAATGGCGATCCCAACGCCAATGGCGTTGGTGGCTGCAATGAAGGATGCTAGAAAGTTTGGTAATTCAAAGTTCCCCGGTCTACCGGGCGCCCGCAGGACTTATGATAATACAATAAATGTGGGTCCTTTCTGTCGGCCGTGTCGCTATTAGAAATGTGTTCTTTCAACCAAATCTCTAGAGAAGACAAAATCCTCCTCCAAGAAACACAGCCCCAAAAGACCTTACATAAAAAATCACACTCTAGTAACTGCGAAGATATACTCACGCGAAACATACTTCTTCATTAGGACTGCAAAGGCCTTCGGAAATCTCTTGTTGGTGTGTACGCTATACAGCATTCACATCACCAACCATCATGTTTGTGCAAAACATTGAGCTTCAACGCCAGTAGCTCAAATTTCTCAAGGGTTACATGCTATTCAGAAAGTGCAAGGATGGTTGCTCAAACTTTTTATGCAGGTGCCGTCGTCACCCAAAAATGCTTAGCTTGTCATGCCAATGACTTAAATCCTGTGCTTGAGGTTATAGGAATTGAAACGATAGTATATCACAGGCCAGCATTTTTATGTTCTCTTATTCATTCATCTGCCCGAACCATTTATCCTGATAGGTGACCGGAATGTGGATAAAAACTTTGGGGCGTTTCCATCGCATATGCCAGAGGTCGTGTGATCAAACATTCTTTCACATTATAAAAACTATCTTCTTTGTTCAGTCACAAACAGCCAACGCACCATAATATAGGATACATCACTTACTCACATCTTGCTCTTTCCACCTTTTGATTTGGAGATGGCCAACAACCAACATGGTACTTACGAAACCCCTCCGTTATTATTATACATAGGGAAAGCGCCCAATCCTAACCGTTTCAAATTAGCTTCAATGACGTAAGAGGGAAATCGAATAGAATAGATGTACAGATATATCGAATCTTCCCCAAACACAACTTAAACACCTTACCCTAAAAAGCTATCTAACTACTCTCGGCGCCCATCCTCGATACCATTGAAAGTCCTTTCCCCAGGTGCGCAGTGCTCCGCGCAACACATGAAGGCCGGTGTGCGTGCCCCAGAGGGCCACAATAAATTGTGGGTGTCCTTCGCCGATATCCAACTTTGGATAATTATATTGCATTCAAACGGCCAAACAGTCTTGGGAAGCGTACGTGCTGTCAATAAAAAACAAGGTTGGTGCTCCTGTCTAACATCCATAAATTCAAACATAGCACACGGAAGGTAGGAACCAAAATTTGTTAAAATTAGGAGAACCTACACAGCCAGCCCCTGGGCAGCACCACAGGGGTCACAACCGAAGGCTAAGGTAGCCTACACACAAAACACATTCAACATGACTGCAGTTTTGCTCACGACACACACACTTTCTCGAGACAATGCCTTTTGTGAAAAGAGCAAACCTACGTGACACGGACTCATTACGTCGCTGTTTTCACGACGTGAGATTCTGGCTACTCTGAGCACGTGTAATCCCACAGCTCAAGGTACAAACATCATCACACATACAATAATAGAACACCAAAACGCAAACAACCTTTTAACATTTCTCCACTTACACAGCACGTTATGGCTTTTGGAAAGCATTCGAATGTGTTGGATGAAGGCCACACAAGTGGCTTTCCTGGAGGAAGGGACGCACTCTGTCATCTGCAAGCTATCTACCAACTGGCGTGACAGGGTACCTCTGCAAGCTCTTGGGGAAAATATTAAACAGTACAATGTGTCCTTTCTAGAATACAAATTTCTTCTGTTGAGCTGCAAGGCAGGCGACAGGGCCAAGCAATACACCACTGATCAGCTGGTTGGCTTCGAAGCCTATAATAGGGATGGCTTGATATAAAAAAAGACTATATGCCGCATGGCATTACGAGACTGATACGAGACGATAATACTTTATTTCTTTTTGCGTCTCTTTGCCCTGTGTTGTCTGCGTGCCATTAGAGAGTGTGTCGTCAATATACGGATCAGCATCATCATAACCAGCTTATTTATCAAGCATGGCATGACGCCATTTTTAAACTGTGAAGAAATAATTCATAAAATTTTAAATCAATTTGTTATTTTGTTGTGGGATTTACTCAAGACGTAATTAGGATACCCTACAGATATGTAAAAATGTATTCCCTAATTGATCTCTGTTATCATTTTTTCAGCAGGAAGGTATTCAATCAACTATACAAACTTTTCTATGGCCTCATTTATAAGGAATGGGTTGCGAGAGAAGTAACAGTAGACAAGAAAAAAATTCAGAAACGTACTAGTAGTCCAAACTGAAAAAAAAGAAAAGGATCTGTTGTTCAGTAGGCACTTTTTCAATTGTTCGTTTATACAAACACTGCATTTATGTTTTAAATCACAATTATACGCTGCCAGTTCTTGGGTGTGCAGAATACATTTCAAAATAAAACGACATATAACTCCCTAATACCTTGCTATTACAGAAGTAAAACTGTTATATGGTAAAAAGTAAAATACCACGTGCTTCAAACATTACTCAAAAAAAGGGTGGAATACATTTACAAATAGTTCAACTGCTTTTGTTTTAGAGATTACTCCTAAGAAAGAAATTGCGTCCACCTGCACTTGCTGATAGACTTCGGAGATTTCATTTGACAGCCGGTGCCCGCAGTGCACCTTGTGTATTCAAGGTGGCGGTAGTGGCGACACCTCAGACACTTGGACCCTCCCATGCCCTAGGCTCTACGTGGCTTGGCCGTGTATAGAAAAGGGCTACCTGTTCGCTGAAAAAAAGCAAGGTTGTTCTGAACCTTCATCGCCCCTTGGCAGAGTCGAAACGCCACTTTTACGCGCGCTGCCCGTTAACTGTGCCCCCAGTCTGACCCGACCTTGGGGGAATCAGCCAGTCGCACTTTCGTGAAGTCTTCATTCTTTTCCTTTCCTATTTTTTCCCCAACCCTGCCCGGTCACCTTCTCTGCTCCTTAATTCTTCGTATTTTCTCCAAGCGGCGAATGTAAACCCTCTGCAAAGACAAAACCCTAGATTCCCAGCATAGAGTTATATCGCCCCTTACAGTTAGCGTGTTCCGGAAAGCCACATTCTCTTGTTGGGCTTAGTAGTGGGCGACGGGCCTTGCTACCGAATTATTTCTATTTTTATAGCTTCGTTCTCCACCCCCCACCTTAAGAGCACATCGGACTTCAAAAAAGGGCCGCACCAAAATAATGCAACTTCTAATATGGAGCACAAGTTTCTGAAAATTCCTACTAGTACATTCTATCGATGAAACTAAGCCAATGAACAATCAGTGTTTCTCATTGCGAAAGCATAAAGAACATTGTAGGCAATGAATACGACTAAAGGAAGCTTACATCCGATGACCTCCTTGCTGAGGAAATGAGACAAAATCAAAGTGAGAATCTGCTTAAACAGGAAGCAATTGCTGACCTGGCAGTAACTGTAACGAAACACCGCACGAGGAAAACCAATCAAGGTGTTATATGCGAGAATGAGCTGCTGAATAAGACTGAAGCTGACCTCCTTGAGGGGCTGTAAGACCAAGGTGTAGTCGCGGTTCAAAGAATAACCATACGAAGAGACTGAGAGTACATCCCAACAAAACACATTACCTTAACTTTAGCAAGTACCACCCTGCCTGAGACGGTGAAAGCCGCTTTCATAAGGGGCAAGGTGCGGCCATACATTCAGAATTTTAGATGGTGCTAGAAGGGCCAAAAGTACGGCCATTGAATTCAAGCATGCGGGGGCAAGTTGAAATTCACCAAGTGTGGCGACAATGAACCCTCATGTGATAGTTGCCAGAGTGCAACAACGAAGTGCCCGAAGTGCAGCGGCGCACACCTGCATACGTTTAATCCTGTCCCACTTTCGAAAAAGAAAAGGAAATATTACATATTAAGATTACTGAGAACATCAGCTTGATTGGAGCGCTCCGGAAAGGCCGGCGTGTTTAAGGCAGCGTCAATGGAGATGGCACCCGCCGGGGGTTTGAGCGTTATCTGGTTTGTACAGCGACGCAGTGTAGCCTTGCTCCTGTACCGCCATCTCTTCCCCCAACTGAGCGGCTACCGATCCTTTCTACAATGCCCGCAGAGGATCTGGCTGCCGCTCCCTCTCCTAAGGTTCCTTCTGTAACCTCGACTCGCCACAACGTCCGCGGTTCCGCGGTTGTGGTAATTTCCAACACAACCGAAAGCCATGCCGCACCCCATATTCCATCGCCCACCTCTGATATCCCGGATTTTGAGGTGAGCATGAATATTGGTGGCTGGATTCCTCTGCCTCGTCTCACGGACCGGGATCGACGCCACAAGCTCGTGCGGTCGGCCGATGTACCAATTGTCTTGTGGGGCGCTCCAAAGAGCCCGGCTCATCGGCTGCTCGGGGGGCAGCGCTTGAAGCAGTGGTTGCTGTGCCGTCTCCTCCACCACCTTATCAGGCCTAGAATTGCAGGATCACAAAGCAAGAAATAAATGAACATAACACGTATACACAAGCTCTGATTTCTCAAATGAAATCTGACCAAAAGCATAATGCCATGGAAATGTGGAGGCTTGATAAAAAATTAGGATGACATTTATAAGATCATATCAGAACGCAGTCCAGATATAATGCGTCTTGAAGAAACTCGCGTAAACTCGAAACAAAAACTTTTTCTTACACAGCACACTGTTTTTCGTGAAGACAGACATGGCTGCACCCACCTCTGTGGTTTTGCTGCTATAGCTTTGAAGTAGTAAATTGCATGCCATCATATAAGCGTATGAGCGTGCATGCTATTCTTGAGCCCGTTGCTTCCAGATCAATTTGTTTTGGTGGGCTGACGACACTCTGCTCTTTAAATGTCCCTACAGATTTCCATCTTGAGGATGCTGTGTTTCAAATTTTGATAAATCAGCTCCGACCCCCTATCATACAAGAAGGTGATTTTAATGCCCATGACGAGCCGTGGGCTTCTGCACGTGCAGATGCACGCACAAAACTCTGACATACAGAGAAAGACAACCTTTATTAGAAAAGGATGACCACTGGTCATGATGGGCGGAAGGAATAGGGAGGGAGGGTAAGAGGAAATGAATAAATACTGGTCGTTCTCAGTAAACACAATAACTGGGCCACTTCTTGGAACCTGCAGTGTATGGGCCAGTTCGTGGTGATCACAGTAGGGTATGTGCAGGTTCGCCAGTTCGTTGGGGGGCAGGACCCACTCAAACAACCCGTTCTAGACGGCTTTTTATGGAATAAACTGCTATTTCATATCTTAGTTGTGCATCACTTTGTTGTGGATCGGGATATGGTTGGGGCGATTTGAATGTACATGGCCTGGCGAAAGCTGGGCACCGCAAAACTAGGTGTGTGAGGTGTGATGAAGTGGTGGTACGGTCGCAACGACATCGAGGGGGCAGTTGAGGGGTATTCCAATTGCGAACTGTTTCGGGTATGTAGACTGAATTTGCAATATATATCTTAAGAAAAAATTTAGCCTGACCGGGCCCCGGAATTGGATGTAAGCGGCTGAAGTAGCCAGCTGGAATTAGGGCTTTTATACGGGTGCATTGCTCCTTCTTGCCCTGGTGAATGCGCATCGCTGTGGAGGCAAGGGGGACCCGGACGGCCTTACCCCAGGCACCAGTAGAGGATAAGAGGGGGAACTCTCCGGAGCGGTCACATCGGCTGCCTGGTTGCCTGAAGAAAGTTGTACGTGACCAGGTACCCAGTCGAGGCAAATGTTGGTGTTGCTCCGTCGGAGGAGTACAATTTATACAGAATTTCGTGGATGATAGGGTGGGTAAAATATACGAACGCAAAGATGTGAGGGTCCCGTAAGAATCTGTAAGAATGCGTATGCATGGCGGTAGAGGTGGGTCACAGTCAAAGGCGATATCTGACACTGCGTGGTTAATAGCCTACAGCTTACAATCGAGGGTATAAAGTTCTCTGCCAAGTATCGTGGTGTACCCTGAGAGAACCGGAGTCTCAGGGCATGTCTAAGCAAGGCCGGCGCCATGGTGGGTTACGTTTGCGTCCGTGAAAATGTCCAGCTCATTCTGTGAAGGCGATGCCTTTTTGGCGTCGGATTCGCCACTGTCGGAAGAGCATACTACTACGGTCTATAGGTTTCCTACTAAAAGGTTTCCTTCGTGCTACTACGCTCTATAGGTAGAAGTATGATGTGCTGGTCGCCGCCAGGGTGCTATGTGCACTGCGTAATCGGGAAGTACTGGTGGCGTTCAGGCGACCCACTCTGCTAAGGCGTGTCCCTGGTGTGTAACGGGTATTTTGAAGTCCGACTGGGCTTTGGCGTCCCGAATGAGTGCTTCTATAGGAGGAAGAGGTACAGCTTGCTCCAGTTTACCAATGGGTGTGTGCATTGGTAAGCCAGTGACTGTCCTGTGGGTCGCCCGTTGTGGCACCTGAATGTTTTTGATGTTGGCCTTGTTAAGGTCGTAAGCCGTTGCACCGTACGTGAGGGTGGCCCCAGTGACAGTCCTGGCCATATCAAAGGTGGCTTTCTGCGATGCTTCACCATAATTATTAGACCATCAAAGGATATAGTGCAGTGTGGCATTTTTTTTCAGCGCTTAATCTTTCCAGCCAAACGCCAGGACTGTTTTTGTTTCATTTGGAAGGCGTAGAAATATAATCGACTCACTTTTAGCAGATAAATCGAAGTTGAACATGTTGGCTGCAATTTCTTGGGGCGGGTCAGAAGGCTTACAACCATATACTGCCAGAAATTCCATTTTTTTCAGGTTCGAGTTGCAGACTTAGCTGAGCCGGATTGAGCTCAGGGATATTACCCACGCTTTGTAGCTCAACAACAAGGCCCTCTAAATATTCGAAGTTGGCCGCTTCCATCCAGATTGTGGTATCAATGGCGTATATGGTGAAGAGGGCGCTTGAGTCAATTTCAATTTGTCGAGCTACTCTGGTCATGACCAGGTTGGAAAGTAGAGGGCTAAAATCAACCCTTGGGGAATACCGTGGTGTAGGTAGTAAGCCGTGGGTTTCCATCCAGGGTGCGAACCTTGAAGGCGTACAGGCCGCCTTTGGAGAAATGCTCTAGGCCAATTTTGCGAGCGGGCACTGGAAGCGAGTTTCTCTAGAATGAACGGGTAGCTAACGTTGTCAAACGAAACACCCTTCGCAGATCAACCGCCTTGGTGAGGTCAGGAGTGCCGCAACGGTAGTAGGGGTGGTTAATCACCCTGCGCCGGAGCAAGAGGCTTTCATGCGTGCCAACATTTGGCGGGAAGCCTCTTTTGGGTGGGTGGAAATACGGTTGGACATATTCTAAATAATTTGTGAGCCCAGTGTTGATATGTCATTCAATCGATTTGCAACTGACGAGGGTGAGGGAGATGGGCCTAAGGTTCTTGATTTCACTAGAGGACTTGTTGGGTTTGGAGTTAGGAAAATAGCTGTTATTTAAAGTCGTCTAGCACTTGCCTGTGCTCCCAGGGCCCATTGATCTGACATAAAATTTGTTCCAAGGCCTCAGACGGGTGGTTTCGGAGGTGCTGCCACGTGATACCGTCACGACCGGGCGCAGAATGAGGCCGTCTATTGCACATTGCGATGCGTAGCTCGGCCACGATATAATGTGGCTCCAAGTCAGGGTCAGGCTGATGAATATATATATATATATATATATATATTTTGAAGTGGAGTGGGTGGAGAGGTGGGAGCAGGGGGACATAAGGTATTTATGGGTCGCGGCTCCACTGTTGACGGGTTTGCGCTGAGGGTTACGATAGCGAAAAGAGGGTTTCATTTGGCAGCCTTCTGAGTGGGGCTGCAGTGAAGACGCCGAAGGGCCTGTTAGCCTCTCGCGTGTATGAGGGCGTCACAGAGAGTTGTGCAGTGATATTGCTATAGCTTTTTTTGATAAGATATAATAAGCTGGAACTGTTTTTGGATCTTTTAGAGATTTTGCTGGCATTTTCCTATATATCTGTAGCTGCGAGTGAGCTAAAGTAACTTTTTTCAATGGTTAGCGATTTGGATGTCCATGTGAGGTGTTTTGTCGCACATTAGATGTCCTCCTGTGCCCGGGCAGATGTTGTCGTGTTTAGGGAGCAAAAGTCTCTCATTGTGGTTGTGGGAGATGCACTCGTTATAGCATCCTGAAAGCTATCCTAATCAATGCGCTTCATGTTACTTCGTAGGTGGATCTTCTTCCAACATACATGGATTATTATTGGGAGATGATCAATGCCCCAAGTTGTAGAGAACGGTAACCACTTGCGGGTATCGCCTGGAGTAGCCCAGTTAAGGTCGGGTATAGTACCTTGCTAAAAAACAGGAAGGCCAAATCAAGTGGTCTTGCCTGGGTCATCGCTTACAATGAGATTTGTGGCCCCTCGACGTCCTCTAGAGCTTCTTCACGAGAATGAGCGTGGGCATGTCCCCATGTCGTGCTCTGTACACTGAAGTAAGTCGCCACCTAGGAGGATGGGGGCACCGTGAAATTGGGCCATGAGAGCAAGAAGCCAGGTGAAAGCGCAATTAGGTTTTGTTGAATTTAAAGGTTTGTAATCGGCAGCGGCCGCAATAACAGCCTTATCGCTAGGTAAGCGGGTTTGCACCGCTACGCTTCATGGATGTTGGAGTTTAATTTACTACAAAGAAATTGCTGGGTAGCTACGGCGGAAGGCACCAGAACTTCAGTGTAACCGACGAGAGCAGAAGTGGTAGGAGAATCACGGCAGATGTGATGAAGTATAGAGGCGTATAAAACGTGACATACCGTGCTTCGTGAGGGGTACAGCGCGTTTCTTGGAGGACAATATAGAGTGGCTGAATTTGTATAAGTTTTTGTTTAGGGATGGTTTTTTGTTTGCTGTAACTTCTGCAGTTCCATTGTAAGGCATGTGCGGAGTACCTATTGTGGATGTTAGGTTGGTCTCGATGGGACTTTGCGAGGGGGCTTTTTAGGGGGCTCCTTCTTGTGCAGTTTCTTAATAACAGATTCAAATATGATGCCGATCTCACTGAGTTAGGTGTCAAATTTTCCTGGTATTTTTTTCGATCTGCCTGGCGCACGAGAGGCTCATAATTAATGTTCATGTGGACAGTCTGGAGGGCAAGTTGAAGAGGCAAATCGTCGAATGACTTGGAGGTTTTTGTGAGCTTCATGCTCGGCTACAGCTTGGTCGGTTTTTGGAGATCAGATGAAGCTTCGAGTTATACTTTGCGGGAGGCATTGGTCTGTGAGGAGGTGGCTTCTGAGCTCTTGGTTCTCTGTGCGGAGTTGGCGGTTTTCAGTTCGCAGCTGTTGAATATCGGAAAGCAATACAGCCAGCTGCGAATGTATGGAGGCCAAAGCTGCAGACTGGAGCTTACTGGAAGTAGATGCGATGGCGTCATATTATTCCACCGATGAAGTAGTTCAAATACACCGCGCAATGCATCGTGCTGAGGGTTGTTGGCTGGTTGCGTATGGATTCTACTGGGGCACTTGGGGTTGAGCGCAATGTGTCCAAATTCCTTACAAGAAACATTAAATCTGAGGGCCACAACCATCATGTTCCCAGTGTGTTTTGCCACAAGAGTTACAAGGTGACTCTGCCGGGCAGGAGCGAACCATGTGTCCAACGTTTTGGCAGTTGTAGCAAACTAGCCTCTTGGGTTGGTACAGGGAGACTTTCAGAATGGACATATAAAAGTCGACTACCTTTGGTAGCGAAGGGTGCCGAATCGGAGGAAGGCATGGTTTGTGCGGTCGAGACGGGTACAAGAAAAGGTATTGGCCTGCTGACTGTGGAGCCACTGGAGTGTTTCTTTGCTGCTTTCATTGGGCTCTATTGTGATGATTCCTCTGGAAGTTTTTGGCTTGTAGGGAGACGGTTGGATTTTTTCAGGAATATTTTGATTGGCACGTTTCAGGTCTAATTCGAGTGACGTGATGAGGAGTAGTCTCGATGCATGCGTGTTATCATAGACTAATATGTAAACACCATGGCCTATGGTGTAATATTTGTAAACAGCGAGTTCAGCTAGAAATGGTAGGGGGCAGTTGTTCAAATGAGATGTGCGAAAGTATGCTTAGGAATTTCGTTAACACTGAATCTGGTGAGTGTAGTAGCACAAGTTGAAAGCGTGGTGTACTCATCCAGTCGTTGTTAAGTACTTGATATTCAGCTCGTTTCGTGAGTAGACACCACTGTCGCACTGCTTGCCCGGAAGATAGCAGGGTCGCTGTAGGAGCTGACTGCGATGGGTGCGGTTGCATGGTGTATGTCTTCCGAGTAGTTTTCTTTGAAAAATTCTTGCTGTAATCAGGCACATGCCTTTAGAACAAAAAACACCCCACGCATTTAAGCACAACACACAACAGATTCTCGGGTATTGATCTGGCAATGCTCTCGCCTGCTCTCTCGTCTTTAGTACAGTGGAGTGGACATGCCAATTTCTATGGCAGCGACCATTACCCTATTAAATAACTGCTGTGGAAAGCCCTTCGATTCCAAGACAAACAAAACGTTTACATGCAGATGGAGCAGATTGGAAAAAAATTAAGGAATAATTGTGTCCTATGTATCTTTAGAACAATTAGGTATCAATCAAGAAACAAAAATATTTATAGCACACGTAATGGATACTGCACAGTGCTCTATACCACATACTCCATGCAAAGAAAATCAAGCGAAGGCCTTCCTGGCACGACGAGTGCAAGACTGCCCAGAAAGTGCGAAACAAAGCGTGGACGGCCCTTAGATGTTACCCAACAAAAGAAATTATGATTGAATTTCAACGTGCAAAAACGAAGTGCACGAAGATTGGACAAGTGCCCAAAACTTAGAGTTAGGAGACATTTCTTATATCAATTACCTCAAACACTGACACACACCAAATTTACAAGAAAATAGCGCAATACAAGGAAGTAACAGAAAACCCAATCATTTGTGAGTACCGCTGGAGACACGGTTGAGGATTATGCCAATGCTCTTGGTGAGCAATATGAAGGTGTCTCGAGTTCTGCACACTACAGCACCCATTCCTCACAACCCGAAAACATGATTGAACTACAGCCACTACGAAATAAAACATAACGGAAGGCCAAAAAGTGTATATTCACAATGCATGGCCTAGCTGTTGCACTTTCAACGTGTAGTAAAAAATACCCCAGAACCTGACAACATTATTTATAAAATCGCAACATGGCCATAAAGACACAATGGAGACAATTCTATTCCTACTAAACAACATACGGTAAACTGTAGGCTTTTGGTGTCCCAATCATGAAAGAAGGAAACGACACTTCTTAAGCAGATAGGTACAGGCTAGTTTCAATAACGAGATGTCTGTGTAATGTTTTAGAAAAAAACGATACACAGACGCGCAATGTATTTCTTAGAATATAATGGAATTTTAGACAGCTGTCAGTCGGGCTTCCTGTTGGAAAGGTCCATATATGACAGTCGGTTAGAATTGGAAGCTGAGACGAGAGATGCATTTGTACATAAATAGCACTGTGTTTCTATATTCTTTGACGTGGAAAAACCCAATGATACCGTAAGGAGTCAAGGCATTTTACGTGACCTCGCTGCGTTTAACATTTGCGGCAATACGTTTTATATCTTGAAGAATTAAGTCTCTCACAGGACAATTCGAGTCCAGCTTGGCACTCTTTTATCACGAGTGTTCACTCAGGAAAACGGTGTGCCACCGGGAAGTGTTCTTAGCTGCACAGTTTTTATTTTTAAAATATTAGCTTGAAGAATGTTTTACCCAGCTGACTTTTTATTCTCTCTAATAGGTGGATTGGCGAGAGACAGGTCCAATTGGAGTGAATAGACTCTGGAGGTGGGTGGATCAAAAAGGTTTTAAGGTAAATGAAGACAAAACTTCCTCCTGAAATAAACACACACAGCACGCAAAACAACAGGACGAAGGACGGAGGGATGTATAACACAAGCGCTGACTCTCAACTACCTGCATTCCTTCCTTCCTTTTCTTCTCAAAACTACGAGGCATTCGGCCAAATCTATTGGTCCCACTGGACGGAAAGCAAATTCCAGTGAAAATGGAGCAGAGGTTCTTGTGCATTTTGCTGGATGAAAAGTTAAGCTTCATATCCCAAATAAAAAAACAGACAAAATGCATGAAAGCACTTAACATTTTAAAAGTTATCTCACGCCAGTCATACAGGAAAAACAGAGCTTTCGTACGGAATATTTTCAATAGTCTTATCAGATCTAGGCATTACTATGGCAGTAGTCTATCAATCAGCCTCAAAGGCCGCTCTTAAACATGTTCTCGCAGTGTACCCCCTGGGCCATAGATTACCGACGGGTTCTATCCGAACAAGCCCTATAAAAAGCCTGTACAGAGAATCTGATATGTGGTCACTGGAACATCAACGAGCCTTAACACCCTTGTTATATGTAGTGTACGGCGAGGGAAGACGCCAAATAAGTCAGCAGGTGTAGCAACAGTCTTGGTTTTATTCCGCCCATTGGTGACTCGACCGAACATGCCACTAGTGGCGATGATTATCTACAGAAGATGATTATAAGGGCTGTGCACAGATGAGAGACTGGTTCTACCAAATGAAAGTGATTGGCTACAGCATATATGAGTGTCCTACAGCGCAGCAAGTGCTCAATAATGTTGAATGCGATCACAAACGATCGCACTATCTCCCCTCCCAACTGTAAGGGACGTCTTGGTCGCAGTGAGATATGGTGTGCGCTAGTTGTATCATTTCACGCGGGAGCCGTGAACGATTTCAGTTTCTCGCCTTCGGCGGTCAGTGGGGCAGCTGTCGGAGACACCCGATAATTCACAGGAGATTCCGTCTCAAGCAGAATGTACGGATGAAGGTATCAATGCAAAAAGTTCTCGCATAGGCCAGGGGAGTGCAAACTGATACTTCAACTCCAGGGTGGAAGTGAACAGAGCGGTGAGTCGAATCGTATTCAGTTTTCCGTTCTTGCTGAGCGGCTTCAGTGTGAAGAAGAGCCAGATGGTGACAGTGGTTGAGGCGAGTGACAAACACGTCAAAAAACAAGACGGCACAAGAGTCCCATGTTGAAAAGAAAGTTGTATCAATGATGAAGGAATGGGAGCGTCCAAAAACCAGAAAGAAAGGTGAGTAGCCTGTGTTGCGCTGGATGGTCGTCTTGTAGGCGAACGTTACAAAAGCAAGACTTTTATCCCGGTTGCTTTGGTCCGGGATTCCAACCACGGTACTTCTGCAAGCGAGGCGGATGCTCCACCTCTACGCCACCGCTGCACCTCACCCGACCTGGATTGGCCACGCTGGTGTGGTAACGGCCGCAACCTCCCATGAATACGCCAATTACCCATGGCCCTCAGTCTCCAGCGGCTGCGAAGCAACTGATCACGGCTGCGGTCAGACCTGTGACGCAGCAGACGGTGCTAAGACGGATCCTGACAGGCCACAATTGGAATAATAACCTGGCAACGTTCCTTTAACAAGAGAACCTAATCTAGTGAAGCGAGTCTAGGCGGGTTGTTCCAGGAACAAAGGGCATTAAATAGGGTGTCATAAGGCTTAGTGAGGTTAACAGGACAGGTAAAGCCTTTACGGTAATGATAATGGGGCACGTCCAATTTAGCCCTGGTCTAGTGGACAGAAGAGAACTGGGGGCGAGATTTCTACTCAATAAAAACATAGCTGGCCAAATGAAGAATACTATAGCATTAACGAAAATGCAGCAGGTCTTGTAATTAGGCACAATAAGACGTACAAGCTGAAGGTGGTGCAGGGCTACGCGCCCACATCCAGCCACGACGACCAAGTAGTGGAACGCTTCAATGAAGATGTGGAATCGGCAATGGCTAAAGTAAAAACACAGTATACCGTATTTATGGGGGACTTCAATGCTAAAGTAGGCAAGAATCAGGCTGGAGACAAGGTAGTTGGGAACTTTGGTCTGGGCTGTAGAAAAAGCAGTGGGACCTACAAGTTGAGTTTGCAGAACGTAATAACCTACGCATAATGTAAACGGGAGACCCTGAAGTGGACGTGGAGGAGCCCAAATGGGGACCATAAAAATGAAATAGACTGCATATTATGCAATAACCCTCGCGTCGTAAAGGATGTGGTAGTGCTCGGAAGGGTAAGGTGTAGTGACCACCGTATGGTAAGATCTCGAATTAAGCTAGATTTGAGGAGGAACCGTAATAAGCTAGCACAAAGGAAGTCGAGGAGGAGGAATAAACGTGTCTCAAAAAAAGGGCCAATCTCCTCGCGAGGGGGACTCAAGTAAATGCGTCGCATAGGGGTGGGTGTATTGTGGTAACGTTCAGTGTTTGGGGAGTTGGTGGTTGTGAATGCGTTGTATCAGCAGCTTCTTGACGTTTGCATGAGTCAAGGATATAGGTCACGTTCGTAGCCTTTCATTCTGTGTCGGTTTTGTGGCGCAGTGGGAAGAGCACCATGTACCTCGCGTTCCGCCCACAGGTAGTGAATGCGTTGTATCAGCAGCTTCTTGACGTAGTTTGAATGAGTCAAGGATATAAGGCGCGCTATAAGGATATAAGCACCATGTAGCTTGCGTTCCGCACGCATGGTCGTGGGATCGAAACCAGGCGCCGGTAAGTATTATTTTTTATATAGTGTAGGGGGATGGGTGCGGACCTGTTGTTGAGAGCGAGGAGGGTAGCGTGATGCGGGAGAGGAGGAAACGGGGAGAGGGCGCACCTGGAACGGCTGTTGCGGACGCCGAGGCACGCCAACGCCGACAACGCCGGGTGACATCGTGAGTTAAAGAAATGCTTTGCATTTAAAACAGTAAGCCCTGGGGAAAGAGTCCTCATTACAGGACCCTTTGAGTGTGTCCGGCTTCTTGGGCTCTCCGCACCAGCCAAAGCTGGTCGTCAGGGTCCGAGCTGGACATTACTCCCTCCCAGTGCTCAGGGGAGGGGAAAGGCAGGGGGTATGTGGGGGTTCTTATCACAGCCCCACATGATATGGTAGAGGGTGCCCGGAGCCTCGCAGAAGCGGCATTGCGAGGAGTACAGGGTGCGAGCCATAATGTTAGCTCTAGTGGGGTGGGGAAAAGGGTTTGTTTGGGTGCCTCGGAGGTGGCGGTCTTGTTCTTTAGTGAGGTTTTTGTGCGCAGGGGGATATACCGTTCATTCCAGGCGGTAATTCTCGGTGATGTCATGGAATCACAAGAGAGGGCACACCTGCTACTGCTCGCCAAACTCCTGCCTTTCCAGGTGGGTCAACACTGGGGCACGCTGATGGGCAGCTCCGTTGCCAGAAGCGGCGAAGTGGGCTAGAGCCCAAAAAATTCTCATGGGATGTCGATGAGGATGCAGAAAAATATTTGTTCTGGCAAGAGGGGATATGCATACCGCTGGAGAAGGTTCTATATGCTTGTTGGCTGTGTGTGAAAATTATTTCTGCAGAGGTATGTGCAATGGCTAGGGAGATGGCCGCTTCCTCCGCCTGCAGAGTGGATGGTGGGAATTGATGCGCATGTAACGACATTTTCGCTTGTAGTCATAGTGGTCATAGCTTTTTGATAATGAGCTAACAGTAATGCGTAAAGCAGAAGAATTCAGGATCATGCTGCAGAACTGATATTCAACATTTTACCGAGGAAGCCGAGCTTACGCACAAGAAGCGAGAGACATTCTACACGCATTACCAAGGAGTGTGCAGTAAAAGTAGGGGGCATGATGTCTATACAGGATACTGCTAAACTTTAACGGGAGACGAAAGATCTAATTAGAAAATGGCAAACTATGACAATATCAACCCCACCTGACAGAATAGAACTAGCGGAGCTTGCGAACTTAATAAGTGTAAGACAGATGGCATACGGAAGTGTAATATAGAGGGGATCGAATGCGCTGTAAAGAATGGAGGTAGCCTGAAAGCAGTGAAGAGGCTTCTTGGCGTAGGGAAAAATCAGATGTATGCACTTAAAGATAAGCAAGGAATGTGATCACAAATAGGGTTAAAATATTCACAGTGACCGAGGGGTTCTGTACAGTAGCCAGCACATCCAGGATAATGCTGAACAAGAAAGCAGTTCAGAGGAGATAGACATCCCACCAGCCATTACTGAACAAGTAAGAACGGCTTTGAAAGAAATAAAATCGGGCAAAGCACCTGGTGAGGATCAGATAACAGCAGCTCTCTTGAAGGATGGCGGGAAAATTGTATTTGAAAAACTGGCAAACCTCTATACGCAATGCCTAATGACCGCAAGTGTATCGGAATCTTGGAAGAACGCCAAAATCATCTTAATCCATAAGAAAGTGACATAAAGGACATGAAAAATAATTACATGAATTACTGCAACCTTATGTTTCAGTCAACCGAAAGAACAAGCAGGGTTCCATTAAGGTTCTTCAACAATGGACCATATTTACATGCTCAATCAGGTGATAGAGAAGTGCGCTGAGTATACTGAAACCCTATATGTAGCCTTCATAGATTATGAAAAAGAATTTGACTAGTTCAAAACTCTAGCAGTCATTCAGGCATTACGGAACCAGGGGGTAGATGAGTATTATGTAAAATCCTAGATAACTTCTACATTGGGTCAATAGCTACCATTATCGCCATAAAGAGAGAAGTAAAATACCTATAAGTCCGACAAGAAGACACAATCTCTCCAGTGTTATTCACAGCATGTGTACAAGAAGTATTCAGAACGTTGGATTGGGAACAGGTAGGAGTAAGGGTTAATGGAGAATACCACAGTAACCTCAGATATGCTGATGACGTTGCCTTGCGAAGTATCTCGAGGGACTAATTGCAAAGCGGGCTTTCCGCACTGGACGAACAGAGAAGAACGGTGGGCCTAAAAATAATATGCAGAAAACTAAAGTAAATATAAAAAACCTCGGGACAGCACAGCAGTCTGAGATAGAGGGCGAGGTAGTGGAAGTGGAAAAAAATATATCAACATATGCTAAGTTGTGACCCCCAACCCCAACCATTTGGCAGAGACAATTGGAAAGATAAGCATGGGGTGGAGTGCATGCCGTAAACATTCTCAGATAATGAATAGCAGCCTAGCATTGTCACTGAAGAAGGAAGTGTATGACAGCTGCAACTTACCGGCACTCACCTACGGGGCACAAACTTGGTGGCTCACTAAGATGGTTCAACTTAAATTATGAACGACTGAGCGGGCAATCGAGCGGAAAATGATAGGTGTACTATAAAGGGACAAGAAGAGAGCGGAAGAATTGGAAACAAACGCGTGTTAAGGACATACTAGTAAAAAATTAGGAAGAAGAAATGCACATGGGCAGGTCATGTAATGCGAAGGCAAGACAACCGTTGGTCATTAGGGCTACCAGAGTGTATCCCTAGAGAAGGCAAGCATAGGAGGGGGCGACAGAAACTTAGATGGGCAGATCAAGAGTTTGCAGGATTAATTGGTCACTGTTGGCACATGACTGGGGTATATGGAGAATAATGGAAGAGGCCTTTGCCCTGCAGTGGACGTAGATAGGCCGGTGATGATGATGATGTGGTCCGGCTTCATATACATGGACATCATGTCGGACAGAGATCGATGAAAACGTTCGGTGATGCCGTTGGTTTGAGATTGGTACCCAGTGGTAGTTTTTTGCACATTATTGGCTGCTCGAAGCACTTCAGCCACAATTCTGGATAGGAAGACCCTGCCGTGGTCGCTCAAAAGGATGTGAGGGGCACTGTGGAGCAAAATGATATTTTGCAGCACAATATCTGCAATTTCCTAAGTGCTTCTGGATCGCAAAGTTGATGTTTCTGCGTACCGGGTGAAATTGTCGACAGCCATCACAATCCAACAATAGCCGGCATGTGTTTGCGGAAGTGGTCCATACAGATCAATGCCCAATATATCAAATGGCTAAGGTGGACAGGGAGCTGGTTGTAGCGGACCAGCTGTGGTAGACGTAGTGTGTTTCCTGTGCTGGCATTTGCCACAAGATGAATGGTATTTTGCCACGCTGGTCGACATCCCATGCCAATAAAAACGACTGCATATTCGGTCAAACATTATGTCAAAACCAAGGTGTCCAGCCAAGGCGCCATCGTGGAACGCCTCTAAAATGACTAGCCTGAGCTTCCGAGGTAAACCACTCACCCATCTACTGCATGCAGGATAATAGCTGTAGCGCAGAGAGCTCCATTCAGAAGTGTATAGTTGTTCAACTGTCAGCGTAGGCGGCTGTTTGGACGTCATGGGGAACATTCAATTACCTTTATTATTCGACGACAGTAACTATCGTCACGTTGTAAGGCCGATAGGCTGACTGTGTCCGTAGCCATGGCGTCAGGGATGGATGCGATGAGCAGAGCAGGCTGGGTCGATGCAGAGGTAGGGGCTGGCGATTGCAGCAATGGACAAAGTGAAAGGTCGTCCGCATCCAAATGCTTCCTGCTTGACTTGTATGCAATGGTAAAACTGTACTGCTGTAGATGAAGAACCTAACTGCCAAGGCGTCCGGAAAGGTTCTTGAGTGTCGATAGCCAGCACAACGCGTGGTGGTGGGTAACAACAGCGAAATGCCGGCCGTATAGGTAAGGGCTGAACTTTTGGACGGCCCAATCAACGGCGAGGCATTCTTGCTCCATTATGCTGTAGTTTTGTTCTGCCGCCGTAAGTGAACGACTGGCATAGGCGACGACCCGCTCTTTCTGTTGAGCTTCCAGTTGCAGCAAGACAGCACAGATGCCTTTTCCACTGTCATCCGTGTGCAGGATCGTTGGAGCGCTGTCATTAAAATGACAAAGCACGGTGCGGGCTGTGAAGGCATTTTTAGCACCTGGAAATCCCATTCGCAATCTTCTGTCGAAACGAACGGGATGCCAGGACGGAGAAGGTAATGTGGAGGCAAAGCAACTGTTGCGAATTTTATATAAATCTGCGGAAGTATATTGCTAGTCCGAGAAATTTGCGGAGGTCTTTCTGCTGTTGTGGACGGTGAAAATTTAAAACGGCCGATATCTTTTCTGGGTTAGGTTGTATTCCGTTCTTGCTTACGACGTGTCCTAAGACTTTTAGAGATTGGCTGGCGAAAGTGCATTTCTTGGTGTTAATCTTCAGTCCCGCCTTTGAAAGACAGCTGAGTAATTCTTCCAGATGTTGTAAATGTTCGTCAAATGCAGTTGAGAAAACAACGATGTCATCCAGGTAGCACATACATGTTTTTCACTTTAGACCACAAAGTACGGTGTCAATCGTTCGTTCAAATGTGGCAGGCGCATTACACAGCGCAAATGATGTCACATTGAACTCGAAAACCCCGTCTGGGGTGGCAAAAGCCGTCTTCTCTTTGTCATCTGAGTGCATCGGGATCTGCCAATACCCCAGTGTAAGCAGAGACTAGAGAAATATTCCGCTCATTGAAGATGTCTATCCGATGTGAGGCATCGGATAAACATCTTTCCGAGTGATCTTATTTAGCGCCTGGTAGACGACACAAACGCGAACGGACACATCCTTCTTCTCGACTAACACTACAGGCGATGACCACGAGCTCGACGAAAGGCGGATAACGACGCGCTTGCGCATTTCAATGACCTGCTTCTCAATAAATTTCGTTTCATGTGGCGACACGCGGTACGGTCGTCGGCGCACAATCGCTGAGCCTTTCGTATCAATTCGATGGACAGCCACAGTCGTCCGTTTGAGAGAGGTGGAACTCACGTCAAAGGATGCAACATGCTTCGCGAGCACCGTGAGCAGCTGTTTCGTTTGCTTCGACGTAGGGTCAGGGCTGATAGTTGCAGCGATGCTGGACATACCAGCCGAATTAACAAAGTTACACTTTCGCGACGAGGATACTGCATTGAAGAGGACTGCGACAGGCTCTGTATCAATCACAGAAGCGAGGGCCATGCCTTTAGGTAGTAAAATTGGCTCTCGAGTGGCGTTCAAAGCGGCCAGAGCTGCATATCGTTGGGAAAAGCGGACCAGACATTCCGACACAGCGATCCCCACGGAAAACAAGCGGCTTGAAGGAGACGCTAATTCATCAGCTTCAAAAATGCTGCTCGAGGACACCACGAAAACTTGCTCATCACCGGGCAGTAAAACAGTCCGTGCGCAAGGGTAAGAGCTGCTGTCGTGAGCCCGGCGCAGGGGAATGCTCTGTGTTGGAAAGTCAAATGGATGTTTGGCGACAGGTTATAATCGCAGGAGTGGATGGAAGGTAGTCCCACCAAAAAATTATTTGATCAGCACACTATGGCAAAACAGAAAAATCAATATGGTGACAATCGTTACCGATTATTAAACGTGCTGTAAATGATGCGGCAGGCTCTATTAGATACAGAATTGCACTGCATAACGAAGGGCCATTTTAGGGAATCTTCCCCATGCGTAGGAGAAAGCACAGGTCACTATGCATAACAGAAATACTGGCTCCAGTGTTTACTATCACGTGTACAACAATTCCTTCCACGATAACTGGTAAAGTGTTCGAGGGACGCGCCGGAGGAGTTCTGAACAGTTTGCACAATACAGTGTTTCCTCCGTAAACTGCAGCATTTAATTTTCCGGCAGATGGTTGGCATCGTTAAAAACGGGGCGACAAGGAGAGACGAAACGACGTCCAGTCGAAGGGGATGGTGTTTGGGATCGTGTTGACGGCGCGAACCGTCTGGAGAAAACTGATGTGACGGCGAGCGCTCGTGAGGTAGATATCCAGGGCGTCGCGGACAGTAGCTGTAGCGAACGTCGCGTTCGTAGCGCACGTTGCATCGCCTCTCATTGTGCTCGCGCCGTAGGCAAAACCCCGAGATTTGGCCGCGGATTCCACAATAGAAGCAGCCCGGCCGTTCACTATGAAGGAAATCTTGAAGGGGTTGGCAGTTGTGATAAGCATCAGAAGCAGGGGTAGGTGAGGAAACGGCCGTTAACTGGCCGACCCTGGGCACGAGAATACCGATCGGCGAGACCTGCGAACGGGAAACTGCTTCCGGGTACGTGGGCGAGCCCAGAACCGCTGCGGGGGCACGGCGTGAACTACACGTCATCCACGGCAGCTCCTCTTTATACATTCTCGCGAATCAGTGGCAGACAGGGTTCAGCGGTCACCATGAGAAAACGATGGGACTTGGTGTTTCAGCTCCACGCGAATAATATCGCGTAAAGTGCATGCAGATCCGACTCATGAGAAAGATGAGCTGATTCCTGCCATGGCTGTAGGTAAATTGCTTTTAACTGGTCCAGGCACTGATAGGTGGTCCGAGCATCATCCACTCTAGTTTTATTTTGCAGGTGAAGCGAGTTAAATGCAAACTCTCTGATGCCATTGAGGAGATGACGAACTTTGTCAGCCTCTGACATGCTTGGGTTAAAGCGACGGCAAAGAGCAAGGACGTCCACAATGTCAAGCGAATGTGTCTCGTCTTGGCGCTGCCATCGGCAATTTAGTTTCGTCTTGGTTTCATCTGACGGAGTTGATGGTGTGCCAAATATCTGGCGGATCTTTCGTAGTCCCGAATTCCTATGCGGTGGGTCCTTAAACGTGGTTCTGTTGACGTCCCTAAGCCAGAAGTCGAGAAGAGTTCAAAATTGACGCAGTGCTCTATACATTCCTGGTGCCGGTGGCGGGTGATGTGCGGACCCTCGTGGCTGCGCAGAATATAGATGTTTTGTTGGTCACAAAAAGCAGCGTTTAACAAGAATAGAACAGTCCCATGTTGAAAGACCTGCACCTAGCACTTTCGCCATCCCACTTTTGTATTCCACTTGTGGTCGGTCTGTTATCCATGGTTTTGTAGACGTCACAAATACAGAAGTCGAAAAGAGTTCAAAATTTACGGCAGCTCTCCTTACATTTTTGGTGCCGAAGCCGATTGATGGGGGATCGTCGTCGATGCCCAGGGTATAGCTGTTTCGTTGGTTATCAGCAGCAGTGGCTGAACGACATAAAATAGACACATGTTCAAACTCCACGCAGCACTTTCGCCGTCCGCACGGATGTAGTTCTTTTGTACCCTAAATTTTCGTTGCTGATGCTGGATGAAGTGGGGAACCTCGTGGCAGCGCAGGGTATAGCTGTATGGTTAACAGCAGCAGCACCTGAACGACATAGAACCGATCCATTTTTGAAAGACCTGTACCGATATTTTTCATGTGCCCACTGATGTAGTCGACTTGCGGTCAGTCTTTTTAATGGTTTTGTTGATGTCAAAAATACAGAAGTCGAGATGTCTTCCAATTTGATGGCAGCCCTCCCTACATTTTCGGTGCATATGCGGGGTGTTGTTGGGACCCTCGTAGCTGTGTAGGGTACAGTTGTTTTGTAGGTTATTCGCAGCACCACCGCAACGAGGTAGAAAGGGCGCATGTTTAAAGGACTGCACCCAGAACTTTCGCCATCCCCACTGATGTAGTCAACTTGTGGTGGGTGTTTTATATTTGGTCTTGTTGACGTCACCAATCCAGAAGTCGCGAAGTGTTCAAAATTGAAGGCAGAAGTCGCTGCATTTTCGGAGCCGATGCCGGGAGATGTGGGTACAATCACGGCTGTGCGGGGTATAGGTGTCCCGTTGGTCATCAGCAGCAGCGCCTGTACGAGATAGAAAAGAAGCATATTGAAAGGCCTGCACTAAGAATCTTCGCCATTCCCACTGGTGTATTCCACTTGTGGTCGGTGTTTCTACTTGGTTTTGTTGACGTCACCAATCTAGAAGTTGCGAAGGGTTGAAAATTGAAGGCAAAAGTCGCTGCATGCACCCAGAGCTTGTGCGGTGCAGACTGATGTTGTCCACGTGTTTTGGGTCCTTTAAACCTGGTTCTGTTGACGTCACAAAGCCAGAAGTCGTGCAGGTTTCGAAATTGACGCAGGGCTCGTTACTTTGCTTGAGCCGCTTTCGGGTGATGTGCGGACCCTCGTGCCTGCGCAGGATATAGCTGTTTTCTTGGTCATTAGCAGCAGCGCTTAACGACAATAGAACAGACACATGTTAAAAGGCCTGCACGCAGCACTTTCGCCATCCCACCTATGTAGTCCACTTGTGGTCGGTTTAATATACGTGGTCCTGTTGACGTCACCGAAGCCAGAAATGAAAAAAGGTTCAAAATTGACAGCAGAACTCCCCACGTTTTTGATGCCGATTGCGGATGAAATAGCTACCAGCCTGGCAGCGCAGGATATAGCAGTTTTGTTGGTTATCAGCAGCAGCGCTTGAACGACATAGAACAGACGCATGTTCAAACCTCTATGCGCAGCACTTTTGCCGCCCCCACGGGTGTAGTCCACTTGTGGTCGTTTTTTTGATCTTGGTATTGGTGACAGCACCAATCGAGAAATCGGGAAGGGTTCAAAATTGATGGCAGAAATTTCTGTATTTTCGGTGCCTATGCCGGGTGAAGTGGGGACCCTCAAGGCTTCGCAGGGTATAGCTGCTTCTGTCGTTGTCGTTATCAGCCGCAGCATCTGTACAAGATTGAACATATGCATGTTGAAAGGCATCCACCGAGAGGTTGCGCGACCCTACTGATGTAGTCTACTTGTCGTCGGTGTTTTATACTTGGTTTTGTTGAGGTCACCAATCCAGAATTCGAGAAGGGTTCAAAATTGAAGGCAGAAGTCGCAACATTTTCGGTGCAGATGCCGGATGATGTGGGTACCCTCGTGGCTGCGTAGGGTATACCTGTTTCGTTGGTCATCAGCAGCACCGCCTGAAAGAGGTAGAAAAGACGCATGTTGAAATGCCTCCGCCCATAACTTTCGCCATCCCGCTGATGTAGTCCACTTGTGGTCGGTGCTTTATACTTGAGTTTGTTCACATAGTGCAGAAGTCGCGAAAGGCTCAAAAGTGAAGGCAGAAGTCGCTACATTTTTGCTGCCCATACCGGGTGATGTAGGGACATTCGTGGCTTGCCAGGTTATAGCTGTTTTGTTGGTCATCTGCAGCAGTGCTTGAACGAAATAGAACAGACGCGTGTTGAATATCCCGAACTCTCAACTATCGTCGTCCCCTCTGATGTAGTGCACTTGTAGTGGGTGCTTTATACTTGCTTTTGATGACGTCACCAATCCAGAAGTCACGAAGATTTCAAAATTGAAGGCCCAATTTGCTACATTTTCGCTGCTCATGCCGGGAGATGTGGGGACACTCATGGCGGCGCAGGCTATAGCTGTTTCGTTGGTCATCTGCAGCAGCGCCTGAACGAGATACAGCAGACGCATGTTGATAGGCCTGCACCCATAACTCTTGCCCTCCCAACTGATGTAGTCCACTTTTGGTCGTGGTTTTATATTTAGTTCAGGTTACCAATCCAGAAGTCAAAAAATGTTCAAAGGTAGGGGTGAGCAAGTATCAGATTTTTCAAATACAAATCGAATACGAATATCTAGCTTCGAATATCAAATCGAATATCGAATAATTAGGGGGAGTGTGGATTTTGATATCAACTTCTTGAATTTTTTGTGAATTTCAATGAAATTAAGCAGAGCAACTAGAACTGCTACTGTCATAACACCATAAAAATGTCGAAGTGGTATTTTGAATACTTTTTATTCATAACATTTTCTTTTCTGCCCAACTTGCACCGAATTTAAGGGACCTATAAAACATGATAGAAAACTTGTTTAAAGTGCTTTGCATTCCCAAAGCAATGGACGATGTCGTACGCTGTGGAAGAAAGCGATATGGCTTGACCGCATCGTAGCGCTTGTATACAGCAACAAGTCATCCTTTGTTTATCCCTGACATAAATGTCTAGTCACAGGCAATATATACAGCTACTGGCGCTCAATCGTACCAGGTTGTACAGCCAGCGATGCTCCAATGCGCAGCGGCTACGCCATGCGCGCCGACGTTTTTGACGCGTCGGCCCTTTCTTTCCAAAGTCTAGCGAGCCTACTGTCAAGCTCAGCAATAACTAAGTGTGCAATCATCTCAAATAAGACGAAAAGTTCGCTTCGCGAACCCCTCTCACAAGCGCTCACACCGCGTTTCACCCTCCTGAGTAATGTCACGCGCACCACGAAGCGTTCGATGAACTTCGCCTTCCGAGCCACGCAACTTCCCGTAATACGGCTTCGGATCTTAGGAATTGCCTTCGCTATAATGCCCGTGTTGAATACCATAGCAGTAAAATCCCCAAATAGAAACTTGGACGAGCGAAGCAGTGCAAATGAACCTAGAAACACGCACAACACAGTCCAGGCCGCCGTCATCTTCTATTGCTACCGAGACACCCAATCAGGAGGGCCGTTTCAACGCACGCCGAACGGAAGGCCAACCACGCTTGCGCATTAATTTCTGGCTTCGTTTGTGTGCATTTCGTTTTCTGCCATTCGTGCATTTGTGAATGAACGAAGGTAAAAGACACGGTAGGGACCGGAAAGAGGGTCACTCGGCCCCTCCAATGATACCAAAACGGCAACGCCCGGTGGCACCGTTGCGGAGATACAGCGCTCCGAAATTTGCCGTTTTTTGGTCATTTCCGCTGACATTTTGTCACATTAGGTGGAAAAGTATTTTTATACCGCTTTGCGACAGTTTCCAGCAGACCAACTTGGCAAACGCTCTGGGTAAAAAACATAGACGCCAAATATGTGGCTTTAAAGAAAACGATATTGTCATCCATTTTCCGAAGTTGAAAGACATGTCCCCCACAACTCCCCTCCTAAAGTTATCAATCCAAAATTTCGATTAAAGTCGAGTATTCGAACCCGTTCGATTATTCTAAATATTTTTAATAGACAGTTTTTAAAGCGAATACGAATATACATATTTATTATTCGAGTGATATTCGAAATTTTCGAATATTCGCACACCCCTATTCAAAAGTGAAGACACAAGTCGCTACATTTTGATGCGATGCCGGTTAATGTCGGGATACTTGTGGCTGTGCAGGTCATAGCTGTTTCGTTGGTCATCAACAGCAGCGCCTGATTGAGATACAACTGACGCATGTTGAAAGGCCAGCACCCACAACTTTCGCCATTCCCACTGATGTAGTCATTTGTGCTGGGTGTTTTATCCTTGGTTTTGTTGTCGTGACCCAACCAGACTTTGCGAAGGGTTCAAAATTGAAGGCAGAAGTTGCTGCATTTCTGGAGCCTATGCCGGGTGGTCTTCATACCCTCGTGGCAGCGCAGGGTATAGCTGTTTTAAATGCAGAGCACTTCAGTAACTCACGATGTCACCCGCGTTGACGTCCGTAGCCCGCACCGCACCCCTCCCTACTATATAAAAAAATACTATCCGGCGCCCGGTTTCGATCTCTCGACCCTGCGGGCGGAACGCAATTTACACGGTGCTCTACCCACTGCGCCACAAAGCCGACAAAGAAGGGGACGCTACGAACGCGCCTTTCATCGTTGACTCATTCAAATTACTGCTGACGAGCGCTCTTTCGTTGCCACAAGTGCAACAACATTAACGTAACGCAAAATACTTAACGTCGTGCGCCCCCGGAAATGCTCTGCATTTGATCGTGCCCCTCGCGAGGGGGATGGTGAAAGTTCTTCTCTGCTTCGCGGGACCCGTGGCGCCATCTGGCGGAGGCGCGGCACAACTCGTAGCACTTTCTTTGAAAAAGCGCCTCGAAAGCGGGGTAAATATGAAATAGGGATGACTCGCTTTCCAGGCGATCCGCCGACGCGGCTGCTTTGTGTACAGACTCGGCGGCGAGCGTCCTGGGATTCTGGTGCCGACCGAACCCCATTTTTGTTGTGGAGTTTGGCAACACAAACGCTGAATCTGTGACGTCACTCTTTTTCAACTTTGTTGGTTATCAGAAGCAGCGTCTGAACGAGATAGAAGAGAGGCATGTTGAAAGGCCTGCACCCAGATCTTTCACCATCTCTACTGATGTAGAACACTTGTGGTAGGGTGTTTTATACATTATTTTGTTAACGTCCCCAATCCAGAAGTCGCGAAGGGTTCAAAATTGAAGGCAGAAGTTGCTACATTTCCGTTGCCGATGCCGGTGATGTGGGGACACTCGTGGCTGTGCTGATTAAAGCTGTTCCATTATGTCAACAGCTGCACAACCTCAACATGGTAGAACAGGCGCATGTAAAAAGACTTGCACACACAACTTTCGCCATCCCCACTGATGTAGTCTCCTTGAGGTCGGTGTTTTATACTTGGTTTTTGTGATCTCACCAATCAACAAATCGCGAAGAGTTCAAGATTGAAGGGAGAAGCCGCTACATTTCGGTGTCGATGCTGGGTGATGTGGGTACCCTCGTGGCTGCGCAGGGTATACCTGTTTCGTTGATCATCAGCAGCAGCGCCTGAACGAGATAGAACAGACGCTTGTTGAACTTGTCACACTCACAACTATCGCCGTGCTCACTGATATTGTCCACTTGTGGTAGGGGTTTTATAATTGGATTTGTTCACGTCACCAATTCGGAAGACGCGAATGGTTCAAAATTGAATTCCGAAGTCGCAACCTTTTCGGTGACGATGCTGGGTAATGTGGGTACCCTCGTAGCTACCTAATCTATTGCTGTTTCGTTGATATCAGCAGCACCACTTTAATAAGGTAGATAAGACGCATTTTGAAAGCCCTGCCCCCAGAGCTTGCGCCGTGCCCACTGATGGAGTCCCTTTGTGGTCGGTGTTTTACACTTAGATTTGTTGACGTCACTAATTCAGAAGTCGCGAATGGTTCAAAAGTGAAGGCAGAAAAAGACACATTTTTGTGCCACTGCGGGCTAATGTGGGGACACTTGTGGCTGTGCAAGTTATAGCTGTTTCGTTGGTCATCAGCAGCCACGCCTGAACGAGATAGAAGAGACGCAGGTGGAAAGTGCTGCACCCAGAACTCTCGCCATCCCTACTGATGTAGTCCACTTGTGTTCGGTGTTTTATACTTTATTTTGTTCGCGTCAACAATCCAGAAGTCGCGAAGGGCTAATATTGAAGGCAGAAGTCGCTACATTTTTTCTGCCAATGCTGGGTGATGTAGAAACACTCGGGTCTCCGCAGGGTAGAGCTGTTTTGTTTGTCATGAGCAGCAGCGCCTGCACGAGATAGAACAAACGCATGTTGAAAGGCCAGCGGCCAGAACTTTCGCCATCCTCAATGATGTAGTCCTCTTATGGTGGGTGTTTTTATACTTGGTTGTGTTGACGGCATTATCCAGAAGTCGCGAAGAGTTCAAAAATGAAGGCCCAAGTCACTACATTTTCGGTGCCAATTCTCGGTAATGTGGGTAGCCCCGTAGCTGCATAAGGTATAGCTGTTTCGTTGGTTGTCAGCAGCACCGCCTCAACGAGGTAAAACCGACGCATTTTGAAAGGCCTGCAACTAGAGCTTGCACAATACCCACTGATGTAGTCCACGTGTGGTTAGTGTTTATACTTGGTTTTGTTGACATCACCAATCTAGAAGTCCCGACGGGTTTAAAATTGAAGGCAGCACTTCCTACATTTGCGGTGCCAATGCCGTGTGATGTGGGTACACTCGTGGCTGGGCAGGGTGTAGCTGTTTCGTTGGTCATCAGCAGCAGCGCCTGATTGAGATAGAACAGACGCATCTTCAATGGGCAGCACCAACAACTTTCGCCATCCCCACTGATGTAGTCAACTGGTAGTCGGTGTTTTATTCTTGGTTTTGTTGACGTGACCAATCAAGAAGTAGCGAAGGGTTGAAAATTGAAGGCATAAGTCGCTGCGTTTTCGGAGCCGATGCCGATTTCTGTGGATACCTCGTGGCTTCGCAGGTTATAGCGTTACCGTTGGTTATCAGCAGCAGCGTCTGAACGAGATATAAGACACACATGTTGAAAGTTCTGCACTCAGAACTTTCGCCATCCCTACTGATGTATTCCACTTGTGGTCGGTGTTTTGTACTTTATTTTGCCGACGGCACCAATTCAGAAGTCGCAAAGGTTTCAATACACAAGACAGAAGTTGCTACATTTCCTTTGCCAATGCCAGGTGATGCGGAGACACTCGTGGGCTGTGCAGGGTATAGCTGTTCCGTTTTGTTATCAGCCGCACCGCCTCCACGAAGTACAACAGACGCATGTTAAACGCTCCGCACTCACAACTATCGCTGTTTCCACTGATGTTGTCCACTTGTGGTAGGGGTTTTATACTTGGATTTGTTGATGTCACCAATACAGAAGTGGCGAAAGGTTCAAAAATGATGGCGAAGTCGCTACATTTCTGGGTGCCGATGCCGGGTGATGTGGGTGGCCTCGTTGCTGCGCAGGGTATAGATGTTTCGTTGGTTATCAGCAGCACCGCCACAACGAGGTAGAACCGACCCATTTTAAAGGCCTGCCCCGAGAGCTTGCGCCGTGCCCACTTATGTAGTCCAGGTGTGGTTGGTGTTAATAATTCGTTTTGTTTACGTCACCAATCCAGAAGTTGTGAATGGTTTAAAATTGAAGGCAGAAGTCGCTACATTTTCCGTGCCAATGCTAGGTGTTGTGCGTAGCCGCGTGGCTGCGCACGGTATAGCTGTTTTGTTGGTCATCAGCAGCAGCGGCTGAGCAAGATAGAACCGACGCATGTTTTAGGGCCTGCACCCAGTTCTTTCGCCATCCCCACTGATGTAGTCCAATTGTGGTCGGTGTTTTATACTTGGTTTTGTTGTCACCAATCCAGAAGTCGCGAAGGGTTCAAAACAGAAGGCTGAAGTCGCTACATTTTCGGTACCGAATCTGGGCAATGTGGGTACCCTCGTAGCTGCGAAGGTATTGCTGTTTTGTTGGTTATCAGAAGCAACGCCTCAACAAACCAGAACAGACGCATTTTGAAAAGCGTGCACCCAGTGCTTGCGCCGTGCCCACTCATGCAGTCCACGTGTGGTCGGTGTTTATACTTGGTTTTGTTGATGTCACTAATCCAGAAGCCGCGAAGGGTTCAAAATTGAAGCCAGGAGTCGCTACATTTTTATTGCCGATGCTGGGTGTTGCGGAGACACTCGTGGCGGCGCAGGATATAGCTGTTTCGTTGGTCATCAGCAGCAGCGCCTGAACGAGATAGAACAGACGCATGTTGAAATGCCGGCACCCAGAACTTTCGCCATCCCCACTGATCTATGCCACTTGTGGTCGGTGTTTTATACTAGGTTTTGTTGACGTCACCAATCCACAAGTTGCGAAGGGTTTAAAATTAAAGGCAGAAGTCGGTACATTTTCGGTGCCGATACCGGGTGATGTGGGTACCCTCGTGGCTGCGCCGGGCATTGGGGCAGAGATTTGAGAGTGGCGCCCCTAGCGGCGCCAACGAGAAACTGAAAAAGGGGAAACATAGCAGACGACGCGGGCTTTTTCACATGGCCGAGGCATACCTAATATTTCTGGAGAACGATATTTAGCCATTCATCCAATTCTAGGGAACACTTTTGAGTATATGTTGATGTGAAAAAATTACCCTAAATGTACACATTTCCCGAGAAGATTTTGTTCGCTGTTTTCAGCGTTTTGTCCGAACTAAAACCCTACTTAACTAACATTCTGCGGTCCCTCTACGAGATCTTCTGCACTCAGTCCTTCTTACCATGGCTATGAGAATCCATACACGTGTTGCACGAGGAAAGTTACTAAAAGAAGAAAGAGAGGAGCGAAGTTTCCTACGTTGTTTAGTTCTCGGTGTTCGAATGAAATTCCAGTTTGGTAAGAAACTTCATTGACGTCGGTTTACTGGTCCCGCAACATGTGCAAAATTTTGTCTCCCCAACTGAGCATAGTCCCACACAGTAGAAGCTGAAGGCGGCAGAGTTACAATACCTTCACAGGCTTTTGGACGCTATACACGGGCAAATCGGCGCGACGCTGACCTGGTTATATACGCATGAAAAGATCCGCTATGTTCGCTAATTGCCCGCGGATGTAAGAGCCACCGAACTGCCCTAACGGCTGCCCGCACTGTCGTCGCTTGCTCCCGTTCAGAAGAGGGCAACAAAAAGAATATTGACCTCCCGCATTTTGGTGTGTTTGTATTGATTCCGACCACCCAATAAGCGCAGAGTGCGGAAACAACAGACGGGGGTGGTGAATGCGGTGGTCAGATTACCCCTCCGTGTTGTTCCCTGCCTCAACGTCAATTTGTCTTTCTTTGTAGGCATTTATTTGCAGATAGCCACGGGTCGGGTTATTGTTTAGACCAATGAGTGTTTGTGTCGCGGTGGCAGCTTCCGTTTTATTCCTACTAGTTTTCTCGACGTGCTAAGGCTGCGCGAGAAATATACGCTTATCGCTCCTTGAGTTAGCTTGTCCATGTCATTGTGCAGTGTGTCCAACAAAGTTATGTAACTCTATGGTGTGTACATCTCATGGTATGCCTTCAATTACCTGTGCTTGTTTCTCACAGTCTGCGCGTCAGCTCACCCATCTTATATGCGCTGCCGGATCTCAGTGCGACGACGGCTAACGACCATTGGATACTGACTCACACAAGTGTGAGCTACATGTATCGCTGCCTATTTTGTGCGGATTACGGGTCGTCCGCGCTAGGAGCCTGTTTTGCGTTGCTGCCTGTGTGTACCGTGGTCTTGACTTTTGCGCGAAAGGTGCAAAATTAAAAAGAAATCGTTCTTTGTTATTGAGCTATGCTCGTTTTTTGTGTGTTCGCAGAGCCGCATCCTGGTATTTGTTCATCAGCGCTTTCGTCTTGAAAACAGCTTGTTTTAATGGTGGCCAGCGGCATGAGTGTTGCGGGTGATCGGCGCTGATTTTACTTGTACGGATTTTTATTAAAATGAACGCGTTTTTAGGCCACTGTCGTGTGTGTTGTTTTGAAGTGAAGGTTGCTAGCATGAACAATATTTTGAAAGCAGCTTTTAGTACGTACAAGTTTCATTTCGGCGTAGCGTGGACTGTGGGGTTCAATCGTCTTCGTAAGCGGGGCCTTATATATTGCCGCACTGACTCGCGACTCCATTCGTAGGTATAGAACTTACTACGTACACACAGCGTTGATCAAGCGTGACCTAGAGCCAAACTTCTTTTGTGCCCGGCAACGCGGAACGTTCAATGGGAAATCTCGAAATAATTTGCAAATTTTGGCTGCTTGTGTAAATCACGGGAAAATTTTTCAAAGAAACAGCTGTTATTTTTCAAAAGTTACGGTCTTTTCACTGCCGCGAATTATAGTAAAGCCTTATGGTTCGGCTTTTCGGGTTTGCGGCGATTTCTCCGCTGATATTAACATTTACGTCTGGGATGTTCCTGAAAAACTCTGCGCCTAAGTGTACTACAGGCCAAGTCCAATTTTTCTTCAAAATTTGAGCTTGGGATATCTAGAGTTTGCTTTAGGTTTCCCGCTGCGGAAAGCAATCAGGCTAACGTCTGATGTGTATTTCTTAGATTTCCACTGCCCTACTGCACATAATTTCCCCGTACACTAAACGAATCTTGCTTGGCCTACCAGTGCCCTATAGAAACCCATGTATTTTTGTCGTTTGTTACTGCTTTATAGAAATTTGACTGTTGCGCCCCCTAAATTAAGCGGCGCACGTATAGGACAATCTCCTGGCCAATAGCTGTTTCGTTGGTCATCAGCAACAGCGCCTGAACGAAATAGAACAGACGCATGTGGAAAGGCCTGAACCCAGAACTTTCGCCATCCAAACTGATGCCACTTGTGGTAGGGGTTTTATACTTGGATTTATATGTCACCTATCCAGAAGTAGGAAAGGGTCAAATATATAGGCAGAAGTCGCTACATTTTGGGTGCCGATGTAGGTTGATGTGGGTACCCTCGTTGCTTCGTTGCTTCGTTGATTCGCTGAGCCACAACAGGCCCGATGCTGTGTCCTTAAATACACTGTTTCCGCTGCGTGTTGGTACCCCAGGTTGGTTCAGTAATGTTATATCTTGGTCGTCCATTGTCTTGACTAGAGCCTTTTCATTCTTTGATTGCAACTAGTACCCCCACAGCGTGTGCGGTGCGTTGAAATCCCCGAGGATCAGGAGTGGTCTGGTCCCCGCAAGCTTCCTCGCATCCAGCACGACGCGGTCAAAATCGTATTGTTTTTGCGACGGTCTGCAGTAGACGCTCATAATGAATATGCTACTTTTACTTCCGATTTCCCTTGCATGTATTTCAACGAGCGTATGTTCGCATCCCGCTTTCGCTGAGACGTGTTGGGTGGCTGCTATATCGTTCTCTACCAGAATCGCTGTTCCCATTTTAGTGGGGTCGGTATATGTGACATACCCCGGATTCTCGATACCCCTCTTGTCTCCGGCAAGGCGAGGATGGCTGGTCAAATTTCTACCCTGTTTATGTATAGCACAGGTTCATGTATAGCGCGAGTGTTCATGTATAGCGCGAGCCCACTGAAAAATTGTTGTGGGCTCTCTACTGCCCTCCCCCTTACTGCTCCTGATGTTTGTGTTCGGTGTCATGTTTGTTGAGGGTTTCAAGCCTTCCGCGTCGTTTGGCTATGGCCTCTTTAATTCTTTCCATGCCATCCCTTAACGCACACAAAGCGTGTAAGCTCCCCTCCCACCAGGACGTCGACGGAGCAAAAGCGCCCGTCCTTCCCCAGCTCGCAGTCAATTACTGTTAAGACTTCGTGTTTCCGTATTAGAATTGCGGTTCCACCCGCTCGTGTGGGTGTGAGGGTGTAAAGATTTGGAAACAGCTGGCCAAAAAATCGTACAAAATATTGATCGTCCTCCAGAGGGGAAGTTTTGATTTCCTGTAAAAAGGCCACATCTATTTTTTTTTCATTCAGACGGTCAACTAGCCAATGTTTCCTTTTCTTCAAGGTTAGACTTACCACGTTTAAAGTGACAAGCGCGACTGCGTTCTGGTGTGATGCCATGGTGTGAAAAACGCTTACCGGTGAGGACGTCAACTCCAGCCATTAGTCGAGCTTCCCCCGGCGGTCGTTGACCCGGTATCTCCCTGGCTCGGTTTGTTGGTGGCTGCACCGCCGTGTTTCCCGCGTGCCTTTCGCCGCGTCTCAACTCCCGTGAAGTCATCGGGTTTGTGCGGTGCTGCGGCGGCCTTCGTCGGGAGCTCGTCGTCCGCGTCTTCACAGCTGGTCCCTCGTGGCTGGTCGTTCAGGAGGGCCGCCTTCCCTCCCTGAACGTCGGCGGGTTTCGTCTCCCCTCTCCACCGCTCGTCGTCCGCCGCGGGCTTGGCATTGGTCAGGGAAGCCTCGCCACCCCGCTCCGCGACCATTTCCTTGAGTTCACGGGGTGTGCCGCACTCGTGGGCCCCGTCGCTGTCCGTTTCTCTAATAGCGCCCGGCATCACTGGCGTGTTCTTTTTCTTGCAAGGCTTTTGGAAAGGGGCCGCTGACTTCCTTGTGTAAGGCGGCCTCGTTGTGGTTCTTTCTGCCTGCCGGTCGCCCCGGGGGGAAGAGGGCGAACGTCGTCGACGCTGCTAGAATTCTTCTCCTTCCGTTTGTTCCCATCGTCCTGTCGGCGGTTAGCCGGGCTGCGAGTGGTGGGTGGCGTTCTATCTCGTTTCCGTTCCCTCTCTCGGCATGCGCCTTGGGCTCGGAGCTGTCTGAAGGTCGAAGGCCGGGCGTCGCGTAGTCTTCGCTCTTCTCTTCTCACTTCCTCTGACTCGTCTAGCTTGCCTTCTTCTTCCGCCGGAACGGTGGGGATGACAGGAGGCGAAGGCACGCGCGAGGATTCCTGGAGAGGGGATAGTGGGTGAGCGGCTGCTTCAAGTCCCTCGGTGCTCATCATCGCCGCCATGTCATCGGCGTCCATGTGTTCCTCGAGACTCCTCGCGGGCGTTCTCTGCTTCGCTCTGGACGCGTACGACTGCGTGCAGTTAGTCTGGTCACGCCCGTGAGCGCGGCACACGCGACACAATGGAGTTGAGCAGTTTTTCCGATAGTGTCCGGTGCGGTAGCAACGGAGGCAGAGCGACGGCCGACCGGGAACCTCGATTAGAATAGGGCTACCGTTGAGAGTCGCCTGATGGGGGATCACCTCGGGGGATGTCGGGGTTCAGGGAATCATGTGGAAGATCCTCGTGGTGCCGATCATGTGCGTGAGGCCGGCTTTCTGCCAACCCTCACGAACCACTCTTTGAACTCGGCCAAAACGTTCCAACTGTCGGATGAGCAGCTCGTCTGGGACTTTTGGCGGTACCGAGTGCACCCTTACCGCAATTTCTCGGCGGTTAGGGTTGATCACAACGCACCGGCTACCCTTCAATGTGATCTCCGTGCGCGCTGACAGCTCCTCCATGTGCACTTCAGATGGGAATGTCACCATCCATAGGTGATTAAACTGAAAGGGACCCAGACACTCGATCTTCTGTAGGTCCGTTTTGTCACCAAGTGTGGACGCGACATCTTCCACTCTGAAAGGCCGTGCAGACGGGTCGCCGTGCAGAAACATTCAGTTTTCCGACAGCTTTCCGGTGGGAAGCGGTGGCAGTAGGGTTCGGTAGGATGCCGAGGCGGACGGTGCTGGCGGGTCCCGAGGAAATCGGGCCGACGCGAGTGCGTCGCCTACTCGCGGGGAGCTTTCACTCAACATGACCGTCACCGTCGGGGGCTGAGAAGTGGTGCGTCTGTAAGTACTTCTGTAGGAACAGTAAGTGCTTCTGGGATAACACCATAAAAATTTCGAAGTGTTATTTTGAAAACGTTTTAGTCCTAACATGTTCTTTCTGCCCACCTTGCACCAAGTTTAAGGGAAATCTAAAACATGATAGAAAATTTCTTCAAAATGCTTTGCATTGCCGAATGAATGGGCGAGGTCATAACAGTCTTACGTTGCAGAAGAAAGCGATTTGTCGCGACCGCATCGTGGTGCTCGTATACAGCAACATGTCATACTTTGTTTATTCCTGACATGGCCCGCCAGGTCGCTCCTAAGATTATATGTCAAGTCAGAGGCATTAAATACACCTACTTGCGCTGAATCGTACCAGGTTGTGCAGCCAGCAATGCTCCAACGCGCAGCGGCAACGCCATGCGCGCCGAAGGTTTTGACGTGTCCGAACTTTGTTTCCCAAGACTAGCGAGCCTAATGTAAAGCTTAACAATAACTAATCATGCAAGCACCTCAAATAAGACGAAAGTTCACACCGGAAACCGCTATCCCAAGCGCTCTCACCCCGTTTCACCCTCCTGGGTAAGGTCACGCGCGCCATGAACCGTTCGATAACCTTCGCCTTTCGAGCCACGCAACTTCCCGTAATACGGCTTGTGATCATAAGAATGGCCATCGTTATAATGCGCGTGTTGAGTACCATAGAAGATAAAATGATCAAATTGAAACTTTAACGAGCGAAGCAGTGCAAGTGAACCCAGAAACGCGCACTAAACAGTTAAGGCAGCCGCCATCTTCCATTTCCACCGCGACACACAATTAGGAGGGCCGTTTCAACGCACGCTGATTGGAAGGCCAATAATGCATGCGCATCTATTTCTGCCTTCTCTTGTGCGCATTTTCTTTTTCTGCCATTCGTGCATTTGTAAATGAACGAAGGTAAAAGACACGGTAAGGACCGGGAAGACGGTCGCTCGGCCGGTCCAATGGTACCAAAACGGCCACGCCCGGTGGCACCGTTGCGGAGATACAGTGCTCCGAACATTGACGTTTTTTGCTCCTTTCCGCTGAGATTTGGTCACAGCTGCTGGCAAAAGTATTTTTTATACCACTTTGCTGCGGTTTTCAGTGGACAAACGTTGCAAACGCAGTTTATAGAAAACATAGAAGCTGAATATGTGGCTTTAAAGAAAATGAGGTTGTGGTCCCCTTTACGATGTTAAAAGACGTGCCCCCCCCCCTCGCACTACTAAAGTTATCAATCCAAATTGTCAATAAATGCCGATTGTTCGAACCCGTTCGAATATTTGAAATAGTTCGAGGAGATAGTTTTCGAAGCGAATACGATTATAGGTTATTTAATATCCGATAACTATATCGAAATTTTCGAATATTCGCACAGCCCCTTCAAAAGTGAAGCCAGAAGTCTCTACATTTTCAGTGCCGATGCCGGTTGATGTGGGGACACTTGTGGCTGTGCAGGTGATAGCTGATTTGCTGGTCATCAGCAGCAGCGCCTAATTGCGATAGAACAGACGCATGTTGAAAGGCCAGCACCCCCAACATTCGCCATCCCCACTGATGTAGTCCACTTGTTTTCGGTGTTTTATACTTGGTTTTGTTGACGTGACCAATCCAGAATTTTCGAAGGGTTCAAAATTGCAGGCAGAAGTCACTACATTTTCGGTGCCGATACCAGGTAATGGGTACCCTCGGGGCTGCGCAGGGTATAGCGGTACCATTGGTCATCAGCAGCAGCGTCTGAACGAGATAGAGCAGACGCATGTTGAAAGGACAGCACACAGAACTTTCGCCATCCCTACTTATGTAGTCCTCTTGTGGTCGGCGTTTTATGCTCTATTAAATGCAGAGCATTTCAGTAACTCACGATGTCAGTAACTCACGATGTAGCCAGCGCCACTCTGACTACACGGGGAGAAGGGGACCTTCTTTTTCAGCCCCCGAAACGTGGGTTCGGTTTTGCTTCCTTATATTTAAAAAA